>NC_090648.1:113613252-114813252 GCF_040937935.1 Hyperolius riggenbachi | reverse complement strand
GCAAGCGCTCCCATTCCCAAAGTGATGCAGGACCTGCAATTGCCCTAATCGAAATCACTCAAATGGGCTCCATGACATACTTTTTCTCTATAAATAATTGTCAAAGTGCTTTTTGGAATCTCAGACGATAGGTGGCGATCCAAAAATGCAGTCAAAAGCGCTCAAGTTGGTCCCAGGCCTTATTGATTGATTTTTCTAGCTGATTCAATCACTTTGAACAAATCTATTTTCTCTCAGTGTGTCTAATCTATTCAGTTTTAATCAATTTTGTGTGATTTATAGATCTATAGTGTGAATAGTCGTGTAAATTTTCTGTACATGGCATGGGGATGGGGAAGAGCAGTGGTAGATGAATGGCTGAGTTACGTTGCACTGCATCGTGCAGTACTATGCTTGCAGCTCAACTACCGTGCAAAATAAATCTGCTGAAGTCTATCGAGACAGAGTATTGGTCACTGTCTCATCAATTTCTCATTGGAGAAGGGTCGTTTTTGTAAGGATTGTGGAATTATCTCCGTGGTCAGCGCACAAGATGTGCACCGACACTGCGGAAATCCTCCACAAGCGTTTGAATAACAGAACCCAGCTTTGGTGCAATGCACCTGTAGAGGGGAATTCCCACCGGCAGATGGAGCTGTGGAGTACAGAGGAATAACCCCTCTGCATTGCCACAGATGCCAGATAGGAATTGTACGAGATAGCCCCTAATGAGAGAGAGTGAGTACAGAGACAGAATGTACGTCTGTCCACCAATCTAGTCGCCACCTGGCGACGGTGAACACACAACAGCAAAAACCAAGTGGGAAAGCAATCACAAGAATGGCGATTGCTAATAGCGGCACAAGACTGAGTAAAGGCAGAGCATAGGTGTAGTAAGAAAGACACAGCAAACAATAATGATCAGAACGCCAAGGAAAATAACAAACGCACTAGCTAAACGCAGTCGCCGCACGAGAAGCGCAACAGCGACAAAACACATTAATGGCGCGGTCTCCGCACGAGAAGCGCAACAGAGACAAAACGCGCCAACCCCGACTAACAAATGAACCCAACAAAGACAACAGACAACTAACGCGAACGCTTGCTAATCGGTTGCCTTCCACCAGACAACAGCAAGCGTTGTGCTGAACAAGACAGACTAAAGGAGTAACCAGTAGCAACCGCAGCTAAGGTTATACTCCAAGACAGACAAAGAAGATCCACCGCCACTACCGCCAGGGCAAATGCGATCTAGGAACGAGACCAAACAATTTACTGCCAACCGCCGCAAGCGACAGTACAATCGCAGGGACCAGACAAAACAGCACAGGCATAAACAGTACAAATAATACAAAGCCTGACTGCACTATAGAGAATGCAAGATGCACTCCCCAGCAATTAACTACACTAGAATCTTCGCCAACAATCAGCAGAGGGGCTGAAACTCCTGGAAAGTTAGCAGGAACAAACCATCATGACCAGCAAGGAATTCTGGGAGGAAATGGTATTTATACTGCAAGCCATCAAAGGAAGCAGCTAAGCAATTTGCATGACAAGTGGATGCAAATTCCTAACCAGAACAGCAACTCTGAAACTTGCAGAATGAAGACAGGTCTCTTTTCCAGGGACCTGCAGTACTCAGACCTAAAAAATGGTCAAAAAGCTGTCTGCCTGTGCAGACAGCAGAGCAGATCATTACAGTTTTGCTCTGTGTATCGGGCCGTCATCAACCCATGCCCGGCGTTATCCTTCTTCTATCATCATTGGTGCTGTTAGATCACTTGTGTGATCCAGTACACTTTGGTCCATATGCAATGAACTTTTTCTCCTTAGTTTTCTCCTAGGAAATAATTTTTCAACTTCTTTTTACAATAACTTTTCAGTACCCTGCAAGCAAAAAAGTATCAAAAAGTAGGCGAAAAAAGTACTGTCAGAATTATTCTGAGTATTTTCTGTTTTGCTGGGGACTTAAAAGGCATTTTATTAATAAGATGTGAAAATATTACCCAAGAGAAAAACTTAGGAGAAAGCATGAATTGGATTGCACCCTGTATGTGACAGCCAACAGTGGGTGGGATGTAAAAATCACTAGAGTTCTCGTATTATTCAACAAGCAATGACATGATACCAAGAAGTTGTAGACGATGCAATTTGGCTATAAAAACAAAAAACAGATGTCCACTGTCAGTAGCCTGTGCTAGAGGGTACTTCTAATGGTTCCAGGGGGAACTCGGGCTCGATATACTTAAACAAGAATAACAAATGTAGAGTTTTATTAAATAATACATCGTATTTAAACAAAACCAAATTAGTATTTTAGCAAATTAAAAGCAGTAGCAAATGTTTGGAAATTGTTTAGAACCAATTATCATGTACTACGATTAAATATATTTTTGTCAGGTACTTGTGATAATGTTTGCTATGCTAGGGGGTACTTGGTGAGTACATGGTTGTAAAAGGGGTACATACAGTACCAATAAAATGTTGAGAAACACTGCTTTAAAGGACGTTATCCCCGTACTTTGATTGGCCCAATAGGTTGACTGTCAAGTTAACTGTCAAGTGACAGGCAGCCTACTGGACCAATCAAAGTGCTGGGTTAATGTCCTTTAAAGTGATTGGACCCGCAGGGGCTCAGGGCAGGATGAGTGGAGCTCTCGCCATTGCCAATTAGCAGGCATAAGTTTGTAGTGCTCGCTATGCTACTCTGATAAGGCATGCTAACTCTGATAAGGCACGCTAACTCTGATAAGGCACATTAACTCTGATAAGGCACATTAACCCTGATAAGGCAAGCTAAGCGTGCAGTAAGGGGAGCTATAGTGATAGTGAATCAACCCCTGTATGTATAGCGAATTGGCAATGTGACTTTTTAGCACCGGTCCATTGCAATTGTATTTCTTAGGATGAGCAACGCAATGAGCATAGTGTGAAAGGACCCTAATGCTCTTTTTACCATTATTACTGCACATACTGTACAATTAAAATATCTCGAACATTTCTTTTCAATTCAGAAAATATTTGTTGGTTCATTCGCATCTATGCATCAGCGGTGCAGTACATCAGTTTCCAGCGGAATAACTTACCGCATTCTGTGCATTTAGAGTACGGCATACGCTTTTACAGTTGCAGTGAAGCATACTTTTAAAGTGCTGCATGCATGGCAATGCGACTTTATAACACTGGTACATTGCAATCATATTTCTCAGGATGCGCAATGCAACAAGCATAGAGTGAAAGGACCCTAATGCTCCTTTTACCATTATTATTACACATACAATTAAATATCTCAAACGGTTTATTTTCAATTCCGATTTGCTTTAATTTTACCATCAAAACCTGATGCGGGCTTCCCGATTCCACTGAAGAAAATATTAATTTCACACTATTAGCACAAAGTAAATTGAAAAAAAAAGGGAAGACAAATTTCATCCGTTATAAAGCAATGCTTGATTATCAGCCTTGCGTCCAAGATAAACTGACCATCTGTTGCCGCAGGATCAAAGCTCCACTCTTATCTGAAACAAGAAAGATTTAATTAAGCGAAAAGAAAGGATTAGAATTCTGCTCCCACTGTGGAATGCAAATGACGTTCACTTCTTGGGTACACAAACAGAGAGAGAAGCTCTTGAAAGCAGAATGGTAGGCACATTCGCAGCAGCTGACTCCCTCTACCCCCTTTCACGGGCTGCCAAAAACTGAGCTGAAATATGTTCCACACTTAAAAAATATTTCCCATCAGTTTCAATATCTCCCATCTCATTACAGAGTCTTGCACAGAAAGCTTTAGCAATTATACAGGTTTGTAGGGGGGGAGGGGGCAATGCATGCTGCCGGGGGAGGCTCGCCCCACAGCGTATTCTGCTTTGACACGAGCACGAGTTAAGTGTGAACTCAGAGCTGTGTTTACGCTTTCTTCGGCAGAAATCTGTCTGCTTTAATAAGAGCGCACATCGCCAGATGTTATAATCAGAAAGGACAAATGGAAGATGTGCCATTACAATAGCAGGGCTGCACACAGATAGGCCTGTGGTCTTCACCCTGCATAGCTTGTGATGTCTGAGGCCTGGGCACTGGTTGTCTGCTTGGCTTCACTGATGGACTGGCTGGCTGCATTATATTATCTGGGAACATAGAGGCTGCACAGCAGTGACTGGGATTGTGTTTGACAATCCATTCTAGACTGCTCGGCTTACAGTTGTTTATATGCTTCAGTGACATGTTTTCATCACCTTGAGATAAAAGAGGTTTAGCTGGAAACAGTAGCGTAACTAAGGAGCTTGGGACCCCAGTGCAAGTTTTACATGGGGCCCCAAGCACTCTATTGATAAGTCCCAAAACCTACCAAGGACAGCTGCAGTGTCAGAGAGGTGGAAGGAAACCGTTTGTTAAGGATTCAATGATGCAATGCATATATAGAGATGTTCATTAGCAGCATAGCACCAAATGAAAAGCTAATAAGATGGATGGAAGAGGGCTCCTGGTGGACCCCACTGGTTTAGAGGTCCCGATGCGGTCGCAACCTCTGCATCTTCGATTGCTATGCCACTGGCTGGAAAAGAAAGTAGACCTGATCTCTTATTTTGTATCTCTGATGTTTAGCTATGTATACAAAGATAACATAGATGGACTTTCTTGCGACCGTTAATGGCTAGACTCAGAGGAAAGTCTGTCAGTGGGTGTACTAAGGGATAGAAATAATGGTACCAGTGGCATAACTACTGGGGAGCAGCTCCGGGTCCAGGGTCAACTACCACCCCTCCCACCAGAGCAGATGTTGTGGTGCCCACTTGCTACAGATGGAGGAAATCATGGAAGCTGCACTGGTGTGGGGGGGATTGCCGAACCTTTTATATGATCCCTGACAGATGAGCTTCTTATGCTGTGGGGGTCGCCACGAGGGATGGGGGATGAATGCTGTGGGGTCTCATCACTGTTTTTCTAAGGAACTCCATAATCTGCAGTTATACTGGGTTTGGGGTTTACACACTGCATGATGGAAGCACCACGGACGTTTGGGCGCCGCCATAGGCACCCACAAAAATATCACTTATGTGCAGAAATGTGGGTGCCGGAAGCTGCCCGCTAATAAAAATGCGGCTACAAAAAGTCTCCGCCCAAGATTTTGTTTTTTGTTGCGGATTTGCGGTGGGAGGGAAGCTGTTAAGGTTAGGCTTGCAGTGGGGGGGAGGGGGGTTGATAAAGTTAGGCATGGGGGGCAGTAAAGGTTAGGCATGAAAAAGGGATAGTTAAGGTTAGGCATGGGGACAGGGTTAAGGGTAGGGAATGGAGGGGGAAGGTTAGGGATAGGCATCAGCAGAGGGGTGTCAGTTAGGGTTAGGCAGCAATAGAGGGAGGGTTCTGTGTGAGAATAGGGTTAGGTTTAGCTGTAGCAAAATATCGGTATGATTTAGCAATATTTGACTATTGTTATTAGCACAGCTAAAGAGTCCAATATCAGTAAAGGTACCGACTTTCTATTATCAGCTTTGGGTGCCCTTTTTGCATGTATGCCTGTATAAAATATGTATTTATAGCGGCACTTACTGAGTGATTTAGGCACCGGCAATAGACGGAGCCCAAATCACGATTCAAATGGTGTAATTCAGGAGGCAGCAATATCTGCAGCCCGTATTGTGTGGGAGAAATTTTGCTACTGTGCCCCATTGTTTCTAGCTACACCCCTGATTAATACCACTCATTCTGTTCCCTCGCCACTGATTAGAGGGAAGCCATTGCTTTGCATTTACTGCCCTCCAACATAGTATATCTGTTGGCTGTGGCTTCCTCAGTAATGCAACAGAGGTATGGTGATCTGGAAGCAGCATGAGGAGAATGTGCTACCGTGGGTTGTGAGAGGGGGAGAGGTTGGGGCGGCAATCGGAGCGGAAGTGGTTCCACCTGACTGAGAGGATGTTGGTGGACAAGACCTTAGATTTGAGGATCACTGTAGTGAGTACTGAGTATGGGGTACACGCAGGGCTGGATTAACCATAAGGCACTGTAGGCACATGCCTACAGGCGCCTGATGATGGAACGGCGGCTCCCCGAGTGCATCGCTCCATCCTTCTCTATGCAAAGTCCTGATGAGAGTGTAAATGAGAAGTTACTTACTTGGCATTCCACTGATAAGAACCCCTTCAGTCAGGGGCACCTTTAGCTAATTAATACTGAGGTTTCTTTAGCTAACTTATACTTGGGGATACCTCTAGCTACCTTTAGGCACCTGTAGCTAAGTATGACGGACAAGGGAAGTAAGGGAGGAGTGAAGGCTGAGCCAGCCAGCATACTTGCGGTGCGTTTCAGCGGGGGTCTGTAGGTTCCTAAAGGGTGAAGTCTAAGGTGCCAGGACATCTGTGCCTATAGGCTCCTCTGAGGTAAATCCGGGCCTGGGTACGCGGCAAGCCTAGAACAGAGTAAGAAACAGGGGTTAGTGAAATTAACAATCTATAGAAATTGGCTCTGATGTTAAAATGTTGGTGCTAGAATCAACTCTGTTAGGAACCAAAAATAATGATTTGTGAGTTATGCGTTGGTGCTTATTATTATACATAGTCAAGGTTAAAGCAAGAACATTAGAAATGATAATAATTAAATCACAAAGATAGAGGATGCCTCCTGTAGAGAAATACATGGAAATGTACATATGGTAATATGAGTTTTAATTCCTGTTGTGATTGGTTGAGGGAGGGAAAGGGAGATTAAACAAAAGGAGTAAATGAGATAACTCATTGCACCACAGAACCATTATCAAAGAACAAAAGGAAACTCACTTAATATTGCATGAAGCAGCATATTAATACAAAATTAATACAAATCCCTGTGCAGCTGACTATAACAAAGCCATGAATGTTAACAGGATTGAACAATGAGGCATGTGCTCACGATGGATACTGATCGGGAAGTACAGTATAGACTCTTGATAGGCCATTAAGCACCATCAGAATACTACATGTAATGAAGAACAAACTCATTGACAGTTATTTATTTTATTTATTTATTTGTTGTATTTATAAAGCGCCAACATATTACGCAGCGCTGGACATTAATTTAGGTTACAGACAATATTTAGGGGTGACAAACAGCAATATGACAATACAGGAATACAAGAAAACCAGATCACACAGCACAGTATGAGTACAAGGTAATGCTTAGTCAGTCACTGGATGGGAGCATAGAGTTAGGCAAGTTAGGTTCACTCAAATGCATAGCATGGGTGCACAGTAATAGAGGTGCATGATCAGGTAGGACACAAAAGGAGTGAGGACCCTGCCCAAAGGCTTACAATCTAGAGGGAGAGGTAGGGACACGAGAGGTAGGGGACCAGAGTTCGGCTGTGGGTTTAGAGCAATTGTGAGGGGTGGTAGGCAAGAGTGAAAAGGTGAGTTTTGAGGGCCTTCTTGAAGGTGTTGAAGGAGGGGGCTGCCCTAATGGGTGGAGGTAGGGCGTTCCATAGTGTCGGAGCGGCTCTTGAGAAATCTTGGAGGCGTGCATGGGACTGGGTGATGCGGGGGACGGTCAGGCGAAGTTCATTGGAGGAGCGGAGTGAGCGGCTTGGTGTGTATCTCTGAGTAAGATCAGAAATGTAGGTTGGACAGGTTTTGTGGATGGATTTGTAGGTCAGACACAATATCTTGAATCTGATTCTGGACTGGATAGGAAGCCAGTGGAGGGATTCACGGAGGGGAGCCGCCCTGGTGGAGCGATGGGAGGAGTGGATAATTCTGGCAGCCGCATTCATGATGGACTGCAGTGGGGCTATTCGGGTCTTAGGGAGTCCAGACAGAAGGGCATTGCAGTAGTCGAGGCGGGAAATTATGAGGGCATGGATGAGGAGTTTGGTGGTGGCAGGGGTCAGGAAAGGGCGAATCTTACAGATGTTACGAAGGTGGAAGTTGCAGGACTTTGTGAGGTTTTGGATGTGGGGAGTGAAGGAGAGTGAGGAGTCCAGGGTGACACCCAGACAGCGGGCTTGAGAGGTAGGGTGAATAGTAGTGTGGTTAACAGTGACCTGCACATCTGGGAGGTCCAGGGATGACCGGGGTGGGAAGATCATAAATTCCGTTTTGTCTAGATTTAGTTTTAGGAACCTAGCGGACATCCAGGAGGAGATGGCAGATAGGCAGGAGGAGACCTTGTCCATGGTAGTGGTGGATATGTCAGGGGTGTGGAGATAGATTTGGGTGTCATCTGCATACAGATGATAGTTAAAACCCATGGAGGAGATAACCTTGCCAATGGAGGATGTGTATAGGGAGAACAGTAGGGGGCCAAGGACCGAGCCTTGGGGGACTCCCACTGAGAGGTGGTTGGGGGTGGACGAGGACTCATTGAAGGAGGTCGTGAAGGAGCGGTTGGAGAGGTAGGATGAAAGCCAGGTCAGGGCGAGATCGTGAATGCCCATGGATTGGAGGGACTGGAGGAGTAGGGGATGATCTACTGTATCAAAAGCTGCTGAAAGGTCAAGGAGGAGGAGAATGGTGTATTTACCTTCAGCTTTAGCTAAGGCAAGGTCATTGACCACTTTGGTGAGAGCCGTTTCGGTTGAGTGGGCAGGCCGAAATCCAGATTGCAGTGGGTCTAGTAGTGAGTTGGCATTGAGGTACTGGGTCAGGCGTTTGTGAACCAGACGCTCAAGGAGTTTTGAGGCGAAGGGGAGGAGGGAGATCGGGCGGTAGTTGGAGGGTAGCAAGGGGTCGAGGGAGGGTTTCTTGAGCAGAGGCAGTACAGTGGCCTGCTTGAAGTCTGAGGGGAAGGTGCCTGTGGATAGGGAGAGGTTAAACATGGTAGTGAGGACTGGGGCCAGATCCGTGAAGTGAGGCTGAAGTAGATCAGAAGGGATAGGGTCAAGGGGGGAGGTAGTGGTATGGGAAGTCTGCAGTAGGTGGTTGACCTCCTCAGTGGTAGTAGGAGTGAAGGAGGTGAGGGGAGGATAGGGTGGAGAAGGAGTAGGTTGTGAGCAGGTGGGAGGTGAAGATTGGATATTTCCTGACGGATGGAGACTATTTTGTTGGTGAAGTGGGTGGCTAAATCTGTGGCAGAGAGGGAGGAAACAGAAGGTGGGGGTGTGGGTTTAAGCAGGGAGTTGAAGGTGCTAAAAAGACGCCGGGGATTGGAAGCTTGTGCTCCGATGAGCTTGGTAAAGTATTCCTGCTTCGCATGAGCAAGGGCAGTGTGGAACTGCTGCAGGTTAGTCTTGTACTGTAGGAAATCCTGGTTTAGTCGAGTTTTCCGCCATTTTCGTTCAGTGGCGCGTGTTTCCCTCTGGAGGTTGCGAGTATGGGTAGTGCGCCAGGGCTGGCGGTTAGGGGGTCGGTTGCGGCGGAATATTGGTGGAGCAGCTTTCTCTAGGGCTGATGAGAGAATTTGGTGATACTGAGCTGCAGCAAGATTAGGACAGGTTAGGGTGGGGAGAGTGGAGGATAGGCCATGGAGGGAGTCAGCAAGGACGCCAGGGTTGAGCTTGCGTAGGTCTCGCTGCCATCGACCAGGTGGGTGGGCGGGTAGTTTGGAGGTGCCTTCCGTGAGGACGTTGAAGGCGAGAAGGTAATGGTCTGAGGGTGGAAATGGTGCGATGTCGAGGTCTGCAATGGTGGTGGATTTAGTGAATATAAGGTCGAGAGTGTGACGTGCAGTGTGAGTGGGGGCGTTGGTGTGTTGTACTAGGCCATGTGAGTTGGCTATGGTGAGTAGCCGGGTCGCAACAGAGTTCTTGGGTTCATTGATGGGTATATTGAAATCCCCGAGGATGATGGTGGGGAGGTCAGAGGAGAGGATGTGTGGGAGCCAGGAGGCAAGGTTGTCGAGAAATTGTCGTGTGGAGCCCGGAGGGCGGTATAAGACTGCAACAATGGCTGGGAGGGGATTGTAGAGGCGGATAGTGTGGGCCTCAAATGATGTGAATTGTAGGGAGGAAGGTGGAGTGAGGACACGGAATGTGCAGGATTTCTAGAGCTCGTTCATAATGAGCTGGAAGAATGAATTAATGCTTAAAGGCGTTTCATTTATCTTCTAATTTCTGCATTTGCATACCTTAATCCTGACAAATCCAACTATAATTGTGTTTTTCATGCAGCATTGTAGTATCTGTACACAAGAGCTTGCAATTTATATACATTTACTGGTATTTATTGCTGAGTAAAAGGGTTAGGGTCCACTAGAAATCGCAAAATGCAATTGCAATCGCTAAGCGCCTTTTGTAGCGATTTCAGCAACGGTTTCTGGTGATTTTAACCCATAACTTCAAGAGAGTTATCTTATTTCAGATAAGTGCACTGCGTTTTGACTTCAGTTGGCAGAACTTTGTTGTGCTTTAAATTCCTGGAATGCTTTGATCTCTCTCTACTGATTTCAGTTTGTATATTTTATGCTAGAAGTGCTCTGTTATTGTCCTACACTGCCCCCTAGTGACACGTGGCCATAAATATACATTACAACAGTACTAATTAGCAGCAGGGAAATGTAACAAATGAGAAATAAAAAAATATGCTAAAATTAATTGGCCTGGAGCACTTGCAAGCCTCTAAGTAAATTGGCTGCTAAAGGGTTAAAGCACGTTAGAAATTAATGCTAGCGATTAGTAATTGCAATTTTCTTTTTGTATTTTTTCTGCGCCATAAAATTGCTTTGTATTGCTTGAATTTTACAGTGATCCTGTACGTTGCATTGAAGTGCAACCACTCGAAAAAAAATGCCACAGGACACGTGATTGTGATTTGGGTAAATCGCAATCACTCCTGTAGAATCACACCAATTGCCTTTCATTAGCTTAGCACTT
Organism: Hyperolius riggenbachi; assembly: GCF_040937935.1. Classification (NCBI taxonomy): domain Eukaryota; kingdom Metazoa; phylum Chordata; class Amphibia; order Anura; family Hyperoliidae; genus Hyperolius; species Hyperolius riggenbachi. The sequence goes on along the minus strand of NC_090648.1, from coordinate 114,802,496 downwards.
TTGAAATCACCTGCAATATCAAAATGTATCTGAAACAGCTACTGTGGGTCCCAGCTCTGAAGGTGCATGCGTTGTTATTCAGCCACCCGGTCAATTGTGGCTCATCCTGCTGCCTCTAAAATTCTGGGCGGTGTTAAATACTATTCCCAGTCTAAGTCGTAGCAACTCGGAGGGAGAAATAATTCAGGGTTGTCGAGACCTGAATTACACTTTAAAAGCTGCTGCGCTGCTACAGACGTAATAACATCTATGGTCAGGCACAGCACAGAAGCAAGTACGCAGCAAAATGACTTTCTTTGCTAAAGGCGTGTACACACAATGTCACCATTAACAATTGTGCATGACTATAGAGGAGGGTGTTCTGTTCCGTGGAAAGGAGAAGGGGAAAGATGGAGTGGCGCATGAGTGAGCGGTTTCTGGTGGGCAGGACAAGTACAAAAACAGTGCCCTCATTTGCTGCTCATTCCTTGTTGTTTAGCAATCCATTGAGTTGGATTATTGACCAAATTTGCAGAAAGATTGTATATGGCAAATTTGTTCTACCTTGTGTATGAACCTTTACACGTCTCATTTGGCACACAGCAAAAACTGCACAGTAACAGATAAGCAGAAGATTGAAGAAATTGTTCTGGTAGAGCTTTGATATGCTCAGCAATGCACAAGTGTGGATCCCCGATCTATTGGTCTACCCAACATTCTGCTCTTTAAACTATTTGGCCAGTCAACACTTTGGAAGCACTTGCCTTTTCACCGTGCCATGCCTGTTGTAATTTACCACACAGTTATGACATGTGCTAAATTACTGCTTTTCCCTTACTGTCCTATCAGCAAAGCGATGCACCAATCACAGTGCTTTTATAAATTTATAGTGTTGATACCTGGCCCTGTTCTCATTAATATCTTTTTTTTTTTAATTCTTTATTTATTGAAAAATTTAATCATTCAATACATTACCATAAACATATAAAAAATTCACTCTTAAAGAGGAACTGTAACATGAAAAGATCCCCTGGGGGGTACTCACCTCGGGTGGGGGAAGCCTCCGGATCCTAATGAGGCTTCCCACGCCGTCCTCCATCCATCAGGGGTCTCGCTGCAGCCCTCCGTGGAGTCCGGGCAGCGGTGACGTCAATATTTACCTTCCTGGCTCCTGCGCAGGCGCTCTGACGGCTGTCGGCTCCGAACTATACGGAAATACCCGATCGCCGTCGGGTCCGCTCTACTGCGCAGGCGCAAGTTTCCTGCGCCTGCGCAGTAGAGCGGACCCGAATGAGATCGGGTATTTCCGTGTAGTTCGGAATGGAAAGCCGCCACAGCGCCCCCGCTGGAGCCAGCAAAGGTAAATATTGAAATGACAGTCGGCACAGTCGCCGGCTGTTCGGAGGGCTGCGGCGAGACCCCCGTGGGACAGAGGACGGCGTGGGAAGCCTCATTAGGATCCGGAGGCTTCCCCCACCCGAGGTGAGTACCCCCCAGGGGATCTTTTGAATGTTACAGAGTCTCTTTAAAGTGGCCACTAATGGTCCAATTTCTAGCAAAAAATCATTCGAGCGATCAGAAATTCTGATTGAAAGAAAAATCGTTCACTACACCATCAACGAACCAATCTTTTCTTCCCATCTATCACAATCAATCAAGAAAATCCAAATTTTGGTTTGACAAAAATCCAATTGGACGATTATTTTTATAATTGTTCATAATCGATTGAGCCCATCAACTCATTATTATTTTGAACCAATCCAATCAGAATTTCTGATCGCTCAAATGATTTTTCGCTAGAAATTGGGCCGTTAGTGGCCACCTTTTAGGTGGCCACTAACAATTCAATTTCTAGTGAAAAATCGTTAAGTAAATTGGCTGCAACACAAAGCCGACATGTTTCCGACCAAGAGGTCCTTACTCATGGCCTACATGCAAAATGAATGTAAGCACTTTTTTAATAATTGTCCTTCAAGTTTTCTGTATCTTATTAAATGCTGGATCTATGTTAATGTGTACCTGAGGTGACAAGTGACATGATGAGATAAACATGTGTATGTACAGTGCAAAACATATTAACCCTCCTGGCGGTCTAATAAATTCGCAGCAGCAGTTTTTTTTTTTAAACATGTAGCGAGCCCAGGGCTCGCTACATGATAGCCTCCGCCCGCTTCGATCGCCTTCAGCTATCTCCGATCAGGAAATCACGTTCAAAAAACGGGATTTCCTGGAGGGCGGGATGACGTCAGCGACGTCGTGACGTCATTGGGAGTCCCGATCCACCCCTCAGCGCTGCCTGGCACTAATTGGCCAGGCAGCGCACAGGGTCTGGGGGGGGGGGGGGGGCGGTGCGTCGCGACGGATAGCGGCGATCAAGCGCGGGGCGGCAGCGATCAGTGTGCTGACGCAGCTAGCAAAGTGTTAATAACCAGGTTGTTTTACTTATTTTATATTGCTGCCTGAAAGAGTTAATTTTTAGGCATGAAAGTGACATCTTCTGTCTTGTTGGTACCTTGTAGGGAATATAGTAAACATCACTGATAAGCAAAATTGCAGCCATAAAGTTTTACTGGCAGAATACAACTCTTAAAGGGACTCCGAGCTCTACCTAAAAAGTAAAATAGTACTCACCGGGGGCTTTCTTTAGTCCAGCGCTGGTCGGGAGGTCCTAGGAGCGGGGCCTAGGAGAGGAGCCAGGACGCCGTCGTGGGACCTCCCGACCAGCGCTGGACTAAAGAAAGCCCCCGGTGAGTACTATTTTACTTTTTAGGTAGATCTCGGAGTCCCTTTAAGAGCAGAGGGTGATAAAAAGGTCAATAATTCGTGTATTTTCATTTAGGACACTTAGACTATCATTCATAAAAGTGCTGTCGGTAAAGTAAATCCGTGCGGAGAAACACTGCTGTCGGAATTTCAGCCTTCTGGGTGGTCATTCATAAAAATGTTGCCTGTTGCGGTAGGAATGCGGAGATATCCCGCTGTAGGCTGTCGGTAGGCTGTCGGTAGGCATGCGGAAACAGGAGAAGCTGGCCGAGTCCCTCCGTGCGCTGCTCTCTCTGCTGCTGCTTGGGAGGTCTGTTCCATTCACTTACATGTACTACGCATGCCTATCGCTACATCCAGGGGAGCGGTAATCCCTGTCCGCATACCGCTTGCATTAATTTTTATGAATTTACATTTTGTTACATTTCCGCATAGAATCACGCACAATGCGGTAATTTATCGCTCTGCTCGAGAAAGTCAGCTTCGCATGCGGAAACAGCCTTTATGAATACATATTTTGCTCAGTGTTCGGTAAAGTCAGCTGTTTTTAGCATTTCCGCATGCGGGAACGGTTTATGAATGATAGCCTTAACCTCCTTGCCGGTTATCCCGAGCTCAGCTCGGGGTAACCTGCGCAGGAGGATATCTCAGGCCCCGCTGGGCCGATTTGCATAATTTTTTTTTTGTTACAAGCAGCTAGCACTTTGCTAGCTGCTTGTAACTTCCGATCGCCGCCGCTCGCCGCCGATCCGCCGCAATCCGCCGCGCCGAGTCGCTCCCCCCCGCCCCAGAGCCCTGCGCTGCCTGGCCAATCAGTGCCAGGCAGCGTTGAGGGGCGGATCGGGATTCCCTATGACGTCCCGACGTCCATGACGTCGGTGACGTCATCCCGCCCCGTCGCCATGGCGACCGGGGAAGCCCTGCAGGAAATCCCGTTCTCAACGGGATTCCCTGCATACTCTGATCGCCGAAGGCGATCGGAGTGGGTGGGGGGATGCCGCCGCTTAGCGGCTATCATGTAGCGAGCCCTTGGCTCGCTACATGATTTAAAAAAAAAAAAATTAAAAAAATGTGCGCCGCTGCCTCCTTGCCGGATTTTTTAGACCGGCAAGGAGGTTAATAGGCTGCCACTAAGCAGAGACAACAAAACATTAATTCTACTTTGTAAATGGTTAAATATAAAATAAAACCATGGGATATCTAAAAAAAAAAAGTCATTTTTAGGAGTAGGAGAATAAATACAATTGTTTATTTCATCAGTTTATTTTCACCTCGGGTTCACTTTAACCATTTACCGCCATCCTAACGTATTAAAACGTCATGCTTACCGCTATTAACAGCAACATGACGTTTTAATACGTCGCGCATTCCCGCCGCTGCTACCGCCGTGTAGTCCTCTACCCAATCGCAGTGCCTGGAGTGAATGGACGTGACCGCGAACAGCGGCTACGTCCATTCACATAAACAGGAAATGTAACAGTTTAATAAAGTGTGTAAAAAAAAAAAAAAAAAAAAAAAGTGAACACGTCCTATGAGTGTTCACCAGCGCCATCTTGTGGCCAAAAAGTATATTACACTTACAAAATACATACATTTTCAAGTATATACACATCATTAATAAAATTACACTTCCAACCCTCCCCCCCAAAAAAAACACTTGTAAAAAAAAAATCAGCTTAAAAAAAAAAAAAAAATAGTTGCCTTAGGGACTCAGCTTTTTTTATTCTATATTTTATGGGGGAAAATTAATTTTAATTTATTACATAGGGGCTTGTAATTATGGCCAGAACAAACAGAAAAATAACCACTTATATTTCAAAATAATATACTGTCGCCATACATTGTGGTAGGGACATAATCTAAACGGTTTAATTATCGGGACCACTGGGCAAATACAACGTGTTTGTTTTATCCACAGGAGAATGTTTAATTTTAAAACTATAAAGGCTGAACACTGAGAAATAATGATTTTTTTTCTTTTTTTTTCTGTTTTTCTCATTAAAATGCATTTAGAATAAAAAAATTCTTAGCAAAATGTACTATCCACAGAAAGCCTAATTGGTGGCGAAAAAAACGAGGTATAGATCATTTTCTTGTGATAAGTAGTAATAAAGTTATTAGGGAATAAAAGGGAGGAGCGCTGACAACTGAAAATTGCTCTGGTCCGTTAGGATAAAAACCCTTGGGGGTGAACTGGTTAAGGAAGGTGTTTTAAACAATATGTTCTGATTATATTTTTGATCTACTGAAATCTTTGTTCATGCCTCAGATTAAGGATATATTTATGAGTTTTCCATCACACTAATAAATCATTCCTGCAAAAAAACAAACAAAAAAAAAAACAAACTGGCCATTTGCAGATCTGAATCTTGATTCCGCTTTGATTATCAATTCATTTCCACAGTGTGACAGTGATTTGTTCTTGGAGCTCCGATGAGAATAGAACAGTTAATGAATTCAGCTGAATGGAATGGAATTATATTTTCAAGCCATTTCAGGTGATGTACGGAAACAATGGCAGTCAAATCTTCATAGAAAAGTGTATAAAAACCTGACTTCTCAAGGAAACTCAACTCCTGCAATCTAGCTTTCATTTATTAAAAAGAAAAGGAATATTTATCTCTCAGCTTGACACAGACCTGTCCTCCTAGCCTTCTGCCTATTATTTCCCATCCATGCCTTGACCACGTCTAGCTTCTCAATAGGACCACGTCTCCTTCCCGTAGGATCTGGCCCAGAAGCATAATTATTTGCGGACAAAGGGAAACGCAAATCGTTCAGGTCAACATTTCAACCTTAAACTTCTTTCTTCCTCCATTTTATATAAGTGTTATATATTCATGAGGCATTCTTAACCATTTTTAGTTGAAATAATTTACATAGTGATTACATGACAAGGACTATTGGCCAAACCTTGGATTTATTATACAGTGAGCCATGGACTTGCCTATCGTAGTTCATGCCCAAGGGTGTATCTGGGTAATATAGAGTCTATTGCAAACACTGAAATTGTGCCCTCTTCCCAGTCAGAGACCCTTTCCCCTCTAAACACAGCATAGCTGGAGCAGGCATGGTGCCCATGGTGCTGTGGCACTCATGGCACAAGCCATGCCTGCACCCCTCTAGATACACCTCGGTCCATGCCTTTCATACAGTTCTGTTCATCAAGGACTGTCTATATAGGCTTTTGCCGTTTTAGAACATCTATAAGGACCAGGGGCCATCCAACCTGAACCTCAATGCAACAGAGTTCTAATAGAAACCAACATACACAAATAGAAAAAAGTTTTACGAATGCATCAGAAGTGAATATAAACAAAGGCTGAACTTCAAGAAAACAGCTAAAATATAAAGTGCAAGCATATATATGTGAACTGACTCACTAACACAACTGCAATTCAGTTTGCGATCCTAGAATCTCAAGCAAAATATCTCTGCCCATTATAAAAATGTTAACTATTTTTCAGAGTTAGTTTACTTAGTAAATGCCAGTAGGAATAAAACACTAGCATTTTTAAATTGTAAAATAAAGTAAAAATGGGCAAGTCCAAGAGCAAAATTCAAAGCTACTCGTCTTTCCATGACGCCCATCAGGTAGGAGCGGATTTTGGAGATGTTGCGGAGGTGGAAGTTGCAGGATCTGGCAATACCTTGGATGTGGGCTGTAAAGGAAAGTCCAGAGTAACGCCTAGACAGCGGGCTTGGGAGGTAGGGTGGATAGTAGTATTTTCAATAGTGACGTGCAGATCTGGGAGGGGTGCAGCTGTGCGGGGTGGGAATATTAGAATCTCAGTCTTGTCCAAATTAAGCTTCAGGTACCTGGCAGCCATCCAGGAGGAAATGGATGTGAGGCAGGCAGAGACTTTGTTCATGGTAGAGGAGGAGAGACTGGGGTGTGGAGATATATCTGGGTGTCGTCGGCATACAGGTGATAATTGAAACCCATGGAGGAGATGATTTTGCCAATTGAGGCAGTATAGAGTGAGAACAGTAGTGGTCCTAGGACGGAACCTTGAGGAACACCAACTGAGAGGGGTGTAGGAGTGGATGAGGAGCCATTGAAAAATGTTGTGAAGGTGCGGTTAGAGAGGTAGGAGTAGATCCAGGCTAAGGCTAGGTCCTGAATGCCCATTAGCTGCAGGGAGTGGAGGAGGAGGGAGTGGTCGACAGTGTCAAATGCCGAGGAGAGGTCCAGGAGGAGCAGGATGGAGTATTTACCTTCGGCTTTGGCAATGGCAAGGTCGTTTATCACTTTGGTGAGGGCTGTTTCTGTAGAGTGGGCTGTGCGAAAACCAGACTGCAGGGGATCAAGAAGGGAGTTGGAGTTAAGGAAGTTGGTCAGGCGTTGGTGGGCCAGGCGTTCAAGAATTTTTGAGGCAAAAGGGAGGAGAGAGATTGGGTGGTAGTTGGATGGCAGAGCAGGGTCAAGTGAAGATTTCTTTAGCAGGGGAAGCACAGTGGCCTGTTTGAATATGGAGGGGAAGATGCCGGTGGAGAAAGAGAGGTTGAACAGATGGGTGAGGACAGGGGCCAGATCAGAAAAATGTGGGCGCAGAGAATCAGATGGGACCGGATCTAGGGGGCAGGAAGTGGCAGGTGAAGTTGCCAGCAGCTGGTTGACTTCCTCCACCGTGACAGGATTGAAGGAGGTAAGGGAGGAGAAAGAGGCAGGAGTCGGATGTGGTGGGGAGGCGGGGGCGATAGAGTGGAGGAGAGAAATATCCCTCCGGATGGTTGTAATTTTGTTGATGAAGTAGTTTGATAGGTCAGTGGCTGAGAGGGTGGAGGTTGGGGGGGGAGGTGTGGGGTTAAGTAGGGCATTGCAGGTGGTAAAAAGACTGTTATAAACTGTTCTAATCACCTTTTTCCAGCGCCAGCAACTTCTTATAGTTGCGTCTCACGGACTGTGAGATAACTTGACTCTCAACACAGCAAGCAGGAGATAGACTTTCTCAGGCTTCTTCAATATTTACGTTATTTATTCAGGAAACAGAAATACAGATAGATACAGTTCATCATATCCTAGCCACGCCAATCTTCATGTTGCGTTACAAGCTTCTTGATTAAACTTCCTGCTGAAGTCAATCAGGTACCTTCTTTCTAACCTACGTTACACTAGACTACCTATGTACAGCATACATTATATCAAATTACATATAGAATGAAAGATACTTAGAGGTTCCAGTCAGCATTGAGAGCTACTGTGAAAGTAAGAAGCAGAGTGAGCTCCCATTGCTCTCTCGGGCTTTAATACCGACTAGAAAAGAGTTAAATATGACATCATCTTCGCCATCCCCTAGATCAGACTATTGGTGGACCCACTTGTGGTGTCATCATACACACCTACTCGATTAATATTCAATGCGGCTTTTGACATACATACAAGAATGTGGTGTTTAGTAACTATGGCTGATGTTTATTGTTCTAGTGGTGTACATGCACAGGTCAGGGAGACCTGTGGCCTTGTCCATAGAACAGCTTCTTGGTATGTTCTAGTTCTGACAGAACTGAAGATTTTCTCTCTAAGAGAAAATCCCCTTAAAGGGCAGGTCTGCTCCCCAAGCCTTTTTGACTAACTCAGTCCAAATAACTGAGGCCTACTTAAATTATAACAAAGACGTCGTGGGTTGGAGGCTTGGGTAGCGATCAAGTGAGTGAAGTATATCTGTTTACTATCAGCGAGGGCAGTATGGTACGTCTGCAACTTGGTCTTATATCCCAGGAAATCATTGTTGTGGCGGGATTTCCCCCATTTGCATTCTGCAGCTCGTGTCTCATTTTGTAGTTTTTTTGTGAGGGCAGTGTGCCAAGGTTGGGGGTTGGGGCGACTGTTGGTACGAAAGGTCAGGGGAGCAGCATGGTCTAAGGCTGCTAGAACAGTAATTGCAGAGAGAAGAGTCTCATATTTTTATTTTCAGTTATATAGCCGTTTTTCTAAAACATTGTATCATTCTCCAATATTTGCAGTTTACAAATTGCTGTATTTTAAATGATGAAACAGAGCAGAGCAAATTAACCTTTGAACTTCCTAGCAGAAAAACCAAAACAAACAAGAAACGGTGAGAGACAGGTTGAGATAAGTGCTTCAGAAAATAGTACTGCTCTCTGACTAAATTAGTCAGAGAGCTCAGAGAAGCTCTTTTGCATAGTTAACAACTGACGTTTTTTAACTCTTCCTGTACTGGAAATGATATGAGACTGATATCTGTGCTGCTAATGTTCTATTTCTTAGCTGTACCACACAAACAAATCATTATATCAAAAGTTTATTTTCACTTCAAATTCCCTTTAATCTGTGACCCTGAGCTGCTGTTTTGTGATCTCAGCAGACTCGGTCTAGGAGGGTTCTCACTCTTTTGTGATGACGCCAACGATAGTGATTATGATGCTAATCATCATCTATTTATTTTCAGCCTCACTGAAAGCTGAACTGTTTTCATTTCTATGGCTGGAAAATGTACTTTAAAACTGGGAAATTCAGTACAAGGCTTACCTTCTGGGATTTTACATTCAAGAAGAATTTAATCATAAATATGAAGTGCAATTAACAGCTGAAGGCTCTGTGTTTGTGGTTATTACTGAATGTAGATGCATCTAAATTAATCTCTATTTTCAGAGTTATCACTCTGCATAAAACTGAAATGCTCAGCTGCGAGGCTGATGGGTGGAAATGGTAAACTGCAGCGCTCACCATGAAGAAATATATTCAGTATGGCATAGGTGTTACTCTAGAGAATTTTTATTATATATATTTTTTGTTTTTGCATTTTACACATTAATACATCATGGAGCACATTTTCTGAAGAGCAATACACAGAACGCAGACAGTGGTGTAGCTAATGAGCTGTCGGCCGCAATGCAAGTTTTACAATGGGGCCCCCTCAAGCACTCTATACAGAACAATCGATACGGCGCACCAAAACCTGCCAAGGACAACCACAGTGTCAGAGGAAGGGGATGGGGACCAGTTTGTTAGCGATCACTACTATTCAAAGTATCTATAGAAGTAATTATTACCAGCACAGGAACAATTGAGAGCTAATACTGTAGTTGAGGGAAGGCCCTTCAGGGCCCCTCTGGCCCAAGGGCCCCGATGCGGTGGCTACCTCTGCACCCCCTATTGCTACGCCCCTGAACACAGATCTGATCACCCCTGATTGTTTGGGTATTAACCTGTATATTATATCACAAAATGTATGGGACACATTTGTACTAATGCTAAAAGCAAAAAAATTGAGATATTAAAGGGACCCTGAACAGGTTAAAAAAAACATAATTTACACTAACCTGGGGCTTCCTCCAGCCCACCGTAGGCCGCGAGGTCCCCGGCGTCCTCCTGGCTCCTTCCCTGGTCCCGGCTCTGGTTACAGGACGACTTCGGGTCTGCTTCCCACTGCAAACGATTGTGGCATTACGCCGGCTGGCTACGCGTCATCATGACGGCCAGCCTGAGAGTCTTGCTCATGTGCGGCTCAATCTTAGAGACGCATAGCCAGCCGGCGTGATAATGTGGTCCTCCGCAGCGGGAAGCAGACCTGATGACTTTAGGCCGAAGTCGTCATGCAACCGGAGTCGGGACTGGGACCAGGGAAGGAGCTAGGAGGACACCAGGGGACCTCGTGGCCTACGGTGGGCTGGAGAAAGCCCCAGGTAAGTGTAAATTCTGTTTTTATAAGCTGCCCAGGGTCCCTTTAAGACCTGCCCTTCTGGACTGGTATAAATGTCAGCTGCTAGAGGAGTTCGCTTTTTTATTCGCTTTTTTTAATCATGATTTGAAATCCAATTGCAATATGTATGAAAATTGTTCAGCAGCCATAGCTATTATTATATACCTTGACTATATCAATCATAAAAACTCAGTTTGCGGTGTAGAAAAATAAATGTAGTAATTAATTTGGCAAGGAGCATTTTTAGATGCGAGAAAATGCTGATATTCTTTTCACATTAATTTTTGCGAAATGAATGTAAAATTCAACTTTCTTGCGCAAATGCCATTGAAAATCATTTTGTAATCAGTCTGTAATTTTTTTGCATTTTTCGCAAATTTGTGTACTAAAATACATTATTTTCTGAAACTTTGGTGATAAAATTATGCATTTTTGTGTTTTTTTCGCTTTGGAAAGAAAAATTTGTCTTCTTTGATCATATTGCGAAAATACGATCTATTTTCACGAATATGTTCTTGAAATCAAAAATAGCATTTCGATGTGAAAAGAACTTTGGTGAACATTCGCAAGCAACACTGCTCTTCCACCTAGCCTAATGTTCGTTGCATTGTACTGTTCCTAACCTTGCATATTAAAGTATACCTGACCCGAGACAAAGCCACCTAGGTTAAGCACAGAGGTATGTTCATGGTGGATTAACATACCTCTGTGCATTGTCCATTCGCCTCCTTGTTCCCCTTGGTCTCTGTTATCATTTCCGCCTTGAAAAATGTGGGAAGTGAATGGGGCGGGGAAGAGGTAGGCAAATGGGAGGGTGATAGGAAAGAACACTGCGGCAAGGGCAAAAAATTCACATTTTAAAAAATACATAAATAGTTACCTTAGGGACTCATGAGGGTATATAACTGTTATTTTTGCAAATAAGGGCTTGTAATTTGTGATCATGGCCGGGCCCAGGCATAGGCTGGAGAGGCTCCAGCCTCAGGGCGCAGTGTAGGAGGAGGCGCACAATTCATTCAGCTGTCATTCCTAATTGTGTTTGAAGCAGAAATAGATAAGAAAAGGGGATACATTGCAGTGACTGCAAGCCAGATAACTAGATATTAAGGTGTTGGGGAGGTTGTGGGCCCTGTGGCACCTTAGTCTAATAGCAATCAGTGTGTGACAGCTGAGGGGGGAGGGATGGAGGGGGGCACTTTGGTGTCTCAGCCTTGGGTGCTGGAGGACCTTGTCCTGCCTCTGTTTGTGATGGATGCAAATCTGAAAAAATACACCTTTATTTCCAAATAAAATATTGTCAACATACATTGTTTTAAGGATATATTTTAAACGTTGTTATAACCTGGACATATGGGCAAATAAAATGTGTGGGTTTTATCCACAGTAGCACATTTTATTTTAAAATTATAAGGGTCGAAAACTGAGACTCATTTTTTTATTTTTTATTTTCCTGTTAATATGCAGTTGGTATAAAATCATTCTAAGCAAACTGTACCACCCAAAGAAAGCCTAATTGGTGGTGAAAAACAAGAAATAGACCATTTCATTGTACTAAGTAGTGATAAACGTATTGGCAAATGAAAGGGAGGAGCACTGAAATGTGAAAATTGCTCTGGTCCATAAGGGAAAACTAGTTAAAAGCCAATGGGATTCCAGAAAAAAATCCTACTTGTGTCCTTTTTATACATTTTTTGATTGATTACACTACTCCCCTAGTTATGCCTAGGCCACATCTACAGTCACACCTATGTCGCAGCCCTAGTCACACCTATGCCACACCCCTAGTCACATCCATGATCACAGTCACCTATGGCACATGGCACACCTCTAGTCACGCCTATGTCAAACCTGTAGTCACACCCATAGTCATGCATACCACAAAGAATTCTTGAGTAAACCCCAATCTTGCTTTTCATCATCACAGACATGCAGCTCTCAAACACACGGCCAGCTATGGGGCTTGCTGCTGAGGACAGTGGACACGTTTTGCATAAATATATATTGGAGGTATGCTCAAAGAGGAATCTCACATGGAGATGGAGGTACGCCTTGTGCAGGCTTCTCTCACGGTACCCACTTTAAGCAAATGGAGTAACGCTCGAGAGGTTAGGATGGGTACCATGAGAGAAGCCTGCACAAGGCGTACCTACTAACATGTATTGCTTTTATGTGGAACTGATGTCTCTATTGCATGCAGTTCTCAGCACCTGTGTTTATGGGCTGAGAAGGGCGTAAGCCTGGTCTGTGCATTTTCAGGAGGCAGGAGTCTTTTGTGCACCCATAGACAGGACAGGTGTTGCTTGGTTCAGAGCACTTGCCCTTTCTCTGCCTATGTGAGTATCAAATAGCAATCTATTTACAATGGGTGTAATCCACCTATGCGTTCATATGGAGAATTGGGGAAATTCATTTTTGTGGTGGCAGCAGGCTCCGAATCTTTCTTCTTCTGCTTTTATTGCATGAATTTAGAGAGCAGCATTTTCACAAGGAACATTTTCACGCTGCTGTCTCTCCCTATTAAAGTGCCGCCTTATACAGCATTTGATGTTAAGTGAGCATAGAGTTTGCAATAGCTTTATTGGCGCTGGCCAGCCTCTGCTCGGCTGCCCTCTGTATTAATGAAGAATGAACAGCTGGGTGCCACTGGACAATCATTCAAGTGGCAGAGATAGAGAGCAGCTGGGCTGTGATAATGAACAAATTGTCTAGGAAAGCTTTGATGATGACATTTGATGGCTCAGAGGTAAAAGGCTGCTGAGAACGTCTGCATAACATGATAAATAAATGGCAGAATATTTGGGGTATGATGCACATCCTAGTCTGTATATTGCCTTGTATGAGGAATACAAATATCATATCCTCTCACTGTGACATCTGATGCGTCCCTTGGCTTTATATAGCAGCACATTGATTGATATGTGCTTTGTACTTGTATTTCATGTAGGGTAACTGTACACTTGTACACAAAACACTTTGATTTTGGATGCTTTTGCTACAGTACATTTCTGTTGTGACTTAAACCCCATGATGTTTTAGTGGACACTGTTGCACGGGTACATGCAAAATGGGCGATGTGGAATTTTAGGTACCGGAAATAACCAGTGGTAGAATATGGGTAAAATTATTCAGATTCTACTATTGGGCAGGGGTATTTCCGATAGTAAAATAATAGAAAATGCTACCAATATTTTACTATTGTTAAACCTAACCCTATTCTTGATCTCTCCGATGCCCAGCTCTAACCGACCCCCCACCCCCACCACCATCAAGGCCGAAACTTAACCCAACAAGTATACAAATGCTAAACCCTTACCGACCCCCTCTTCCACCGATGCCAAAAACCCTTAGAATTTGCTCCCTTCATCAGGGTCATGTCAGATCGTAGTAATGGACAATGATAGGTATTTAAATTGGTGGGTTGTGTAGTGGCATTTGCATGCAGTATTTACAGCAAGAGCTCTTTTACATAGATACAAGGCAGCCTGGGTTTATTGAAATATATGTGGGTGCCTAAGTGCAACTGCAATCACAGAGAAATGCACCCTGTATCTATTTACAGAGTTTAGCCTATATAATTCCACCCATCTGTGACTAATCACAAGTTGTATTTCGATCTCTCAGCTGTGCCAGCTCGGGAATCTCAGCAGTCTTTGGCAGAGTAGCTAATTTGTAAACACAGGATGTTAACCCTATATTTGCTTTCACGAAAGCAGGAAGTAGACACACTGCAGATTTATTGCCGGATTTGTATCAGCTGTAACTCAGAAATGTTTTTCTTTAAAGGTTATTATGCTGTTGCTTATCTTTTAGAGCAAAGGGGAAGTTCTGAGTTCAAGTCAGCTTTCAAAAAATATGAAATGAACAAAAAAATGACCCACAGTACAAGTCTGTTGTCTCTTTACTTAGTAATCTCTTTTTCTTCCTCACACTTTTTTTGTATCTTTTTCTCTTCTTTGTTTTCGGTTCTGCCGAGCGAGTTATTGATTTCCACATCAAATGAGCAGCTAAACCTAATAGATTTTGTCTGTTCTAGTGAGATACAAGGACCTGACTTGTTGTGATGTTGATTTCCTAATTAATATCTTACGGATTCTCTTGTAATATGCACTAAAAGATAAAACGAGAGACAGACGTCCTATTAGCACGGCGCTGTGTCCCCCGGATGGCGGGGCAGAGGCAACGTGTGCAGGAGAAGATGCGCAATAACATGGATTTATAATACCAAAACTCTGCAGTGACAAGAGCAGGAGAGAAACAAATCACTTTTCATCAAGCAAAACCAAAGAACTGTCCTCCAATTAAACATGAAATCAAAGGAAAACATAACTTTCATTAATTGACATAATATAATATAATAATATTTTGCTGCGACACAAATCATTGTACAATCTAGTTGTATTAAAATGTCCTTTACATTTTAAAGCGGACCTGATCTCAGAACTTCCTCTCTGCTTATCTAAAAGATAAGCAACAGCATAATAACCTTTAAAGAGAAACTCTGACCAAGAATTGAACTTTATCCCAATCCGTAGCTGATACCCCCTTTTACATGCAAAATCTATTCCTTTTCACAAACAGACCATCAGGGGGTGCTGTATGGCTGATATTGTCATGAAACCCCTCCCACAAGAAACTCTGAGTACGTACTCTTGGCAGTTTCCTGTCTGTGAACCTTGCTGCATTGTGGGAAATACCTGTTTACAGATGTTTCCAACTGCCAAAAAAACATGCAGCAGCTACATCACCTGCCAACAGTAAAATGTCACCATGTAATAAATGTCAAAATGTAAATCAGGGATTTAAAAGATTTTACAATGGGCAAACACTGACTAAATCATTTATACATAATTATTGTAAAAATTAAGCACTTTTTTATTACATTATTTTCACTGGAGTTCCTCTTTAAAGAAAACATTTCTGAGTTACAGCAAATACAAATCCTGCAATAAATCTGCAGTGTGTCTACTTCCTGCTTTCATTGAAGCAGACATATTGTTAACATCCTGTGTTCACAAATGAGCTCTCTGTCGTGGCAGGCAGCTGACACAGCTGAGGGATCAAATTACAACTTGTGCTTAGTCACAGATGAGGGAGAATAAGACTGGCTAAACTCTCTAAATACATACAGAGTGCATTTCTCTATGTTTTCCTTCTGTCCTGTGCAAGAGTTCAGGTCCATTTTAAAGAGCAACTGAAACGTCATATAGTCAAATGTAATAAATTATTCAGCTTACCCACTTAATTATTCTGGTTTCAGCGTCAGAAATGCTATTTATTGCTATATGTTGGTGTGTAACCCCACCCTCCCTAGGCTATGATGTCATACAGCCATTCTCCGTAGTGATTCACATTGCCAGCAGTAAAGATGGCACTATTGCTTATGACTGTAAGGAAATAAATAAGTGTGAGGTATGATGTTACAGTTGTCAATTCACAGTAAAATTATTTTTTAATACAAGCCAACTATATGTCTGATAGACTTAAAAAGGCGCAGTAGTGACATATAGTGGAATGCAGTACATTTTTCAGCATACCCTCATTTACTCTCATTTATGGTAATTTTCTTGGTTTCAGCATCAGAAACACTTCCTATATTTATATATCTATTGCTGTATATTGGTATGATGTCACGCCCTCCCAGTGATGTTTAGCCTTCGCTGTTTAGATATGTGTACTTATTCATACAATATCTTTTGTGAATCAACTCTTACGTTCAGGGCCGGGCCGAGGAAGAGGCGAGAGAGGCTCCAGCCTCAGGGTGCAGTGTAGGATGGGGCACACAACTCACTCAGCCATCATTCCCCTATTGTGTTTGAAGCAGAGAGAAATAAGAAAAGGGGATACATGGCAATGACTGCAAGCCAGATAACTAGAGATTAAGGTGTTGGGGGGGGGGGGGGGGGGATCCTGGGGTCCCTCTTAGTCTAATAGCAATCAGTGTGTGATGGCTGGAGGTGGGAGGGATGGAGGGGCGCACTTTGGTGTCTCAGCCTTGGGTGCTGGAGGACCTTGTCCCAGCTCTGCTTACGTCTGTTTGTAGACAACATAATAGGGTATAAAGCTACAATAATGCATTGTAAATTCCTTGCAATGTACAGAGCAAATATGAAGAGAGCAATTTATTTTCTAACGAGAGTAGAGTTTCCCTTTAATGGAGGAAGAGAAGGCAGAAGGGTAGAGGTTTTACAGACACCAATGAAGCGGCGAGTGTCGGCGCAGCTCTCTCGTCAAGTTCTCCGTCTCCAGGCTTTCCTCCCAGATCACATAATGTTTTTTATGACCTCGACCAGCACTGCTTCTTTGTGTCTCGTCGTCTTCTGCAGGATATAATGTACAATCAGTATGCAAAGTCAAGCAGCCCCTGGAGTCTCTAACTCAACTCTTCTTTCTTCCGTGGTTTGGGGAAATGCCCACTGGACAAGTTTAGAGTCTCTTCAATATAACTGTAGATTCTAGGTAATTTAAATCTTCCCTGCTTTAATTGCTCCATTAAAGCCCATGGCATTGCAGGATGTTACCTTCTTGCTGTATCATGTGGTTAATTAGAGGGGATATAAATGGAACCCTGTGAAGGACCTGACAATCCAGCAGCCTCCTAATTAAACTATTTGATGCCCCTCTCTCGGAGAATTTGTCAGGGTAATTTAGAAAGTAATAGGTGTGTGTTGTTAGCGGAGAATTGCAGCCTAGACGTGAGCAGGTAGTCCTAATAGGTCTCCTTAATGCCTTTAAACTACCATCAACAAAACTTTCTTAGTTAAAAGGTATAAACCTGCAATTTGCTTGACTTTTGACATCGGCTTAGGATGATTGGACATGTAATTTTGCCTTTGCTTTTCTTAGCAGCAAAATGAATCCCATTTCTGGCCATATTATATTAATAAAAATGTGCTCTTATATTTTCTCAGCTAAAAGGCTTCCGTTCTTACCAGCAGTGCATGACTTTGGACTTCCAGACAGAGAATAAGCTTAATTAAGGAATATTTCCAGATATGGATGTACGTATGGCATTTGATAGCTCTGTAAGTGCTATGCTCAAATTATACCTTTTCTATGTCAACTGAAGCTTCAACAGAAAAAAAAAATCATCTGTCTTAAAAAGTTAAAAGAAAGGTTTGAAGGTGGGGCTGCTTTTTGTCTGGACATCATTATACATACATATAAACAGAATAAAAAACAGGATCACTGTGGTAGATAAGCGGTTAGGATAAGCCTATATATATATATTTGTAAGTTCAATCAGGTTCTTCCTTTTCCATTGCAACCAATTGCAATCATTTTAATTAATTCAGTTTAAAAACAGCTATTTTTGGTACATTCCAATATTGGTAGAGCAAGTAAAAGCAAACAATCAACTATAGGTAGTAAAGCACTGTAAGCCATACTATCCCAGAAGAAAACACATATATAAGTAGATAAATACGTGTTATTATAGGTAGACCAGACAGAAGGGCATTGCAGTAGT
The DNA here is from genome assembly GCF_040937935.1 of Hyperolius riggenbachi. Classification (NCBI taxonomy): domain Eukaryota; kingdom Metazoa; phylum Chordata; class Amphibia; order Anura; family Hyperoliidae; genus Hyperolius; species Hyperolius riggenbachi. The sequence continues at coordinate 114,784,622 of NC_090648.1, read as the reverse complement.
CAAGGCAGGAAATTATGAGGGCATGGATGAGGAGTTTGGTGGTGGCAGAGGTCAGGAAAGGGCAAATCTTGCAGATGTTACGGATGTGGAAGTTGCAGAACTTTGTGAGGTTTTGGATGTGGGTGGTGAAGAAGAGTGCGGAGTCCAGGGTGACACCCAGACAGCGGGCTTGAGAGTTAGGGTGGACGGTAGAGTGGTTAACAGTGTCCTGTACATCTGGGAGGGTCAGGGATGGGAAGATCATAAATTCTGTTTTGTCCAGGTTTAGTTTCAGGAACCTAGCGGACACTAAAAGAGGAGATGTCATATCTAGCTTGCTTTGTAAACACATGTAAGCACAGCATAGATCATGTTTCAGCAGCTTCTGCAGAGGGGTGAGGTGTATTTCCCTTCTCAGCCTGTGTCACACTGAACTGTCCACAGCCAATCAGTGAGGAGCAGGAAAGTGGGAGGGGAGAGAACAAGCTTCCCTATCCCCAGCAATATACCAGAAAGGAGTGAGCCTGACTGAGATAAGATTCATTACAGCACAAACATTTATTGGAATGCTTGCAATGCAGACTGCATGTAGACTACATAATAAACACAGAGCAGTGGGAAAATGGAATTTGATTTTGTGGCTGACAATCCCACTTTAAGGCTGTCGGGGCTAAAGCTGTGGCCAGGCACAAGTTCTTTAGGCAAGTATACTATTCCTGCTAAGCAATCCAATTATCACAATTGAAATAGAAGAAGGTACTCCACTGTCATGAACGTGACCACTTGGCATGTACAATATGCACTACATGTACAGCACACGCTACAACTAAAACAAGGAAGAATCAGAGCCATGTGACACGCAAGGCAGTGAGCTCCTCCTGAACTTGTCCTCTTGTTTGGTGCTCAATGGCAGCAATCAGGAATAATCGGGTGTTTCCCTATGCCGAATTTGAACACTAATTGCAATGCATATAGTGTGAGCGCACGCTTAATTTAGCATACCTGATCCATTTTTGACAAAATGGTACCCATGTGCTGCCTTGGAGGTACGTGGAGAAGCTGAGAATATTGTTTGCTGGTGCTTCTCCGTGGCAGAATACATTCCCTAGTACATAGCAAGGAAATGAGCAGCGCTACTTAAAAACAGACTAGTGCCTACCTGCAAAAGAGTGCAAGCCCCACTTGTGGGGTCGAATACACACCGAGCATACACATGACCTGTCTACCACTAGAGGAGGATGTTGGTTTCCATTAACAGCTTGCATGCAACCTATTAAGTACTCGTCCCTCCCACTGCGAAGAAGTCAATCCTCCATGGGAGGGGCCTAACACTAACTAAATCCTAACCTATGTATGTGCATAGCCTGGGTGCGCTACCAAATAAAATTGAAAAATCGAAAATTGCGCAAAAGGTGGGATCAGCGCAACACCAGGCCGCCTCTGAATGGCCTCCAATCAGAGATGCGCTGGGCCCCCCAGGAACTACATTCCCTCCTATTTTGTCTTGAGGATGGATGGGATTTATTTAAATCACACCTGTAGTGAGAGGGATATGGAGGCTGCCATGTTAATTTCCTTGTAAACTATGCTCATTCCCTGGCTGTCCAGCTGATCACCTGCCTCTAATACTTTTAGCCATAGCTCCTGAACAAGCATGCAGGTCCAGTGTTTCTGACTGAAGTCTGACTCAATTAACTGCCTGCTTGTTTCTGGTGTGTGATTCAGACACCTCTGCAGCTAAAGAGATCAGCAGGCCTGGCAACTGGTATTGTTTAAGAGGACATAAATATGGAAACCTCCCGCGAATGCACTGTATGCTACATTTAAATGTTTTGCATAAATAGTCCATTGAAACACATAAAAAATGTTCCCTTGTGCTTCTCACTTCAGATGCTTCAGTGCAGAGAGCCGAACTATATACCGTATTTTTTGGAATATAAGACACATTTTCTTCCACAAGGTGCTAAGCTGATGACCGGAACACTTGAGTTGCTGTACTCCTTATTATAGCCTGATGAAGTGGGACCTGCCCACGAAACGTGTTGCACTTGTTTGGAGTATATAAATAGATTTTATGTTTGAAAAAGATCAACTGTATCTTGCGCCCACATTGGAGAGGTAAGTCCACCACTAACCTCCCTATCTTTAAACCTTTTATCAAATTTTACACTACTGGCGCCTCTGTACTACTGTAGGAAAATCAAGTCCACCCCTGTTGGAGGGGAATTGGCCCCTTTTCTTCTAAACTACAGAGAGCGACTTCTTAATCCTGAGTGGGGACAAGTCTAATACTTCCCACCTGCCTACATAGTGGTTACTTGGACGGTAACCCAGATTTGTGAGTATAACCATATACTTACCCTTTCATCCCTCACATTTCCAGTACATACTACACTATACTGGACGCTCAGTGTCTCCCTCCCTTGTATATTTTCTTCCACAAAACTGGGGGGAAAAAGTGGGTGCGCCTTATATACAGAGTAAACGGTAAAATGTTTGTGCAATGTAGGTTCAAGTTTTACTCATCTGGCGCCGCGCTCCTATCGCTCCTCTCCCACCTCGTCTCGACTTCTCCAAGGGTTCCTCTTCTCCTCGGAATCTTCCAACATAGCTCTACACAGCAGCTGTCTGGCAGGTCATCCATTCCACAAGGCCTCCGTACACTTCTGCATTTGTCCAGCTACTGAAACACAAGCGGCACATGTGCGTTGGGGTCACGCTTGATATGACCCCGATGCACATGCGCCACTTGCGTTTGGTGAAGCTTAGAGACAGTTTGGGGTGGGGGGTGAAGGTCCATAAGACGCCCCTGAACTATAGACGCATCTACGTTTATTATTTTTCTTTTTTGTCCTAATTGTTTACTTCTAAACCTAGGTGCGTTTTATTATATTCTGAAAAATGCGGTAATTACGTTTCCCTAGCAGTGTGGATGAGATGAAGTCAGTTTATTAGTATGCCACCATGATGAAGCTCCGGAAAAGAAAACTTCTATCAGGTCAGCATTCATTTTCCTGCTTTTGTCCACAGCGGTAAACGTTTTTGTACTCAAGAAAAAGGTTAATTTCTCCAGCATGAAATTGTAGTCTCCATATATATATAAGAGTAGATGATTGCAACTGATTATTAACATAAAATAAATATTTTGTTGGAGTGCTGCCCTCCCTCCAAACTCGCAGATTGCTCTCCGCGACTGACGTGAACTCTGGACAGAGTGGGTTCTTTTAAGTTTACAAAGAATTTTTTTCCACCTTGTGCCAAAGATAACAATCTTCTCCACCTATTAAATATGCCAGGGAGTAATTACTTCGGCAGTAAACAATTCAAAGACTAATCAAAGCGAGTGAGAAGCAAATTAATGTGTCCACAGCGTGCAATACTCTGGTGCTCTCCAGTAATTAAACCTGAGAACAGGATGCTTGGATGGAAGAAAAGAACAGTGAAACACCTCTTAACCTTTTGCTGGCGGCTTGCAGGTAAGGCTTTGTTTACTGTCTGGTAAATAGACTTTATGCATTTCAATGTGTATAGGAAGTAGAGTTGGGCCGAACCTCCGATTTTCGGTTCGCGAACCGGGTTCGCGAACTTTCGCGAAAGGTTCGGTTCGCGTTAAAGTTCGCGAACCGCAATAGACTTCAATGGGGATGCGAACTTTGAAAAAAAAAATTAATTATGCTGGCCACAAAAGTGATGGAAAAGATGTTTCAAGGGGTCTAACACCTGGAGGGGGGGATGGCGGAGTGGGATACATGCCAAAAGTCCCCGGGAAAAATCTGGATTTGACGCAAAGCAGCGTTTTAAGGGCAGAAATCACATTGAATGTTAAATGACAGGCCTAAAGTGCTTTCAAACATCTTGCATGTGTATACATCAATCAGGTAGTGTAATTAAGGTACTGCTTCACACTGACGCACCAAACTCATCGTGTAACGCACCGCAAACAGCTGTTTGTGTAGTGACGGCCGTGCTGGACTGGTGCGCACCATGGCGAGAGTGCAGGTTTTGGTGGCTTTACAGCCCATATGGTCAGTCACCTGGCTGATGTAGCTGAATGACAGAACAGTGACTGTCCAGCTGATCAAATTTGGTCTGACCACAATGAGGCAACGACCTTATTATCGTGGGTGTGCCCCCCGAGACACTCATCTAGGCGCCGGTCATTGCTCCATTGTGATACGCAAGCCCCTTCACCACGGCAAGGTAATGATCACGAAGGGGAATGGGCGCATGTTCATGCCTTTTCTTTTGTTGTTGCAGCTGCCCGCAGTGCAGCCAGAAAAATTAGGCAGTCATGTACACGCACCCGAAAAATTATTACAGCGGCCGCTGCTAGCAGCGGCCTAAAAAATTCAGCAATCCGCCTGGAGTCCCGGACCCTGTTGGTGGTGGCGGAGAAGGTAGTGAAGCGGCCTGCAGGCAGACATGCTGTGTGGAGGGACTGGGAGCGACTTAGTCTTCTTGGGGCAGGCCAGGCAGCCAGTCACACGGCGTGCAGGCAGAGATGCTGTATGTGCGGGGACTGACTTAGTCTTGGGGCGGGCAGCAGCCCTCCGGGATCCATGCCTCATTCATTTTTATAAAGGTGAGGTACTTAACACTTTTGTGACTTAGGCGACTTCTCTTCTCTGTGACAATGCCTCCAGCTGCGCTGAAGGTCCTTTCTGAGAGGACGCTTGCGGCAGGGCAGGAGAGAAGTTGGATGGCAAATTGGGACAGCTCTGGCCACAGGTCAAGCCTGCGCACCCAGTAGTTCAAGGGTTCCTCATCGCTGTTCACAGCAGTGTCTACATCCACACTTAAGGCCAGGTAGTCGGCTACCTGCCGTTCCAGGCGTTGGTGGAGGGTGGATCCGGAAGGGCTACGGCGAGGCGTTGGACTAAAGAACGTCCGCATGTCCGACATCACCATGAGATCGCTGGAGCGTCCTGTCTTTGACTGCGTGGACACGGGAGGAGGATTAGTGGCAGTGGTACCTTGCTGGCGTTGTGCCGTCACATCACCCTTAAAGGCATTGTAAAGCATAGTTGACAGCTGGTTCTGCATGTGCTGCATCCTTTCCACCTTCCGGTGAGTTGGTAACAGGTCCGCCACTTTGTGCCTGTACCGAGGGTCTAGTAGTGTGGCCACCCAGTACAGCTCATTCCCCTTGAGGTTTTTTATACGGGGGTCCCTCAACAGGCAGGACAGCATAAAAGACGACATCTGCACAAAGTCGGATCCAGTACCCTCCATCTCCTCTTGCTCTTCCTCAGTGACGTCAGGTAAGTCAACCTCCTCCCCCCAGCCGCGAACAATACCACGGGAAGGTTGCGCAGCACAAGCCCCCTGCGACGCCTGCTGCGGTTGTTCTCCTGCCGCTGTCCCCTCCTCCTCCTCCTCCTCCCCCAAAGAAACACCTTGCTCATCATCCTCTGAGTCTGACTCATCTTCTGCACATGACCTCTCTTCTTCCTCCTCCTCCCCCCTCTGTGCTGCCGCAGGTGTTGAGGAAACAGCTGGGTCTGATGAAAATTGGTCCCATGCCTGTTCCTGCCGTAACGGTTCCTGGTCACGCTCATTCGCAGCTTCATCCGCCACTCTACGCACAGCACGCTCCAAGAAGTACGCGTAGGGAATTAAGTCGCTGATGGTGCCCTCACTGCGGCTCACCAGGTTGGTCACCTCCTCAAACGGCCGCATGAGCCTGCATGCATTTTTCATCATTGTCCAGTTGTCGGGCCAGAACATCCCCATCTTCCCAGACTGTTTCGTTCTACTCCAGTTGTAGAGGTACTGGGTGACGGCTTTCTTCTGTTCTAGCAGGCGGGAGAACATGAGGAGGGTCGAGTTCCAGCGAGTGGGGCTATCGCAAATGAGGCGTCTCACCGGCATGTTGTTTTTACGCTGAATTTCTGCAAATCGTGCCATGGCTGTGTAAGAGCGCCTCAAATGCCCACAGAACTTCCTGGCCTGCTTCAGGACATCCGCTAAGCCAGGGTACTTTGCCACAAATCTTTGAACCACCAGATTCATGACATGTGCCATGCAGGGTATGTGTGTCAGCTTCCCCATATGCAAAGCGGCAAGCAGATTGCTGCCGTTGTCGCACACCACGTTGCCTATCTCCAGGTGGTGCGGGGTCAGCCACTCATCCACCTGTTTCTTAAGAGCAGCCAGGAGAGCTGCTCCAGTGTGACTCTCCGCTTTGAGACAAGCCATGTCTAAGATGGCGTGACACCGTCGTACCTGGCATGCAGCATAGGCCCTGCGGAGCTGGGGCTGTGTAGCTGGAGAGGAGAACTGCCACTCAGCCAAGGAGGAGGAGGAGGACAGCGAAGAGCATGTAGCAGGAGGAGAGGAGGTGGCAGGAGGCCTGCCTGCAAGCCGTGGAGGTGTCACAATTTGGTCCGCCGCTTTCTGCTTGCCATCGTTCACCACCAGGTTCACCCAATGGGCTGTGTAGGTAATGTAGCGGCCCTGCCCGTGCTTGGCAGACCAGGCATCCGTGGTCAGGTGTACCCTTGACCCAACGCTCTTCGCAAGAGATGACACCACTTGCCTCTCAACTTCACGGTGCAGTTGGGGTATGGCCTTTCTGGAAAAATAAGTGCGGCCTGGCATCTTCCACTGCGGTGTTCCGATGGCCACAAATTTACGGAAGGCCTCAGAGTCCACCAGCCGGTATGGTAACAGCTGGCGAGCTAACAGTTCCGCCACGCCAGCTGTCAGACGCCGGGCAAGGGGGTGACTGGCCAAAAGTGGCTTCTTCCGCTCAAACATTTCCTTCACGGACACCTGACTGCTGCTGTGGGCAGAGGAGCAGGAACCGCTCAAGGGCAGAGGCGGAGTGGAGGAGGGTGCCTGTGAAGGTGCAAGGGAGAGAGCGGCATAAGCAGATGATGCACCTGAAGGAGGAAGAGGAGAAGGAGGGTGACTTTGCTTTTGTGTGCTGCTGCTGCTTTTGCTCAGGTGGCCATCCCATTGCTGTTTGTGCCTTTTCTGCAGGTGCCTTCGTAAGGCACTTGTCCCTACGTGAGTGTTGGCCTTTCCACGGCTCAATTTTTGTTGGCAGAGCGAACAGATGGCTTTGGTCCGATCTGAGGCACACACATTAAAAAATTTCCACACCGCTGAGCCACCCTGGGATGTGGGCACCTCAGCAGCTGATGCTGAAGGGCAAGTTGGCTGGCTGTACATAGGTGGCGAATCTGGCGATACATGGTGCCGGACTCTGCCACCAGCTGTTTCTGACGAAGAGCTGCCCCAGCTTCTTTCAGCAACTTCTATCCTCCTACTACTCTCTGACTCCCCCTCTGAACTGTCCCCCTCTTCATCTCCTCTATTGGGAACATACAGAGGATCCCTATCATCGTCATCATCGTAATCATCCTGCCCAGCTTCGCTTGCCTCAGAAAAATCCAAATGTGTAGGTCCTTCATCCTCCTTACACGTTACATCCATAGTGTTGTCGCGTAACGCAGACATATGAGCTGGTGAAAATTCATCTGGCTGTAACAATGGCTGTGCATCAGTGATTTCACCACCACTAAATAATTCTTGCGAAGTGTCAAATGCAGCGGAAGTGGTGCTAGTAGTAGCGCTGGTGGCTGAGCAAGATGAGGTGTTCTGTGTCGCTAAATACTCAACCACGTCCTGACAATCTTGGGAGGTGATGGGACGTGCCTTCTTCCGAGCACTGTACTGTGGGCCAGGTCCACACGAAATTACATTTACACGACCTCGCGCAGACCTGCCGGGTGGCCTTCCTCTGCCTCTGCCACTACCTCTTCCTCTTCCTCTACCTGTTTTGTCCATATCGGGTATGCACGGAGTGGTATATCACACTGCGTGCACTCACGTAGGTAGGTGGGTTCACTTAACTGCACAGGTATGCGCACTGATGCGGTGGGTTCACTGAACAGTACAGGTATACAGTGGCGGGTTCACTGAACACAACAGGTATGCAGTGGCGTGTTCACTAAACAGGTATACAGTGGCAGGTCCACTGAACAGAACAGGTATACAGTGGCAGGTCCACTGAACAGAACAGGTATACAGTGGCGGGTCCACTGAACAGAACAGGTATACAGTGGCGGGTTCACAGAACAGGTATGCAGTGGCAGGTTCACTGAACACAACAGGTATGCAGTGGCGTGTTCACTAAACAGGTATACAGTGGCAGGTCCACTGAACAGAACAGGTATACAGTGGCGGGTTCACAGAACAGGTATACAGTGGCGGGTCCACTGAACAGAACAGGTATACAGTGGCGGGTTCACAGAACAGGTATGCAGTGGCAGGTTCACTGAACACAACAGGTATGCAGTGGCGTGTTCACTAAACAGGTATACAGTGGCAGGTCCACTGAACAGAACAGGTATACAGTGGCGGGTTCACAGAACAGGTATACAGTGGGCTGAGGGCTCACTGAACAGAACAGGTATGCTGTGGCAGGATCACTGAACAGCTATGCAGTGGCAGGATCACAGTACAGGTATGCAGTGGCAGTATCACAGTACAGGTATGCAGTGGGCTGAGGGCTCACTGAACAGAACAGGTATGCTGTGGCAGGATCACTGAACAGGTATGCAGTGGCAGGATCACAGTACAGGTATGCAGTGGGCTGGGGGCTCACTGAACAGAACAGGTATGCTGTGGCAGGATCACTGAACAGCTATGCAGTGGCAGGATCACAGTACAGGTATGCAGTGGGCTGAGGGCTCACTGAACAGAACAGGTATGCTGTGGCAGGATCACTGAACAGGTATGCAGTGGCAGGATCACAGTACAGGTATGCAGTGGGCTGAGGGCTCACTGAACAGAACAGGTATGCTGTGGCAGGATCACTGAACAGCTATGCAGTGGCAGGATCACAGTACAGGTATGCAGTGGGCTGAGGGCTCACTGAACAGAACAGGTATGCTGTGGCAGGATCACTGAACAGGTATGCAGTGGCAGTATCACAGTACAGGTATGCAGTGGGCTGAGGGCTCACTGAACAGAACAGGTATGCTGTGGCAGGATCACTGAACAGGTATGCAGTGGCAGGATCACAGTACAGGTATGCAGTGGGCTGAGGGCTCACTGAACAGAACAGGTATGCTGTGGCAGGATCACTGAACAGCTATGCAGTGGCAGGATCACAGTACAGGTATGCAGTGGGCTGAGGGCTCACTGAACAGAACAGGTATGCTGTGGCAGGATCACTGAACAGGTATGCAGTGGCAGGATCACAGTACAGGTATGCAGTGGGCTGAGGGCTCACTGAACAGAACAGGTATGCTGTGGCAGGATCACTGAACAGGTATGCAGTGGCAGGATCACAGTACAGGTATGCAGTGGGCTGGGGGCTCACTGAACAGAACAGGTATGCTGTGGCAGGATCACTGAACAGCTATGCAGTGGCAGGATCACAGTACAGGTATGCAGTGGGCTGAGGGCTCACTGAACAGAACAGGTATGCTGTGGCAGGATCACTGAACAGGTATGCAGTGGCAGGATCACAGTACAGGTATGCAGTGGGCTGAGGGCTCACTGAACAGAACAGGTATGCTGTGGCAGGATCACTGAACAGCTATGCAGTGGCAGGATCACAGTACAGGTATGCAGTGGCAGTATCACAGTACAGGTATGCAGTGGGCTGAGGGCTCACTGAACAGAACAGGTATGCTGTGGCAGGATCACTGAACAGGTATGCAGTGGCAGGATCACAGTACAGGTATGCAGTGGGCTGGGGGCTCACTGAACAGAACAGGTATGCTGTGGCAGGATCACTGAACAGCTATGCAGTGGCAGTATCACAGTACAGGTATGCAGTGGGCTGAGGGCTCACTGAACAGAACAGGTATGCATTGGCAGGATCACTGAACAGGTATGCAGTGGCAGGATCACAGTACAGGTATGCAGTGGGCTGAGGGCTCACTGAACAGAACAGGTATGCTGTGGCAGGATCACTGAACAGCTATGCAGTGGCAGGATCACAGTACAGGTATGCAGTGGGCTGAGGGCTCACTGAACAGAACAGGTATGCTGTGGCAGGATCACTGAACAGCTATGCAGTGGCAGGATCACAGTACAGGTATGCAGTGGGCTGAGGGCTCACTGAACAGAACAGGTATGCAGCCAGGAAGAAGTTAAGCCTAACTAATCTTTCCCTGAGAGACAGTCTGCAGCAGCTCGCCCTACTCTGACTAATGCAGGCACACGAGTGGCCGTAATGGCCGCCGCTGCCTGCCTTATATAAGGGGGGGTGGGGCTCCAGGGGCTAGTGTAGCCTAATTGGCTACACTGGGCCTGCTGACTGTGATGTAGAGGGTCAAAGTTGACCCTCAGGTGCATTATGGGGCGAACCGAACTTCTTCCGCAAAAGGTTCGCGTGCGGTACCCGCACGCGAACCACCTAAGTTCGCGCGAACCCCGTTCGCCGGCGAACCGTTCGGCCCAACTCTAATATTAGGAAGTATACTGTGTGTGTGAGATAACACATGAAGAAAGACTGTATAACAAAAGATCTACAAAGTAATCTACCTTCTCTTAATCAACCAATCCATGGAGCATGACGCATAGAGTGGCAGACATTTTAGGAGCCTGCGTTCTGCAGACTTTGTGCCACTACCCGGCTTTCTGCCAGGCGTATGATTTATTGTAGTAGAGGGCAGTGGCGTAGCTAATGAGCTGTAGGCCGCGATGCAAGTTTTACATTGGGCCCCACAAGCACACTATACATAACAATTGATATGGCGCACCAAAACCTGCCAATGGCAACTACAGTGTCAGAGGTGCAAGAAGGGGATGGGGAACAGTTTTTTAATGATTACCACTATTCAAAGTAACTATAGAAGTGATTATTATGAGCACAGGACCAATAGAAAGCTAATACTGCAGTTGAGGGAGGGCCCTCTGGGGTCCCTCTGGCCCAAGGGCCCTGATGCGGTCGCTACCCCTGCACCCAATATTGCTACGCCCCTGGTAGAGGGCTATCAAACTCAAATACAAAGTGGGCCTAAATTCAACACTGTTACGACGTCGTGGGCAAACCTAAATGTTTAGTGACCACCTCCCTCCTTTATAAAGTTCCCTGGTGTCCAATGCCCTCCCTCCACTTCCCCTATACAGTTCCCTAGTGTCTACTAGCCCCCCTCCCATAGAATGGCGTAACTATCGCTCCCAAAGCTCCTGCAACCACTGGGGGGCCCGGGGGCTCAGCTGCTCAGTAGGGGCCTGCTTTTCACCCATGTGCATAAATTTAACATGCAGGCATCGGACAGGTGGGCCCGGCAGCCTATAAATGTATTTTTTGCTTGCCTGGTGGCCTGCTGGCTGGGTGCCTGTGTTCTAGATGCGGTCGGCCTGGGCTGCTACTAGGGAGGGCCTCCTCCAATGCTGATAGTCTTGGCTGCCAACTCTCAGCCAATGCCCTGCACCCTCAAGCACGTGGGTAGGAGGAAGAATCAGGCACATACACCACCAATGTTTGTGACCTCACCTGCCTGAGAGGTAAGAGGGAGTGGAGATAGAGGGATGCTAGATGGGACGGTGCTTCAACCCTAATTTGGTAAGAAGCCTTGGTGAGAAGCCAGGAGTTTTGCCCGCACCACTTGTCAAGGCGTGGGAGGTACTGATGGCCAGTCTTATGTGATCTTGTTTTACTTTAAAGGAAAACTTAAGTCAAAAAAAAAAAATGACATTTACTCACCTGGGGCATCCCTCAGCACCCCGAAGCTGGATGGTGCCCTCGCAGCCCCGCTCCGATCGTCCTGTCCCCGCCGGCGGCTACTTCCGGTTCGGCGACAGCCGCCGACAGGCTGGGAACGCGGCTGATTTTCCGCGTTCCCAGCCGCTATATCACCCTCTATGCTGCTATAGCGTCTATATATACGCTATAGCAGCATAGAGGGTGATAGCAGCGGCTGGGAACGCGGAAAATCAGCCGCGTTCCCAGCCTGTCGGCGGCTGTCGCCGAACCGGAAGTAGCCGCCGGCGGGGACAGGACGATCGGAGCGGGGCTGCGAGGGCACCATCCAGCTTCGGGGTGCTGAGGGATGCCCCAGGTGAGTAAATGTCATTTTTTTTATTTGACTTAAGTTTTCCTTTAAGTTACGATTAGCCAATAACTGACCAATTTTACCACCACCTTGAAGCATGAGAACTTGCCCACACAATCAGTTCATAGTATTCAATATCTGTTGCCCCTCATACTACATGGAGTTGGTAAAATTGGTCAGGGTTTGGCCCATCATGATTGAAAGTGTGTATAAAGGCTGAAGGGTGTTTATTGAATTAAACCCCTTAATTGGTAACCATAACCCACATTCATTTAATGTGTGATCAGCTTTCATCCAAGCCAAGATGGTTTTAGGTAAAATAGAGACAGTTTAGTACTGTACTCAGTTGTTGAAACCTCTGTAGTCTCTGACAAGGGAAAGAAGAATCTCAGGGCCCCGGGAAACTGCCCAGTGTGTCCCTAAGGATGGACTGGTCCAGCATTCAAGATATCAGCTAAAAACAAAATCTGATTGTTCAGAACAATTGTTTTCCTGCATCGCCTTCTCAGCTCTCACTGAAATGTGACTTTGCAGTATTGTTGTTTACAGAAAACTTTTTATTGTGCCACTATTTATCATGTTTGTGCATGGCCAATTAAGCTTAATAGAACAATGAACAACCTTAGCACAGTGATATAAATTAAAGCAAGACTAGCTCTAGTTCATTTCCTTGCCACCGCTCACAAATAGCCCAGTTAATGTTGGCTGCCCTTCTTCAGAAATTTGCAGGTAAAAGGTTATTTAAGTGCTTTGTAAGAATTAATACCTCATTAGCTGACCTGGTAACTGCAATAATTTCATCCATAAAAGTGCTATTGCCATAGCTAATTTCCTGACAGGTGATGCCCTCTAACAATAGAATGGCCTAGTGTTACTTTATGCTAAAGGTTGAATCCTGTCGAGACTTTATTCTAACATGGCATTTAGAGGGTACATTTCTGTCAGTAAGAGGAAGCTTTTAAATACCAGGCTGCACTCAGTACACATCAGCAAGCTAATTTTTCATTGTCATATTCTTTAAAGGGTCAGACTGGCCTGAACTGAACCTTCAGACATAGTTAGACAACAGTGAATCATGTACTGGCTCCACTTTTGTCTCAATTCCGCTTTAAAGGGGTGCTGTGGGGGTTTGGTGAGGATAAAAACCGCCACTTACCTGGGGCTTCTATCAGCCCCCTGTAGCAGTAATGTCCCACGCCGTCCTTCTCCGATTAGCTGTTCCCCACCGCCGGCCCCGGGCATTATTCGTCTGGCATCGCCGAATAATGCGCGCTGCCGTTCGCATCCCCGGAAGCTTACTGGGCAGGTGCAGTACAAGGTTTTCTTGTACTGCGCCTGCGCAGTAAGCTTCCAATGACGCGGGTGGGAGCGAGCAGGTTGCAGTTGGACGGCGCCACGCACTAGACCGGGTCCGGCTGCGGGGAACGGCGGATCGGAGGAGGACGGTGTGGGGCATTACTGCTACATGGGGCAGATAGAAGCCCCAGGTAAGTGGCGGTTTTTATCCTTAGGTTCCCCCACAGAACCCCTTTAATACAACATGGAAGTTGCAGTCCTCCAAAATCAACAGGATTGGACAGTGAGCTGTATGCAGTTAAAGCACTATACACAAACAAGAAGAAACTTGGATGAGGACAGGGCCCGGCCATTTTTAGGCATAGGAAACCCAGGCAGATGCCTGGGTTGACTACTGTAGGAGGGGGCCCCACAGAGTTTGTCTGAGCACGTTTTACTTTATGGAATTCTTATAGCCAACTGCTACTTCCAATCTGGGGTGTACTCACCTCGGGAGGGGGAAGCTTCTGGATTCTAAAGCGTTGGACCCCCCAACCCCCCCCCCCCCCCCCAGTGTGAGCCGTATGTGCCTGCGCAGTAGAGTGGACCGATCTGGCTTGGCTATTTCCACTGGAGCCCTAGCGGATAGCCACTACTGTGCATGTGCACAGCAGCAATTGTAAATATTATTGCTGCTCTGCGTTCGGGGGAGCCAGTGCTGGGTCCAGATGGTTGAGCATCCTGAAGAGGCATCCCCATCTAAGCAGGACGGGGAAAGCCTCTTTAGGATCCATATACTTTTCCCTCTCAAAGTAAGTAACCCCCAGGGGCTCTTTTTTTGTTAAAGAGACACTGAAGCGAAAAAAAAATGATATTATGATTTGTATGTGTAGTACAGCTAAAAAATAAAACATTAAGATCAGATACATCAGTCTAATTGTTTCCAGTACAGGAAGAGTTGAGAAACTCCAGTTGTTATCTATATGCAAACAAGCCATTAAGCTCTCCGACTAAGTTAGTGGTGGAGAGAGCTGTTATCTGACTTTTATTATCTCAACTGTTCCTGGACTATTTACTTTTTCTCTGCCAGAGGAGAGGTCATTACTTCACAGACTGCTCTGGAAGACTCATTTTGAATGCTGAGTGTTGTGTAATCTGCACATATTATAGAATGATGCAATGTTAGAAAAAACACTATATACCTGAAAATAAAAGTATGAGAATATTTTCTTTGCTGCTAATCTTCTAGTAATTATTCATAGTACACAACCAATTCATTATATCATATATTTTTTTTTCGCTTCAGTGTCTCTTTAAAGGTTCTCTTTAAGAAAAGGATGGATGGTAATTTTAACACCTAAATGTGCTCTGCTGTGTTGATAGTTGCAACTCTAATTGAATTTTCAGAACAATATTCTAAACTGTAAAGACCAATACTGTACATAAACAGTATGATGTTTATAAAGTGGACACAGACCCCTCCAAACCATTATGGGAAGTGTTTGTTATATGGGTTCAGTGAGATTTCTATGGCCTGGTAATAATTTGTGTATCCTTTACAGATTTATTTCGAGAAACAACATTATTTTTTATGTAAACTATCAATTTATTTTTGGTGCCCACTGCCCACAAAACTAACGTATGTAGGTTATGATCTTTCATGAGATTGGAGTAGGTATACAAAAGGTGCCTTGCCTGGAGCACCAAGATGGCCGGTAACAGCTATGGCTGAGGCAGCCATCCGGGGCCATCTTGCCTGAGAATCTATCATGTGTACAGGTGTCTCACCAACATGGCTTAGTGATCTGGCATGCTGGATCTCAGGGGAGTAACAATAGCCACCGCTATCACCGCTATGTTGGGGAGGGGGGGGGGGTATGGGGGCCCAATCCCCCTCCCTCCCACCTTGAAGCAGAGAAATGTGACTATGTTTACCTGATCCTGCCACCTCGCGTCTTCTCTTCCTCCTGACAGCCAATCGCTCTGTGCTGCATAGTAAGCTTCTGATCATATGACATCAAGAGGTGTTTATGCAGCACAAAGCGAAAAGCAGCTGTAAGGAAGAGGAGACACAAGGCATTAAGGTCAGGTGCTCTTGGAGCCACCTGCAGGCAAAATAGGGAACTGCAAGTTATTCACAAAGTCAGTGAAAGGCCACCTGCCTGTAGACGGCAGAAGTCCAGAGCTGCCAGAATCAGGCTATAGCCAGTGGAAGACCAGGGTAGCCACAGTCAATACTGCCACAAGCAGGCAGAAAGTGGCAGGGCGTGATTTCTATCAGCTGGAATGTACTGTGCTGTGCACTATAGACTGCCCCAAACCGAATTCCATTCATGCAAAGAGTGCATTACTACTCGTATACTAGAGTGTTCCCCAAGCCTTTGTCTGCATGGCCTGTACCCAGAAACATCCCTGATTGAGGACTATAAAATGGGGCTGAGTGAATTTTCCTTTTAAATCTGCAAAATGTGCATTGCTTTCTTACACAACAACTGTATGAATGATTTGTAACGATTAGTGTCAGCAACACAGATTTTTTCTGATTATTGGTGATCTGTAGTATCACCAATAATACAGATGCTATACCCGATCATATGGTGATCTGCAGAATCACCAATAATACTAGTATAGCTAGACACAGGACACCCAATGTGATAAAGTGTTTGGTGCAACAGTAATCAGAGAAGTTATCTCCCGTGAGGCGGGAGATATAGACACTACTGCAGCCGAGGATTCCCTGAGGGGCAGGGAACCAGGCTGTACTGCAGCCAGTGGATACCTGAAGAGTAGGAATCACTGTCTGGAGTAGTATTGATGATGATTGGTCTGCAGCTGGTGATTCCCTGAGGAGCAGGGAATCAGACTGTACTGCAGCCAAGGATTCCCTGAGAGGCAGGGAATCAGACTGTACTGCAGCCAGTGGACCTTGGATAGGTAGAGGCCCACTGACTGTGCTGCACGATGGTCTCCAGTGGAGCTGGTGACCATAGGCCTGATATAGCAGCTAATAACCACCTGAAGAGCAGGCATCACAGATATACAGTAAGGCTGATCACCCAGGGGCTAGGTGACAGCCAGAAAGGTCAGACAAGCCAGGTCGGCAACACACGGACAGACAAAGTACAGAAGCGGAAGACTGATTCGGTATCCAGGTACAGGCAATGTTGGCAACAGGTAATCAGATGGGCGGAAGTACCGAATCAGAGAACAGGAGAGTAGTCAGGAAAGCCAGAGGTCATAACAGGTAACAGAATATATATCAATCCTAGTCTTAGGTGTGAGGTCCTTGGTCTCAACACCTGGGAACTAGTCTAACAGATGATAGTAACAATATAGCAATCTGCAATATGCTTTAAAGCCAAATGCCGAGTGGATACCCTCACCATGTCCCCTGGGGAAAACTTCGACTCTACAGACCGTCTCTTATCCGCCTGTTTCTTCTGAGCCTGGAAGGCTTTCCACAGATTCCTCTTAACCATTCCCCAAATCTCCCTCAATGCCCTTTGCCAATCCTCCAGGGCCGGAAATGGGGTAGATGACACAGGCAATGGGGCAAACTTGGGAGATCTTCCTGAGACTACCTGAAATGGGGAGAATCCTGAAGAGGAATTCTTCAGATTGTTATGTGCAAATTCTGCAAACGGCAAAAACTTTACCCAGTCAGACTGTGCATCTGCCACATAACATCTGAGAAACTGCTCAAGGGACTGGTTTATTCTCTCGGTCTGGCCATTGGTCTGTGGGTGGTAGCCTGATGAAAATGAAAGGTCCATCTCCAGCTGATGGCAAAAGGCCCTCCAAAATGTTGACACAAACTGGACTCCCCGATCTGGCACTACATTCTCTGGAATGCCATGCAGCCGGAAAATGTGCTGGATGAAGAGATCAGCCAACTCCTGGGCCGAGGGGAGTCCTTTCAGAGGGACAAAATGAGCCATCTTACTGAATCTATCTACTACCACCCAAATAACTGTCTTGCCCTCAGACTTGGGGAGTTCTCCCACAATGTCCATCGACAGATGGGTCCAGGGTTCACTGGGCACTGGTAAGGGTTGTAGTTTACCCACTGGTGCCTGATGAGAGGGCTTACTCCTGGCACAAACTGAGCACTCTTTTACAAACTCCTTACAATCAGTTGCTAGCGTAGGCTACCAAGCGCATCTGGCCAGCAAATCCTGAGTTCTGGCAGCCCCAGGATGCCCCGCATTTTTATGGGAATGGAACAATTGCAGGAGTTGTAGGCGGAAGGGTAGTGGTACAAACATGACTCCCTCAGGCTTCCCTTCTGGAACATCCTGCTGATAGGGGCCCAGAGTAGCCGTCCAATCCTTCCAGGTCTCAGTAGCTGCCAATACTACTTTCTGAGGTAGGATGGTTTCTGGGGTTGAGGGCTGCACTGTCTCGGGCTCGAAACACCTAAACACCTAGGGCGTCAGCTTTGACGTTCTTACTCCCTGGGGTGTACGTTATGACAAATCTGAATCTTGAAAAGAACAAAGACCAACGGGCCTGTCGAGGACTGAGTCTTTTGGCCCCTTCTAAGTACTCCAAGTTTTTTTGATCTGTATAGACTGTGATAGTATGCTCTGCCCCTTCTAGCCAATGTCGCCATTCTTCGAAGGCTAATTTAATGGCCAAAAGTTCTCGATTGCCAATATCGTAGTTTTTCTCAGCAGGAAAGAACCTACGGGAAAAGTAAGCACAGGGGTGAAGTTTGCCCTGCAGACCAGAGCGTTGAGACAGTACAGCCCCAACCCCGACCTCTGAGGCATCGACCTCTACAATGAAGGGGAAGGTGACATCCACATGTCTCAAAATGGGAGCAGAACAGAACAGTTTTTTCAATGTGGAGAAGGCAGAATGTGCCTCTGCTGACCAGTGGTATGTGTCAGCCCCTTTCTTGGTAAGACTGGTGAGGGGTGACACTACCGAAGAGAAACCCTTGATGAATCTCCATTAGTAATTGGCAAAGCCCAAAAATCTTTGGAGTGCCTTCAAACCCACAGGTTGTGGCCACTCTAAAACAGCCGAGACTTTTTCTGGATCCATGGAGAGACCAGGTGTGGAGATAATATAACCCAGAAAAGGACCAGAAGTTACCTCGAAGAGGCACTTCTCTAACTTGGCATACAGTGAATTCTGTCTTAATTTCCTCAAAACGTACTTGACATGTTTATGATGTTCTGACAGATTAGGAGAAAAAATCAGTATGTCGTCTAGATACACTAGACTACAATTTCCCCAGTACCTCCGTGAAAACCTCATTGATCAACTCCTGGAAGACGGCAGGGGTGTTACACAACCCGAAGGGCATCACCAGATACTCGTAGTGCCCGTCGGGTGTGTTGAACGCCGTCTTCCATTCGTGACCGTCTCTAATCCGTACCAGGGTGTATGCACCTCGCAAATCCAGTTTGGAAAAAATACTGGTATTGGTCACCTGAGTGAATAAATCGTCAATCAAAGGCAAAGGGTAAGGATTTTTTTACTGTAATCTTATTTAAACCTCGGTAGTCAATGCAGGGTCGGAGGCCTCCATCCTTTTTCTGTACGAAAAAGAATCCTGCCCCAGCTAGTGAGCGAGAAGGGCGGATGAAGCCTTTGGCCAAATTCTCTTAGATCTAATCCTGCATTGCCACCTTCTCAGGTCCTGATAGATTATAAAGGTGACCCCTAGGAGGCATACAACCAGATCTTAAATCGATGGGACAATCGAAGCTACGGTGAAGCGGGAGTTTGTCTGCAGACTTGGGACAGAACACATCAGAGAATTCCGCATACTGTACTGGCACACCTTTAACCTGAATCTTGGTAGCGCAAACAGCAACTTTCTCTAAACAATGATGATGACAATGGGTCGACCAGCTCTTTAGCTGACCTGTAGCCCAGTCAATCTGAGGAGAGTGAAGTTGTAACCAAGGCATACCAAGAATAATGGTAGAGGTTGCCATCTGCAGGACTAAGAACTGTAAACTCTCTTTATGTAACACCCCTACATTATACACCAACAATGGGGTCTGAGAAAGAGGTTGTCTACTCTGTAATGGAGAGTCGTCAACTGCAGTAACCAGAATCTGTCGGTCTAATGGAAGTAAAGGAATTCCCAATTTCTTAGCAAAGTCATAATCTATGAAATTAGTTGCAGAGCCGGAGTAGACGATTATTGTTTAGAGGTAGAGACTGCTCGCCTAGGGTATTACCTCTGACTACACCTAGGCGGCAGCGTTTCCCGACTTCTTAGGACAATTCTGAACCCTGTGACCCTCCTCAGCACAGTATAAACAGAGTTTTTCCGATTTCCTGCGATTCTTTTCCACCTGCGTCAATCTAGAGTGTCCGATTTGCATCGGCTCTGGCGGGGGGGGGGGGGGACGAGGGTGGAGAGGAGGCGTAGGAGACATATCTTACAGCATTTCTACCCCGGGACTGTCTTTGATAGCGTAAGCGGCAATCTACCCTTACAGCTAAAGCGATTGCCTCGTCAATGGACTTAGGCTCAGAATGTCCCAACATCAATTCGGAAACTGCATCAAATAAACCTGACAAAAAAACAGTCTAATAGTGCATATGTTCCCCACCTAGCTGATACAGCCCACTTCCTGAACTCTGCCGCATAAACCTCTACCGGATCTCGACCCTGGCGCAGGGTCTTTAGCTTCCATTCAGCGGTGGAAGCAATATCCGGATCATCATATATAATGGCCATGGCTTTAAAAAATTCCTGAACCGATGTCAGAGCCTCGTGCTCTGCATGAAGACTATATGCCCATGTCTGTGAATCCCCTGACAAAAGGGTCTTTATGAACGTAACTCTCTGAGACTCAGTTCCCGAAAGGGTAGGCCTCAACTCAAAATATGATAGCACTCGATTTCTGACATTCTGAAAGTCAGATCTATGTCCAGAAAACATGTCAGGTACGGACATGCGAAGGTCTGTAACTAGAGGGGATCGCACTGTATTCACAGCCGTTTGGAGAACCTGTATTGACCTAGACAAAGCTGTGATTTGAGTCTGCTGGCCATCAAGCACCCTGATGAGATTATCCACCGAAGTGGCTAAACTGTCAACTCGGCTGTGTAGTGCGTCCATATTGTTTTAGTCTGCTGTTCTGTAACGATTGGTGTCAGCAACACAGATTTTTTTCTGATTATTGGTGATCTGCAGTATCACCAATAATACAGATGCTATACCTGATTATGTTTGATCTGCAGAATCACCAATAATGCTAGTATAGCTAGACACAGGACACCCAATGTGATATAGTGTTTGGTGCAACAGTAATCAGAGAAGTTATCTCCCGTGAGGTGGGAGATATAGACACTACTGCAGCCAAGGATTCCCTGAGGGGCAGGGAACCAGGCTGTACTGCAGCCAGTGGATACCTGAGGAGCAGGATTCACTGTATGGAGTAGTATTGATGATGATTGTTCTGCAGCTAGAGATTCCCTGAGGAGCAGGGAATCAGACTGTACTGCAGCCAAGGATTCCCTGAGAGGCAGAGAATCAGACTGTACTGCAGCCAGTGGACCTTGGATAGGTAGAGACCCACTGACTGTGCTGCACGATGGTCTCCAGTGGAGCTGGTGACCATAGGCCTGATATAGCAGCTAATAACCACCTGAAGAGCAGGCGTCACAGATATACAGTAAGGCTGATCACCCAGGGGCTAGGTGACAGCCAGAAAGGTCAGACAAGCCAGGTCGGCAACACACGGACAGACAAAGTACAGAAGCGGAAGACTGATTCGGTATCCAGGTACAGGCAATGCTGGCAAAAGGTAATCAGATGGGCGGAAGTACCGAATCAGAGAACAGGAGAGTAGTCAGGAAAGCCAGAGGTCATAACAGGTAACAAATTATATATCAATCCTAGTCTTAGGTGTGAGGTCCTTGGTCTCAACACCTGGGAACTAGTCTAACAGTTGATAGTAACAATATAGCAATCTCCTAGTCTTAGGTGTGAGGTCATTGGTCTCAACACCTGGTAACTAGTCTAACAGTTGATAGTAACAATATAGCAATCTCCTAGTCTTAGGTGTGAGGTCCTTGGTCTCAACACCTGGGAACTAGTCTAACACATAAACAGTAGCAAGCAATAGTACTTTAAAGCTATCAATGGAATCTGACTCAATGTGAATTCCCAGCTCCGGCTGGTTCTAACACACTGTGGGATCTGACTCAGGTCTGAGCGCTTACACGTATATGTTCGCAACAGCAGACAACTTGCAAGTGACAAGCGAGTCCTATATATACTAAAAGCGCTCCACAGCGCCGCCCCAGTAACTCAGGCAATCCGGAGCACAGCTGGAGTCAGCTGATCGGCATGATCAGCTGACTCCTCTCCTAGCAGCATAAAGGTCCTTTTGAGTGTGGAGTCGCACTTGCTTGGCTTCCATCAATTTCAGATGGTCAGGTGTGCAGATCTAATAGTCCCGGACACCATGGGACTCAAACTGTGGCAAATGAAGAAAAAGATCCGCACCACCTTCAGAAAAGCTTAGTCTGTTTTATTGGAAAAAAACATACAAATTTAAAAAGAACTTTAAGGCAGGACAGTCCACTGTTTCGGGCTCCTGCCCATCTTCATGCTGCCTAGTTCTGAAGTAACATACAAAAAACACCAACATATATACAGAGAAACAACCAATCATTGAGTATATACTAATTAGAGGACCTGATGGGAAACAGCCTATTTACATATCTAGTCACACCTCCAACTCCCCCATTGGTGGATCTGAGCAAGATCCAAACATTCAAAAAATAACTGTCAATAATGGCTGAATAAAAAAATATTAAAATCAGGCATGCCTCCAAGATGTATTGGCAAGATGTCAGCCAAAACGCCATGGTGGAATATGCTGAATAGCAGAAAAAAGAAAAAATCCAAAAAGTAACATTTTATTAAAGAAAACAAAACATCAAAATCCGCATGGAAATGACACATAAACGCATCAATACGACGCGACGCCATACCCGCATACGCGTATAGATGACGTAATAATGCATATACTCTATCTAGACTACTGACGATCAAAAATACGCATCTATGCCGGACGTATATACACATGAGACAAGCGCTCAAAAATGCGCTCAAAAATGCCGAAAAAAGGCATTTTTTCGGCATTTTTTGGTGTTTGGTTAATTTTACGCGTATTTTTAGTCGCAAAGATTGCGTATAGTTAGGACGCGTTCATGTGGCACTTTCTAGGCGATTGTTTTATTGATACGTAATTTTTTATACGTTTATGCGTCATTTTTTGAGCGCTTGTCTCATGTGTATATACGTCCGGCATAGATGCGTATTTTTGATCGTCAGTAGTCTAGATAGAGTATATGCATTATTACGTCATCTATACGCGTATGCGGGTATGGCGTCGCGTCGTATTGATGCGTTTATGTGTCATTTCCATGCGGATTTTGATGTTTTGTTTTCTTTAATAAAATGTTACTTTTTGGATTTTTTCTTTTTTCTGCTATTCAGCATATTCCACCATGGCGTTTTGGCTGACATCTTGCCAATACATCTTGGAGGCATGCCTGATTTTGATATTTTTTTATTCAGCCATTATTGACAGTTATTTTTTGAATATTTGGATCTTGCTCAGATCCACCAATGGGGGAGTTGGAGGTGTGACTAGATATGTAAATAGGCTGTTTCCCATCAGGTCCTCTAATTTGTATATACTCAATGATTGGTTGTTTCTCTGTATATATGTTGGTGTTTTTTGTATGTTACTTCAGAACTAGGCAGCATGAAGATGGGCAGGAGCCCGAAACAGTGGACTGTCCTGCCTTAAAGTTCTTTTTAAATTTGTATGTTTTTTTCCAATAAAACAGACTAAGCTTTTCTGAAGGTGGTGCGGATCTTTTTCTTCATTTGCCACAGCATAAAGGTCCTGTCGCCTGGTGCGCGCGCGTAGTTCTCCATCTGTGTGCACTAGAAGGACCAGGCAAGGCAGCATCACGCTACTGCGCGGCAGCAGCCGCCGGCTGGGACGTGGAGATAGCCGCCATGCCGCTCTCCCATGCGGCGGCATCTCTGCTATTCATTACATGATTATTTTAAAACACTGTTCTATAAAATAAAAAAGGTTTCTGAATCTTGGCCTTTAAGAGAAAAGAACAATCGTGTGAGGTCCTTGAAGTTTCTGTTGTTCGTTCATACACCATCACTGTCAAACTGGGAAAAAAACATCTGCGCACACACACAATCCTGATTTCACATCGTACCCCAGGCAGTTTAACAGCAATTCACACTTTCAGCCATGAAATATCTTCATAATGAGTTTCATGTCACTATGTTGATTACATTTTGCTTGTTAAGTATAGAGACATCTTTCCATATTATCACTTATGTTGATATCCCAGCTCTTTCAATTATCATACCTAAAGTGAATAACTGAATTACTCATACGAAAATAAATACTGGTAATTTCCCCTCACCTCATCTGAACTGGAGGAAGCAATTTAGATTAGTGGTAAAATGTCTTCTGAAATCCAAAGAGTGAATGACTAGTTTGAATTGATTCATTCTCTTTTGATATACCGTAAATTTGGATAAATGGGATATTTCATAGACATGAGCATAATGCTCACAGAGTGATGGGCTGATCAGGGAATAGCTTCTAAAGGCAAGTTAGTATTTTTGGTCTACCGATGTATAATCCAGTCTTTGAAAGTGATGAGAGCTTAATGGAGGTGATTGGGATATGAAAGGGTTATCATCCAAGTAATAATAAATGATAGTCCATTTATCAGAATTCTCCTGGCTCCCTAGCAAAAAAGTCACTGTAAGGACTTATTTGTAAACATTTTATAAAGCAAAGCTGTGTCAAAAATATGTTCAATCACTTAAAGGGAGTCTGAAGTGAAAATAAAAATTAAAAACAGGGTCCTATAGAGCCTTCCAGGTCTCCTCACGTTCCCCGCGTTCCCCCGCAGGCTCCCCCGTTAGCGTTCTCAGACCAGGGCTGGGTCGAGGCGAGAGAGGCTCCAGCCTCGGTGCAGTGTAGGAGGGGCGAACAATTCACTCAGCAGCTGTCATCCCCCTACTGAATTTGAAGAAGAGAGACAAGAAAAGGGGATACATGACAGTGAATGCAAGCCATATAACTAGAGATTAGGTGTTGGGGGCCCTGGGGCACCTCTTAGTCTAACAGCAATCAGTGTGTGATGGCTGGGGTGGGAGGGAAGGAGGGGGGCACTTTGGTGTCTCAGCCTTGGGTGCTGGAGGACCTTGTCCCAGCTCTGTCTCTGACTGATCGGTCGGAGACTGCTCTCTTTCGTATTGGGTGGGCTTCAGGAGTATTTAGAAGCACTGACAGGCCGCTCTGTACTGCGCACGCGCAAGTACCCTCTCACACACTGGCACGTGCGCAGTACAGAGCTGCCGATCTTCGGGAGCCCGAGTGCTTCTGAAGATTTCCGAAGTCTCTTGCGACAGGAGATTGGAATGGTGAAGCCTGCGGGGGAACAAGGGGACTGTGAGGAGACTGGGGAGGCTCTATAGGACCCAGAGCCTTTCCTCTTCTTATGTGAGTATCTGTTTTTTATTTTTATTTTCACTACAAATTGACTTAAAGGCAAACCTGAACTGCAAATAAATGAGATAATTAACTGTATGTGTAGAACATTAGTAACATAGAACTGTCTCACAGTTTTTGCATTTTAATATTAAAGGGAACCAGAGAGGATGACACATACATACCTGGGGCTTCCTCCAGCCCCATACGCACGGATCGCTCCCACGCCGCCGTCCTCCGCTGCCTGGATCCGCCATCACCGGGTCCCCTCATTGTCGCAAGTCGGCGAGTCGGCCCACGGACGCGGCCAATTGTCCGCATCACAGGGTGCTCTCCCCATACAGATACGCATGTGGCTGCCTACTGCGCAGCCGCATGCGTACGTGTATGGAGGGAGCCCCTGTGATGCGGACAATTGGCTGCGTCCGCCGGAAGTGACGGGCCCGGTACCGGCGGATCCAGGAAGCTGAGGACGGCGGCGTGGGAGCGATTCAGGCTTATGGGGCTGGAAGAAGCCCCAGGTATGTATGAAATCTTTACCTTTTTCCCTTCCCCTGTTCCTCTCTGGTTCCCTTTAAATTCTAAACAGAAGTCATGAATCCCTGATGTAAAATCTTCACCATACAGCTGCAAAACAGACAGGACTGTCTGTTACAACACTTTGGAACTAAAATGTTAGCAGTGTTTTCTTAGTCAGATAAAAGTGTTTTGCCTCCTCTTTACTTTTCAGGACATCTGACTGTATTCAACTAGCTGTTTTGACTGTCTTATTTGCATAGATAACAGCTCTAGTTTCTTAAGACTTGTAATCTAGGCAAATGAAAGGGCACTAGGACTAGTACTGTAAGTTGTTTTGGAAAGAGACATCAGCTAGCACCAAAGATAGTCTAAACTCCGTTGAGAGGTTGCTAGGGAACAAAGGTTGTTCCAAGTATACTGTAGTGAATAAAGAACCCTGAAGGATGGAAAGTCCTGTACTGTACCTTGCAGTTTTGTAAAGCTCAAAAGAAGGGAGGAACAGGAGCACCAACCTGTATTGGTTGAGTTTATTGCATCCAGGGTCTATGGCTAAAAGTATTAAAGGTAGAGGATTAGCAGGACATCCAGGCAACTGGTATTTTTTAAAAGGAAATAAATCTCCACGTCCCGTTCAGTTCATGTGTACTTCAAAGTGCTAGTTCTATATGTACCTACATTTATCTCATTATGTCATATGTTAATTCAAGTACACTTTAATTGCATTTACAGATAAAAGAAAGGACATCCTGATTGGGCTGGGGTATATTTGCCCCACAGGATGCACCCTCCTCTTAAAATTTGAGCCAGATATATGCCATGGATGTCACTGTTGGGCTGGGCAGACTTAGAGGAGAGCACTGGGCTGGCAAGTAGGGACAGAAGGCCGCACTGACACCTAAACATCCAGCATATCATGATTGTTCCCCCAACTGGTGTGTGCAGCATCTAGTGCCCCACACCAAAGCCCTCTTCCCTCCTATCTCACAACCCCTTACTAAACTGCTCTATACATGTGAGTGTGAGTGTATCGCGATCTAACTATTTTCAGTTAATGGTCTTCACTTTCTGGATTCTCAGTCAGAATACGCAGACAGGGGCGGACTGACCATTAGGGCACTAGGGCACGGACCGAGGGCCCGTGGTCAGGGAGGGCCCCGTCAGACAACCCTGGGCAGGAGGGGAAGCAGCCAGTGAAAGGGAGCTATGGGAACAGCAGGGAAGTTTCCCTTCCCCCCCTTCCCTCACCTTGGGGCCCCCCTTCCTGGCTGTCCCCTCCGGAATACTGAAGTGTCGCACTGTCGTACAGCGGCTGACAGCGGGCAGAGACTTACCGCTGTTATAGCCGGCTGAGCCTGAGGGAGCTGTGATCTGTGCGCCGCAAGTCTGGTCTTGAGTAGACCAGACTTGCGGCGCACAGATCACAGCTCCCTCCGGTGGCTGGACAGCGGTAAGTCTCCGCCCGCTGTCAGCCGCTGTACGACAGTGCGACACTTCAGTATTCCGGAGGGGACAGCCAGGAAGGGGGGCCCCAAGGTGAGGGAAGGGAGGGGGAAACTTCCCCCCTTCCCCACGCTCTGCACACCGCTCCCTTTCACTGGCTGCCTCCCCTCCCGGGGACACCTGGCTACATATACTGGGGACACCTATACACCTAACTACATATACTGGGGACACCTATACACCTGGCTATACTGGGGGCAGCTATACACCTGGCTACATATACTGGGAACACCTATACACCTGGCTATACTGGGGGCAGCTATACACCTGGCTACATATACTGGGGACACCTATACACCTGGCTATACTGGGGGCAGCTATACACCTGGCTACATATACTGGGGACACCTATACACCTGGCTATACTGGGGGCAGCTATACACCTGGCTACTTATACTGGGGACACCTATACACCTGGCTATACTGGGGGCAGCTATACACCTGGCTACATATACTGGGGACACCTATACACCTGGCTATACTGAGGGCAGCTATACACCTGGCTACATATACTGGGGATACCTATACACCTGGCTATATTGGGGGCAGCTATACACCTGGCTACATATACTGTGGACACCTATACACCTGGCTATACTGGGGGCAGCTATATACCTGGCTACATATACTGGGGACACCTATACACCTGGCTATACTGGGGGCAGCTATACACCTGGCTACATATACTGGGGACACCTATACATCTAGCTACATATACTGGGGACACCTATACACCTGGCTACAAATACTGGGGACACCTACAAACCTGGCTACATATACTGGGGACACCTATAGACCTGGCTACATATACTGGGGACACCTATAGACCTGGCTACATATACTGGGGACACCTATCCACCTGGCAACATATACTGGGGACACCTATAGACCTGGCTATACTGGGAACCTCTATCCACCTGGCTACATATACTGGGGACACATATCCACCTGGCTACATATACTGGGTACACCCATAGACCTGGCTATACTGGGAACACCTATACACCTAGCTACATATACTGGGAACACCTATAGACCTGGCTATCTATACAGAAGACACCTATAGACCTGGCTACCTATTCTGGAGACACCTGTAGAACTGGCTACCTATACTGAGGGCACCCATTGACCTGGCTACCTATTCTGGGGACACCTATAATCCTGGCTACCTATCCTGGGGACACCTATAATCCTGGCTACCTATTCTGGGGACACCTATAGACCTGGCTACTTATACTGGGGACACCTATACTGGGAAAACCTATAGACCTGGTTACTTCCACTGGGGATACCTTTTGACCTGGTTACCTATACTGGGGGCACCTATTTTCTGGGAACTGTTGCCAGATTAACTATTTTTGGGGAACTGCTGCTGCCAGATTAAGTGTATTTTGCGAAATAGCTGCCAGATGTGTATTTTTGGGGAACCGCTGCCAGATTGTGTATAATGGGGGAACCGCTGCTTCCAGATTATGTGTATTTTGGGGAACCACTGCTGCCAGATTACATGTATTTTGGGTGATCCGCTGCCAGATCACGGATATTTTAGGGAGCCGCTGCTAAATTATGTGTATTTGGGGAACCACTGCTGCCAGATTACATCTATTTTGGGGAGACGACTGCCATATTATCTGTATTTTGGAGGAACCTCTGCCAAGTTGCATGGATTTTTGGTGAAATGCAGTCAGATTACATGTATTTGGGGGGGAAACACTACGGCAGAGTTCAAACTTCCCTGGCAGACCTTTTACACCACTGCTAAGGTCATGTATATTTTGCCCTACCCATGACCACATTATGTTGCGTGACCACACCCATTTTTCGGCGCAGGGTTTTTTATCATTATAAAATATCTGTTGTCAGTAAATTATTATGTAAAAAAAAGAACGTGAAAGGTGGAAAACACTGGTATGGGGGGCCCCATAATCTCCTATTGCCCGGGGGCCCCATGAGTTGTCAGTCCGCCCCTGTACGCAGACTATGGTGAGTTAAAGTAACACTGTGAAAAGCAACTGTGAAAAAATGCCAGATACCCATCTATGGAGATGGAAGGCTCTAGATCTCCTAAAGATCCTGGTCCTTTCTTGGTGTCCTCCTTCCAGAGCTGTCACCCCCGTTTTAATTATATAACCAACTATTTAAATACGTCTTCATGGGTCTGTGGAATGTTTGGGAAGCACTTGTGTCACCAAGTGCTTCCGAAGACGGGTGGCTCTGTGCTGTGCATGCATGAGCACGCATTTGTGCCTGTGCATTATTGAGCCGGACATCTTTGGAAGCACTCAGGGACATGAGTGTTTCTGAAGCCTTCCAGGGGCTCCCAGAGACAGAAAAATTGAGGCAGGCAATGGTGGAACAAGGACCCCGAGAGATGACTAAGAAGCCTTTATGAGATCCAGAGCCGTCCCTCGCCATAGGTGAGTGTATGTATATGTATTTCTTTACAGGACGCTTCAGTTTTTCTTTAATCTTCCTTCCATGTCATAGTATGAAATATCAGGCCAGGCTGGGCTACCTCTGCTACAGTAACCAGCAGCACAGCTTCACTAAACACAAGATTCTGATTAGACGTTAGTAGGAAGCTTTATGAGTCTGAGCTGTACCTGATAACGCAGAGTTCATAAATTTCACCACCTGCTCATTCCTATAATTCTGTAATCTCTTACATATGTCACTGTGTGACTGCTCCCCGCAGCCTCGGAGCTGGCAAGATAGAGTCATAAACGCAAATAAGAAAACTAATCTATATCACTAAGGGCCTCCTTCATTAAATAGTCGGATTTGGGGGCTGCGAGATTCATCTAGTTGGATGCCGGGCCTGAAAAATATGGACAGCCTGTTGTGCCGAAGAGTTCCCAGGGATTGTGACAAACTTTACTGTCTCACTATTCATCCTTCGCTGGCACAAATGTCCCACAGCGTAAGATACTGGAGGAATCCAATTTACAAATTCATATCAACATCAGGATATAATGCCACTGAAGCCAATTCTTCTGCCTCTCTGGGGACCTCCACATGGAATTGTCCCCTGCTTGTCAGATTCATAGAGGTAATGTATGAATACATGCTTGGCATATCTATGTGCGTTATAGGAGGCTGTACAATTGGCCGTAGTGAGCACAGATGGTCTGTCAGCGTACTGCATGCATAATAATGGATTGCATCTAACCACATGAACGATCGTCAATGTAAATAGCGTTATAAGGCTCCTTATTCCAGGGAAGATGCATACGCTTACGCTACTATTGAAACCTATTTTTCATTCGGCGTAAAAATGTTCATGTATATGAAAATTTATGAGAGTGATCGTGTTAGAAAGTAACTTGGCTTTTCTGTATTTAACTTAATCTGCCCCTTTACCCAGTTCTAGAAACGTTACAGTTCTTTGAGGCCTATATAATATACATGAAGTGCAGCAGCGCCCTCTTCAATCAGAAGGCCTTTAAAGAGACACTGTAACATCAAAAAGTTCCCCTGGGGGGTACTCACCTCGGGAGGGGGAAGCCTCAGGGTCCCAATGAGGCTTCCCACGCCGTCCTCTGTCCCACGGGGGTCTCGCTGCAGCCCTCCGAACAGCGGCCCGACAGATCCGACAGCCTGTTCAATATTTACCTTTCCAGGCTCCAGCGGGGGCACTGTTGTGGCTTTCGGCTCCGAAGTAGACGGAAATACCCGATCGCAGTCGGGTCCACTCTACTGCGCAGACTTGCGCCTCCGCAGTAGAGCAGGCCCGCCGGTGATTGGGTATTTCCAACTATTTCAGAGCCGAGAGCCTCCACAGTGCCTGCGCAGGAGCCGGGAAGGTAAATATTTACATTGCCGCTGTTTGGAAGGGCTGCAGCGAGACCTCCGAGGGACGGAGGACGCCGTGGGAAGCCTCATTGCGACCCTGAGGCTTCCCCCTCCCAAGGTGAGTACCCCCCAGGGGAACTTTTTGATGTTACAGGTTTTCTTTAACAAGTCTCACTTCCATCGCAACTCCAAAAGATAATTAATTTGTATTTAAGAATCACAGAAAATCCACTAGCGCTCAGTGTCTCAGTGTAGCAGCCTCTGTAATACACCATCTACTTCTCAGGTCACATAACACCTGCATAAACATTAAAAATAAACAAACATAGCATAGACTGTATACATCATTACAAGCACCGCTAACATGTAGCCCCTAAACATGCAGCCCACGGCCGCCAAGGTAGTGCCCGTCACTAGGGTGTCAGGGGTCACGTTCCCCCCTATATCCCCTGCTTACCGGATTTTGGCTTGTGCACTGACATATAATGGTGTCGCTTTGCCTTTAACCTCAGCTCTGCAGACTCGGCAACCCCTTAGCAGATGTCCACTTCAATTTGCCAACCACACAAACAGCTTTGCTTGTATAAAACCACATTTAATATAACAGTCCCATTAAAATAATCACAGCATTAACCATTTCACAACTGAGGGGTTTTACCCCTGAAACACCAGCGCGATTTTTCCCTTTCAGCGCTGCTTCCATTACTGTACTGATGTACTATGATTGGTTATTGGGGACTGGAGAGTCCCCATAACCAATCATTGTACTGCAGAGCCGGGGTGTGTGCGCGCGCGCGGGTCGCGGGGGCGCGCGATCGCGGGCTGCAAGTTTGTTTACCTTGCATTGTTTTGAATGAAGATGGCATTTGTTTAAAGCCGTCTTCATTCTACTCGCAATCGGCGAGGCTAATTGGATTTAGGAACGCTTGTTCCTAACATCCAATTAGTAACCTGCTGTGCGGGCTGGCTGGAGTGTGCGCGAGAGTTCCCCGCCCACTCCCAGCCAGTAAACAAACAAGTGCGCCTTTCTCCGTCCCTGGGGGTGAAGCGGTGCGCAGAGGGACGGAGAAATTTAGCACTGGGGGGGTGAAGTGGTTAAACACAGGATAATAGTGTAGCAGCATACAATCACCATTCTTCAGAAGCGATCCCGGCCACTGCTGCACACATTTCACTGGCATAACAATAGACCCTGCAGCCCCTGTTCCCGCTCGGGGCCGTTTTGTGGGGGCTGGAGGGGTGGCAGCATGAGGGGAAAGCCTTGGCCACAGTCGGTGGGGAGAGGGGTAGTTCCCCCCCTCTCCCTCACCTCGGGCTCTCCCCTCCAGCTAGTTACAGTGTGGGCAGCGGGCAGCAGCGGGCAGATACATACCTTCCGTGCGCTCCACCGCATACTCCTCGCTCTAGCGTCTGAAGTCACTTCCAGAAGTGATGTCAGCCGCTAGAGCGAGGAGTATGCGGTGGAACGCACGGAAGGTATGTATCTGCCCGCCACTGCCCACACTGTAACTAGCTGGAGGGGAGCGCAGAGAGGAGAGCCCCGAGGTGAGGGAGAGGGGGGAACTTCCCCTCTCCCCGCCGACTGTGGTCAAGGCTTTCCCCTCATGCTGCCACCCCTCCATCCCCCACAAAACGGCCACGAACGGGCCCCAGGGAGGGGGGGGGCGCTCTGAAATTCTGCAGGGGGCCCGGTGGGGCCTAGTTACGCCCCTGACACACTTACTGACTATCTTGGTTCAACACTTCCTCCTTAGGCTCCACCGATCACATGATATGACATGTGATCGGGATCTAGGAGACCAAGTCAGTGATCCAGCACCACCCGGTGGTGGAAGGGGAGGGATAGAAGAGTCTCTTTCATCATCAGCCCTCTTCCACCCCCGGATGGGGCTGTAAGGCTAGGTTTCCACTTGTGCGTTTTGTGTCAGATTTTTCTCTCAGAAAATTTGCATTGATTTTGCAACTAATGGTGGTGAATGGGGCTGTTTCCATTCAATGCGAATTTTCGTTAGCGTTCGTACACGTGAAAAAAATCTGAGGTCTTGTATCATTTTTTCGGACATCGTGTATGATTCGCGTACAATGCTTTGTATAGGCAATGCGAATTTTCGCATAAGTTGCACGAGAAAATTCCCATTAGATCCATGGTTACAGGAATTTGTTAGCAGTCATGACGAAGCTGTTACTAGGCAGATTATGCATATTTAGCTAATGCGCATACGAAAATTCGCATAAAAACGTGTACAAATTTACATGCGAATTTTCCCCAATCAGAAAAATCTTATATGATTTTTTGCAGGCGAAAATGTCACGCTATAGTGAAAACGTAGCCTAAGGATCCAATCACATGTCAATCACATATCATGCCTGCCGGAAGTTCAGAGCCGCAGGTGGAGGAAGAGAAGAAGCTGCCCGAAACAGGTAAATATAACTGCTTACTGCCACATATGGCGTTAGAGGCTCACACTGCACAAGCAGCTTCAAACAAAACATTTTGTTCGACCCTGCTAATGGGTTAAATATCTAAGAAAAAAATACACAAAAAATTGAAGCACAGAAAACACACACTAAAAATCTAAGCGCACAGGAAGCATGAGGCATGCCAGGATGTGTCGGCACCTCGGTCCTCACAACGGAAGCAGGAAATTTGGGCGCATGAGGCAGGTGGACAAAAAGGGCCCCGCCATTCACTCCCATAATAAATATCATTTAATGGGCGCCCAACAGGAAAAAGGGCGCCGGAGAAAAATAACGTTTTAAAAGCGGCGCCCGGAGACTTTTAATGTTTTATAACTGCTTCTCATGATTACACATTATTTAATGATTTATAATTTTTTAAACATTATTTTTAATAATAACATATAACAATATTTTTTTAAAACGTTATTAATGCTTATCACAGGGGGGTCTTAGGTTTGGGCATCACCAGGAGGGTCTTAGGTTTAGGCACCACCAGGAGGGTCTTAGGTTTAGGCACCACCAGGGAGGTTTTAGGTTTAGGCACCACCAGGGGGGTCTTAGGTTTAGGCACC
Organism: Hyperolius riggenbachi; assembly: GCF_040937935.1. Classification (NCBI taxonomy): domain Eukaryota; kingdom Metazoa; phylum Chordata; class Amphibia; order Anura; family Hyperoliidae; genus Hyperolius; species Hyperolius riggenbachi. The sequence continues at coordinate 114,750,980 of NC_090648.1, read as the reverse complement.
ACCAGGGGGGTCTTAGGTTTAGGCACCACCAGGGGGGTCTTAGGTTTAGGCACCACCAGGGGGGTCTTAGGTTTAGGCACCACCAGGGGGGTCTTAGGTTTAGGCACCACCACGGGGGTCTTAGGTTTAGGCACCACCAGGGGGGTCTAGGGATTAGGGGTAGGTACAGGGAGGGTTCTGTGTGAGAGTAAGGTTAGGTACAGCTTTAGTAACATTCTTATTAATGTTTTATAAAACGTTATTATAAATTTCACTTTTTAAACAGGGAAGATTAACGTTTTTACAATTGCCAATTTCATACACATTATTTAATGATTTAACTTTATAAAACATTATTTTTGAACGACATATAGCACAATTTTTTTTTAAATGTTATTCATGCTTATTGTTTAAAACCCTGCGCCCTTTTTTTCCCCGGTGCCATTATTTTTAAACGAAATATAGCACAATTTTTTTTTTAAATGTTATTCATGCTTATTGTTTAAAACCCTGCGCCCTTTTTTCCCGGCGCCCTTTTTTAACGTACGCCTCACAACCCCTCTGAGCACAATCTTCCACCAGCTTCCTGCATCCTACTTATCAGAAAAAACGGTATTCAGCTTCCCACATTCTGACCATTTCTGACATTTCTAAAGTGTACATTATAAGCAAATTTAGTAAAAAAAATCCACACGTTTGATAACAGGGTGCCCACCCTGTAATCTTCCAGCATCCATTTGTGGAGCACCTTTGACCTGTTAATATAAAGTATGTGTTTGGAAGCTAAACCTTCTTGCATAGCTTCCGAGACATAATGTTCCTGAGCTACAATAAAGCCTTCGCCACCCACCTAGAGGTAAAAAGACGTAGATGTAGAAAAGTCACATTAAAAGCTGAAGTGCAAGGAGTTATCTTTTTATGCAGATCATTCTCTTACATTTATTATGCTTTAAAAAGTTTAGTTGAGATTCAGAAAAACTGAACTTTTTAAAATGTAAACTCAGAAAATATCTGCCTTGTTTACTCTTCAGCAATTTCTAACTGCCTGCATGCACCTTCCCAGGACCGGTTCTAGACTTTTTGCTGCCTGGGACAAACTTGTAAGGATGCCCCCAACTCCGAGGTGTGTGCTCAGACCAGGCTTATATACTGGCTGCTAATTGTCTATTGACTAATTAAAATGGCTGAACAAATGCATATTTAATAAAGCTTGCCAGAATGTGCACGGTCTACACTACCTGCCATGCCCTGCAGGAGTTGGCCCATGCAAAATTCTTTGCATCTCAGCAGGGGCGCTGTGTGTAGGCTTCCTTGTCCCCAACACTCTCACTGCTCAGGAGCGCAGCGACTGCAAACGGGGATCGGGAGGAGGGCAAAGAACCGCAGACAGCCCACCCAAAAGCTGGGCCACCGCCTGAGAGGGGCCATCTACGTTCCCCCCCCCCCCCCCCCCCCCTTCCTTCAAGAAAACATCCCTTCCTTGTAGCAAATTACAGTGCTCCACCAGTAGGAACAAAGGTAAAATTGCTGTGTGCTCCCTTTATGCAACTTTACTGTATCTGGCCCCTGACGTGCCCTTACGCTAATTCAGCATGGAGCAGTATTACAAAATTGAAACTGTAATGGATCTGTTTAAAGCGAACATGAAGGGTGGCTGTCCATAGTGCAGGACACACACTGCAACTAAGTCACCTGCCAGGATTAAGACTGCTAAGTACTTTGGCCCTGCCCAGAATTATTGTTCATTGTTAAGGTGTCTATCCATTTCTCTTTCTCTGTCTTTTGCTTGCCATCAGAAAAGTGAACTGTCCCAGATAAGTATTATCTTTAACAAAAAGGGCTACTTTCTACAATGCGGGATTAAACTCTGACATAATATTCAAAATAAAAATGTGTTTTCCTGCTTTTTATATACCCATACATATCATATTTGCTTTTGTGCACAAGTATTATTATCCCTTTCCAAATTACAAAGTCCCAAAGTACAGTTGTATCTGCTCTGAAAGCTGCCATTGCATTGTACTGCATAGCTGCTATAATTATATATTATAATGTATCCAATAATCACTTTCCAGCTCTCTCTGCTTCAACTATGTGTGAAGTCAGTTTCAGCACTGCCAGGAATGCATACTATTTGTAGCTGAGAAAGAAATGTAAACAAAAGATAATGTTATCACCACTTCGGATGTGGCAGGAAGATTTCCACTGAAGAAGAATGTGTTTTGTTTAACTGTTTGAGTGCTTTTCTGCACACATTTTTTTGTGCTGGTATGTTGCATGATGTAAATAGTCTTTTAGCGCAAAGAAGAAATGTTGAGTTTTATTTAACTTTATTGCGAAGTGAAACTTTTCTGACTGCGGCTCCTGTGTAAGTGAAACAACCAATGCGAGGCCATCCAGCGGCAGTGCAGAGGTCAGGCAATTCCTTGTAGTTCTCACTTGTGCTGGGCTCCTGACTTATCCTGTGAAATGAGTTTCTTTTTGCTCAAGGGTGTCCTCCACACAGATTAGACATCAGAAGGAATATTTTAATCCGCCTTTGGAACACATTTACACGGGTTGTTGCCTGAGCTTCACCTTATCAATGAATTATATTTCCTTCATGGCGAATGACCAACCACAGTCTCGGCTGCCTCAAACCGCAGTGTAGTACAACATCAGAACAGGGATCACTACAAATAGATACTTTTAACCTTATTAACTCTGGATTCACTTATGTGACCTTTTCCGAGACTGTGCTTAGATATACAGTGTAGCCTTAGAAGCATTTTCATGAATAGATTTTCTTTCTGTCTTTTAGGAAGGAGTTGCAAGCTCTTATATTGAGCACATTTAAAAGCATGCTTACCACAATGTCGCAAACACATCACTGCACCTCTTCTCTTCACTCTTCTATACCTGACTATGGCACATTTGCATGGGCAGCTGGGGGCAGTGCATTCACCACCTGATAATTTAAAAAAATTAGGCAATCAGGGTGTATCCTTATCACAAACTTCACTAGAAGAGTATATAGTGAAAAAGGTATACAACATTTTATTGATATCAAAATTCACAAATATTTGAGTGGATATATGGACATCTGAAGGGTAAACAACACCCTTTGTAAAACTGATAAAAACAAGAGGAAACCTCTCCTGACCTGAACATATTGTCACAACACATCATATCAATGACAAGTGTGATTATAAATGATTGCAGTTCAAATAGCTATACAGCCTATGACATCAATTCTCCCAGCATATACGTATTGCACAGAGTTCCATTCGCAGACTTCCTGAAAATGCAAATTGGTGCAGGGGATTGTTAGGCACCAGTGCTGCTCGGATAACCCTTTTCAAAATCCGGATTGGATTCAGATCCGGATACCCAGATATCGAATCCGGGTCGGATATTCGAGTTCAAACTTTTTCTGATCCGAATCCGAATCGGACAGCCGACCTCAGTATCCGGGCGGATTCGGATATCTGGATAGAAAACCCAGAAGTGGCCTTTACATTGCTTTAAAAATGTTTTTTAGGGTAAATGAGGCATGTAGCATCATTATTTTTTAAAGGGAAACACTAATTGATGATGTGGGGACTTAAAATCCCCCCCCCCCCAAAAAAAAATGGCTTTCAATTAACATCAGGACTAGGTTCCAGACAGCGGTCGTGCAGCCCACATTGGCTATCATTCATGAACAGGCTGTCGGTAAGGGGAACCCGTGCGGGAGAATACCGCCGTCGGTAGTTTATCCTTCTGGGTGGTCATTCATAAACTTTGTGCCTGGGGCGGTAGCAGTGCGGAGGTTTTCTGGAGAATGGTGTCGGCAGGCGGGCGGTAGGCATGCGGAAACAGAAAAGCTGGCCGAGTCCCTCCATGCGGTGCTCTCTCTGCTGATGTGTGGGAGGTCCGTCCCATTCACTTACAAGGACTCCGCAAGCTTCCCGCTACAGCCAGGGGATCGGTAATCCCCTTCTGCATACCGCTATGCGGAAATGTTTATGAATGAGCATTTTGCTACTTTTTCTGGATACCTGCGTATCCACACTGCACAAGGCGGTACTTTGTCACTCTGCACGGGAATGTCAGCTCCGCATACGGAAAGAGGCTTTATGAATACACAACTTGCTCGGTGGTCGGTAAAGTCAGCGGTATTACGCATTTCCGCATGCGGGAATGCTTTATGAATGATAGCCATTGTCTCCAAAGTCCAACCGCACAACTGGGACATGGCAGTTTGCAGCCCAGACACCTCCAAAAAATTGTGCAGCAATTGTGTTTTGGGTGAAATATAGGTAGTATCAGCACAGCAGCAGTGGCCTATGGCACCCTGGTGGTAGGAGCAGCAAAGGCAGCAGGAGCAGGGCAATGCAGAAGCAGCAGGTGTAACGTCTGCCAGGAGCATGCCGAACGTGGCACTTGGCAGTGGCACATGGCACGTGGCCCTTGGCATGTGGCACTTTGCACTTGGCACTTTGCACTTTGTATGTGGCACTTTGCACTTGGCACGTGGCACTTTGCACTTGGCACTTTGCATGTGGCACTTTGCACTTGGAACGTGGCACTTTGCATGTGGCACTTTGCACGTGGCACTTTGCACTTGGCATGTGGCGCTTTGCACTTTTTACATGGCACTTTGCACGTGGCACTTAGCACATGGCACTTTGCACTTAGCACGTGGCACTTTGCACGTGGCACTTTGCACGTGGCACTTTATACTTGGTTCTTTGCACTTTGCTCATGGCACTTTGCACTTTGCACGTGGCACTTTGCACGTACCAAAGTACCATCTGACCCCCTTAGACTTTTATCTTTGGGGTTATTTGAAGCCAATTGTCTATGCTGTGAAGATACAAGATGCGCTTGAAACTACGGATACTAGAAGCCTGTGCTAGCATTTCACCTGCGGTGTTGCTATCAGTGTGTGAAGAGTGGGAGAAGAGGGTTGCATTGACAATCCAACACAATGGGCAGCACGTTGAACACATTTTATAAGTGGTCAGAAACTTGTAAATAACTCATGAAAGAATAAAGTTACATTAAAACCAAGCACACCATTGTTTTTCTTGTGAAATTCCCTATACGTTTGATGTGTCACATGACTCTCTTCCTATTGAAAAAACAAAAGTTGGATTAAAAATGGCCAACTTCAAAATGGCCGCCATGGTCACCACCCATCTTGAAAAATTTCCTCCCTCACATATACTAATGTGCCACAAACAGGAAGTTAATATCACCCACTATTCCCATTTTATTAAGGTGTATCCATATAAATGGCCCACCCTGTACTCGAACATTAAGCAATCTGGGTATAAACTGAGGTACATGGTTTTTCCTTCAGACACCACAAAAATTGTCTCGAGTTTATGCCTAGGTTAGAAACCCAGGCCACTATTTTAAACATCACCATTCTCATACTGCTTCTTTGGCGGTCTGGTGGCCCTCCTTCCCCATACAGCATACCTGGAGCCTAGTAGTTTACAACTCTTCTCCTATACAGCATTTGCTGGAATCTAGTGCCCCGCCCTCCATGCTCGATACAACATATCTGCTGCCTCCTCCTACGCAGCATTCACTGGTGTCTAATAGTCCCCCCCCCTCCTTGCCCCATACAACGTACCTGGTGTCTAATAGCCCCCCCCCCCCCTTGTCCCATACAACCTACCTGGTGCCTATTGGTTTCCTCCTCTCTCTCTCATACAGCTTTACCTGGTGACTAATGGTCCCAACTCTCACAGCATGTTCCCTGGTGTTTAGTGGCAGCCCATCCCCCCGCCCTCCTTGCATCACCTTGCAGAGTAATAGCAGCAGGGGGATGCGTGGTGGTGGGGGGGGGGGGGGGAGCAGCATCTTACCTGATCCAGGGCTGAAAACACAGCATTGCAATATCTTCTGTCGAGTTGTATTCACCCTCTAGTATTTGTAGCTCGCCCTCTACTTTCCGGTTACCAGGAAGTAGAGTGCGACCTACAAACACTAGAGGCTGGATCCAACACCACAGAAACCTGGTGCAATGACTAAGATACTGTTCCACTGCCATTACCCTGCAAGAGGACACGGCTGCCATTACTCTACAAGAGGACATGGGGAGACAGGAAGGGCAGCCGCTAGCCACCAAACAACAATGCTATGGCACCGGGCGGGTGGCCACTAGACCACCAGGGAACATGCTATAGGAGACAGAGGGCAGCTACTAGAAACCAAGGAACATGCTATGGAAGAGGGAGGGCAGCCGCTAGAAACCAGGGAACATGCTATGGGAGATGGAGGGTGGCCACTAGACACCAGGGTTTATGATGCTCTGGGTGACATTATGGGTGCAAACATTTTTGTCAATGTCAATCGTGAAAAGTACATGTGTACACATACTTATAAGAAGTACCTTTCTCCAAGAGTAAAATGCACTATAATCTTCTTTTCTCCTATGTTGCTGTCACTTCCACTACACAGTAAAAATCTAACGGGTTTAGAGTAGTCCATATCCTCATGGGGAATTCTCAGATTTTCCTGATTCTTTACAAAAGCACTTCATGGAAAAGATCTATAAAAAGATAATCCCTACTCACTTGTATACTATTTTAGCAACTTAGCAACTGCCACTCGGTAAGTGCTGTTGGACTAGTCAAAAACCTCTCAGATCTGTCACATTTTTATAACCTATTGTTAGCGGCAGCAACTGGAAAAAAGAAATGTATAGTGCATTTTATTCTGGAACTAATTATTATTATTTTTATTACTATTTATATAGGGCCAACATCTTACGCAGCGCTGTACAGAGTATATTGTCTTGTCATTTAACTGTCCCGAGGGGCTCACAATCTAATCCCTACTATAGTCAAATGTCTATGTATGTATTGTGTAGTGTATGTATCCTAGTCTAGGGCCAATTTAAGGGAAAGCCAATTAACTTATCTATAACACAGGGAGAACATACAAACTCCTTGCAGATATTGACCTAACTGGGATTTGAACCGGGGACCCAGCGTTATGAGAGCGCTAACCACTACTGTGCCACTGTGCTGCCCATACACATGTACAGTGGGTTGCAAAAGTATTCAGCCTCCTTGAAGTTTTCCACATTTTGTCACATTACTGCCACAAACATGAATCAATTGTATTGGAATTCCACATGAAAGACCAATACAAAGTGGTGTACACGTGAGAAGTGGAACGAAAATCATACATAATTCCAAACATTTTTTTACAAATAAATAACTGCAATGTGGTGTGTGCATAATTATTCGGCCCCCTTTGATCTGAGTGCAGTCAGTTGCCTATAGACATTGCCTGATGAGTGCTAATGACTAAATAGAGTGCACCTGTGTGTAATCTAATGTCAGTACAAATACAGCTGCTCTATGAGGGCCTCAGAGGTTGTCTAAGAGAATACTGGGAGCAACAACACCGTGAAGTCCAAAGAACACACCAGACAGGTCAGGAATCAAGTTATGGAGAAATTTAAAGCAGGATTAGGCTACAAAAAGATTTCTATGCAAGTGAGGGAAATTCGTAGAGGGCCGGCACTACACACGGCTGATTCTGGATGGGCCGGCAAGATACCCCTTAAAAGACAATCCCACGGTGATAAACTGCGTGCTCAGGATATGTACATAAGATAATCTTGTATGCTTAAGGAAGAAAGGAGAAACATAAAGTAAAGTTTACTGCAGTGCCGGATGTTTCTCCTTTCTTCCTTAAGCATACAAAAAGATTTCCAAAGCCTTGAACATCCCAAGGAGCACTGTTCAAGCGATCATTCAGAAATGGAAGGAGTATGGCACAACTGTAAACCTACCAAGAGAAGGCCATCCACCTAAACTCACAGGCCGAACAAGGAGAGTGCTGATTAGAAATGCAGTCAAGAGGGGAAGCAGGACATTTGGGCGCATGAGGCAGGTGGACAAAAAGGGCGCCGCCATTCACTCCCATAATAATTATCGTTTAATGGGCGCCCAACAGGAAAAAAGGGCGCCGGAAAAAAAACAACGTTTTAAAAGCGGCGCCCGGAGACTTTTAATGTTTTATAACTGCTTCTCATGATTACACATTATTTAATGATTTATATTTTTTAAACATTTTTTTTAAACAAAAAACAGTACAATATTTTTTAAAACATTATTTTTAAACGAAAAACCGCACAATATTTTTTTAAAACGTTATTAATGCTTATCACAGGTGGGTCTTAGGTTTAGGCATCACCAGGAGGGTCTTAGGTTTAGGCACCACCAGGGGGGTCATAGGTTTGGGCACCACCAGGGGGGTCTTAGGTATAGGTACTACCAGGGGGGTCTTAGGTTTAGGCACCACCAGGGGGGTTTAGAGTAGTCCATATCCTCATGGGGAATTCTCAGATTTTCCTGATTCTTTACAAAAGCACTTCATGGAAAAGATCTATAAAAAGATAATCCCTACTCACTTGTATACTATTTTAGCAACTTAGCAACTGCCACTCGGTAAGTGCTGTTGGACTAGTCAAAAACCTCTCAGATCTGTCACATTTTTATAACCTATTGTTAGCGGCAGCAACTGGAAAAAAGAAATGTATAGTGCATTTTATTCTGGAACTAATTATTATTATTTTTATTACTATTTATATAGGGCCAACATCTTACGCAGCGCTGTACAGAGTATATTGTCTTGTCATTTAACTGTCCCGAGGGGCTCACAATCTAATCCCTACTATAGTCAAATGTCTATGTATGTATTGTGTAGTGTATGTATCCTAGTCTAGGGCCAATTTAAGGGAAAGCCAATTAACTTATCTATAACACAGGGAGAACATACAAACTCCTTGCAGATATTGACCTAACTGGGATTTGAACCGGGGACCCAGCGTTATGAGAGCGCTAACCACTACTGTGCCACTGTGCTGCCCATACACATGTACAGTGGGTTGCAAAAGTATTCAGCCTCCTTGAAGTTTTCCACATTTTGTCACATTACTGCCACAAACATGAATCAATTGTATTGGAATTCCACATGAAAGACCAATACAAAGTGGTGTACACGTGAGAAGTGGAACGAAAATCATACATGATTCCAAACATTTTTTTACAAATAAATAACTGCAATGTGGTGTGTGCATAATTATTCGGCCCCCTTTGATCTGAGTGCAGTCAGTTGCCTATAGACATTGCCTGATGAGTGCTAATGACTAAATAGAGTGCACCTGTGTGTAATCTAATGTCAGTACAAATACAGCTGCTCTATGAGGGCCTCAGAGGTTGTCTAAGAGAATACTGGGAGCAACAACACCGTGAAGTCCAAAGAACACACCAGACAGGTCAGGAATCAAGTTATGGAGAAATTTAAAGCAGGATTAGGCTACAAAAAGATTTCTATGCAAGTGAGGGAAATTCGTAGAGGGCCGGCACTACACACGGCTGATTCTGGATGGGCCGGCAAGATACCCCTTAAAAGACAATCCCACGGTGATAAACTGCGTGCTCAGGATATGTACATAAGATAATCTTGTATGCTTAAGGAAGAAAGGAGAAACATAAAGTAAAGTTTACTGCAGTGCCGGATGTTTCTCCTTTCTTCCTTAAGCATACAAAAAGATTTCCAAAGCCTTGAACATCCCAAGGAGCACTGTTCAAGCGATCATTCAGAAATGGAAGGAGTATGGCACAACTGTAAACCTACCAAGAGAAGGCCATCCACCTAAACTCACAGGCCGAACAAGGAGAGTGCTGATTAGAAATGCAGTCAAGAGGGGAAGCAGGACATTTGGGCGCATGAGGCAGGTGGACAAAAAGGGCGCCGCCATTCACTCCCATAATAATTATCGTTTAATGGGCGCCCAACAGGAAAAAAGGGCGCCGGAAAAAAAACAACGTTTTAAAAGCGGCGCCCGGAGACTTTTAATGTTTTATAACTGCTTCTCATGATTACACATTATTTAATGATTTATATTTTTTAAACATTTTTTTTAAACAAAAAACAGTACAATATTTTTTAAAACATTATTTTTAAACGAAAAACCGCACAATATTTTTTTAAAACGTTATTAATGCTTATCACAGGTGGGTCTTAGGTTTAGGCATCACCAGGAGGGTCTTAGGTTTAGGCACCACCAGGGGGGTCATAGGTTTGGGCACCACCAGGGGGGTCTTAGGTATAGGTACTACCAGGGGGTCTTAGGTTTAGGCACCACCAGGGGGGTCTTAGGTTTAGGCCCCATCAGGGGGGTCTTAGGTTTAGGCCCCACCAGGGGGGTCTTAGGTTTAGGCACCACCAGGGGGGTCTTAGGTTTAGGCACCACCAGGGGGGTCTTAGGTTTAGGCACCACCAGGGGGGTCTTAGGTTTAGGCACCACCAGGGGGGTCTTAGGTTTAGGCACCACCAGGGGGGTCTAGGGGTTAGGGATAGGTACAGGGAGGGTTCTGTGTGAGAGTAGGGTTAGGTATAGCTTTAGTAACTGTAACGATTGGTGTCAGCACGCAGAGAGAATCTGATTATTGGTGGTCTGCAGTATCACCAAGAATGCAGATATATACCCGATTATTGATCATCTGCAGTATCACCGATAATCAGATATATTGCTAACCTCTGGACACCTAAGGTATGTGAGTGTTTGGTGTAACAGTAATACTTTGAGTAATGCACCTGCTGAGCAGGTGATAAGAAGCAGCCTGGAATACTGCTTATGCTGACAGAGAAACCTTCCAACAGTCTGAGAATCTCCAAGGGGTGGAGTCAGGCTGAAGGTAGGAGGAACCTGCACAGGAGCGACACCTGAAGGGTGGATGTCACTAGCAGGTCAGGAGAATATCTCTTAAGGGAGAGAGATAGTTCCCAAAGAAGAAACAGATATCAAACAATGCCTAGTCTTGGTGTGAGGTCCGTGGTCTCTACACCCAGGAACTAGTCTGATGCATAACATAAATGATAATACAATTCCCTAGTCTTGGGTGTGAGTTCCGAGATCATCAACACCCTGGAACTAGTCTGGAATATAACATGAATGATAACACAATTCCCTAGTCTTGGGTGTGAGTTCCGAGATCATCAACACCCTGGAACTAGTCTGGAATATAACATAAATGATAACACAATTCCCTAGTCTTGGGTGTGAGTTCCGTGATCATCAACACCCTGGAACTGGTCTAACAAATAACAACAGTACAAGGTAATCTGGCTCAGTGTGAATTCCCAGGTCCACCTGGTTCAAACACACTGTAAGGATCTGACTATGGTCTGAATGCTTCCACAAAGTGTTTGCAATGGCAGACATCCAGCAACTGACAAGCAAGCAGAATATATAGTAGCTGAACTCTGCTGCCCCGCCCGAGCCACTCAGCCAATCATGAGTCCAGCAGGAATCAGCTGATCATCCTGATCAGCTGACACCTCCCCTGCTGGTATAAAGGTCCTGACTTCTGGCCCGCGCGCGCGTAGCTCTTCATCCATCTATGTGGACTAACAGACCCAGCCACTCCAAAGGCACGCTGCTGCGTACAAACCGCCACCTTGGACGCGGAAACAGCCACTTTGCCGTTAGAGCATGCGGCGGCTTTTCCGCGTTCTGCCACACTACCAGACGCGTGCCTACGCGTGCAAACCGCCGCATTGGACGCGGAATCAGCCGCCTTGCTTTCAGCACACGCGGCGGCTTTTCCGCGTTCTCACAGTAACATTCTTATTAATGTTTTATAAAACGTTATTATAAAGTTCACTTTTTAAACAGGGAAGATTAACGTTTTTACAATTGCCGATTTCATACACATTATTTAATGATTTATAACTTTATAAAAGATTATTTTTAAACGAAATATAGCACAATTTTTTTTAAACGTTATTCATGCTTATCGTTTAAAACCCTGCGCCCTTTTTTCCCGGCGCCCTTTTTTAACGTACGTGTCAAGAGGCCCATGGTGACTCTGGACGAGCTGCAGAGATCTACAGCTCAGGTGGGAGACTCTGTCCATAGGACAACTATTAGTCATGCACTGTACAAAGTTGGCCTTTATGGAAGAGTGGCAAGAAGAAAGGCATTGTTAACAGAAAGCATAAGAAGTCCCGTTTGCAGTTTGCCACAAGCTATGTGGGGGAAACAGCAAACATGTGGAAGAAGGTGCTCTGGTCAGATGAGACCAAAATGGAACTTTTTGGCCATAGTGCAAAACGCTATGTGTGGCAGAAAACTAACACTGCACATCACTCTGAACACACCATCCCCACTGTCAAATATGGTGGTGGCAGTATCATGCTCTGGGGGTGCTTCTCTTCAGCAGGGACAGGGAAGCTAGTCAGAGTTGATGGGAAGATGGATGGAGCCAAATACAGGGCAACCTTGGAAGAAAACCTCTTGGAGACTGCAAAAAACTTGAGACTGGGGCAGAGGTTCACCTTCCAGCAGGACAATGACCCTAAACATAAAGCCAGGGCAACAATGGAATGGTTTAAAACAAAACATATCTATGTGTTAGAATGGCCCAGTCAAAGTCCAGATCTAAATCCAATCGAGAATCTGTGGCAAGATCTGAAAACTGCTGTTCACAAACGCTGTCCATCTAATCTGACTGAGCTGGAGCTGTTTTGCAAAGAAGAATGGGCAATGATTTCAGTCTCTAGATGTGCAAAGCTGGTAGTGACATACCCTAAAAGACTGGCAGCTGTAATTGCAGCAAAAGGTGGTTCTATCAAGTATTGACTCAGGGGGCTGAATAATTACGCACACCCCACTTTGCAGTTATTTATTTGTAAAAAATGTTTGGAATCATGTATGATTTTCGATCCACTTCTCACATGTACACCACTTTGTATTGGTCTTTCATGTGGAATTCCAATAAAATTGATTCATGTTTGTGGCAGTAATATGACAAAATGTGTAAAACTTCAAGGGGGCCGAATACTTTTGCAACCCACTGTATTTTAATCTTTACAATTTTTAGCAATAGTGGTCCTTTAAGTTAATCAATAAATAGAATCAGAGCCGGGAGAAGTTCCTCCAGCACCCAAGGTTGATACACCAAAGTGCGCCCCCCATCCCTCCCAAACCGATTGCTTTTAGGCTCAGAGGTGCCCCAGTGCCCCCAACAACTCAATCTTTCGTTATCTGGCTTGCAATCACTGCCATGTATATCCCCTTTTCTTATTTCTTTCTGCTTCAAACACAATAGGGGAATGATAGCTGAGTGAGTTGTTTGCCCCCTTCTACACTGCGCCCTGAGGCTGGAGCCTCTCTCCCCTCTGCCCGGCCCTGAATAGAACCACCCTGATTTAAAAGGTCCTTCTAAAACAACTATCGGCATGGAAATATGAGATACTTAAGTGTCCAAAGCAGGTCTGACATCAGAATTCACGAGGCGCCCTACTAATTGCCGTTTTAAGCTATTATCTATACATTGTAGATCAATTTACAGATGCTAATGAGTCCAGCAGAGAGGGTTATATGGCTAAGGGGTATAGATCTAGCTTCCTGATATACAGTATATATTGTATAGGGATAAATAATGGCCAGATCTATCGGTCAATGCGCAGAGCGAATGCAGAAATGACTTCAGCTCACACTGCAGAGTACAATTAAATCCAAATGTTATATCAGGTTCCTGACAGCCTACTGTTAATCAAGCAGGTATGGCACCAGTTTGTTCGGTAAAGCAGAAGACACTAACTGCCTTGTCATTTCTGACAGTAATTACTCAGTTATCATAAAAGGTCTATCGCATAGAAAGTCATGCCCTTGGGCCAGTTTTTAGGTTGTACGTTCTTCTGCAGTAAACCAGATCCCGTCTGACTTCTCACAGATGAAACGTAAAGCAAGGTCAATCCGGGATAGAGTGCATTAGGAGGTACAAGGCGGCGTACATTTTCCGCAGAGCCTATTTTATGACCCACGACAATCAATAGATAAATTTGTGGCTGCTACCAAGGGAGGCCTGTCCGGCATAACTCACATCATGGGGAAAAGCAAACGGATAAATCTGTCCCGGTGTCACCAGATTTCACAGCTTTCTGAAATGAAGGCTGTAAAAGGCAGATCAATGGAGGAAACATTGCGAGACCCGCAGTGTTCATCTACTGCTGTGGATCTGTAACTCCAAGCAGACGGCCTTTTGTGGAGTGTTAATGCACAATACATCACTGTGTGTTTTATGTAACTACATTTAGTGTGCGGCGATAACAGCCTTCATGTAATTTGTGTGGCTTTAGTCGATCACGTTGCCGAAGCTCGACTTAAATATTACTGAGCCATTGCGATTAACTATTGAGGTGTGCTAGATAAACAGGTAGCCTTCCTGCACATGTAAGAAATCACAAACCCAAACTATTATTCTACTGGTGGTTGTGCCTGGATAGTGTACTGGTTACAGCTAATGGGAATTGAAAAAAAAAAAAAAAACAGATTTTTACCTTAGGAGAGGGAAGGCTTTGAGTCCTGCAAAACCTTCCCACTCCTCTCACAGTCCTGACGTTCCAGCGATGTCACCCCGTTTGAATCCCCCACTGCGGGAGGCTTCAGACGTCTTCGAGAGCCCGAAGAACGAGTGCTGCTGAAGATGGGCGGCCCTGAACTGCACAAGCGTGAGCACGCAAGAGAGGGCGCTTGTGCAGGCACAGTACGGCAGCAGAGGGCAGTATTTGACCAGTCGGTTAAATACTGCTACCGGGGGTTACAGCACTGGAACACGGGGACCATGAGAGGGGCGGGAATTCTCTGTAGGACTCAGAACCTTCCCTCTCCTTAGGTAATAAGAATCTGCTTGTAGAGTTGGGCCGAACGGTTCGCCTGCGAACGGTTCCATGCGAACTTCAGTGGTTCGCGTTCGCGTCCCGCAGGCGAACCTTTGCGGAAGTTCGGTTCGCCCCATAATGCACATGGAGGGTCAACTTTGACCCTCTACATCACAGTCAGCAGGCCCAGTGTAGCCAATTAGGCTACACTAGCCCCTGGAGCCCCACCCCCCCTTATATAAGGCAGGCAGCGGCGGCCATTACGGTCACTCGTGTGCCTGCATTAGTCAGAGTAGGGCGAGCTGCTGCAGACTGTCTCTCAGGGAAAGATTAGTTAGGCTTAGCTTGTTCCTGTCTGGCTGCATACCTGTTCTGTGAACCCACCACTGCATACCTGTGCTGTGAACCCACCACTGCATACCTGTGCTGTGAACCCACCACTGCATACCTGTTCTGTTCAGTGGACCCGCCACTGTATACCTGTTCATTGAACCCACCACTGCATACCTGTGCTGTGAACCCACCACTGCATACCTGTGCTGTGAACCCACCACTGCATACCTGTGCTGTGAACCCACCACTGCATACCTGTGCTGTGAACCCACCACTGCATACCTGTGCTGTGAACCCACCACTGCATACCTGTTCTGTTCAGTGGACCCGCCACTGTATACCTGTTCTGTTTAGTGAACCCGCCACTGCATACCTGTTCTGTTCAGTGAACCCACCGCATCAGTGCGCATACCTGTTCTGTTCAGTGGACCCGCCACTGCATACCTGTTCTGTTTAGTGAACCGCCACTGTATACCTGTTCTGTTTAGTGAACCGCCACTGTATACCTGTTCTGTTTAGTGAACCCGCCACTGCATACCTGTTCTGTTCAGTGAACCCACCGCATCAGTGCGCATACCTGTTCTGTTCAGTGGACCCGCCACTGCATACCTGTTCTGTTTAGTGAACCGCCACTGTATACCTGTTCTGTTTAGTGAACCGCCACTGTATACCTGTTCTGTTTAGTGAACCCGCCACTGCATACCTGTTCTGTTCAGTGGACCCGCCACTGCATACCTGTTCTGTTTAGTGAACCCGCCACTGCATACCTGTTCTGTTCAGTGGACCCGCCACTGCATACCTGTTCTGTTTAGTGAACCCGCCACTGCATACCTGTTCTGTTCAGTGGACCCGCCACTGTATACCTGTTCATTGAACCCACCACTGCATACCTGTGCTGTGAACCCACCACTGCATACCTGTGCTGTGAACCCACCACTGCATACCTGTGCTGTGAACCCACCACTGCATACCTGTGCTGTGAACCCACCACTGCATACCTGTTCTGTTCAGTGGACCCGCCACTGTATACCTGTTCTGTTTAGTGAACCCGCCACTGCATACCTGCTCTGTTCAGTGAACCCACCGCATCAGTGCGCATACCTGTTCTGTTCAGTGGACCCGCCACTGCATACCTGTTCTGTTTAGTGAACCGCCACTGTATACCTGTTCTGTTTAGTGAACCGCCACTGTATACCTGTTCTGTTTAGTGAACCCGCCACTGCATACCTGTTCTGTTCAGTGAACCCACCGCATCAGTGCGCATACCTGTTCTGTTCAGTGGACCCGCCACTGCATACCTGTTCTGTTTAGTGAACCGCCACTGTATACCTGTTCTGTTTAGTGAACCGCCACTGTATACCTGTTCTGTTTAGTGAACCCGCCACTGCATACCTGTTCTGTTCAGTGGACCCACCGCATCAGTGCGCATACCTGTGCAGTTAAGTGAACCCGCCACTGCATACCTGTTCTGTTCAGTGAACCCACCGCATCAGTGCGCATACCTGTGCAGTTAAGTGAACCTGCCACTGCATACCTGTTCTGTTCAGTGAACCCACCGCATCAGTGCGCATACCTGTGCAGTTAAGTGAACCCGCCACTGCATACCTGTTCTGTTCAGTGAACCCACCGCATCAGTGCGCATACCTGTGCAGTTAAGTGAACCCGCCACTGCATACCTGTTCTGTTCAGTGAACCCACCGCATCAGTGCGCATACCTGTGCAGTTAAGTGAACCCGCCACTGCATACCTGTTCTGTTCAGTGAACCCACCGCATCAGTGCGCATACCTGTGCAGTTAAGTGAACCCGCCACTGCATACCTGTTCTGTTCAGTGGACCCGCCACTGCATACCTGTTCTGTGAACCCGCCACTGTATACCTGTTCTGTTCAGTGAACCCACCGCATCAGTGCGCAAACCTGTGCAGTTAAGTGAACCCACCTACCTACGTGAGTGCACGCAGTGTGATATACCACTCCGTGCATACCCGATATGGACAAAACAGGTAGAGGAAGAGGTAGTGGCAGAGCCAGAGGAAGGCCACCCGGCAGGTCTGCGCGAGGTCGTGTAAATGTAATTTCGTGTGGACCTGGCCCACAGTACAGTGCTCGGAAGAAGGCACGTCCCATCACCTCCCAAGATTGTCAGGACGTGGTTGAGTATTTAGCGACACAGAACACCTCATCTTGCTCAGCCACCAGTGCTACTACTAGCACCACTTCCGCTGCATTTGACACTTCGCAAGAATTATTTAGTGGTGAAATCACTGATGCACAGCCATTGTTGTTACAGCCAGATGAATTTTCACCAGCTCATATGTCTGAGTTACGCGGCAACATTATGGATGTAACGTGTAAGGAGGATGAAGGACCTACTGATGTTGGTGCATGTTTGGATTTGTCTGAGGCAAGCGAAGCTGGGCAGGATGATTACGATGATGACGATGATAGGGATCCACTGTATGTACCCAATAGAGGAGATGAAGAGGGGGACAGTTCAGAGGGGGAGTCAGAGAGTAGGAGGAGGAGAGAAGTTGCTGAAAGAAGCTGGGGCAGCTCTTCGTCAGAAACAGCTGGTGGCAGTGTCCGGCACCATGTATTGCCACCTATGTACAGCCAGCCAACTTGCCCTTCAGCATCAGCTGCTGAGGTCCCCATAGTGCCCACATCCCAGGGTGGCTCAGCGGTGTGGAAATTTTTTAATGTGTGTGCCTCAGATCGGACCAAAGCCATCTGCTCGCTCTGCCAACAAAAATTGAGCCGTGGAAAGGCCAACACTCACGTAGGGACAAGTGCCTTACGAAGGCACCTGGAGAAAAGGCACAAACAGCAATGGGATGGCCACCTGAGCAAAAGCAGCAGCAGCACACAAAAGCAAAGCCACCCTCCTTCTCCTCTTCCTCCTCCATCAGGTGCATTATCTGCTTCTGCCGCTTTCTCCCTTCCACCTTCACAGGCACCCTCCTCCACTCCGCCTCTGCCCTTGAGCGCTTCCTGCTCCTCTGCCCACAGCAGCAGTCAGGTGTCCGTGAAGGAAATGTTTGAGCGGAAGAAGCCAATTTCGGCCAGTCACCCCCTTGCCCGCCGTCTGACAGCTGGCGTGGCGGAACTGTTAGCTCGGCAGCTGTTACCATACCGGCTGGTGGACTCTGAGGCCTTCCGTAAATTTGTGGCCATCGGAACACCGCAGTGGAAGATGCCAGGCCGCACTTATTTTTCGAGAAAGGCCATACCCCAACTGCACCGTGAAGTTGAGAGGCAAGTGGTGTCATCTCTTGCGAAGAGCGTTGGGTCAAGGGTACACCTGACCACGGATGCCTGGTCTGCCAAGCACGGGCAGGGCCGCTACATTACCTACACAGCCCATTGGGTGAACCTGGTGGTGAACGATGGCAAGCAGGGCGCAGCGGACCAAATTGTGACACCTCCACGGCTTGCAGGCAGGCCTCCTGCCACCTCCTCTCATCCTGCTACATGCTCTTCGCTGTCCTCCTCCTCCTTGGCTGAGTGGCAGTTCTCCTCTCCAGCTACACAGCCCCAGCTCCGCAGGGCCTATGCTGCATGCCAGGTACGACGGTGTCACGCCATCTTAGACATGGCTTGTCTCAAAGCGGAGAGTCACACTGGAGCAGCTCTCCTGGCTGCTCTTAAGAAACAGGTGGATGAGTGGCTGACCCCGCACCACCTGGAGATAGGCAACGTGGTGTGCGACAACGGCAGCAATCTGCTTGCCGCTTTGCATATGGGGAAGCTGACACACATACCCTGCATGGCACATGTCATGAATCTAGTGGTTCAAAGATTTGTGGCAAAGTACCCTGGCTTAGCGAATGTCCTGAAGCAGGCCAGGAAGTTCTGTGGGCATTTGAGGCGGTCTTACACAGCCATGGCACGCTTTGCGGAAATTCAGCGCAAAAACAACATGCCGGTGAGACGCCTCATTTGCGATAGCCCGACTCGCTGGAACTCGACCCTGCTCATGTTCTCCCGCCTGCTAGAACAGAAGAAAGCCGTGACCCACTACCTCTACAACTGGAGTAGAATGAAACAGTCTGGGAAGATGGGGATGTTCTGGCCCGACAACTGGACACTGATGGAGAATGCATGCAGGCTCATGCGGCCGTTTGAGGAGGTGACCAACCTGGTGAGCCGCAGTGAGGGCACCATCAGCGACTTAATTCCCTACGCTTACTTCTTGGAGCGTGCTGTGCGTAGAGTGGCGGATGAAGCTGCGAATGAGCGTGACCAGGAACCGTTACGGCAGGAACAGGCATGGGACCAATTTTCATCAGACCCAGCTGTTTCCTCAACACCTGCGGCAGCACAGAGGGGGGAGGAGGAGGAAGAAGAGAAGTCGTGTGCAGAAGACGAATCAGACTCAGAGGATGATGAGCAAGGTGTTTCTTTGGGGGAGGAGGAGGAGGAGGAGGGGACAGCGGCAGGAGAACAACCTCAGCAGGCATCGCAAGGGGCTTGTGCTGCTCAACCTTCCCGTGGTATTGTTCGCGGCTGGGGGGAGGAGGTTGACTTACCTGACGTCACTGAGGAAGAGCAAGAGGAGATGGAGGGTACTGGATCCGACTTTGTGCAGATGTCGTCTTTTATGCTGTCCTGCCTGTTGAGGGACCCCCGTATAAAAAACCTCAAGGGGAATGAGCTGTACTGGGTGGCCACACTACTAGACCCTCGGTACAGGCACAAAGTGGCGGACCTGTTACCAACTCACCGGAAGGTGGAAAGGATGCAGCACATGCAGAACCAGCTGTCAACTATGCTTTACAATGCCTTTAAGGGTGATGTGACGGCACAACGCCAGCAAGGTACCACTGCCACTAATCCTCCTCCCGTGTCCACGCAGTCAAAGACAGGACGCTCCAGCGATCTCATGGTGATGTCGGACATGCGGACGTTCTTTAGTCCAACGCCTCGCCGTAGCCCTTCCGGATCCACCCTCCACCAACGCCTGGAACGGCAGGTAGCCGACTACCTGGCCTTAAGTGTGGATGTAGACACTGCTGTGAACAGCGATGAGGAACCCTTGAACTACTGGGTGCGCAGGCTTGACCTGTGGCCAGAGCTGTCCCAATTTGCCATCCAACTTCTCTCCTGCCCTGCCGCAAGCGTCCTCTCAGAAAGGACCTTCAGCGCAGCTGGAGGCATTGTCACAGAGAAGAGAAGTCGCCTAAGTCACAAAAGTGTTAAGTACCTCACCTTTATCAAAATGAATGAGGCATGGATCCCGGAGGGCTGCTGCCCGCCCCAAGACTAAGTCAGTCCCCGCACATACAGCATCTCTGCCTGCACGCCGTGTGACTGGCTGCCTGGCCTGCCCCAAGAAGACTAAGTCGCTCCCAGTCCCTCCACACAGCATGTCTGCCTGCAGGCCGCTTGACTACCTTCTCCGCCACCACCAACAGGGTCCGGGACTCCAGGCGGATTGCTGAATTTTTTAGGCCGCTGCTAGCAGCGGCCGCTGTAATAATTTTTCGGGTGCGTGTACATGACTGCCTAATTTTTCTGGCTGCACTGCGGGCAGCTGCAACAACAAAAGAAAAGGCATGTACATGCGCCCATTCCCCTTCGTGATCATTACCTTGCCGTGGTGAAGGGGCTTGCGTATCACAATGGAGCAATGACCGGCGCCTAGATGAGTGTCTCGGGGGGCACACCCACGATAATAAGGTCGTTGCCTCATTGTGGTCAGACCAAATTTGATCAGCTGGACAGTCACTGTTCTGTCACTCAGCTACATCAGCCAGGTGACCATGACCATATGGGCTGTAAAGCCACCAAAACCTGCACTCTCGCCATGGTGCGCACCAGTAAAGCACGGCCGTCACTACACAAACAGCTGTTTGCGGTGCGTTACACGATGAGTTTGGTGTGTCAGTGTGAAGCAGTACCTTAATTACACTACCTGATTGATGTATACACATGCAAGATGTTTGAAAGCACTTTAGGCCTGTCATTTAGCATTCAATGTGATTTCTGCCCTTAAAACGCTGCTTTGCGTCAAATCCAGATTTTTCCCGGGGACTTTTGGCATGTATCCCACTCCGCCATCCCCCCCTCCAGGTGTTAGACCCCTTGAAACATCTTTTCCATCACTTTTGTGGCCAGCATAATTATTTTTTTTTTCAAAGTTCGCATCCCCATTGAAGTCTATTGCGGTTCGCGAACTTTAACGCGAACCGAACCTTTCGCGAAAGTTCGCGAACCCGGTTCGCGAACCGAAAATCGGAGGTTCGGCCCAACTCTATCTGCTTGTTCATACCAATAGCGCAGAATGGCCATGCGATCGGAACGCGTACGATCACACGCTATCTGCGCCGCTATGTGCTGCACTGCTAATCCCATTCACTACAGTGAATTGGTCAGCGTTGTGTTTGACCTAAAAAATCTGAACGGCAGAAGTGCTGTCTATGAACTTCTGCTGTTCTTGCATGTTGCACACCATGGGGTTGATTCACTAAACCGTGATAACTCAAATATCACACCTTATCAGAGATATCACACCTTATCAAAGATATCGCACCTTGTCAAAGATATCACACCTTATCAAAGTTAACACACCTTATCGGAGTAACATAGCGAGCGGCGCGCTATGCCTGCTAATTGGCAATGGCACTCGTCCTGTCCTGAGACCCTGCAGGTTCGTAGCTCTCTCTATGCTACTCTGATAAGGCGTGTTAAATTTGATAAGGTGTGATATCGTTGATAAGGTGTGATATTTAAGTTATCACAAATAAGTGAATCAAGCCCCATATGCGCTGCGTATGATGGAAACGAGGCTTTAAGGCCTTGTTCACATTGCGTTCGGCTCACGTGTCCGTCCGCGGTGGACTTATTTTGAGGTGTTTTTTCTTTCCGATTCCCGGTACTTGGGTGGGCGATTCTTTTTTTGTGATTAGTGGTTTCCAACGCATTTTTCCTGAGCATTGTGGTAATTCACTCCCTGACGCAAGTCAGGAAGTGAACTCTTTGATCCGGAAAACAATAAATACAATGTATTTATTCTTAAAAATGCGAACGCAATCGCTCCACAAAGCGGTTTTGTGAGCGTTTTGCGTTTTTCCTATACCTTCTATTGAGGCGGAATCGCCTTAAAAATGGCTCAAGCACCGCTTATCTAAACGGATCAGAAACTAACCACTTAGATATGAACTATCTCATAGAGAATCATTGTGTAAGCGCTTTCAGGGCGATGTACCAGTTTACCAGTTCAATTTTTTTTTTTTTTTTTTCACAATGAACCTTCCCCTAAAGGAGGTTCGTAACACAGTAAGTCGTTCTGGTGCCGAGGAGGAGTGCCATTGCTTACCTACAGGGGCTGCTTGTGTAGCCCCATGTCCTTGTGAAGGTCACCATCTACAGCCGCAGCTTCATTTCTTCAAAGAATCCACCTGTGAGTTCCCTCCCCCCACCCAACGGCATTATGTATTACAATCCTCCCGTATGAGGAGGTTCATTGTATAAAAAAGTGTACTGGTGCTCAGTACATGTTCGGGGGACTGCCTCAGATATACAGGGCCAGGTTTTGAATCCTGGCTAAAGCCGGTACCAATCCAGTAAGGAGCCCTTGGGCAAAACTCCCTAACACTGCAGGGTGACTTATTGAAAGCACCTATAGAGGCTGCAGCTCTCAAGTGCTGATGGGAGATTTTTTACAAGACCACAATATGAGAATTAGGAGGTTCATGTTGTAGTAAAGCTGTTTTAAACCTGCACAATGTAATGTTTATAAGAATAACCAAGAATGATTTCACGAAAAGGGAAATTGTCCCGGAGTATGCAGGGGGTTCAGGCTGTGTACACAAGGGTTAACTCACCTTGGTCGCCGCCTCCCTTCCGGTGCATTCCACACTGCTCTCCAGCTTCTAACACT
This sequence comes from Hyperolius riggenbachi, assembly GCF_040937935.1. NCBI lineage: Eukaryota > Metazoa > Chordata > Amphibia > Anura > Hyperoliidae > Hyperolius > Hyperolius riggenbachi. Next base: position 114,728,123 of record NC_090648.1, on the reverse strand, counting down.
TCCGTCTTTTAAATCCAAACTTCCTCTGTGAAGGTGGAAGTGTACGAAGATGGGGAACAACATGGAACGCATCAGAAGGAAGGTCTATTCTCCCTAGTTATGTGCATATGTGTAGTTATTTTTAACATTAGCATACTTAATTGACAATTACCATAGATATATATGCGCGATGTGTTTGCAAGAGTTGGTCTGGTGTTGTATTTTCTATTATTTTTGTTTGCACAAATTGCACTTACAATTTAGCACATTTTCTATTGAACCCAAGTTTAGCACAGAGGGGGTTCTAACTCAGAAACCATCAATTGTTATTTGGAATATGCAATCATTTAAAGAGGAGCTGTCAGCCATACCAGGCCAGGATAAAAACACACACATATAAGTAGTTAAATACTAGCTCTACTTACATGACAGATGTATTGCACTGTCCACGATTTCATTTCAGTGAATTTTATTAAACAAACATATGGAAATGCAGAGAATTCTGTTCCCTGGCAGGGGCCATCTTTAGTCCCTCCAGCGAAGCCAATGCTGAGGTCATTTCCTCCCTTACCCCCCTTCCCTCCTACCTACAGCAATTGCCAGCGCTATGTTACTGACACCCCTGCATCCATGAGAACCCCCCGCCCTATCAGTAGTGATTCCCCCTGTATTTACCCTCAGCCCTGCAGCGTCCATCTCGTCTCCCAGCATAACAGCGCTTAGCAGGGAAGAATATATGCAGCTCCAGCACCAGAGGAAAATCTGTGTGCGCTGCATATATTCTTCCCCGCTGGGCTCTATGGTGCTGCGGGCGGGCGGGGATGTTGCGGGGTGGGGTGATAGTGCAGGGGGAGTCCCTTTGTAAGTGGTGGCTGGGCCGGGGTCCCCATGGATGCGGAGATGCCCGCTGCCCCCCGAATAAAGTGACGGAGATGCCGACAGAGTGCGGGGAGCGGGCGGACAGTGCAGACGCGAGGCGGCCAATGAGAGAGGCACAGGCGTGAGTGACACAGGCTGCAGCCAATCAGGCTGAACTAACTGTGTCTGGGGAGAAAAGCAAAGGAGAACTCCCTCCCGCCCCAGCCTGCACTGCATCTTCGGTTATGCGGCCTCTTGCTGCGGCCTTTAGAGATGGGGGCATGAGGATTTATCTACAATTAAAAAAAAGTAAGATTTGTTTTTAAGTTAGGCATTGCCTTTTTAGTATCCATTTTATCTGTTTTACAGATAGAAATAGGGAATTGATTTTTGTTTTTAAGCCTAACAGTTACTCTTTAAAGGGACTCCGAGCTCTGAAAAAAAAGGAAAGTTGTACTCACCAGGGGCTTTTTCCAGCCCAGTGCTGGTCGGGAGGTCCCACGCCGGCGTCCTGGCTCCTCTCCTTCTCCCCGCTCCGGAATGGCTGGCAGGCCGCAGCCCGGGCGACACTCTCCCGAGTGTCGGGCTGCTTCTTCCGCATATGACGCGGATTACGTCACACGCCGGCCGCCTCGCGTCATCACGGCGGCCGGCGTGAAAGTACTGCGCATGCGCGCTTTGTTCGCGCATGCGCAGTACTTTCACGCCGGCCGCCGTGATGACGCAAGGCAGCCGGCGTGTGACGTAATCCGCGTCATATGCGGAAAAAGCAGCCCGACACTCGGGAGAGTGTCGCCCGGGCTGCGGCCTGCCAGCCATTCCGGAGCGGGGAGAAGGAGAGGAGCCAGGATGCCGGCGTGGGACCTCCCGACCAGCACTGGGCTGGAAAAAGCCCCTGGTGAGTACAACTTTCCTTTTTTTTCAGAGCTCGGAGTCCCTTTAAGGATGCATTGATTTATTCTTTTTATATATATTTTAAATGGTTTTAATGCATTAATTATGTAATTCAATAAAGATATGCATATTTTGCAAGAGAAAGTGCTGTTTATAAGCCATTCTTTTTCCTGCTAGTGTTTAGATTCATGTGTAGACAAAACAAGAGACAATGCAATTAAAGTGAACCTCCAGACTAAAAATCTACTCAGCAGCACTGAAAATGTTTGGTGTTTCTTTAACTGTTTCACAGCACCAGATCTTTGTTTTTCTTACCTAAGGATCATTTTTAGCTGCAGAGAAGCTAAGCTCCACCCCATCAAAGAAAACTGCCTAGGCATTTTTTCCCTGATGCTGTGTAAAGCATGATGGGATTTCCTATGTTGTTGTTCTCGTTGCCTAGCAACTGGGAGGGGTGATCAGGACACAAGACAGTTGGAACTGTGCATCATGCACCCGGTCACCTCCTTTCAACCAAAAAGATGCCTGCCCCCATTAAATCACAAACATTTGCCTGTTCTTTTAAAATGGGGTGGGTAAGAGATAATATTACCTATCTATTTTAATTAACATAACTAACGTAACTTATGACAGTTTGTTTTTTTAGGCTGAAGTTCCTCTTTAAAGCGGATCCGAGATGAAAAACTAACTATAGCAAGTAACTTGTCTAGATATCTTATCTAAAGTTTAGTTTACACAGCAAATCTAGCTGCAAACAGCTTCAACAAAATATGACTATTTCTTCCTGTGATACAATGACAGCAGCCATGTTGTTTGTAAACATTCCACACAGGCAAGGTTATCTGCATCTTCAGCCCTCAGCCTGTGAAAAAAACCTATTTCCCCCCTCCTACTCCCTCATCCCCTCTGCCTCTGAAATCTCTGGCTAGTAATACCTCCCCCTCCTCCTGCCCAGACTGAGCTCCCATGAGCCCTTGCTACTGCCTGAAAATGCCAAGGCTCTCTGAAAAGTTGTGGGCGAGGCTTGTTTAGTTTATAGGGAGTATTAAAACAAAAACAAAAAAGTATTTGGCTTGAGGAATGCCCTATAAACAATAGGAAAGGAACACAATTATGCAATGAGTAAAAGTTCATCTCGGATCCACTTTAACTTTTTCTTCTAATTTTCCTACTAGGACATAATTTTCAACTTCTTTTTTAAATTAATTTGCAGCACTTTGCAGCACCTCCAGCTTTTGTGTTTACCAGGATGGAGCTTATCACCGGTCTACTATAGAAGGGAACGTTACTCCCTTGCACTCACGTTTGTATCCTTCCACAGGTTTGGCAAGTAAAGGGTCGAGCTATCAGGCAGTAAGGCAGCAGAAATCGCTTATGTTACATTGCATTCCGCATCTATAAGGCTTTGTGTGAGTGTGAATAATTACACCAGTGAATTTCTGTGCAAATCGACTCATAAACCTCAAGCAAATTACATTGATGCCATCGTCAAGCTCGCTTCCTCCCCATCAAGTCATCAGAAAAAGCAGATGGTGTCATTTGCATGGCAATAGTCATAAATATTCACATTTTTTTTTCTATTATCGGGCGCGGACTTGATGAATCAGGCAGTGTGTGAGGGTTGTTAGTACATGAATCTTGCGTAGCTAATGTGAAAAAACACACTCCAGCAAATCGACATGCAGTTTAGCTTCATGGAGTATTTGTATGCAAAATTCCAAAGCAGACCTTCGCACATTTGAGAAATGGTGTTTTGATGAATAGATCCCATGATTGTCTCCAATTATGTAAAACCGAGATATGAATGTATTACATTTATTGCTGCATTAGGCAGTCAGGGAAAGGGAGAAATGACACCGGCAAGCTCCTGTGTCACAAGGCCACACATTGTACACTTATCCTGGGCATAGTTACACATTCAAAGTGAATAGGCATGGAAATATTGGATGTACACCACACAACTTATTTTAAACTTGTCTAGTGGTTTGATAAGGGCTCTGCCTCTAACACAGGAGACCTGGGTTTGAATCTCGGCTCTTCCTGTTCGGTAAGCCAGCACCTATGCAGTGAGGAGACCTTGGGCAAGGCTTCCCAACACTGCTACTGCCTACAGAGCACACCCTAGTGGCTGAAGGAGAAAAGTGTGAGATAAATGTTCTGTGTCTTGTCTGTTTTATCTTGACCCAAAACATTTATTTAAAACAAATTCTACTTTTTTAACTAACCCTTTCCTCCTTTCCTAATGATCCTAATGTTTTACTTCCCACCCTCCAACCACTTGCCATACATACTCTGATGGTCTTTGTCATTGGAACTTCATGACCCCACCATGCAGTCATACCTTTACATTCTGTATTCCAAGAACCTCCATGTCACACCCACATTGCAGCTTCCCCCTTCCCACCCTAAAACTACCTGCTCAATGTACTAGGCGGGCAACAGGGCCGGCGCTACCATAGAGGCAAAGGGGGCAATTGTCCCAGGGCCCCAGAACATGTAGGGGCCCCCAAGGTGTCTCCTCCCATCTTAACTGTTGCTCCCCAGGGCCTCTTCAGAGTCTTCGGTTGAGTAGCTTCTTATCTGTGCTGGCGGACAGGCGAGACACTGCACTGCCAAAGACTCTGCAGGGGCCCCAGGGAGTACAGTTACGTTGGGAGGGAGGGTCAGCAGCCGGCTCATTTGGCTGCAAGAAAGGGTCCATAATGCTGCTGTTTGGTCGAGTGGTGTCTGTTGGAGGATCCCTGGGCTAATTTTGCCCTGGGGCCCCATTGGTCCTAGAACCAGCCCTGGCGGGCAATCCATACACTTCACAAATGATTTGGGTTTTGCAGTGTGTTATTTTTAAAATTGTAGAGTCCATCTAATAGTTTAAAACTCACAAATTCCACCTTGCCGGTTGACTTAAGTGCACTGAAAAACACTGACTGAGCAAAAGCTGCCAATTTTTTTTTTTCATATACATTTTCCGATCCTTTATAGGTTTTAAATCACAGTTGGCAACCCCATTTTTTTATAAAAAACATCTCTTAAAAAAACAAGTAGTTATTTTTAACTGTTATAACATTCCCACAAAAACTTTTCCTTTATTTATGCAGCCATGTAGGTCTCCAGACTTTGACTACACTTTAAAAATGTTAAGAAAAAAAACGTTTTTCTAAACTTTCTGTGAGGCATATGTGTAAAGTGTGAACAGAACAGCATTAGTTGTACACCATCTCAATGCACGTTATATTCATGCCCTATGAATATCATTTACAGCAAGAGTTCTGGCAGCTATGTTAAAGTAAAAATAACATTGTTAGATGCATAGTAGTAACTGACTGAAGCACTGGCATGACCTTCTCTGCTAGAAAGGGGATACAATAAGAAATGTAGAATTCCAGACAAAGCTTTTTTCTAGCTTTCAAAAGAGTGGGGAGTGTTTTGAATATCGGTTATTTTTATGTCTCTCCCATGTCTCTCCCTGTATTCATCAGAAACATTTTCTCTTGCTTCTTTTCTGATTTTACAGTTATGTATACAGTATGCCTGATGAAGAGAACTGAGTGTTTTCAAAATGTTGCTTCCAAAAATCCATACAATTAGTCAATGGAAAGTGTAAATACAAACAGATTTTACTTTACCTGAATTTTTGTCAAAAACAAGCCAGTTTTACCCACAAATGCAAAACAAAACAAGTGAAATGCAATGTAGTCAATAAATGGCAACTGAAAATAGGGTGCTTTAAAGGATACCTGAACCAAAGTTCGAGGTCAAAAAGCAAGTACTTACCTAAGAAGAGGGAAGCCTCTGGATTCAAATGAGTTTTCCCACAGCATCCTCTGGTCATCTGTTGCCACTCGTGGACCTTTAAAGATTTTCAAAAAAGGCTTGTCGGAAATCTGATCAGGGCCACGCTCCTCTTCAAGTACAAACATGGCCCTACTGTGCCTGTGTGAGTACACAAGCGGCTCTGTGCTACTGTGCAGAACATGGATGTGCTCATGCAGGTGCACTGCAGCAGCACTGGTGCCAGAAGAGGAGCATCACCCTGATGTTATGGAGGTTTCTGGTGAGTGGCGGCTGCAGCGAGAAGGGCCCGGGAAGCCTCTTTAGGATCCAAAGGCTTTCCTCTTCTTAGGTAAGTATTTCCTTTTTCAGCTAAGTTTTTGCTCGGGTACACTTTAAATTGTTTTTCAGATGTGCACTGGGTTCATTAGATTTGCCTGGTCATGCTGGCGACTTACAACAAAAATGTGGACCAATGTTGTGCCAAAAAAGATCTCCAGTATAATGCAAGGAGGTGGTGGAGTGTCCCTGCACCAGTGTACAGTGAAACATTCTGTTTTATACAGTTTTGATCTCATTCTGTATCATCCCTGAAGAAGAAACTTATTTTGATAGCTAGTCATTAAAGGTACTACCTGAATTATTTTTCTTAATATGACTTGGACAATTCCAAATAATTTGCCTCTAAAAGCCAGAAATACATGTATGTATTTGCATTGAAGTCTATGACACCAATTTCCTAGTTCTAAAGCTCCCAAACATGGTACTATCGCTATGTTTGCTGTGGTCAGGGTCACATGTGGGAACATGTCAGATGTTCAAAAAAGAAACATTATATTTTTTTTCGGTACAATGCTTTCTTAAACTGGGCTCAGGGTGAAATAATGACACCCTAACCCTAACGTTAGCTGAATCATACTGATAACCCTAAAAGTTTCTCAGTTACCATCAAGCTTCATTGCTTGGTATTTTAAAGGTGTAATAGCCCAAATCACCCTTTCTACAAAACAATTGCACTCAACTGTCTAATAATCAAATACTGACTCCAAAACCACCCTACACCAAAATTACTCCATCTGCTTTATTAAGTGTTCCATTGCATATGGTGCATCAGGGGATGCCCCTTTTGTGCAAGCATAATGTGGAGGGCACATCTGAGCATGTGCGGGCCGGCATGGTACATCCGGGTATGCTGCCAAAGTTGCACAGCCTGGATGCAGTTTCGCCCTGTAGGTGGCAGAGACTTAAGCCATTGGTTTGGGGTATGGCTCCACCCATGGAAAAGGGGAAACTTGTTGGTGTAACAACGAGGATTGCAGTTTTGAACCTTGCCCTGAGGGCAGTTGGGATAATGGTGGTGAAGATTGGAGCTTTGGGGTACGATGAAGGGAAACCTGGTTGAACTGTGGGTCTACTAACTGAGCTATTTTGAGGATTTGTAAAATGTAAGGGTTAACTGGACTGGAGCTGACAGAGGTGGCATTTGTGGCTGTAACTTGCTTAGAGTATATATGAATGAACTTTGACCATTTGTATTTGTGACACCATGATATATGCCTTGATAAAGGGGTACACTATCTGACCCCAAGACAATTATTGGATTTTATTGGTGGATGGATAAAATGTAAGCATGCAAGCATAAAAGAATGCATATTCCCCACAATGATCCACCACTATTCCTAGATGACACAGACACATGCGGAGGGGGGGTGTCACTTGGAGACTGGATGTCCCTTTCATGTTTGGTGGAAATGCTCACTAGTCCATTCATTATGGGAGAAAATATACAGAAAATATACAGAGAGATGTCTTTCTCAAATATTACCAATTCTCCTCAAATAGCTCCCCTATCTTAAATCCCAGACTCAATAGCTAAGGCTAAGGAAGGTACACTTAAACACTGCCTGAGGCCTTGTTCACATTGTGTTCGGCTCGCCTGTCCGTCCGCGCTGGGCTTTTTTTGAGGCGTCTTTTTTTATCTGAATCCCGGCGCTTGGGTGAGCAATTCATTTTTGAGCTTAGTGGTTTTCTAAGCATTTTTTCTGAGCGGTTTTGTAATTCACTCCCTGACGCAAGTCAGGAAGTGAACCCTTTGACCCCGATAAGAATAAATACAATGTATTTATTCTTAAAATCGCGAATGCAATCGCTGCACAAAGCGATTTTGTGAGAGTTTTGCGTTTCTCCTATACTTTCCACTGAGGCGGAATCCCCTCAAAAATGGTACCCGCACCGCTTTACTGAACGGATACGACCCGTGCTGATATGAAACTTCTCATTGATATTCATTGTCCACGAGGTCGGGGGGCAATTTTAAAAATTGCCTGCATGCAAGAAAAAAAAAGGAAAATGCCTGCAGTGTGAACAAGCCCTTACAGCAACAAGAACCGCGTACGTTAAAAAGGGGCGCTGGGAAAAAAGGGCGCTTGGTTTTAAACGATAAGCATGGATAACGTTTAAAAATGTATTGTACTGTATTTCGTTTAAAATTAATGTTTTATAAAGTAATAAATCATTAAATAATGTGCATTAAATCGGCAATTGTAAAAACGTTAATCTTTCGTTTAAATAGTGAAACGTATAATAACGTTTAAAAAAAAAATTACTAAGTAACCCTCCCTGTACCTACCCCTAACCCCTAGACCCCCCTGTTGATGCCTAAACCTAAGACCCCCCCCCCCCTGTTGGTGCCTAAGTAACCCTCCCTGTACCTACCCCTAACCCCTAGACCCCCCTGTTGGTGCCTAAACCTAAGACCCCCTGTTGGTGCCTAAACCTAAGACCCCCCTGTTGGTGCCTAAACCTAAGACCCCCTGTTGGTGCCTAAACCTAAGACCCCCCTGGTGGTGCCTAAACCTAAGACCCCCCTGTTGGTGCCTAAACCTAAGACCCCCCTGTTGGTGCCTAAACCTAAGACCCCCCTGTTGGTGCCTAAACCTAAGACCCCCCTGTGATAAGCATTAATAACGTTTCAAAAACATATTGTGCGGTTTTTTTCGTTTAAAAAATAATGTAAAAAAAAAAATTGTACTGTTTTTCGTGTAAAAATAATGTTTTAAAAAATATTGTACTGTTTTTCATTTAAAAATAATATTAAAAAATGTATAAATCATTAAATAATGTGTAATCATGAGAAGCAGTAATAAAACATTAAGTCTCCGGGCGCCGCTTTTAAAACGTTATTTTTCTCCGGCGCCCTTTTTTCCTATCGGGCGCCCATTAAACGATATTTATTATGGGAGTGAATGGCGGCGCCCGATTTGTCCACTAGCCTCCTGCGCCCTTTTTTACTGTTCCCACAAGAACCACCATAGCCAGGTTCTGGAAGTCCCCCCATCTCTGCCATGAACGAACTCATGAGAATGGAGGAATTAGCAGCCTCTGATAATGACAAATTAGAACTATTTACAGCAAGGCAGTCTAATTGGTTAATCTTCTGTAACTCCCAGGGTTTCATAACTATGCTTTGAATAAGCTTTCCTGAACCAAGTAAACGTGATGCTGTATGATTATGACTTAGACCATCATTATTTGTAGCTTCTCTTCTTTTGACATAAGCATTAGGGCTGGTTCAGATGGGCGTCTGCGGAGCGTTTCCTGCCAGCATTCGGGACTTGGCGTTAAACGCTCCCATTCAAGTGAATGGGGGCGTTTGCACAAGGCTTTTACGGGCATTGAACGCGGCATTCGGGTCCCGATTTTCCCTGGCGTTCAAGACCCCCTGGACGCTACATGTAGCGTCCTGGGGCGGTTAACCGCCACGGGTAATGTTCCCCTAGGGGAAGAAAAATACCCGACCGCATCCGAAAGCTACGTGAAGGCTGCTGAAAGCCCGAACGCGTAGCCGCTGCAACGCCACCAAATGCGGCGCCACATAAAGCAGACGCCCGTGCGAACCGGCCCTAATTCTCTTCTTTAACCATGACTTGATTAGCTCTACCCTACTCTACCTCCCTCTCCTTCTTGTCCTTTCCTCTTCTCTCCCCCCCCTTCTTCCTCCTTCCAAGCCCTCATGTCTCCCCCTCCCAACCCCCGCCCTTAACCCCACCCTCCACCCTTATATTCACTTATAATGTTATTTCATGACAATTTAATATACAACTAATATAAAGATAATACCTATAGCTAATTGTTATTGGACTATTTATATTACAATCTTAATAGCTCATAGGTTACCAACCCATTGTTAAGCAATACTGTTATTCATTAAGACTTGATTTGTCTTCTGCCAATGTCATTCCTATAAATGTCTGTACTCCCTGTTTGAATCTGTTAGTAAAGACAAATTTAACAAGAAAGAATGCATATTGATGGCACAACAATAATTTCCAAAAACGAATTTATCAACAGTCAAGAAATATCCTACTGTCAGCATAGATCTACGGCCATCTTTAGTCCCATGTCTTGATTATGTGTAAGTGATATAGACCTGTATATGGAGTGAATGAGATCTGTGGGTACTTTGAAGGACATGCACAGAGTAAATGTCTACTGGGGAAGAGGCAGAAGAGTTGTTCTCACTCAGTGTCCCTCCCATGTCATGTATGCAGACAACAGAACAAGCACAGAACAATTCTCAGCTTTGCTATCCTTCGCCTGTGTTTAGTCTTTCACCAACCCTGAAAACTGATACACTTTTTGTAGTTGAGTAATGGATTGAACAAGCTTGATGGGAGTCTCAGACCGGCAGGGATGTCGTTTCTAAATGAGGAAATGAAGACAAGAGGCTGAAAAGATTTCAGACCTATCATTCTATCTCAGCGTGGTGAAAATGGGCACAGAGGCCTAACTACAAAATAGGTCTTTTCATTGTAACTGGCTCGTTCAGAAAACATCAGACTCGAGATGGAGAACTATTTGTGTTACATAAAATAAAGAAAAAATCAAAAAAATCTGTAGATCTGAGGTATGAAAAAAATGAACCTAAGGTGGTATGACATCAGATTTTTTTACTATGTTCCACTGTTACTTTCAATGATTCGAGAATTTTGTGCTACCATGAAAAGATTCTTTAACGAAATAGCAATGCTACTGGGAATGTGGCACCAGTAGAGGCGATGAGAGCAGCATTCTGCTTCTCTGTGTTACAATAGTCGCCATGGGGAACGTTCAACCATAATCTAAGAGCTGAGCCCTGCTAATAGTAAAGCCCCCACATGTGGGTTTCATAGGCCCAGGGTACCTGCTGTGGTGGTTAGTTATAACCTTTACAAAAAAATACTGAGAATTGCCAGTGAGGTAAAGTAGTTCTAAACCTGCCAGTAACAGGTTCAGGTTTGGTAGTTTATAATACCTATTATAAGTGACAGGTACATAAGAAGTAAAACAAAAATCTAGTGACTTTGCTCTGGGACATCTTATATGTACTGTATGTGTACATATGAATTTAAAATGTTACTGTTTTTCCCCATAGTGCACCTTTAAAAACAACTGTATGTGGTACATATATAAGCTTTCCCACTTCTACGTGTATGGGGCTTTTTAACCTTTCCCCACAACCAACTGCTGTTTTTTTCCTTTACAATTTATACTGTAGGTATCAACTTAAAGAGACTCTGTAACAAATTTTTCAGCCTTAGTTCTTCTATCCTATAAGTTCCTATGCCTGTTCTAATGTTCTAATCTGCTCTGGCTTACTGCAGTCTTTCCTAACTGCACTGTCTCTGTAATAAATCAATGTATCTCTCCTCTGTCCTGTTTGTCGGGCTAAAGCTTGATTGTGTGGAATGTGCAGGGCTGCTTGTGATTGGTAGAAGCGATACACACCCTCTGCAGGCCCCCTGCATACTCTGAATGACTCACACACTATGCTTAGCTGAGCCTATTAGAAGCTGGTTAGTTTGTTTGTAAACACTGCCTAAAACTGTTAATTACAAGCCAGGATTGCAGCAGAGAGTGGCAGAAACAGCACAGAGGGGCACAGGAGAAAATAATGAATAGAATGGTATGCTTTTTATTGTAAGAATATTAGAGTACAGATTCTCTTTAAGGTGGCCACTAACGGTCTAATTTCTAGCGAAAAATTGTTTGAGCGATCAGAAATTCTGATCGGATTGGTTGTAAATATTGATGGGCACAATCTATTACAAACGATTGTAAAAAAAAAAAAGTTGTCCGATTGAATTTTCGTCAAACGAAAATTTGAATTTTTGTCTGTTGTGATAGATAAGAAGCAAATATTGGTTCGTTGATGATTTTACTTCCAATAAGAATTATCTGATCGCTCGAACGATTTTTCGCTAGAAATTGGATCGTTAGTGACCATCTTAATATTGCCCTGGCCTAGAGTATAGGTGTAGATCACATCAGCACACCAGTCTTTTTAAGATGCAACGCACATTTTATTGTGCAAAGTTCCACATATAATCCGACAATTGTGTGGCCCCCGAAACAATTGAATACTCATACAACAATAAAAATAGTTGTATGAGTGCTTGCTCTCCCCCTGCCTCACCCTGAGTCTTGCTTGAAAGTGTAAGTATTTCCTGTGCCTGGTAAATATTTAACACAACTGAGTTTTCAATAGAGTTTTGAAAATGGCCCTGGAGAACCGAAAAGAGAGCAGGATACTCCTAGTTTCGTTTTAAATGAGTTTTAGTGATAGCTTAACATGCCAATTTCGAGTAAAAAGGGAACTTCATTTAGGTTTTCTTGTATATGGAATATAATCTAGTTACCTAATGTAGTGTTGGGCGAAGACAGAAATGGAAAATGTCCACACTAAATCCCAAATCCAGGGGAAAAATATTTCATAGTTGGAAAGTTTGGATAGTTCATAGTTTGGATAGTGTAGTAAAGGGCTGCAACCTCGTTTGGAAATTTGTGTTTGTCCTATGTCCACAATTGTGAAATTTCCCATCACATCTTGTGACAGGAAGTGAGGAAATTTCTCCAGCTGTGATACAGCAACCAATAAAATATTTTATGAAGTAGGGAAATGTTAGCATCCCTCATTAGCTTTTATTGCTGTTTCTCATTTCCTGTCCCCTGGACTGCAATTTTCCTTACTATAGCCATGGACATTGGCGTCAGAAGATAGGACCAAGGTCGCAATGTATATTTGCAGCTTTGGTGCACGGAGTACTTAAAGAGACTCCGTAACAAAAATTGCATCCTGTTTTTTATCATCCTACAAGTTCTAAAAGCTATTCTAATGTGTTCTGGCTTACTGCAGCACTTTATACTATCACTGTCTCTGTAATAAATCAATGTATCTTTCTCCTGTCAGACTTGTCGGCCTGTGTCTGGAAGGCTGCCAAGTTCTTCAGTTTTGTGGTTCTGCTATGAACTCCCCCTCCCAGGCCCCTCTATGCACACATCCTGTGTATTATTTAGATTAGGGCAGCTTCTCTCTTCTCTTTTGCAAGCTGGATAAATCGTCCTCTGAGCTGGCTGGGCTTTCACATACTGAAGAATTACAGACAAGGGCAAAGCTGTTTGCAGGAAGAAACGAGCAGCCTGAAACTTCAGTGCATGAGAACAGGGGGAAAGAAACACACAAATGATCTCTTGAGATTCAAAAGGAAGGCTGTATACAGCCTGCTTGTGTATAGATATATTTTCTATGTGTGTGTGGACATACTGTACATCAACCTACTTCCTGTTTTGGTGGCCATTTTGTTTGTTTATAAACAAACTTTTTAAAACTGTTTTTAACCACTTTTAATGCGGTGAGGAGCGGCGAAATTGTGTCAGAGGGTAATAGGAGATGTCCCCTAACGCACTGGTATGTTTACTTTTGTGCGATTTTAACAATACAGATTCTCTTTAAACTTGGCAAAACTTACGCTATCATGCAGTGGAAATAAATATGGCAGCCTCCATATCACTCTCACCTCGAGTTCACGTTAATGTTAAAAAAGTAAACTGTGCTTTCAGCACCATCAACATGCAGCAGTCATGGATATCTTGTAACATACATTGGGAAAATATTAGACGTAAATACAGGTCTGACAGACAGAAGTCTGTAAGGACTGGGGAACTGCACTGCTGAGATCCTGGAGCCATTACAGACGCGAGGAGCTTGTAATGTATCGCCAGCACACATATGAAGCTCTTTTCCTCGTCTCTCTATCAGACGCCCTGTAAGTTCTTTTGATCAATGTCTTCTGTTCTCTAAATGCTTCCTGTCCCTTTCGGAAGATAAGTATTTTACTGCCTTGTTTGACACTATATTATTCTGTGTATAAATATTACAGTACACCGGTATATTTTCCTGTACATTCTCCGAGTACTTATTATATTTTTCATCCCATAGCTTACCCTTTTTATTCCATTAAAAGCAGAGCTCCTGGGTTGGTAACATCGTTTTTCCATTTTATGTATGGAGAATTTATGGCTTTTGAACGGCACTCTGCAGAATAAAGCTCTTTAAATACACAATGGTATGACATAGGTGAGACTGTGCTCCAAGCAGGAATACAAATATACAGCAGTTTACATGAAATGCAATCCTCTTAGCAGGTGCTGAATTCACTCCGCAATCCATTTCTAGTCCAATCATCTGCCTAACATTGCGCAATGTAAGAAGGAGACTGCCTATTCTAGGAATGGAGATGAGCGGAGTGGCGGGTGAATGTGCATCACAATGATAAGTGGTGTCCGTGATGTTTGCATTGCAGAGGATATTTCAAAATATAAGTAAAACTATTTTGTTTTCTCGGTGGACAGTAAAGCTAATGCTTTGGCTGGGCAATGTAAAAAATGCTTTAGCCATTCATTCTCTGGCTGTTAGTGTCTATGAAGTTGTCAGAATCAGAAACAATTTATTTGGCCACATAAGTTTGCATTTAAAAGAATTTGACTTGACAGCTGCTTAGCGGACACAAACAAAACAATGCAAGGACAGACAGTATATACAGTATATTACAAGTTAAAGACGGTATGTAAGTTATACTGGCAGTAAACAGAGAAGTGTTCACTTTCAGTTCTATGCCTAAATGCTTTAAAGTCCTAACAGTTCTAGCGTGGTTAAGCATGACTACCATCTGAGGGAAGAAGCTGTTCCTGTGCCTAAGTTTTAGTTGTGACTGACTGGTATTTTACTCCTGATGGCATAAGCTGGAAGATGGAGTGAGAGGGGTCAGAGGCAATCTTGTTCATTCTGATGATGCGCTGCAGTCTCACCTTTCCTTGTATGAAGCATGAGCCAAACCGTACAGTCATACATGATTTCATGATCGCTTTGATGATCAAAATGTAGATTTTTGTGGTAGGCCAAACTTTTTCAGCTGCCGTAGGTGGTATATCCTCCACCATTTTTATGCACATCTGCTCTTACTAGTGTTGAGCTGGAATTTTGCATAATCGTCATTTCACATCAAAATTTGCAGTTCAGATGCAAAATCATAATGTGAAATTTATGGCAAATTTTTAATTCATTTCATGATAAACGTAATTAGGTTCCTTAATTTTATTTTTTAAAGGGAACCTGAAGTATGTAAAAAAAATAGTTTCACCAACCTGGGGCTTCTGCCAGCCCCCTGCAGCCGTCCTGTGCCCACGCCGTTTCCAAATGATCCTCTGGTCCCCCGCCACAGCTCACTTTTGTTTTTGCCAACTTACAAGTTGACATCCACTGCGACTGCACGGCCCTGCCTGCGCACGTCCTCGTACGTTCTTCTGTCACCTGAAGCAGGCATGAAAATCTCTACTGCGCCTGCCCAGGATGCTTCTGGTGACTTGAGCACAAAGGAGGATGCCCGGGGCTGCCCAGACACAGTGGACCTCGACTGCAGAAACTGAAAGTGTGCCGCGGCGGGGGACCGGAGGATCGTTTGGAAACGGCATGGGCACAGGGCGACTGCAGGGGCTGGCAGATGCCCGATATAAGTGAAACTTTTTTTCTGAGATTTGAAAAAATTCAAAGAAAAGAATGGCGACTGATTAACAAGTGGAAGGGAAGAGGATCCGCTCACAATGTATTCTACGCTGGATATCCGCTTTAGGTCCCTTTATACTTGCCTTGCAGGCGTGTGTTGCATTACCCTGTTTTACCGTAGGGTAACACAATGACAATACAAGGTAATGGGGCCTAGCACACTTGTGTTGCACTGTACTGGAAGCCCCAATCGGCTGCTGTCCCACCACAAAGTCAAAAGCACATTACCTTTGGACTTCCGTGGCCACGCATCGGTGGCAGAAGTGTTGTGAGTCAATGGGCGAAAGTCAATGGGATTTTAAATATGTTGACAATGGAAGTGTGGCGCACATGCGTGGAACAAGAGAAATGCAACAGGGAAACTCTGGAATTCCAGTGACATACTTCCTGTCCAGCAGGGAGGCCACGGGCATCAAAGGGCGTGTGGGGGGGATGCATATGACCCCATCGGGCACTCTGCCGCAGGCTTGTGTAGCAAATTTTTATGTGTAGTTTTAAAACAGGTTGATTGCTACCCAGCAATGTGACTGGTAAATCATGTCCCTGACATGATGTCCTCCCATCCAGTGCAAAGTATGGCAATGCAAAGGAGTGCACTGAAATGGTACATTTTACCTGTTTACAAGTCCTGATGCTGCACTTCTGCCCTGGCCCAGTCAAATGCCCGGCTCCTCCTGGCTCCCTCCATCCCCATCTAGGTTGTTGTTTCATCAAGTGATATCATATGAGCACATTGTCAGAAACAGTGAGCAGGATTCAGTAGGAGACTAGAAGAGGGCACACTCAAATGGACTACGAAAACAGCATCAGTCTAAGCTTTACGAATAGGCGACACATTGCTTCTCAGCACCCTCCTCTACATGCCATAGTCTGCTCATGGGTGAGGTGGAGACAAGACAGATTGCACTTCAATTAGGACAGTGCAATGGAAGACAAAAGGTATATGTATTTTCCAATTTTGGGGCAACCCAAGGGGGCCTCCAAACTGTTTAGCTTAAAGGAAACCAGAGACGAGATTTAATAAAATGTTATACATACCTTAGACTTCCTCCAGCCCCATGTGCATGGATCACTCCCATCCCGCCATCCTCAGCCTTCTCCAGCTCTGGTACCGGGCCAGTCTGCACAAAAAAAGGGCGTTCTCTACGTATCTCTCCGGGGGCCGGCGGAGAGGTACGTAGAGGGCACACTTCTCTTGCACAGACTGGCCTTGACTGGCAGAACTTATGGAACCCAGTACCAAAGCTGGAGAAGACTGAGGACGGCGGGCGTGGAAGCGATCCGTTTGCATGGGGCTGGAGGAAGCCCCAGGTATGTATAAAACTTTTATTAAATCTCATCTCTGGTGCACTTTAAGGGCTGGTTAATACAGATGGCTGGCGAGACAGTTGGTGGCGGCCTGTTCAGCAATGCTACACGATTTTCTGCTACTGCATTCGGTTCCTGTTGTCCTGTCAGGTATTGAGCTCCTAGCCGTACATGGAATGGTGAACACAGCGACGATGGATGCTACAGTAGCATCCTAGACGAGATGAGATGACGTCGTGATCTACTGTGACGTTTACACGAACGATGACAACTACCATCACCTTCATTTAAAAAAAACGCTTTCATTTATTTGAAGGGATGCTTTTGTTGGCTGGCAAAAAGTTGCATTTACTGCCCATGTGAACCATCCTCACCAGGTCTGGACCCAGCACTGTGTCACAGAATTACACATTACATATACTTGGAAAATTTGAGTACTATTTGCAAACAGTTTTTGGTTTACTTTGCTTGGGGGGGGGGGGTTGTAGAGCCAGAACCTGAGACCATGAGACCAGATGGTCCTGTGCTAAGCCCTGACAGGTTCTCTTTAAGTGCTTTCAAGAGTGAAACCCACTTGAGTGCCTAGTGGTCCCTGACTGACATGTACATCGGAATGAACTATAAATACATTCTCAGAGTTTGTATCAACTGTTTCAGAGTGGTGATTTTCTTCAACCCAGCTGAATTGTTGGATTATGTTTGATTCACAAGGTCAGTGAAATATAAGGAGACCAGCAGAATGTGACTGATGAGCAATGCTCGGAGCTGTGCACAGAGGCAGGATACAAGCAGCTCAGCTGCACAAAGCCAGATAGAAGGATGACAGCTCAACAGGCTGGCGTTATAAATTGATTAATTCAGGTACAGGCCGCTGAGTCTGTACATGTGACAGGCACCTGAGCACAAGATGCCCCGCTTCTCTGCAGAAGATGATTCAGAGAATGAGCGATGTTTGGGCAAAATGTTTATCCTCATCATACTAATTCTAAGCAGCAGCAGGGAAGGCATCGTGTAGAAACTTGCAGTTTAATATTGATCTATTAACCTCCCTGGCGGTACGCAGTTTCCGTGCATGCGTCCGCCGGCTATATTTACCCGTCCGTGATCCCGCGAGAGCCGCAGCTTCACCAATTAGCTTCACTCGTCGCTATGGTGATGATCGGACATGACGTCATCAACGTCATGCGCAGTTCCGATCCTCCCCATAGCGAAGCCGGGTGCTGATTGGGAGGCTGCGCCATCGTGGGATCCCTGGGGGGTACGTATTACGGCGGCGATCGGGGGCGATCGGAGAGTACCGGAGGGACTTGGTGCACATAGTTAGCTAGCCTAGTGCTAGCTTAAAGGGACTCCGAGCAGTGCAGAAACTATGGAAAGATGCATATCATTTTACAGCTCTCTTTCTCCTCTTTCCAATGATATATAAATCGCTGCCCTACGCCTTTTAGTTTTCGCTATTTTCGCGATTGAAATTGCTGCGGCCGCGATTTCAATCACAAAAATAAAGAAAACTAAAAGGCGTAGGGCAACGATTTAGGTGTCGCCAGAAAGAGGAGAAAGAGAGCTTTAAAATGATATCCATCTTTCCATAGTTACATTGTATTACACAGGCCGACTTTTTCTGCTGAATGGAGCTGCTGACACTGGGGAAAGTGTCGTCCTGTGTAATACAAGTAACTATGGAAAGATGGATATCATTTAAAGCTCGATTTCCTAAATCGTCGCTCTACGCCTTTTAGTTTTCTTTATTTTCGCGATTGAAATCGCGGTCGCGGCAATTTCAATCGCGAAAATAGCGAAAACTAAAAGGCGTAGGGCGGTGGTTTATATATCATTGGAAAGAGGAGAAAGAGAGCTTTAAAATGATATGCATCTTTCTATAGTTTTTGCACTGCTCGGAGTCCCTTTAACAATAAGCAAAAGATTTTATTTTTAAAAATCCTCCCGGGGCGATGTGATTCCCTGCGGCGGTTAGCCTGAACGTAGGTCGGGCTTACCGCCAGGGAGGTTAAGCTAAAGTGAAGCTCCGCCGCTATCAATGAGAATTGCTGGAAATATTATTAGTAGTTTTCCAGAGGAGTTTTTGTCATTTAATGTTATCGAGAAGTATTTTTTTATATATCAATTTACAGCCAGCTATGATTTTTCCAAAACTGACTGAAGCTGATAACACAAAACCTGGATTCTAGATTCTATGTGGAGCACTGGCGTATCAAAAGGGGATGCGACCCCTGCCGTCGTGGGGGGGGCGGGGCCCCCGTAGGGCCCGCTCGGGGAATTTTTGGGGGCAGGAGGGGTTGCAGCATAAGAGGAGAGCTGTGGCCGCAGATCGGTGGGGAGGGGGGAAATCCCCCCCCCCCCCCCCTCACCTCGGGCTCTCCTCCTAGCGCTCCCCTCCTGCAATCAATCATTGGTGGTGCTCGTGGCAGCAGCGGCGGCAGGCAAGCTGAGCACATACCTCCTTCTGGCCTCCGATCACTAAGAGCTTCATAGAACTTCCTGTTTACACAGGAAGTTCCATAAAGCACTGTGATCAGAGACCGGCCAGAAGTAGGTATGTGCTCAGCTTGCCTGCCGCGGCTGCCACGAGCACCACCAATGATTGCAGGAGGGGAGCGCTAAGAGGAGAGCCCGAGGTGAGGGAGGGGGGGGGAATTTCCCCCCTCCCCACCGATCTGCGGCCACAGCTCTCCTCTTATGCTGCGACCGCTCCTGCCCCCAAAAAGTCCCCGAGCGGGCCCTGGGGGGGGGGGGCGGAATTTTTTTTTGCAGGGGGGCCCGGGGCTCTCTAGGTACGCCCCTGATGTGGAGTATGGACAGTCTAGATACTTCCTGTCTGAGTAATAAGCTGCACAAATTAGGAGGAGCTTGTTTCTCATTCCCTCCCGTAAGTAATTCTGCAAAACTTCCCTGGATTTATTTTTGACACCTGCTAATTCACTAATTCACCAACCCTTGCTGTGGACTGGTATGACTCTGGTTACAGTTGCAAACATTTCCCCGACAATTTTAAATTAATCAAGAGCTGGCTATAAGGATTACTAATGCTTTCAAAGTTTCTCAAGTCTTCAAAACCCAAACAAATCAGGCTCACTACCTCAATAGGCTCACTTATCAATCAATACATACATGAGAATACAGCAACAATTCAGGAATTTTAGATTTGTGGCTGCAGTAAAGAACAGCTACTTCAAGGAAAGATTTACTTTGAAGTTCCCAAAAAACAAGTACCGTTAGTAACTGAAATATGAGTTTGGGTAGACGTTAACCTTTGTTCATTTAAACCGTGTCCAGCCTGCCCCACTTCCAAACTTTCACTTAAAGCCCAACTTCAGGAAGAAATAGTTAGGTTTGGATAGTGTAGAGGAAAATAGTTTTATTGCCTTGTATACGCCTTTCTGGGGGAATGGTATTCCTTTTCCATGCTCTGGAAGTTACACATCCACAGTGCAATATTTTCTGCAATGTTACCCAACATTGGGCAACATTGTTTAACAAAAGCATATTAAACAATGTCTCCTCCCCAACCCTACCCAACATCCAAACTACCTCCCCCCCCCCCCCCCCCCCCCTGCGCCTATCGCACAGCATTATATGGTGGACACGGCGGATTGGATCTTTAAGATCCCCGATGACTCAACGCAAAGTACTGCAATTGCTTACTTCTCTTTGCGCCCGTCGTTACGTCGCGAGCAGGAATAGGCGTTGTCATCAAGGGGACCTCGCTGGACCCATCGGGAGGTCAGTGTGTAGCGTAAAGAGAAACTGTAACCAAGAATTGAACTTCTTCCAAATCAGTAGCTCATACCTCCTTTCTCATGAGTAATCTTTTCCTTTTCACAAATGGATCATCAGGGGGCTCTGTATGGCTGATATTGTGGTGAAACCCCTCCCACAGTGTGATGTCAGGACCATGGTTCTGACATCACACTGTGGGAGCCTTGTTGCATTGTGGGGAATAACAGCTGTTTACAGCTGTTTCCAACTGCCAAAAAAGCAAGCATCATCTTCTTTCACAGACATCACCTGCCAGCAGTAAAAATGTCTCCATGTAGTAAGTGTCAGAATGTAAATCAGGGAGAGGAAATATTTTACAATGGGCAAATACTGACTAAATCAGGGGTCTAAAACTCAATTTACCTGGGGGGCCGCAGGAGGCAAAGTCAGGATGAGGCTGGGCCGCATAAGGAATTTCACAATCGCGGCACATCGCCGCCTCTGCCCGCCCCTCTCACTTTTCCTTCACAGAGAGGGGCGGGGAGAGGCAGCGATCCGTGCGGCGATTGGCGTCAGGAGGGGCAGAGCTAAATCTGAAAGCTCTGCCCCTTCCAGGAAATGCCGGCGGATTTCCCCCCGGGCGATTTGGGGGCTCTGCAGCCCTCGTTTAGCGGCGGGGATGCGGCGGATTACTTGGGAGCACTGAAGCAAACTATAAGGAAGCTTTTGCCGTTGAGGGCCACAAAATATTGTATCGAGGGCCGCAAATGGCCTACGGGCCGCGAGTTTGAGACCCCTGGACTAAATCATTTATAAATTATTATTGTAAAAATTAAGCACTTTTTTGTTACATTATTTTTACTGGAGTTCCTCTTCAAGACCCCCCCCCCCCCTTCCTTTCCCCCGGTGGTGCCTAAACCTAAGACCCCCTGGTAGTCCCTAACCCTAACCATCTCCCCTGCCCAAACACCCTTACAAATGTAGAAACTATAACATATTTGCCAATGTACAATTTGTACATGCAAACAAAATAATATGACAAAAAAAACTATAATGTTGCAGGTTTCCAAAAGGTTAACATATTTCAAAAACTTTATTGTTCTAATGTTGAAAACAATATTTATCAGGTGCCCAAATTTCTGCTTTGGGTGACATATTAACGATATTTGCTTAGCGACTATGGGACGCCCAAATTGTCCACTAGGAGCCAGTGCCAAAATGTCCTGCTTCCAACAAATCTATACAATAGAAGCAAATACAGAATCAAACAAACCCACTTTTTGAAAATTGAGAACTCCTAATAAGGTTTTAGCTTCATAACAGTAAGAAATAACTGCAGCCAGTGACTCCAAGGCCTATTGGCCTGCAAGCCAACATCAGGCTTTCTCAGACACTAGAATTTGATCTTGCCCACCTTAATTAGGCCACCTGTGTGGAACCCTAGTTCCATTACATCTCCTATAATTGGCCATTATATAAACAATGTGGTATGCTGACAGAAACCACCACCTATGTGGTGCCCAGCCACCTCTGTTGAAGACTATAAAAAACAACTAGGAGACAGAGAAGTCCTGGGATTTATCTCACATTTTATTGCAGTTTATTATTATTATTATTATTATTATTATTTTTATTATTATTATTATTGATTTATAAAGCGCCAACATATTCCGTGGCGCTGTACAAAGTAAGAAACAAACATGGGGTACATAATAATACAGACAATGGTGTACACCAATATACAAGATACATAATTAGTGACAAAATACAAAGAATGATACAAAATACAAATTATAGAATTGGTAATGACAGTGATAAAATGAACATGATGAATAAAATGTATAATGGTTACCAAGACACAAAAGGGGGAGAGAGCCCTGCCCTTGCGAGCTTACAATCTAAAGGGAATGGGGGGGGGGGGGGGGACAGGAGGACGGGTAGTATGCAGCAAATATATAGAGGCTTTGTGTTTTAGGATACCTAGTAGGAGTGCAATTTGGTCTTAGTACAAAGGGAAGTGGCCTAAGGTAGAGCATATGCTTGTCTGAACAAGTGTGTTTTTAGAGAGCGTTTAAAGGTAACAAAGGTTGGCGAGTGACGGATGTGTTGTGGGAGGGCATTCCAGAGGAAGGGTGAAGCGTGTGCAAAGTCTTGTAAACGTGAATGTGAGGAGTTGATTCTAGAGGAGGACAACAGAAGATCATGTGCTGATCTGAGATTGCGATTGGGTTTGTATCTGGAGATTAGTGAGGATATGTACCGGGGAGAGAGATTGTGGAGAGCTTTGTAGGTTAGGGTTAGGACTCAGGAGTTTGAACTGAATCCTCTGGTTAATTTGCAGCCAGTGAAGAGCTTGACAAAGAGGGTCGGCAGAGGAAGATCGAGAAGAAAGAAGAATGAGACGAGCAGCTGAGTTCAGTACTGACTGGAGCGGGGCCAGTTTGTTAGACGGTAGCGAGGTATGTTTTTGAGTTGGAGATGGCAGGAGTTGGTTATGGAGTGAACACGAGGAATAAAAGAGAGAGATGAGTCGAATATCACCCCCAAGCACCGAGCTTTGGGAACTGAAGTTATGGGAGAGCCGGGACAAGGTCCTCCAGCACCCAAGGCTGAGACACCAAAGTGCGCCCCCCCCCCATCCCTCCCACCCCAGCAGTCACACCCTGATTGCTATTAGACTAAGAGGCGCCACAGGGCCCACAACCTCCCCAACACCTTAATATCTAGTTATATGGCTTGCAGTCACTGTCATGTATCCCCTTTTCTTGTTTCTTTCTGCTTCAAACACAATTAGGAATGACAGCTGAATGAATTCTGCGCCCCCTCCTACACTGCGCCCTGAGGCTGGAGCCTCTCCAGCCTATGCCTCGGCCCGGCCCTGAGTGTTATTGACATTTATTGTTACTTCAGGCAGGGAGGTGGACAGAGACGGTGGAAAAATTATTAGTTCTGTTTTACTCATATTAAGTTTTAGGAAGCGAGAGGACATGAAGGAGGATATAGCAGACAAGCAGTCAGGAACACGTAGTTAAGGTCTGGGGCAGAGAGGTACAGTTGTGTACCATCTGCATAGAGGTGAGTTTCTCATTTCCTTAACTTGCAGGGGCAACCAAGGTTTATAATGAAGGCCATTTTAGTGTAGCTTTAAATGAAAAAACGAAACTGAGACATGTTAGGTTTGCTCGTGTGTAACAGAACTTATGGAGAAGTATGCAATTAGTTCAGTCAGGTGATACAATGGTAAGGCTCTTACTGGCTGTGGTCGCTTCCTACTTTAGCCTGCAACAGAAGTGACACTTGATTCTGTCCAGCAAATCAGGACTTTACAAATATAAACCTGATGACATGCTTTTCCATGAGTTCTACTGCACAAGACCAGCTTTACTAACAGTGCTCCCTACCACGTAAATCAATAAGCTGTGAAAGTCCGTGTAAAGGAACAAACAAACAAAAAATAATCGACTGTTGATTTCTTTTTAGCAGCAACCAAAAGAGCAATCATGCAACTGATCTGTCTCTTTCTCCAAGTTCCAGGCAGAAGGTTTAATATTAAATGGTACCCTAGGCGAGAAAGTAACTTTGGCTGCCCTTTTTGATCTTTTTGGCAAGCCAAGGTGAGAGATAGGCCAGAGAAGCCTGCATTTGTGCCCCTTGACACCCACTAGACCCTAGGCATTTGCCCAGATTGCCTTGTGGATCATCTTGCTCTGGTGCCAGGCACTGAGAGAGGAGCTCTGCATCCTGGAGAAATTATTCTCACTCTTGCAATGCATTATTAGAGGGAAAATTGTCAGGGCAGTCAAACCAGGGGATGTCAACAATTTGCAGAAATACTGAGACTGAGGCATGAAATACTTTGCAATAAGGTTTATTAGAAGGCACTTTTGTGCAAAGACATGCATACAAGAATATCACCATATCATGCAAATAAAATGCAAACAACATGCAGCCACTCTATATACAGAATACATATAGGGAAACCACAATAGAATGACAGACCAGGTGCACACAGAACCCCAGTGAACCTAACTATTTGAGTAAATATATACACAGGCTATACACACGGGAAATAAATACAAAAGTACACAGCATATATAGAACTAGGCAACGGTACAGGAGGGAGCTGGCAAGAGTCAAAGTAAGAGCCAAATGTAGAATACAGCAACAGGTAAACAATTACAGGATCAGGGATCAGAATCAGGGTTGTCCAGAGGCTCAGAGCTAGCAGCATACAAAGTTCTGGCAACTAGATGAAGGAAAGGCACACTTTGTATAGGCAGTGCATAAGTACTGAACAGGATACAGCTGATGGTCTGTGATCCTGCTGAAAGTGCTCTCGGAACCACCTACAGACAAGCCAAGGAACTGTAAGTCTCCAGTGGTGAGTGAAACGCCAGCTGCTGGTTGACAGTGGAAATCTAGGACAGCCAAAATCAGTATAGAGCCACCTGCTGGTGGACTGTGGAAGTCCAGGGTAGCCAAAGTCAATATGGCCACCAGCTGGCAGAATGTGGCAGGACATGATTCCTATCTCATAAAGGCCCCGGCCACACTCAGAATCACAAAACGCAATCCCAATTGTGAATAAGAATCCCAACGCAATGGCCCAAAGAATGCTGCATGTAGCATTGTGCCGCAATTTGCCGCAGTGTGAGTAAATACGAACGGGGTCAAAAGGTTGTTATGATTTTATTGTATATGATAGGGCAACTTCAGTGATTGAAATATATATAAATAAACTTGGGTTTGGCTTTAAGGTCATGATCATTCCTAAACACGGGAAGTGAGAGACTACCTCCTTTGGTTTGATACAGACAGTAGTAAAACTTAGATGAGGTTCTAACCATTTTTTAAGACTGTCCAAAACGTAAACAAAGTCTGTTTTTTTTTCCTGGAGTTTGGCTTGAATGCATTTTAAGTACATGTATATGTCCAAGTACACGTTCTAGCATTACTGAAAGTCCAATTAATTTAAAAGTGTTCCTTTTCAGAGTTATTCATTTTGGTGTAAAATTTAAAGCAGTAACCACTCACCCATGTTGATGTCTTAAAAAATGATAATGATACTTCTTCTCTGTAAATGCCTTGTGCATTGTAGGGTGACAGAGAACACTGTTCACTAATACTGGTCAAGAGGTTATGTATCTTCTGGATATCTGATTATGCAGAAGCGCAGCTTAGCAATCAGGTAGCAGTACCCGCAGTTGTATAATGAAACATGACATGAACAGCGTAAGACATAATATAGCAAGACATTCTGTTCAGTTGCCCTCTAAAAACTGCAGGTTTAACCATCCCCTTCACGTTTCAATCCATGGCCCCAGAGGGTGAAATTGTGGCGAGCCAACACATTCAACTCCATTCTGATTGCGCCGGAGAGCCTGGACCACTCAGCCTGACGCCAACGACAGTTTGAATGAAGAGGCGCTGAACGCTTTATCGATTCCCTTCTCATCCGTGAATCTTCTGTGGGTCAGCTCGAGTGACCACACTGCCAAGGACAACATCATTAATATGCGCCTGTGCCCTCCTCCGATGCCTAACCCCCGGAACGGCGCACAGAGGAAGGAAGAAGGAGAACGCAGCCCTTTTCTGCCAGCGTGTTTAGCCTCATTGTGCAAGAGAGATTACAGCCTGTGGAAAAAACTAAACAGGCTTATTTATAAGCTGTGAAATACTCCTGTGCTTCTCTGCTAATTCAACCTGAGAAGTGATCCTGTAGAGCTTGAAATTTCACTCAGAGTTGCTTTGAAGGCCAACGTCATTATAGTTCTCATAGGTGTATGGCTAAAAAAGTAAGCATTAATAAAAAAAAAGTTGTGGCTTAAGGTGTAAGGTATACTGAAGCATTCATGATTCATAATATAAAGGATACTCAAGCCAAAGTGATCTGTTAAAATGGAGGCTACTGAGATTTTTGGACATGAATGCAAAGGCTTACTGCTTTTGCTGATCACTTCCATGCCAATCCATCCCACTGCAAAAGACCCCATTAGTAGCTGCAACTTGGCCAAGTCGCCGACCTTTAACCCTGGACATACTAGGTTATGCATGTGCAGTATGTCCAATCCATTCCGTTTTGTTTGTGTTGGCATAAGTGCTTGTACTACGATCTGGATGGGAGCGCGCATTGTGGGAACGCAGTAGCTCGGGGAGAGCTCGCGCCGAGAAGGCAGATCTCAGGGAGTATGGTTACCATGCTCCACAAGCTCTGCCTTCCTGTCATGTGCTCTCCCCAAGCTCCTGTGTTCCCATCATGCACGCTCCCATCCAAACCGCAGTACAAGCACTCATGCCCACACATCACAGTAACCTCCATTTTAACAGACCATCTTGGCTCTTAAGTGACTGACATATCTAAATGGGTTAGGCTAGAAAAAAAAGCATGGATAAGTCCAGTTGATGACGATAGCATGGACCTTTACAAGCAGTAGCCAATGAGGGTCATGTGGCTCAGTTACATTTTTTATTTTTGTGCTTTATCAACAGCCATGAAACTTAAAAGAAAATAATTCTGGACAAAAAAATTTAAATTAGGGAATTTTTATTAAGTACGTGTTTATTACCTTTGAATTATTTAGGCAGATGGAGCAGCTTTCTTTAAATATTTTTGTTCTATTTCGAATTGCTGTTTCCGTTGTCACACTGAAAGCTAGAGAACTGTATGAGTCCTGTGCTGGGTTATTTTATTTGAAGTTTAACTGGTAATTGGTGCGAAGATTTGCATCAACCAGAGCCACAGAAGATGTCGGCACCATATAAATCAGCAATAATACCAATCCCATCCAATTCCACGATTTTTTTGTGGGCAGTTTTAAAAAGCTGGATCCCATACACCATCATGGTAAAACTACAAATGTTCATTCGACGATGCCAGGAGATGAGAGCAGAAGTCTCTCTAAAAGTATGCAGGAACAGGACATGCAAACAGTGATTCCTACTTAAAGAGGAACTTCTGCCTAAACAAACATATTGGCCTCAATTCACTAAGATCATGCTGCAGATAATAAGGCAAGAGTAAACTTACCTCCACATAGTGAGAGAGTTATCTTATCTCTTCATCTCTTCATTCCTTAAGTTACCTCTTCTGTAGTTAATTTACCTCCTCTGTAGTTAATTTACCTCCTCTGTAGTTATTTTCACATGCAGTTAATGAACAGCCTGCCTTTAACTCTGAAGTTATTTTAAGGATTAAAGAGTTAACTTAAAGACAGAAGAGTTAACTTTAGGTTTGCCTGAGGTAAAATGTTTCCTGAATACTACATGCCTTATCACCATGGTAACAACTCTAGAAGAGTTATTAAAGACAGGAGATAAGCTTAGTGAATTGAGGCCACTGTCATTAAGTTACATTAGTTATGTTAAAATAGATAGGCAATATGATCTCTTACCAACCTTTTTCAAAAGAACAGGCAAATGTTTGTGATTTCATGAGGGCAGCCATCTTTTTTGTTGAAAGAAGGTGACAAGGAGCATGAGACACAATTCCAACTGTCCGGTGTCCTGATCACCCCTCCCAGCTGTGTGCGCTAGGCTTCCAATCTCAAATTCAAAATAAAAAAATATAAAATTTGCGCCAAAACAGCAGAACGAGAACAACAACATCAGAAATCCCATCATGCTTTGCATAGCATCAGGGGAAAAATGCCCAGGCAGATTTATTTGATGGGGCGGAGCTTAGCTTCTGTGCAGCTAAAAATGAGGCTTGGGTAAGAAACTCAAAGTTCTGATGCTGTGAAACTGTTAAAGAAACGAAAAGCCTTTTCAGTGCTGCTGAGTAGATTTTTAGTCTGGAGGTTCACTTTTAAAGAACTAGGAGCAGGTCTCCACATTATCCCTGGTTGTCTGCCATATTTATTTCATTTTAAACAATGCAAGTTGCCTGGCTGTCCCCTTTAAACTTGTGTCTCTAATACTTATAGCCATAGATCAGATGCAGATCAGGTGCTCTGACTCAAGTTTGACTGATGCCAGAAGATCCACGAAAAATGATTGCCCCAGAGCTCCAACCAATGACAGTTGTAGCACCAGGTAGTCAACCAGTATACACCCACATCCCACAGGGGTGTACAGTCAGAAGAAAAGAGTAGAAAAAAGTAGATTTAACCTCCCTGGCGGTAAGCCCGAGCTGAGCTCGGGCTATGCCGCGCAGGGAGCTATCTCAGCCCCTGGTGGGGCGATTTTCGTCATGTAAAGTGCTGTGCGCGCAGCTAGCACTTTGCTAGCCGCGCGCACAGCTCGATCGCCGCCGCTCTGCGGCGATCGCCCGCACGCAGCGGCAGAAGAGGGCCCCCCCCGCCAGAGCCCTGCGCTGCCCGGACCAATGAGTTCCGGGCAGCGCTATGGGCTGGATCGAGTGCGCCTGACGTCAGGACGTCGGCTGACGTCCATGACGTCATGCTGATCGTCGCCATGGCGACAGGAGAAGCCAAACAGGGGAACGCGTTGTATACGCGCTCCCGTTTGTCATTGATGCCGGCGACGATCGCACTAGAGGGCCACATGCGCCCTCTAGTGGTGTTTCATGTAGCTACCACTCTGGTAGCTTTACATGAAACCAAAAAAAAAAAATTTAAAAAAAATGATTTTTTTGCCAATTTGAAAAAAAAATTAACCGCCAAGGAGGTTAATACCACCTGGATTTAATATCAAATGTATTTGACAAAGACCTGTGTGCCGAAACTTTGTGCTTTTTGTGGCTATGAAAACACGAAAAAATTAAGCTAATATTGCAAAATCTAGGTGGAGACCCAGCTTTTTCTACTCTTTGCTGATGCCAGAAGATCAACAGGACTTCCAGGCAGTTGGTATTGTTCAAAAGGAATTAAATATGGCAGCCTCCAAATCACTCTCACCTTAGGTTCACTTTAAAGAGACTCTGTAACAAAAATTGCATCCTGTTTTTTATCATCCTACAAGTTCCAAAACCCATTCTAATGTGCTCTGGCTTACTGCAGCACTTTCTACTATAACCATCTCTGTAATAAATCAGCTTATCTCTCCCCTGTCCGACTTGTCATCCCGTGTCTGGAAGGCTGCCAAGTTCTTCAGTGTTGTGGTTCTGCTATGCACTCCCCCCTCCAGGCCCCTCTATGCACACTGCCTGTGTGTTATTTAGATTAGGGCAGCTTCTCTCTTCTCTCTTATCTTTTACAAGCTGGATAAATCGTCCTCTGAGCTGGCTGGGCTTTCACATACTGAGGAATTATAGACAAGGGCAGAGCTGCTTGCAGCAAGAAATGAGCAGCCTGACACTTCAGTGCATGAGAGCTGCAGGGGACAGAAGGTAAACACACAAATGATCTATTGAGATTCAAAAGGAAGGGTGTATACAGCCTGCTTGTGTATGGATGTATTTTCTATGTGTGGACATACTGTACATCAACCTACTTCCTGTTTTGGTGACCATTTTGTTTGTTTATAAACAAACTTTTCAAAACTGTTTTTAACCACTTTTAATGCGGCGGGGAGCGGCGAAATTGTGACAGAGGGTAATAGGAGATGTCCCCTAACGCACTGGTATGTTTACTTTTGTGCGATTTTAACAATACAGATTCTCTTTAAGAATTTATTTTATAGTGTATAACCCAAGTTAAAGTTGCCTCGGCTCTCTACTCAGCTGTCTGATTGGTTTCCTAGGATGTGGAAAAATGGATTGAAATAAAATGATTGTCAGCTCTAGAGCCGATACAGTGGGTGGGTTCTGACTGGGATAAATTGCTCATCATTGTTTGTAAAGCAGGGAAAGGTAGAACAAGCCTATTAGGGCATCAATCAATGTCGTGCCACCATACAATGCCAGGTAAGAGGCAGCTTTGTGTAATCTTTCAAAGCCTGTTACAAGCAAGAGAAAAATGTTTAAATATAGCAGACAGAAATATTTTCATTTAAAGTGGACCTGAACTCTTGCACAGGACAGAAGGAAAACAGAGAGAAATACTCCCTGTATGTATTTAGAGAGTTTAGCCTTTTTAATTCCCCCTCATTTGTGTCTAATCACAAGTTGTAATTTGATCTGTCCTGTGTCACATGACTGCCATGGCAGAGATGGCAGATAAGCTCATTTGAAAGCACAAGCTGTAAACAATATGTCTGCTTCCATAAATCAGGAAGCAGAAACACTGCAGATTTTAGGATTTGTATCAGCTGTAACAAATAAATGTTTTTGTTTAAAGGTTATTATGCTGTTGCTTATCTTTTAGAGCAGAGAGGACTTTCTGTGTTCAGGTCCGCTTTAACGCCTTACAGACTTGTAATGTGTCTGTACCATCCCCCCCCCCCTCCCTTTTTTTTAATCGGAAAAAGTTATGAAAGGTTTAGGATGTTGGTACTGATACTTGTAGTTCAGCAACGGCTATCACGCCACAGGTAGCCTTGCATAATATGTTTTCAGATTTTGCCACGAAGACAGAGATGAAGGCAGAGGCAGCACCCCTCCTGTCTTATGCACCATTCTCCTAGTTAATCTTCCGCCAAACAATAGCATTCAGTGTGCTTGCAGCGTAATTGAAGTAATATTCTCGGCTCCTCCGCTGTTCCATTGTTAAATGCCATTATTTTTTTCCGCCTTTATTACTATACACGAACACAGAAGCCAGAAGATGGGGTCCTGCAGCTCCTGGATTTCACTTCAAAGGAGCGCCTTTGTGCCTTAATGAAAAAGAAGTGAACACTACTCCGCTATCTGGACGTCGGAGCATAAGCATATGGATACGGAGGCACTAAAACGCCAGGATCTCTGTAGCATAATTAAGCTTAAGGACGCTGTTCACAAGTGATTCTTGAGGACCGTCCACGCAGTGGGCTATAAATGCTTAAACAAGTATGTTAAAAACGTTGCAATAAGCATACCTACTGGTCACAGGGAAAAAAAAAACAGCTGGCTGCCTCTCCTGCAGTTTGGTTTCTTTTACATTTACATAAAGCCCCAAAGCGTCAGGTCAGTGATTAGCATGATTATAGTGAAGTTCCAGCAGAGGCTGAAAGACTTGTATACAGTACACACCAAATTATCCTGTGCTGCGGTGAGTAATTGAGTAGAAAAGGCAACTGTGAAGCATGGCGACAGGCTGTCATAACTTGTTTGTGTTTGTGCCGTACGTCAAGAGAAAGTCCAATAAACAATAAGACTTGATTTGAAATCACTATCGTAATATAACTGATTTTTGGATTCTGGTTGGCTGCTCACAGTGGCTGCTCTTTGTTCTTTTACAGAAAAAAAAAAAACAAAGGTGCATAACAATACGAGCATACAAGTCTGTTTCCTATGCTGGTAAAAATGTTTCCTCTTGTACAGTGTCTGAAAGAAGTGCAGTCTGTCCTGGTAATGACAATCATCCGGCTTCTCCCTTTGATTCTCAGCGTGAATAGCGAGAGCTGTCGGTGTAGCACAGATCTTCTTTGAGGTCCAATATGCTGTGTAGAAATTAGATTATAAATACAGATGTAGATAACAGATTTATAGCCCGCTAAAGTTCCATCATGAAAAAAGCTTTGTATGGAGTTCTAGATGACACTCAGGTTGTCTTCATGAGTATTCTCAGGTGCAGTAAAACTATGATGGCAATATACTGTATATACTCGACTATAAGTCTAGAAATTTAGGACTAACTCACTAAATAAAAGTATAGGGGTCGACTTATACACAAGTCACAGGCAACACTGAGCACACTGAGTAATGTGTGTCCTAATAGTGACATTCCCACATGCAGCAATGTACCCAGTGGTAAGTGGCACTTTCTTGATAGAGAAAATGCCAAGAAAACACAGGTCTGAAAGTCCTGGCCACAACAATGAACAGGGAAAGAGGCAGGGGGAAAGGATACTGAGCTGCAGGAGGGGGATGCATATTTGCTGCACTTGGGGGCCTGGGAAAGTTATTGGCTGCACGTTGAGGACAGGAGGGGTTAATAGCTGCAATACTTTATGCAGTGCAGTCATTAACCCCTCCTGGTCTCCAAGAGCAGCTGTTACTTATTCCTGCTCCCCAAGTGCAGCCATTAAATTTGCTGGGTAGACTTACAGAGTCAATATAAAATTCCAGCTTAAGAGGGTCAAATATTGGAGTCGACTTATACACGAGGTGGACTTATATTCGAGGATGTACGATACTAAAGTGAACCTGCCTTAACGTTCAGTTTGCCATTATATCAGCTTATCTTAGTGCCAGGATGCCTCAAGACCTCCATATGACCTGGAACTCTAGCTGACCATACACAGGTATATACATACATAATAACATATGCATATAATAATGACATTTTCTTTCTCACTTCAGTTGGGTCCCGCTTATTCCGAGACTGACTCTTTTTACAACCCAAGCCTAACTTTATTCTATCATAGTAATAAACCACCCAACTTTTTGGGATAACAATGAGACACACTTAAGCCTTGCCCCTGTTTGGACTTAAGACATGTCCCTGCATCACCCTTATCTCAATCCACAAAGGATGAGGGCCTGTAAAATGAAAAGTGGGCAAGGTCATGACATGGTATTGGTGACCCAACTGTAAAAGCAGTGGACCGCCTATCCTTCTCAAACATTATTCGTCAAACTATTCGTCATTATTCGTCAAGCTAGACCATTAGTACTGGACGTACTAATGGTCTAGCACCATACAAAATAAATGGGATACAGTTGGGGACATCAAACTTGGAGAAGGGCTTAGGAGTACTCATTGACAACAAGTTAAATAATCGTACTCAATGCCAAGCAGCTGCAGCTAAAGCTAACACAATTTTGGGATGCATTAAAAGGGAAATAAAAACTCGAGATGCTAGCATAATATTGCCCCTGTTTAACTCTCTAGTAAGGCCACATCTGGAATATGGAATTCAGTTCTGGGCACCACATTACAAAAAAGATATTGCAGTTTTAGAGCAGGTGCAGAGACGAGCAACAAAATTGATACGTGGGATGGAAGGTCTCACTTATCAAGAAAGGTTCGATAAACTGGGTTTATTTAGTCTAGAAAAAAGACGCCTTAGAGGGGATCTAATTAACATGTATAAATACATCAGAGGGCAATATAATAGCTTGACGGATGAGCTTTTGTCCCTAGGCCTTCTCAAAGGACTAGAGGGCATGATCTGCGCATGGAGGAAAAACGTTTTAGCCATTTATTTAGGAAAGGGTTCTTTACAGTAAGAGTGATTAAGATGTGTAATGCATTGCCACAGGAAGTCGTTATGGCAAACTCTATACCTGCATTTAAAGGGGGTTTAGATGCTTTCCTTGCATTGAAAGACATCCATGGCTACAATTACTAGGTAATGCCTAATGATGTTGATCCAGGGATTTTATCTGATTGCCATCTGGAGTCGGGAAGGAATTTTTCCGTTTAGGGGCTAATTGGACCATGCCTTGTAAGGGTTTTTCCGCTTTCCTCTGGATCAACAGGGATATGTGAGGGAGCAGGCTGGTGTTGTACTTTATACTGGTTGAACTCGATGGACGTATGTCTTTTTTCAACCAAAATAACTATGTAACTATGTAACCTCAAACAAGTAACTAAGCAGCGTTTCTCCCACAAACACATGCATATTTTAGGTAAGTTCTATCTGGCATGGCCCATAAATATATAAAACAATAAAAACCATTTCAAAAGAAGGTAAGTGTTTGCTAGTCTTCGTAGATGACAACTGTTCACTTTTTCAAAGTTTATTGAATACAATAGACAGTACACACTATACATACATGCTTTGGCAGCATTTACCCCACAAACAAACTCATATAGTTTGGCATTCAAGCGGTGGTCTCTAGGAACACATGAGAGGATTCAAAGGCTTCCCTCTACTGAGGTAGCCATCCAACTTTTCCTTTTTACTAAGTCACAGGTTTGCTTTAAATCTTGGGTCTGCCAACTCTGGGCACACAAATTTCTATATGAGCAAGGAATAGTAATATACTGGAGTGTTAAAAGAGAATAAGGACTACTACCATCAACCCTTCTTGGTATTTCAAAAATAGGAACCTGGACTGTCCACCAGTACTTGACAAAGTCGTAATGAGAGGCTTGTGCAGATAAACAACATTCAGGCCTAATTGAGGAAGCCTGGTTGTCATTTTTATAATAATATGTGCTTCTAAAACTGAAATAATAGTAGCCCTAGAAAACAGAGTGCCACTTAGGCTAAAGCACCTATATATAAACTATATATAATGAAGGACGCCAAGAGAACCAAGACCTGACTTAAGAGATAAAAGGGAGATTGTAGTCAATCATGACCGATTGAAGATAGCGTTATTTCTGGCTGGAGCTGCTCTCTAAGAATATTTCCAGCTACATATAATGAGGGGTCAGGATGAGGCTTCATCTCCTCCTGCACACATAGAAGTCTTCATATGGGCTAAACAAGGCAGACACCATTCAGAACAGTGACATCTTCACTTACTCTAAAGCCACATAACAAGTAATTGCATGGCTCAGAGCAGATGCTGCTCTGCCGAATGACCACAAAGTGGTGATGGGGAACAGGCCAGTACTAATTGTAGAACAGTTTTACAAACAATTATTTCAAGTCCCTGGCAAGTGTACGCCATTAGCAGAACAGCGTGGGTGGTGCCTTGTGGTGACTGGAGAAATTAGTTGTACAAAACAAGGAGAAAAGTAGTTCCCTAAAGACCGCACCACTCAATTGAATAATCAATAATCAACAAATTTTATTCAGTATACAACATGTGT
This sequence comes from Hyperolius riggenbachi, assembly GCF_040937935.1. Taxonomy (NCBI): domain Eukaryota; kingdom Metazoa; phylum Chordata; class Amphibia; order Anura; family Hyperoliidae; genus Hyperolius; species Hyperolius riggenbachi. The sequence goes on along the minus strand of NC_090648.1, from coordinate 114,693,035 downwards.
GTGTTTATTGGAGAAATTAGTTATCCCCATAGACTGACCATACAGTACTAGTGTCACTTTGCCTGCAAATTAAAGCACCTTGACTTTTGAATTTTTAGAACACATGCACTACACTGACTCTGAGGCTAAAAAGTCATCCCCAGATTTTGTGTTCACCCACACAAGCACTGCAAGCTGTTCTTCTTATTAATAATAATAATATTTGTATAGTGCTTTTCTCCCTGGGGACTCAAAGTGATGTGACCCTGCATTCTGCAGTCTCAAAGGCTTGAGAAAATAGGTGGGTTTTTAGCCTTTTCTTAAAGCTGTCTAGAGATGGGGCCTATCCTACTTATTGTGGAGTAACCAAGCAGCTCGGGGAATGGCCGGCCTTTGACCTGAGCGACTGGAGCGGTCGCACAGGGCGCCGGCTTCCATGATGTGCATTCAACTGGCCCGGGCTGCATTTTTACCTGCTGGCTGTGGGCTCCGGGTACGTATGTGGCTGCTGCGAGTGGTAGCTCCGCCCCCTGGTGCCGCTGGGGGTGATGGGGTGAAGGCTCCAGGAACCTGCTGCTGCCTCTTGCTGAGTCTGTGTGAGCCGTGCGTGCCAGTAGCACCGCCCCTTGCTCACAGGCGATGTCTGCGCTGCGCACTAATCAGAGAGAGACCTGCTTGTCACTCCTGACTCATGGCCATCTTCTGTCCCCAGCTACAAGCAGAAGAGCAAGATTCCCCAACTGCCTCCCGGTTGGGGTAGTGTGAGTGTGTGTGTGTGTGTGGGGGGGGGGCTATATAGGCCAAAGGGGATCTGCTTGTATACTATACACTATTTATCTGCCGAGCTATATACACTAAAAGGGAATCTGTTTTGCCCGTATACACTAAGGTGTGTGGGGGAACTCTGCCTATATATACCAAAAGGGATCTGCCTATATACACTAAAGGGGATCTTGCACATGGGCGTATGTGTGCATGCGTGTGCAAAGACGATGAATGGGGGGGCAACAAAATTTGGTTACGCTCAGGGCGCTGTGAAACCTAAGGCCGGCCCCGGCTCGGGGTGACCCAAACCACTAGGAATGTATAGGGGGATAAAAGAGACCGTAAAGCCCTCCTACTAAAAAGAATTGCTTGGTGTGATTTGCCTTCTTAAAACAGAAGGAAACTTAATAATTCAGCTTTAAGTGAACATTTGTGGTAACCCACAATGCACCATTTCTGAATATGCAAATTAGCTCTTTATGCTCCTGTAAGCCAGGCTTTCATCCAGAACCACTAGTGTATAGCAAGCCTATAGCTTTAAATTTACACAGCCACATCAACCCCACATGTAGACAGCCTGTTTTGGACTTTTGGTCCTCATTAGTACATGGCAGACTGATTGTGGAAGTGACTTTCATAGAGTAGGGGCTGCATGGGAAAAGGTCTGCGCACCAAATGTTATTAAGTAGTTCCTGTGAATAACCAAATTCATCTTATTTTCATATCAGAAGGTGCGTGGAGGGGCGTATATTTCCAATATATCCGCAATGTACTTGGGTCCCATGTGGTTTACAGCCTTGAATGTTGGCAGGCAAATCTTAAAATGGATTCTCCATATTACTGGCAACCAGTAAGGAGTTTGCAGTACTGGGAAGATGTGTGAGCAGCGAGGGGCATTGCAGTGCTGGGGAGATGTGTAAGCAGCGGGGGGGGGGGGGGGGGGGGGGCATTGGATAGGAGTCTGGCTGCTGCATTCTGTACTAGTTGTATAGGGTGCAGAACTTTATCTGGGGATCCAATGAATAGGTAATTGCAGTAGCCTAGACGGGAGGATACAAATGCATGAACTAGAGTTGGTAACTCTTAAGCTGAAATAAGGTGTTTAATTCTCACTATATTTTCTCAGATGGAAGGATAAGGCTTTGAAGACAGCTGATACCTGCTGTCTGTTAAATTTCCATCCAGAATCACCACCAGGTTTTGCACAGAGTCTTTATACTGCTCAGCATATCTCCCAATTGCTAGTTTGAAGTGGGGAGACTTTGGACTTTATCCATCATGTGTGGACTGCCTACCACCAACAACTCTGTTTTGTCAGAGTTCAGCCTCAACCAGCTGTTGTTCATCCAGTCTGGTTATTTCTCCAGACAGGCATTCGTGTATGCTGATGGGTCTTGTGTGCCGGGCTTGAAGGACAGATACAGTTGTGTGACATCTACGTAACAAAAGAAAAAGCTGAGGAGCTGACCTGGCATTTGTTGCTGCTCTCCTGTCTCCCCATTTCGACTTACTCTGAAGTTCTGTTGGTACCGGTACCAGTGTGAGTGGGTTGTAGTGAGGCTGTATGCAGGTGGTTGACTATTTGCCTGTGGAATGGCCATCATGTTGTTTTTTTTCGAACAATCTTTATTGTTGATAACAAAGATGTAAATGTAATAAGCATTATTTTCAAATATAAAAGGGATATGTTATTAAATGATACAAGTCAGCATACAGAAAGCCATTTCAAAATGAAACAGAATGAAACAGTATGAACACTTTCACAAAAGGAGATGCTTTCAAAAAGTTAACTATATCCTATGCCTTAGGGCTGGTTCAGACGGACGTCTGTGGTGCGTTTTTTAAACGCCGCGTTCAGACGCCTACGTTTATTTCCCAAGAACGCTAGCGTTTAACAGCTAAGCTTTTAAGGGCTTTTGAAGGCTTTTAACAGCTTTCATATCAATAGCGTTTTGTAAGCGTTGCGTTTTCTGGGCTTTTGCTGGCTACAGGAAGTGGGTCGTTTTGAGAAAGGACTTGTGTACAGGAATTGGGATTTTTTTAAAGGGATAGGGCTTGGGTACAGAAAGTGGTGGGGGGGGGTTAAAGGGAAAGGGCTTGTTTACATGAAGTGGGTTTTTTTTTTTTTTTTAAAGGGAAAGGGCTTGTTTACAAAAAGTGTTTTGTTTTGTTTTTTTGTTGTTTTTTTTTAAAAGGAAAGGGTTTGTTTACAGTAAGTGGTTTTTTTTTTATAAAGTGAATGGACAGTGTTTTTTCACAGGAAGTGGGTTTTTGTAAAGGGAAAGGCCTTGGTTATGTGTCTGCAGTATGCGAAAATACCTGTGTACTTCCTATACCCCATGCGGGTGTAGTAGGACTTGGGAAAGCAGCAAAATATGGCATGGTAGTCCATATTCTGGTGCTTAATTACTGTCTGGTGGTGGGGTGGTGTAGGGAAGGCATAGCCGCATGCTAGTTCCTTGAAAAAATCCTTGGGAGCAAGCATGCGGGTATAGTGGCCCTTCAGGAAGCAGTACACATTGAGTAATAAAGTAAATGCACACATTGATCTTGAGAAACAATTTTTTTTATTGACGTAACCAAAAAGTAGGTCTTTAACAATATGTTATATAAAAATAACTGTACAACTGTACAAATAACAAAACTAGTTATAAAGCTAACCAAAAGGTACACAACTATTTAGTGCAGTGCACAAAAATTAGTGTAAGTGCGAGGCCCAGGAGGATAGCCTGGAAGGAGGCTTTGAAAGATAGCCCGCGAGGGCGGAGGACTGTGACGGAAGTAGAGAAAGTGCGTCACCTCATGGGGGACCCTCTGCCTGTGGCCTGGGGAAGGCAAAGCCTCACCCCAGGACACAGACAGATAGTCCTACCATGAGAGGATGGACCATCTCCACCACAGCCAACATACAAGTACCTACAGTGTGTTAACACACACATCTCTAAAAGTGCGAGGCCCAGGAGGATAGCCTGGGAGGAGGCTTTGAAAGATAGCCTGCGAGGGCGGAGGACTGTGACTGAAGTAGAGAAAGTCCGTCACCTCATGGGGGCCCCCCTGCCTGTGGCCTGGGGAAGGCAAAGCCTCACCCCAGGACACAGAAAGATAGTCCTACCATGAGGGGATGGATCATCTCCACCACAGCCACCACACAACTACACAAGTACCACACACATTACTGAGCAAGTGGGAGGCCCAGGAGGATAGCCTGGGAGGAGGCCCAGGAGGATAGCCCAAGAGGGCAGAGAACTGTGACTAAAGTAGAGAAAGTCCGTCACCCCATGGGGGACCCTCTGCCTGTGGCCTGGAGAAGGCAAAGCCTCACCACAGGACACAGACAGATAGTCCTACCATGAGGGGATGGACCATCTCCACCACAGCCACCACACAACTACACAAGCACCACACACATTACTGAGCAAGTGGGAGACCCAGGAGGATAGCCCGAGAGGGCAGAGGACTGTGACTGAAGTAGAGAAAGTCCATCACCCCATGGGGGACCCTCTGCTTGTGGCCTGGAGAAGGCAAAGCCTCACCCCAGGACACAGACAGATAGTCCTACCATGAGGGGATGGACCATCTCCACCACAGCCACCACACAACTACACAAGTACCACACATATTACTGAGCAAGTGGGAGGCCCAGGAGGATAGCCCGAGAGGGCAGAGGACTGTGACTGAAGTAGAGAAAGTCCGTCACCCCATGGGGGACCCTCTGCCTGTGACCTGGAGAAGGCAAAGCCTCACCCCAGGACACAGACAGATAGTCCTACCATGAGGGGATGGACCATCTCCACCACAGCCACCACACAACTACACAAGTGCCACACATGTTTAAAAAACTGTATCATATATCTTCAATTATAGGCGTTGTAAAACGAGAGTCCATTTGTAGGGTGGCAGATACAGCCTCTGCTGTGCTTCTTTCTAAAATGGCCGGCAATGATGGATGCTGTGCATTAATTGCCTGTCCTATGGCTTGACCCTGCGTGTGGCTACTTTGTGGTAGTTGGGAGTATGGGTGCCAGTTTGGTTGATATGGAGGTACCATTTGGCTATAACTCCCAGGAAAATAGTACTGTGGCAAAGCCTCCTGCGATGTGCTCCCAGACCAACTCTCCCTTGGTGGGACACTAGTTGTCTTCATGTTCATCACGAGTGTGAACAGTCTTTGTTTCATCTCATCCCACTTTTCTTTGGGAACCTCCCTTGCTTCTTTTTCCAGTGCCTTAAAAAAAGTTCCTAGGCTGTCTTTTGGTTCAATTAGTTGTGCAACACTAGTTTCAACATTTTTGATTAGGGACAAAACATCTGCATTTTGTTCTGGTATGACATTTCTAGCCCGTTTTCTCCTTGGAGCGGTAACTATGGGCGATCTAGGCCTTTGACTAGTCGATGTTGTTGCTACAGTGGATTGTGTGTTTCCACTCTCCTCCAGCGACTCCTCCTCAGTCTCCAGGTTCTCAGAAGAGGATCGTACTGAGGTATTTAGAGATTCTACACTTGCGTCATCTTCCTCCTGGGCCTCACTTCCTTGGTCCTCCTGGGCCTCAGTGTCCTGGACATTTGTACTTGTTCTGCAAGGTAAAAAAAAAACATATGTATTGCAATACAAATCAGAATATTATAAAAACTATAGGATCTGGTAAAAAAATTAGCAGATCATGAAATGGTTCTGTAAACGACCTACTCTAACCACCTGCAAAAGATTCCTGAGGATTTTAAAAACTCCCAGCCTAGTTCATTACTCAAAACCACAATCATGGGTAAGACTGCCGACCTGACTGCTGTCCAAAAGGCCATCATTGACACCCTCAAGCAAGAGGGTACGACATAGAAAGAAATTTCTGAATGAATAGGCTGTTCCCAGAGTGCTGTATCAAGGCACCTCAGTGGGAAGTATGTGGGAAGGAAAAAGTGTGGCAGAAAACACTGCACAACGAGAAGAGGTGACCGGACCCTGAGGAAGATTGTGGAGAAGGACCGATTCCAGACCTCTGGGGACCTGCGGGAGCAGTGGACTGAGTCTGGAGTAGAAACATCCAGAGCCACCGTGTACAGGCGTGTGCAGGAAATGGGCTACAGGTGCCGCATTCCCCAGGTCAAGCCACTTTTGAACCAGAAACAGCCGCAGAAGCTCCTGACCTGGGCTACAGAGAAGCAGCACTGGACTGTTGCTCAGTGGTCCAAAGTACTTTTTAGGATGAAAGTAACTTTTTGCATGTCATTCGGAAATCAAGGTGCCAGAGTCTGGAGGAAGACTGGGGAGAGGGAAATGCCAAAATGCCTGAAGTCCAGTGTCAAGTACCCACAGTCAGTGATGGTCTGGGGTGCCATGTCAGCTGCTGGTGTTGGTCCACTGTGTTTTATCAAGGGCAGGGTCAATGCAGCTAGCTATTAGGAGATTTTGGAGCACTTCATGCTTCCATCTGCTGAAAAGCTTTATGGAGATGAAGATTTCATTTTTCATCACGACCTGGCACCTGCTCTCCTGACCTGAACCCCATATACAATCGCTTACATCCGAAAATGGCGCAGGGAGAAAAATGGCGCACCGTTCTGCCGATAAATAAAACGCTATTTACCGTTTTGCAGAGCGGTGCGCCATGAAAAACCATGCAGGGGTCTGGGGTCGGTAGTACAGGCAGCGGGGGCTGTTAGTGTAGGCAGCGGGGGTGGGGGGGGCTGGAGGAGAGAGGCAGCGGGACACTGGAGGGCATAGGTATCGGATGTATGCAGAGGCATACGTTACCTTGTCCTGGGCCGGCGATCGCTCCTTCCCTCCGCTCCTTCCATTCGTTTGCTGTATTCCTGCAGCCGGCCAATCACCATGCGGAGACTGAAGCCACATGGTGATTGGCCGGCTGCAGGACTACAGTAAACGAATGGAGGAAGTGAAGGAGCGGAGGAAAGGAGCGATCGGCGGCCGGGACAAGGTAACGTATGGCTCTGCATATCCTCCCCCGATGCCTATGCCCTCCAGCGTCCCGCTACCTCTCTCTCTCTCTCTCTCTCTCTCTCTCTCTCTCCTCCCCCGACCCCCGCTGCATTTTTGACCACTTATAACGCTATTTAGCGTTATAAGTGTAAGGCACACTGCCTGCGCCATTTTTTAACACTTATAACGCTAAATAGCGTTATATAATGTAAGTCTATGGGGCGCCCTTTTTATCCCCCTGGCGCTGTGCGCCATTTTTAACTGACACCATACAATCTGTGGGATATTGTGAAGAGAAAGTTGAGAGACGCAAGACCCAACACAATGCTTTATTATTTTTTTTTACCTTCTTCTCTCCATTGTCCTCCTCAGGAATGCAAGTTCCTTGAAAAGTGGATGAAACTTAATGAGATGCAGCCTGTCCGCTTTGATTTTGTCGGCTTTCCCGCAAATCTTTTGAATATCTATCACGAATAGATTTCCATTTTTTTTTTACCATTTTTACTGATGGAAAAAGACAGAAAAATTAAATTACTAACGTGATAGTACATAGGTTGCATATGCAAGTTAGAAGAAGACAGGTACAATGCATTCAGTGGGCCTGAGGTGCGGTACAATGCAATGCATTCAGTGGGCCTGAGATGCGGTACAATGCAATCATTCAGTGGGCATGAGGTGCGGTACAATGCATTCAGTGGGCCTGAGGTGCGGTACAATGCATTCAGTGGGCCTGAGGTGCGGTACAACGCATTCAGTGGGCCTGAGGTGTAGTACAATGCATTCAGTGGGCCTGAGGTGCGGTACAATGCATTCAGTGGGCTTGAGGTGCGGTACAATGTAATGCATTCAGTGGGCCTGAGATGCGGTACAATGCAATCATTCAGTGGGCATGAGGTGCGGTACAATGCATTCAGTGGGCCTGAGGTGCGGTACAATGCATTCAGTGGGCCTGAGGTGTAGTACAATGCATTCAGTGGGCCTGAGGTGCGGTACAATGCATTCAGTGGGCTTGAGGTGCGGTACAATGTAATGCATTCAGTGGGCCTGAGATGCGGTACAATGCAATCATTCAGTGGGCATGAGGTGCGGTTCAATGCATTCAGTGGGCCTGAGGTGCGGTACAATGCATTCAGTGGGCCTGAGGTACGGTACAATGCAATGCATTCAGTGGGCCTGAGATGAGGTACAATGCAATCATTCAGTGGGCATGAGGTGTGGTACAATGCATTCAGTGGGCCTGAGGTGCGGTACAATGCATTCAGTGAGCTTGAGGTACGGTACAATGCAATGCATTCAGTGGGCCTGAGATGCGGTACAATGCAATCATTCAGTGGGCATGAGGTGCGGTTCAATGCATTCAGTGGGCCTGAGGTGCGGTACAATGCATTCAGTGGGCCTGAGATGCGGTACAATGCAATCATTCAGTGGGCCTGAGATGCGGTACAATGCAATCATTCAGTGGGCATGAGGTGCGGTACAATGCATTCAGTGGGCCTGAGGTGCGGTACAATGCATTCAGTGGGCCTGAGATGCGGTACAATGCAATCATTTAGTGGGCCTGAGATGCGGTACAATGCAATCATTCAGTGGGCATGAGGTGCGGTACAATGCATTCAGTGGGCCTGAGGTGCGGTACAATGCAATCATTCAGTGGGCCTGAGGTGCTGTACAATGCATTGAGTAGGCCTGAGGGAGGTACAAAGCACATTCAGTGGGGCACATGTCAGTTAAAAAATACAATCAAATCATGCAGTGAGCCACAGTATACTTACAAATGCTATCTTTCGTGGATGGGCTGTACTGTTGGTAATTTTCAAAAAAGTGACTGCAGACAGCCTCCCATGCGCGAGATTTCCGGATGCTGTTACCATATTCTTTGCTGCTACAGTCCCAATTTGCTGGTTGGCCATGGATTTGCTCCACAAGCTCTCCCAGCTCCATCCTGCGCTCTGCTGCTGCTGCTGCCATTGCTGTCGCATGTGAGATTTCCTGCCACTTTGCATTGTGGTTCCTTCTTCATACCCTCCCGGCCCCTCCTCCAGATGCATTCACAGGCGTTTCTGGGGCTTTCGCGTGCTTTCATACGCGTTCGAATGCGACGCGACCAGACGCAACCACCAGCCAGAAGCAGCATGTCGCTTTCGAGCCTAGACGCGACGCGTGGATCAACCGCCAGGCGTTTATGAAAGCTTGCAAAAGCCAGCCATAAACGCTCCCATTCACTTGAATGAGACGGCGGTAGATCACTAAAAACGTCGCGTCTAAAACGCCACGTTAAACGCCGCAATAGCGTCCGTCTGAACCAGCCCTTAGTTCGAGATAATTAGATTCAAATTCAAAGTGTCTTCTAATACCCACAGACCAGCCATGTCCAGGTACAGGGGCGTAACAATAGACCTTGCTAGAAATGCCTCTGCAGGGGGCCCAGAAGCCACAGGGGGCCCATGGGGGGAAAGTTTAAGAGACTGACAACTAAGGGCATGGAGAGAAAAAAGATATTTTGCTCTCGCACCAGTGTTATATTGACTGCATGTGTCCATCACACAGATAGGGAATCATACACACTTTGCTATTTGTACACTGTCCCTGCTCCCTAGGATTCGTAAAAAACATCTGTCTCTCACTGCTGCAAAATTCTGATGATTTCATGTACAACCTTACAAACAATGGAGTCACATTTTGAAAAAAAAAAGTTGTAGACTGTCCCTTATTCAGCAATCACTCAGATGAGATTCCTAGATTTTTATCACACACAGGCTAATGACCTTATGGTGTCCGATTTACTTTTGCAACACAATGGAGTGGGTAAGATTGATGTCTGGCTGTCGCTGCCTCATTGAGAGCTTGTTGTCTCATCTTGAGTCCAAGATCCCGTAATGACAGTATCAATCAGTGACATTCGGAATGTTTTGACAAAGTTACATTGAATACTATATCTTATGTTCAGCATGACATTGTTGTTCCTCCATATAGCTTGTGCTCTCATGTAGTAAAATAATACGGCTGTGTATGTATGTACTGGGAGCAGAGCTGCAACGAGGGACTTGTCGGCTGCAAGGGGCTGGAGGAAGCCCCGGGTAAGTAGATCATAGGGTAGCATAGATTGCTTGACATTTCCTTTAAGTCTAAGTGTTTTTATCTGCATGGGGAAAGCACATTGGTCCTCAGTTTTCCTGTGCAGAAAGCGAGGGAGGTGGGGGTGGGGGGGCCATCCAAAGTTTTGCGGGGGGCCCCATCCAAAGTTTCGCAGGGGGACCCAGTGATGTCTAGTTACGCCCCTGTCCAGGTACCCTAAAAATTATTGAGATCACCTCTATGATATTGTATGTAGGTATATACCAGAGATATTGCATACCTAAATCTAGCAAGAAAAACTTTAGAATCTAATTCAAAAAACAATTAACCTTCATTCGAAGTTTGAGATGGACCCATACACCTAAACGTTGGGTGCGTGGGTTGTATCAGTGAGGAGGTGATAATTGAGCGATAAGAATCACTATCTTAAAAGACATACCATTGTGACGACATAATAATACATTTCTCTGTATTCTCATCTCTGGAATGTACCAGCTCCTCCATTTTAGCTATTTGTTCTATTTTTTGGAACCACAGCAAAATCCTTTGCAGCGTTCAACAGATGCTTAACCACAGACTTCTTATATGCTCAGAGACTCTCTCTTGAAAGGTGCAGAAGAAAAACCTCAGGCCTCCAATCCAAGGCCTCACTAGCGATTTCCTTAATTAGAGCATGTATCTGCTTCCAGAACGGTATCATTTTTGGCCATTATGTTTTCATTGGGTTTAACTGGTGGGTATACCTTCTGCCATGTTGAGTAAAGATTGCCTTTTTTGCACTTTTTTACAAATCCATTACCTTTATTTTTCTACTTGGCAGCCACTCACAGTGAGCGATGTCCCTCCTGCTTGATTTAGCAGTTGTTGGATGTATTTTAATACCTGGTTGAGTTTGTGTGATTTTTGCTTATTATCCTATCAAGCCTTTCTTGCCCCCTCTTGGTATTCTGGTTCCAGCACTGTTCCCTGTTCAAATTTGCCGCCCAGGGAACCCTCACAAGGCTCAGGGAGCACTCGTATTCTCAAGTTGCTCCGGAAGACAGGCTGCTACGTATTGTGCATGTGCACATGTGCAAGCACCTGTGTGGTGCTTGCACATGTGCAGTAGGAGGCTGGTGGTCTTCAGAGGGTCCTGAAGGCATATTCAATCATTTAACAATTTGGCTGGAAGCTCTGGAGTGAAGGAAGCCAGAGAGGACAGGGAAGGCTCTATAGGATACAGAGCCTTCCCTCTCCTTAGGTTAGTGTCTGACTCTTTACGTAGCTTCAGTTTTGGGTACACTGAGGAATTAATCGTGTGTGTTTTTTTCTTTTTTGTTTTTGTTCTTTATTTTGTGTTTATAGAGAATGATATAAAAATAACTTTTGTTTTAAAATGGTAACACTGTACTTTAAAGTACTTTCAATGTGGGCCTCATCGGTTCCTTTCAGCCCCTTTCGGCCCATCACACTAGATCCTGATAATACTTTTTATCCCGCAGGGAAGCTGTGCCTCAGAATGCGATGATCACTAGCCTGAAACTTGTGATAGGATTCATGATGGAAGTCATGACATAAATACCTTCTATTTTAATAAAGCATTGTCGTACTTGGCCTTCTATCCTGAGTGACTCAGTGCTATGTTTATGCATGATTGCCATGTAGCCTACATTACTGCCAGCCGTGGTGTGTTTTCCTCCATAATAGAAATTGCACAGGGCCATGTTTGTACAAACAATCATGTAGGATTGATAATAAGAAACAATGTCATCATAAAACATCATAACAAACAAGAGCCTAGCATGTAATAAATAATTAAAAACTAAAGCTAAAAGCAATATGTTGATGATAACACAAGGTGGTAGGAGATTGCCCACAGGCTTTTCAATCTAGCAACGTAATATGAAATGTAAAGGCACAGCGAGAAGGAGAAAAAATCTATTAGTATCACACTGGCATTTAACTATTAAATAGAATAAATCCAGACAGACCCCGAGGGGATGACATAATTGGGAATTTCTAGTGTATGTGCTGCGTGTGCCCCCGAGATCAACACCCCTGGATAGAGGTCACCGATCATATGCAAACACATTGCTTCGAGGCCCGGAGCTGCCCTGATAAATATGTCAATAGACACTTCATCAAGGCCGCAACACGGAATCGCCTGACACTAATGTAAGAACTCATCTGTCACTAGCAATAGGATAACACCCACTTCTAATTCTCACCATTAATTGCCAGAGTGGCGCTACCGGTCTAATGAGGCATTGCCTGGAATGATGACCGTGGCTAAGCCACATGAATGTTATATACAATAGTTAAGGCTCAGCTAAACTCAAAATTAAAGATGTTAAATGATTAAACCACAGGTGTTCTCTAGTGTAAATTAGAGGTACAGACAGTCTCCCCTACTTACAAACTACTTAAAACAAAGTTGTCTGCATGTACAAATCATACAGTTCTGTTTTATATTACATGTATTTGTTGTTGCTAAATGTTACAGTATCGTATAAACTGTTATAAGTAGTTTAACCTTTTGGGGACCACGGACATTGAATCAACTTCCAGCAGGTGGTGCTACCGTTCTGACCGGACGTTGATTCAATGTCCGCGCTAACAAACCATCCCGACGTGATCGTGCACACCGGAGAGGGGAGATTAAGCTGTTATATGACGGCTGGCATCTCCCCCGAGTGATCAGCAGCCATCGCGTATAGCTGCTGATCACGTGATCACTACGATCGCCGTCGGATCGTAGTGATCACTTTGACAGCTGCAGCGGTAGGGGGGAAAAGAAGAGGATACACTCACCTCCGTGTTGTTCCAGTGATGATCGACGCCCACCTCTGCTCTGGCCGGCATCTCTGCTCTGTCTGATGTCAGCGCCGGGTCCCGGCGTGATGACGTCATCAAGTCGCGACCCAGACCTGAGAGTCATTTGGAGCGGAGATGCTGGCTGGAGAAGAGGTGGATACTGCGGCTCATCGCTGGAGCCTGGAAGGTGAGTGATGGCTGCCAGCTACAGGGGGGACACCTGCCTCCATGGGGGACACCATGCCCAGCCAGCCACAGACGGAATCCATCCGCCCGACCCCCCAAATGCGCCCCCCCTCCATGCAAATTGCCCTGGTCCTTAAGGGGTGGTAGGCGGCCGGTCCTGAAGTGGTTAAAGCACTTTAATAACACTTTGAAACAGTTTTAAAAAAAAAAAAGTTTATATTATATGCCAAAATCCAGAGTCGGCAGAAAGTAAATAATGTATCCCTGTTTCCTCATGTTTAACGCAGGACTCAAATTACAAACAGATTCAACTTCCTGTATTACTTTTGGCATTGCATTTTCTAATTTAGAGTGTTTTAGTTGTGATAGCATCAGTGCAGACAGAGGTAAACTAGTCAGTACTAATGCTGGTTTTTTTTGTACTTTTGATGGTGCCTTAAAAAGGCACTACAGTAAATTTTGGCTACTGGGATAGCCCTAGTAGCCAGGGTTGCTCACCAGGACTCTCGAATTTGAATGTACCCGAATTATCCTGTAGATTTTCATAGTTGCCGAATTCAAATTCGAATAGCGATCCTGCTCCCAAATTCGAAGTCGAATTTTCCTGAATAGTGCCTCTCAAATTCGGCCATGATCACGGAATTTAACCCGTTCGGATTTGGCTACCGTCGCCCAAAACCAGCTGATTTTAAGGGTTAATAACAAAGCCCCCTTAAATGCCAGAATCACCAAATTTGCAGGTTATCTTAAGAAAATTGGAAGCAAGGGGAATTTTTTTTTTTCAAAAAGCCCTTATACTTTTTGAGAAAATCGATTTAAATGTTCAAAGAAAAAACGATACATTTAAATGCCGGTCAATGACAGTTCGTGGGAAATATTTCCCAGCAGTTAATAGCAAAGGCCCCTTACATCCCAGCAACACCAAATTTGCCGGTTATGTTAAAAAGATAGTGGGAAACAATATTTAAAAAAAAAATTTAAAATGTTTTTGGGGATGTTCTGAGTGTGGGAAATCTGAAAAAAAATGATGTGGGATCCACCCTCCCGAGCCTCTGTAACCCCTTGTCCCCCATGCAGGCTGAGAAAAGGATTTGAATAATCTTAATTAACCAGAAATACTTACCTGTACCTTTAAAAAAATGTTCCCACGGCAATAATATCCTCGGTAATGATCCAACGTATAAAGTATCCTCTATCTTGCGATCTTCAATTACCTTGATTGAAGATCTCCCACGGCAATTAGCAATACTATACCTATAATGCGTCCTGCGTGCGGACAAATAGCACAGGCTCCCGCTGTCCTTCCCGCTTTCTCACCTGTCGCCTCCTCACCTGTATAGCTAGGTGGTAGCCTGGCACCTGGTGCACCCATGGGTGCACCAGGTGCCACCCTAGGTGAGGGTGACAGGTGAAGGCAGGTGGGGAGAGATCGCGGGAGCCGGCAGCTATACGTCCGCACAGGACGCATTCTAAGGTATAGAACCCGGCTCATAAATGAGCCAGTTCTTTTTGTATTGAATCAAATGAATCGATTCAGAGCCAGTTCATTTGATTCAATACAAAAAGAACCGGCTCATTTATGAGCTGGTTACTATACCTTAGAATGCGTCCTGTGCGGACGTATAGCTGCCGGCTCCCGCGATCTCCCCACCTGCACCTGTCACCTTCACCTAGGGTGGCACCCGGTGCACCCATGGGTGCACCAGGTGCCAGGCTATGTGAGGGTGACAGGTGAAGAGGCGGGGAGGACAGCGGGAGCCGGTGCTATGCTTCCGCACGCAGGACGCTTTGTAAGGTATAGTATTGCTAATTGCCGTGGGAGATCTTCAATAAAGGTAGAGGATACTTTATACGTTGGATCATTAGAGAGGATTTTATTGCCGTGGGAACATTTTTTTTAAAGGTACAGGTAAGTATTTCTGGTTAATTAAGATTATTCAAATACTTTTCTCGTCGTTGTGTTTTTATTTCATTTAACCCTTTGTGGAAATGGGTAAGGGTTCTTTGTACCCCTATACTCATTTCTCCTGGGAGGGAGGTGGGCATCTGTAGTCCTTCTTAAAGGGGACTCCCAGATGCCACCATGAAACCCCCCCCCCACCCAGGGAGTCGTCACCCCCACCTCCTCCTGGGGCTCTGGAGGTGGGGAAGAGCCCCTTGTCCATGGATTGAACAAGGGCTCCGGGGGGGGGAGGGGGAGGCTTGGCTGCCCCTCCCCCCGGAGCCCTCCCCATACCATGGACCATGCGGGCTGGTATAGCTCAGGGTGCGAAGCCCCAGTCGGCCGGGGCTCCGCATTCTGGCTATCCCAGCCTGCATGGGGGAC
The DNA here is from genome assembly GCF_040937935.1 of Hyperolius riggenbachi. Classification (NCBI taxonomy): domain Eukaryota; kingdom Metazoa; phylum Chordata; class Amphibia; order Anura; family Hyperoliidae; genus Hyperolius; species Hyperolius riggenbachi. Next base: position 114,677,976 of record NC_090648.1, on the reverse strand, counting down.
AAGGGGTTACAGAGGCTCAGGAGGGGGGACCCCACGTCATTTTTATTTTCAGCTTTCGAACACTCAGAACATCCCAAAAAAATAAACATTTTTAATTTTTTTTTTTCAAATATTGTTTCCCACTATCTTTTTAACATAACCTGCAAATTTGGTGTTGCTAGGATATAAGGGGCCTTTGCTATTAACCGCTGGGAAATATTTCCCACGATCTGTCAATGACCAGCATTTAAATGAATCGTTTTTTTCTTTGAACTTTTAAAATCGATTTTCTCAAAAAGTATAAGGTCGTTTTTTGTTTTTTTTTTAAATCCCCTTGCTCCCACTTTTCTTTTTAACATAACCTGCAAATTTGGTGATTCTGGCATTTAAGGGGGCTTTGCAATTAACCCTTAAATTCGGCGGGTTTTGAATCACGAATTCAAGGCCGAATTTCCCCTGACCCAGATCCGAATGAATGCACTCAAATCGAATTCAAGTCCATTCGAATCGGGCGAATCCGAATTTGACCCAGACCTGAATTTGAATGTACTCGAATCGAATTTGGGTACATTCCAGGATGCCTGCTAGTAGCATGTTTGTAATAGTGAGAGAAACACGTATTAGGTAGTGTATCTGGGTACAATTGCCAGCTGGATAGGATAATTTATAGCACCTCTTACAGATCCTGGCTGTCACTAGAAAGCGACCTCCTCCTCTGTTCAGCTTTAAGCTATTTCTTTCCGTGTGTAAGATGAAAGCCTGGACTGTAAGCTGGCTCCTCAGCAGCAAGTACTATGGATAGTTTAGGTAAGTAAACAGAAAGCTGTCTGTTTATTTAAACACGATATCGATACCTGCGGCAGATGAGCTAGCCTACAGTATAGGCTTTTATCTCACACATGGAGAATATGGAAGGTGTTGGGGAGTTTTGGGGGGATTGGGGGCCCTGGGGTGCCTCTTAGTCTAAAAGTTATCAGTATATGACGGCTGGGGTGGGAGGGAAGGAGGGGCACACTTTCGTGTCTCAGTCTTGGGTGCTGGAAGAGAAAGACAGATACAAAAATAGAAATGTCATCTGAGATATTGCTGTTTAGGTACAGTGTTGAGCAGAGAGAAGAGTTGGGGCTAGTTCACACAAATGGATGAACCATGAAATTACTGCACAGATCAGCCATTCAACAGCAAAGGATTGACCACCAGAGGTGTAGCTACTATAGTAGCAGCCCTTTCTCCATAACACACTTGTCATGGATATGGGGGAGTTACGATAGCTGCACTGTTATTGGGAAGTTATGGTGGCTATAAATGTTATATACCTGGCAGAGGGGCCCTTGGCCATTGTGGTTACCAAGGAGGGAAAGACAAGGGACTTTGAACATTGTAGGTTACCATCAAAGTTTTGCTGGTGGACCCCATGATTTGTATTCATGTTGACCACCTCTCATTTGTTGTTCATGCAACTGAATGGAAATGTTCACATGGACAGCTAAAGTCAGTGGTTATTGGAAGGTTAATCACACAGAAAACTGCCACATCATGCCTCTCTCCACTCCCAATGCCTAGACTCATATGGGATACATACTCGTACATTTCCTAACGCCAATTGGCGTCAAGTCCTGGGGCTGCAGTTTGCAGGAGATCGCGCGCAGGCTGGGCACGCATGTCCTGCTTGGGGGGGCGGAGTTCCACCCCGCCTTCAGTCTCCGAGCGTCAAAGCCACTCGGGAGATTGTTAGACAGCAAAACCGCTGTCTTTCTACTAAGTACAGCGCTGCGATCAGCAGCAGCGCTGTACTGGGGACAGCCGTGTGACATGGCTGTCCGCCTGCCACACAGGAGAGCGATCGGCTCTCATAGGCTGAAGCAACCAACATAAATATTTATATAAAAACAAACAAACAAGGAGGCAGGGCCGGAGCTACCATAGGAAAAAATGGGCAATTGCCCCAGGGCCCCAGAGCCTGTAGGGGCCCCCAAGTTGTCCCTCCCCATCTTAGCTGTTGCTCTCCAGGGACTCTGCAAAGTCTGTTAAGTTGGGAGGTGATTGGGGGAGGGTCAGCATCCAGCTCAGGGGCCCAGGAGGGAAATTTGGTGGCAACAAAGGGCCTCTAACGACGCTTTTTGGTCGTGGGATGTCTGTTGGGGGCCCCCAGGCTAATTTTGCCCTAGGACCTAATAGTTACTTGAACCGGCCCTGCACGGAGGGGCAAGGGGGGCGATCAGACCCCACCAACAGAGAGCTCTGTTGGTGGGGAGAAAAGGGGGGGGATCACTAGTGTGCTGAGTTATGCGGCCCTGCGGCGAGGCCTTAAAGCTGCAGTGGCAAATTTAGTGAAAATTGCCCTGGTCTTTAGGGGGGGTTTAACACTGCAGTCCTCAAGTGGTTAAAGATAAAGTGCAAGAATTTGTATAGGAATTTTATTTCCTTGTAGTTGCAGAAACAAAAAAGAAGTGCCAGCGATGTCTAGAGTTGGAAAGAAACTAAACACTATTTTATTCTGGCGTTTCAAAGGCAGATAGAGCTAAATGGGGTGTGGGTGGTTTAGTGACAAACAAATTTCAGAATTTCATTAAAGGGACTCCGAGCAGTGCAGAAACTATGGAAAGATGCATATCATTTTAAAGCGCTCTTTCTCCTCTTTCCAATGATATATAAACCACCACCCTACGTCTTTTAGTTTTCGCTATTTTCGCGATTGAAATTGCCGCGGCCGCGATTTCGATCGCGAAAATAGAGAAAACTAAAAGGTGTAGGGCAACGATTTAGGTGTCGTCAGAAAGAGGAGAAAGAGAGCTTTAAAATGATATCCATCAAGCCATAGTTATATTGTATTACACAGGACGACACTTTCCCCAGTGTCAGCAGCTCCATTTTGCTGAATGCAGCTGCTGACTTTGACAAAAAGTCGCCCTGTGTAATACAATATAACTATGGCTTGATGGATATAATTTTAAAGCTCTCTTTCTCCTCTTTCTGACGACACCTAAATCGTTGCTCTACGCCTTTTAGTTTTCTCTATTTTTGCGATCGAAATCACGGCCGCGGCAATTTCAATCGCGAAAATAGCGAAAACTAAAAGGCGTAGGGTGGCGGTTTATATATCATTGGAAAGAGGAGAAAGAGAGCTTTAAAATGATGTGCATCTTTCCATAGTTTCTGCACTGCTCGGAGCCCCTTTAAAGGATGAGAAAATGTTAATGAATGGCTGATGACTATGCACATGGATCTGTAACCCTATCTAATCATACAGAACCGTAATACTATATGGTCCCCAAGAAACAAATAGGGTGAACGCTAAGACCCAGCTATTCCAAATGTCACAGAAATAGATCAATGAAGTAGAGGTCACAGTCATAATCTCAGGTGATTGTGGTGGAAGAATGGGATGGCCGACAAGACCAAGAGAGATTTTGTGGAAAACTTTGAAGAGGATACAGAGAGCGAACACGGAGCAAAAGGAATAGTGGAATTGTGTCCAGTTAATAATTTAGTAATTGCAAATACACAATTCCCCCACAAGCCAGTGCATATATACACAAGGGAAAAACCAGCAAGAGATGAAACATCAGATAACATATTACCTGGAAAATGATAAGGATCGATTTTCATGTGAAATAAGAAGTAGAAATAAGCAGTGACCATTATTCGGAACTAAGGGAAAAAATACTCAAAAATATAAACCTGAGAAAAAGTTACATACTAAAAGTCATAACAGAATTTAAAACTAATTTATATCTTCTGAAAGAAAAAGAAAAGCAAGATAAATTCTGTATCTAATACAGAGAAAAGTTGAATTCAATAACATCAGCACAAAAAGTCTGTAGAGTATAGGACGGAGTAGGAAAACAGAATGAGAAAAAATGCATGATGGAATGATGATGAGATTGAAGAAAAGGTTAAAAAAAAGAGTAAATTACTGTATATACTCGCATATAAGCCGACCCGCATATAGGCCGACCCCCCAACTGTTACCTGAAAAACCAGGGGAAAATGATTGACTCCCATATAAGCCGGGGGTAGGAAATGCTGGATTAGTGCAGGCCGCGTGATCCCCCCAGTGTGTCCCAGTATAGCTAGTATAATGCCCAGTATAGCTAGTAAAGTGCCCAGTAAAGTTAGTAAAGTGCCCAGTATAGCCAGTATAGTGCCCAGTATAGCCAGTATAATGCCCAATATAGCTAGTATAGTGGCCAATATAGCCAGTATAGTGCCCAGTATAGTGCCCAGTATAGCTAGTATAGTGCCCAGTATAGCCAGTATAGTGCCCAGTATAGTGCCCAGTATAGCCAGTAAAGTGACCAGTATAGCCAGTATAGTGCCCAGTATAGCTAGTATAGTGCCCAGTATAGCCAGTATGGTGCCCAGTATAGTGCCCAGTATAGCCAGTAAAGTGCCCAGTATAGCCAGTATAGTGCCCAGTACAGCCAGTATAGTGCCCAGTATAGCCAGTATAGTGCCCAGTATAGCGCCCCCCGACCGCTCGCTCCCTCCCTCCATGGCCGCCGCTGCTATTACCTGCTTTAGGCAGCGGCCGCTTCCTAATCTGGGTTCCCTTCTTCATCATGCGTACACAGTAAGTGTATCACAGCAGCGCGCCCGGCGCTGCTGCTGTGATGATGCAGGGGGCAGGAAAGAGCGTGGCTTCTTGTAACGGCGATGTGTATTGCTGTTACCAGGGGAACCGCTCTTTCCTGCCCCCTGCATCGTCACAGCAGCAGCGCCGGGCGCGCCGCTGTAATACACTTACGGTATGCGCATGATGAAGAGGGGAACCCGGATTAGGAAGCGGTCGCTGCCTAAAGCAGTTAATAGCAGAAGCGGCCGCGGAGGGAGGGAGCGGGCGGGGGGGGCGGACCACGGACCACCACCCACGACTCGCATACAAGCAAACCCCCAAACTTTTGGCCCCCTTTTTGGGGGTCAAAAATTCGGCTTGTATGCGAGTATATACGGTATGTAAAAAACAAACCCCCAAGTTATATAAACTAAATAGGGGTATAGAGGCATCAAATAGGTAATAATTAAAAAACTGTTTAACCACTTCACCCCACAGGCTGTTTTACCCATCCTGCTTCCGACATTTTCACCTTTCAGCGCACCTCTCATTCATTTGGCAATAACTTTATCACTGCTTATCACACAAAAATTATCTATATCTTGTTTATTTACACCTAAGTTATCTATGGGCCATATGAAATTCACTTTTTCACCTGAGTTTTCTCCTAGGTGATATTTTAAAACTTGTCAATAAAATTCCCTTTAAACCACCAGCAAGCAAGAAAATACTTAAAATAATTTTGCAAGTACCTTTTCATCTACTTTTTAGTACTTTTTCATTTAGTAAAATGCTAAAAAGTTATTTTAAAAAGAAGTTGAAAAATTATCTCCTAGGAGAAAACTTAGGTGAAAAAGTGAATTGCATATGGCCCTATATCTTTTTTTTTTTTTTACATCTAAATGATCTATTAGGGATGCTCATTCGGATTCTACGGAAATGCAATTTCCGAAATTCCGATCGGAAATTGCATTTCCGCATCGGAATACGGAAATCGGTAATGCAAGTGCCGTAGGCGGATTTCCGCCGGAAATCGCGGAAATTTCCGCCGGAAATCGCGGAAATTCCACCCGAATTTAACATCGATTTTCTCAAAAACTATAACGTCTTTTTGAAAACCTTTTTTTGCATCTTATTCACAAGATTCAGTTTAATAAACCCTGAAAATTTGGTGTTTCTAGGACTTAACCACTTGCCGACCGCACGCTTATACCGTGCGTCGGCAAAGTGGCAGCTGCAGGACCAGCAACGCAGTACTGCGTCGCCAGCTGCAGGCTGATTAATCAGGAAGCAGCCGCTTGCGCGAGCGGCTCCTTCCTGTCAATTCACGCCGGGGGGCTCCGTGAATAGCCTGCGGGCCGCCGATGGCGGCTCGCAGGCTAAATGTAAACACAAGCGGAAATAATCCGCTTTGTTTACATTGTACGGCGCTGCTGCGCAGCAGCGCCGTAAGGCAGATCGGCGATCCCCGGCCAATCAGCGGCCGGGGATCGCCGCCATGTGACAGGGGACGTCCTGTCACTGGCTGCACAGGACGGATAGCGTCCTGTGCAGCCCCGATCCCCAGAGGAGACAGATAGGAGAGGGAGGGGGAGAATGTCGCCGCGGAGGGGGGCTTTGAGGTGCCCCCCCGCAACATGCCTGCAGGCAGGAGCGATCAGACCCCCCCTGCACATCATCCCCATAGGGGGGAAAAAAGGGGGGCGATCTGATCGCTCTGCGTGCCCGCTGATCTGTGCTGGGGGCTGCAGAGCCCACCCAGCACAGATCCCAACAAACAGCGCTGGTCCTTAAGGGGGGGTAAAGGGTGGGTCCTCAAGTGGTTAAGGGGGTTTTGCTATTAACCGCTAAAGTCGGCGGATTTTTACGGTAATGTAAAATGCAGATAATCTGCATCTGCCTATTTTCTGCATTTTACATTACAGTAAAAATCCGCCGACTTTAGCGGTTAATAGCAAAGCCCCCGTAAGGCCTAGAAACACCAAATTTTCAGGGTTTATTAAACAGAATGTTCTGAACAAGATGCAAAAAAAGTTTTTAAAAAGACATTATAGTTTTTGAGAAAATCGATGTTAAAATCGGGCAGAATTTCCGCGATTTCCGGCGGAAATTCCGCATTGGAATGCGGAAATTGGTAGCGGAAAGCGGAATCGGTAATTGGTACATGACGGAATGCAGATTTACCGCGGAATCGGAAATTGGCATTCCGACCATCCCTATGATCTATGTCTTGTTTTTTTCAGCACAAATTAGGCTTTTTGTCAGTGATATTTGTTTTAAGTAATTACTTTATTTTCTATGCATTTTAAAGGGAAAAACAAGAAAAAATGAAGAAATACATTTATTTCTCAAATTCCATCCACTTTAGTTTTAAAATAAACAATACTACTATAGTGTAGATAAAACCTAAACATTTTATTTGCCCATTTGCCCTGGCTATCACAACACTTAAATTATGTTCCTAGTACAAAGTATGATGAAAATATATTATTTGGAAACAAATGTATTTTTTCTGTTTTGTGGTTTTTGTTTTCTTACTGTACCCTATCAATAAATACAAGCCCTTATTTGCAAAAAATAAGAGTACTATATCCTCATGACACACATTTTAAAAAGCTGCGTGTGAAAAAAACGCGGAAGCACCGCCGCATGCACTTCTGGCAAGGCGGCGGATTCCGCGTCCAGCGTGTCTACTGATGTGTGTGTTCACTCGTCTTTGCATCTGCCCGAATGCGGAGGAACCGCCGCATGCGCTGGTGGCATGGCGGCGGATTCTGCGTGCAGCACAATGGGCATTTCACAGCAGGGGTCTGGTATGGCTGGGAGCTGTAGTCCACATAGGTTTAGGTGGACGCGCGCGCGCGCTGAGAGGAAGAGCTTTATGCCAGTCAGTGGGGGATCAGCTGACCAGGCTGGTCAGCTGACACCAGAAACGGTTTCCATTGGTCCAGCACTTGGGGGAGGCGCTGGAGAGCGCTGAACTATATATACTGGTGGCTGGGCATTTGCTGGTTGTCTGCCGTTGCGATCACTACGTGGTAGCACTCAGACCTTGTCTGTATCTGTGTTATTAGACCAGTTTCCAAAGGTGTTGATGGCCAAGGATCTCACACCTTAGTCTAGGAATACTGTTATTATCTGTATTCTTATTTAAGTCCAGTTTCCAAAGGTGTTGACGGCCAGGGATCTCACACCTTAGTCTAGGAATACTGTTATTATCTGTATTATTCTTATTACCTAGTCTAGTCCCTGGAGTGTGAGAATCTTGGAGCTCACACTCAAGTCTAGGCATTGTTGATTATCTGTTATGACTTACTGCATTTCCTGACCATTCTCCTGATCTCTGATTTTGTACCTTTGTCTTTCTGATTCTCTGTTGCCAAAACTCGGCTAGTCCCTGTATTCTGTATCTGCCTACTGTCTTGGTACTTTATCTGTCCGTGTGTTAACGACCTGGCTTGTCCGACCTCGAGAACTATCTCTCCTGTTAGGAGATAGTTCACTGACTTGTCAGTGACACTCCCCTTTGTGTCAATCATGTTCTGTCCTTCCCTCTCTCTGTCTGACTCCTCCCCCGGGAGAGTTCAGTCTACGGAAGGAACCCGTTGCCGAGCAGGATTCCTATCTGCTCTTGCACCTGCCTTAAGGGTGTGCTACTCAAAGTATTACTGTTGCACCAAAACACTCGTCTTAGGTGTCCAGGGGCTAGTAGATATATCTGATTATCAGTGATACTGCAGATCATCGATAATCTCGTATATATCTGCATTCTCGGTGATACTGCAGATCACCGATAATCAGATCCTCTCTGTGTTACACCGATCGTTACACTGCGTCCCTAAGGTAACTATTTATGTATTTTTTTTCTAATTGTTGTCACTTTGGCAACTATGGGGGCAACTATGTGGGAGTTAATGTCTAAAAGATATGTATTTTTTATCCACTAGATGTTCCCACACACTTTATTCCCTATACTTAGAACAGTGTTCATTTCAATGAATGATCACTGGCTTCTGGCTGAAGCCAGTGATCATTCACTCACAGACACTTTTATTGGCTTTGAATCCAGAGACATAACAACAAAAGTTGTTTAAGTGATACCTTCAATGACTAACTGTACAAGATTTATTTGCAAATAGAAAAAAGGAGGGGAGGAGTGCTCTTAGTGTGATAAAGTTTTATTATTGGGAACATGCAAATAAAAATGCACTCACTGGAGACCTGTAGAGTATTGTACTATGTTAGCCATCAGTTAAAGCAAATAGTTTTGAATCAGGATGATACCACTTATTGGTTAACTTATAAAAATGTAGCTTCCTGCCCATTTGCATTTGCCCTCGAAGATTTACATCATGGATGCCCTTTTGTGACTCATAATTCTTGATAGGCCTTTTTCAGCTTTTATTTCCTTTTTCTTTTATTTGATGTAAACAAGGGAGCAAGGATAAGCACTAATGGCCTAACCATCTGGTGCTGGGGGTCCTTGACATTTGGATTTAAGTGTGATGAAGGCACAATAGCTGAAAGCTTTGTCAGGGTTCTTGCGAGCCATCAGGGTTCTGTTGATCCCGTCACTGGTAACAAAGGGCAAGCAGTCTTGTGGCATGGGGTCTAAGCAGGCATGGGTCTTCACCAGTGCACTACGCAAGGGATGATGGACCATCACCCTTAGTGGGTGGCTGACTAGTTTGCTGCCTGGTGCTTGCTAGGTCAGGACCCCCAGGACTACCGCACCAGTGACGGGAAGAACAGAGGGTACCTGATGGGATAAGGAGGGGTTTCGAGCAGAGCAGACTGTTGAGCTATCAGGCCAAGACAGGCTTGCAGGGCTGGAAGGCCTAACCTAAAGGGAATCCCAGGAAGGATACTGACAGGCAGGAGTTCGTTCCCAGGATGGGAACGGGTATGAAGGAAAACCTAGGAAGGGAGCAGACTAAAGGGAAAGGATTGGACACGCTGGGTAGCCCAGGAAGTGAGCAAGCAAACTGGGGAGGTTCCCAAAGGGGAATAGACAGGCAGTGGGAAGCCCTGGGATGCTGCAGATGACAGGGGGAGTACCCAGAGGGGAACTAGTAGACTGGAGGAATCCCCCAAGATGCTGCAGGTGACTGGAGGGGTTGCCAGAGGGCAACTGGCAGGCAGAATTCCGATTGACAGGCAGGGATCCTGGGATGCAAGATAGGCACAGACAGGCTTATGCAGATTAGCAGGTTAAAAAGGAGTAGCAATAGGGAAAAGCCAAAGGGGATCCTGGAGAGGAATGCCTGGTTGAGAAGGGAATGCCAAAAGGGGAACGACTTGGAAGGGAAAGGGGGGAACATCGTGGCTGTGACCAGGGATGCAATACGATCCATCTGTGAGAGCGCATGGTTTAAATACCCTGCCTCTCAATGAAGCAGGGTGCAGTACCGCATTCGGCCACTGCATAAAAAAGGAGAGGCACCTAGCAACAGGAGGACACCGGGACCCGAAAGTCCTCCGCCATCAAGTACAAGGAGCAGTGTAGGACTTGGCGGTTGGAAGTGTAACGAGCGATCATTACAAGCTGATGCATTTTTTTTAAGTCAGCCAATAAATGGTATCATCCTGAGTCAAAACTTCTTACTTCACTGGAGACCAGTAAGATAAAAGCAGTTCAAGGGCAAGGTGCTCACTATCTCATCCTGGAGGAAGCAGCCTTCCTAACTGCTAAGGCCAACAGTGTTAGTGGTCCAGATGGTGGTGTATACACAGGCTCCACTGGTGGACTTCCATGTGCCAGTGACATCACTACACGTTTTTGCGCTTCTGCGCCCTTGTCAGGTGAGTCATTGGCAAGCACATATTAGGTTAAAAATGGTTTGTGGGTGTCAACATCACCATAGTAACAAAGGTCTTTTGAGTGTGCATGCGCATAAATTTGCCAGAAGTGGCTTGGTCAGACTGGGTGATGCTTCTCCATGGAGACGCGAGTTTGTTTACCACATCTGTGACTGCTAGGCTGTCTCTTAGGAAGGGACCAGTGGGTATGCAAACAAAAGGATTAAAATTAAATTTAAAATTTAAAATAAAAAAACTTGCAGGTAACTGACACAAAATCTTGTACAGTAATTTAACACACAACATTGAATGCACATTTGCAAATTAGAATAAGGACACCGTCATAAATAATAAAATGCTGTGCACCGTATGTAATAATAAATAAAGTGAATTGATAAAACCATACAGAAATGCAATTGCAAAGGTGAAGATGTTAATGGTTTGGGTAAAAGAAGGTGGTGGGCTGTACATGTGTATGTTTTGTCGATAAAGATGTACATGTATGCCATGGACATTCTGATATACATGAGTTTACTGCACACATGCATCACCATTCTGTGTGAAAATTGGGAGAGTGGAAAAACACTGCGGTGTGCAACAAGGGGGATACTGAGTGTGACCTGAACAGAGCATATGGGGTGTGAATCTGGCTACACAAAAAGTGTAAATAGGGCATCCATCGAGTGGAGTGGAATCATGGGGGACGTGGTAGAAGAATGGAGGGGCTGGTGAGACCAAGCAATGCATGTTGCAAGGAGCACATATTCCGAAGGGAAAACATATTGTGGGTATTGAGCAATGAAAGGGATGCACATAACATTAGTCATCCAAAATGGGCAAAGCAGTTTTGTCACCCATAGGGTGGGGAGGAGGGGGGGGGGGACTGGAGGGCAAAGGGTGGGCTAGAAGGGGAGGAAAAAGGAGGGATGGGGTGCTGTGAATCAAAGGAACCTGACAACCTCAACTTCCTCATTGAGGCCCAGTGGTGTGAGGGTATTGAGGTTAAAATTCCAAAAGGCCCCTCTCACAGAAAGTCTGCAGAACCTTAGGCCTGATGGTAGTTCTGTTGATTTCTTTGTAAGCTGTTGAAACTTTAAGTTTCTTCTTCAGGAATTTTACAGAACTGGATCAGAACCACACCGCTTTGGGAGCACATGATCTTATTCACCAACCATTGCAGAGTGAGTCCCATCATGAACGGGCCACAGAAGCGCATGCTAGCAGCCGCATTTGATTGGCAGGATGCACCTGTACGTCGTGTTTGTGGCAAAGGTAAGCAAATTGGGCGCGCATGTATGTTCAGCTTGCAATAAGTGGTTAAAATTGAATGGAAAGGGAAACTTACTTTCAAAGGAAAGCTACAACAATAACAGCCCAGACATGTTTTACAGGCTTTAGACAACACATGAACACAAATTGTAGACAGGGATCCCATTACCTCAGGTGTTTTTGAGTAAAAAATAGCAGCACAGCATACTCAACCTCACTTATCGCTTCCAGCTAGGAAGTAGGTCCAGTGCATTGCATAGTCAAACCCAGATATCCAGAGCTCAGCAGCCATGTCAATGTAACACATTACATCCCTGATGGATGTTCAGAGGCCTGGCTGCCATCTACTCTTCACCCCTGAGCACACCTCACCTTACCAAAATGACCAGGTGGAAAGCAACAGACAAAGCTCTTACCTTGCTTAGGGCACCCATTTCACCTTAAAGTGGGATTATTCTCCTTAGCGGTAATCCCGAGTCAGGTTCGGGATTGAAATACACAGCTCAGAGCAGTAATCCCGTACCTGAATGAGTTGTATGCAGGAGCTGCTGCAGATTTCTTTGTGGTATTTTTTTCTTTCTTGTTTTTAGGGTTTAAAAGCTTGTGAAAAAATTGCACGGCTTTTAGACCCTAAATCTAGAAATAATCATAATGCCAGGGAGGTTAAACTCCCAAAACTAAAATTTCAGTAACTACTCTTAGGTACATAAAAGAACATTTGAAAGCATTCCCAAGCATTGCCTGTGTGCAAAAAATGTTTACTTTCACTGCAGAGAGCAGAACAAGATTAACTTTGGCTCATTGGCAAATACACAATTGCCGGCTGAAGATTTCTACCTGGTCTCCTGATTCTGATCCCCTCCTCCTTTTCTGCTGAAGTGACTCAGCTTTTCTGGGGCATTTTGTCTACTCAGCAGAGGAAGGAGCAAAATGAAGACCCAGACACAGCGTGTCTCCTGGCCGGCAATGCCGATGTGTCAGAGATAAGCTATCTTGTACTGTTCTCTGCAGTGAAAGTAAACATTTTTTGCACACAGGCAATGCTTGGAAATGCTTTCAAATGTTCTTTTATGTACCTAAGGGTAGTTACTGAAATTTTAGTTTTGGGAGTTTAACCTCCCTGGCATTATGATTATTTCTAGATTTAGGGTCTAAAAGCTGTGCAATTTTTTCACAAGCTTTTAAACACAGGGAATGCTTGCAAATGCTTTCAAATATTCATTTATGTATCTGAAAGAAGTTACTGCAATTTTATTTTTGGGTGTATAATCCCTCTCTGTGTAAGTCCTGCTGCCCCAACTTTGTGAAAATAGCGCTTCGCAAAACGATAGGCAACGTTTACATTCTAGTAACTGAATAATGACAAAACCGCACATTAGCAAGGCATGATGGGACTTCCTTCTTATCTATAAAGCAGGTTACATGAACCTGCCTTAGCTCACTGATTCATATCGTTTAGAGAACATCACATCTGCTCTCTTCTGTAACATGAGCCATTCATTTCTTGCTCAGTTGGAACAAACAACATCTCTGTAAATGTAATTGGTATTTGTGTAAATGTTATTATTGTTTGGCGTTTTGAACATATTAAAAAGCACAATACAATCACCAAACGGCAGCTTGCCTTTATATGGTACACACAATTTCAACTTAAGCAAAGGCGCACTATCCCATTAGAATATACATTTTAATGTAAATGATAATTCCATCACAGCTCAATGTCACTTGTATATACGCAGCCTAATATATTCTATTTCCCTTTTTTTATTCTGGTATTTCACTGCCTACATTAACAGATCACCTAAGTATCAGCTTGAGGCCTCTTTTTTGTTGCTAGTACTTTAGCACCACCTAGTGTATAAATGTTGAACTGCAACACTCCTTAATGTAATGATCTAGCAGGCCAACCTCAGGACAGTCAACCACAGATGTCTGGAAGATGTTTTCAGCATATTAGCCCACATTTGTTCATGTGACCCAATAGGGAAGATGAGTGGCCTAAGTGAATTATTCTAGAAGCCCAGTCATATGTTTCTAATGTGACCCAGAATAGCAATGAACCAGCTCTGTACTTCGTAGTGTCTCCACTGTAAATGCATTATGACTACATTGCTGTAAAGTGACACTGAAGCGAAAAAAAAAATTATGATATAACGAATTGTATGTTTAGTACAGATAATTAATAGAACATTAGTAGCAAAGAAAAGAGTCTCATATTGTTATTTTCAGTTTTTTTTATAACATTGCATCATTCTGTCATATTTGCAGTTTACGAAAAACACACTCTGTATTTTAAACTCTGAAACAGAGAAGAGCTAATTAACCTTTGAACTTCCCTGCAGTAAAACCTTATCTGAAGCTGTCTTCTTTGATGTATAAGTGCTTCAGAAAATAGAACTGTATTCGACCCAAGTTGAGTCGGAGATCTCAGAGAAACTCTTTTGCATAGATAACAACTGAAGTTTCTTAACTCTTCCTGTACTGTAAACAATATAATACTCTTTTCTTTGTTACTAATGTTCTATTTCTTAGCTGTACTACACATATAGTTAATTATCTCATAAGTTTATTTTCACTTCAGATTCCCTTTAAGATTAGTGAAAAAATAGGAGTAGAAATGGGCCTAAACTAAGCTAAACCTTTGCTATATAAACAAGGCATAGGAAGTTAACCACTTTACCACCACAGGTGCGTATATCTACACTCCTTTTAACACCCTTTCCCCACCAGGAGCGTAGATATACGCACCTCCCGCCGCTACCGCCGCTGTCTGCGCTCCCGCTCGCTCGTGCGCATGCTCCTGCGCTCGTGCACGCTGCCCGCCGCTCGCCTGGAGATCAATGAACGGGAAAAAACGTTCCCGATTGTTGATCTCAGGCCCCCAGCAATGATCGGCTGCTTCAATGAGAAGCAGCGCAATCATTGTGGAAAAAAAAGTTTCCAAGCCTCATTGTACTTCCTGTAAGTGTACTTCCTACGCTTACAGGTCGCATGCACAAAAAGTTACTGTGGCCATCTTGTGGCCAAATAGTAACACTACACCCAAAAGCATTTTTCATATACAAATACATAGGTTTACATTATAAATTAACTCATTACCTCAAACACTCCCCAATTTTTTTTTTTTATTTTTTTTTTGTTACATTATTACAAATTACAATAAAAAAAATACATAAATAGTTACCTTAGGGACTGAACTCTTTAAATATTTATGTCAAAAGGGTATAACACTATTACTTTATAAACTATGGGCTTGTAATTAGGGATAGACGCAAAACTGAAAAAAATGCACCTTTATTTCCAAATAAAATATTGGCGCCAAACATTGTGATAGGGACATAATTTAAACAGTGTAATAACTGGGACAAATGGGCAAATAAATGTCATTTTAATTACAGTAGCATGCATTATTTAAAAACTATAATGGCCGAAAACTGAAAAATAATGATTCCCCCCCCCCCCCCCCATTTTTTCCCTATTTTCCCATTAAAACACATTTAGAATAAAATAATTCTTGGCATAATGTCCCACCTAAAGAAAGCCTAAGGCGAAGAAAACAAGATATAGTTCATTTCATTGCGATAAGTAATAATAAAGTTATAGACGAATGAATGGAAGGAGCGCTGAAAGGTGAAAATTGCTCTGGTGCTCAAGGGGTAAGTGGTTAAAATACCTTCTTGAGTCTTCAGTTAAGTCCAGAAGAAATAAAACAGGGCAAGACAGGGAGCCACTAGGTGTATCTGATCAAGCTGAAAGCTATACTCACCATGCCCTGGTAATAGAGATTTTTATATATGTGTCTCCATTCAGGTACTGAAGGTTGTCTTTGGTGATCACTTTCCTTGAGAAAAAAGACAGTCTGATAGATTGTCCAGAGTTCCCCCAAAAATGTTTTTCACAGTTAATCGGGATCACTGAAGATTGGTATGTAGGAATTGCCTTGAATAATGATGGTGAAACAGTGTGAAGCAAAGGGCAAGAGCTCCTAAGATGTAAATGCATGTAGAGTTATAATCCTAGGGGGAGCATCCCTTCCAACTGTAGGTGGAGTCATGGCTAGAGGGAGTCTAACTACTTACCCACCCTCCCTGCAATACAGGTGTTATTGTGGCCATACTTGTAAAGACTTTGGGAATCATAATGGCCACATTTGTTCTATGCATTTTGGGGCCAACCTCAATGTCTACTTGCCATCTTCCTCCCTTATAAAGTTTCCTGGTGTCTAATGGCCCCCTCCAACCCCTATGTCTAGAGGCCCCACCTTCCCCTATACAGTTCTGTAGTTTGCTTTCCCCCCTACCTCCCCATATGGATTCCCTGGTGTTCTAGGGATTCACCTCCACTATAGCTTCCCTGGTGGTCTAGAGTGGGCCAAACATAATGCAAAGTGGGGAAACCACTTGAGGGCCAAATTGAATAGCTTGGAGGGATAGATTTGGCCCACAGGCAGGAGTTTGACATGTGTACCTTAGTGGCTCTGTAACCTGAAGAAGGGATATATATTTCTCAAAAAAAACCATGGGTGGTTACCCTTAAACCTTGGGTACTCTTAATCTCACTCTGTTTCCATAATTCTTTCTGAGCACCTCCTAAATCCCTATCATCATACGATGTTAAAGTTAACAATTAGAAGTTGCAATCTGTGAAAGTTATGCAGCAAACAATGTTTTGTTCCAGAACTATAACAAGTATAATATGCCAAATTTGTACTTTTGCTTAGCTTGTCAGGAAAGAGTTCACCTGCCACAGAGGCGCTCAAACTTATTGGTTGACCCACTGAGTTGTGCTCCCATTTTTGCCTGAGGAAGCGGGGTCACGCCCGCGAAACGCGTTGCATTTGTGGAGTTGAATAAATCACTTGACAATTCTATTTTATTGAGACTCAAGTGAGTTTTCTTTTTTTGTAAGAGGGAGGTGAGTCCACCTTAACATCCCCCTCTCCTTTTAAGCGGTTTTTAAAACGTTTTACTCTACTCTGGCGCCTCTGTATACCGGGTTTTTGCTGATCTTCTAGTCCACCCTGGGTGGAGGGGTGCATCCCCATCTACTATCTACAGAGAGCGACTTCTTAACCTGAGTGGGGTCAGGTCCTAATGCTCCCCACCTACATTTAAAGTGGTTGCCTATTGGTAACCCGTGTTTGTGAGTATATATATATATACATAAAATTGTATTGAACTCTTCATTTTACCTGACAATACTGCACCATATTGGGCTCTCGATTATCTTCTTGTTTTTAAACATTTTCAAAATGGAGGATAAAGAATTCCATCGGTCACATGGACAAACAGGGCGCAGGAGACGAGAAAGAGATATATGAGTAGACTACATGGGAGGTAAGTATGACGTGTGTATGTTTATTTTGACTTTTCATTTTCAGTTCAGGTTTACTTTAAGTCCATATCTGTTCACCCTCTCAATATGCCCTTCTTCCAATATTGAGAAAAGATACGTTTTTTTGCACCTCTGCTCCCCATCCATACACAACAGGAGGTGGGTGACAGAATAGGGGCCTATGGTGTTATAAGGTAAAAGCCCCTTAAAAAATGGCAAACAATTTGCAAAGTGACAACTATGGGCTTGATTCACAAAGCGGTGCTAACCTACTTAGCACGTCTAAAGTCTTTAGACGCGCTAACCAGGGTGCTAAGTAGGTTAGCACCGGATTTCTCAATCAGATCGCGCGCTAACTTTGCGCACGCAAAGTTTTATGCGCGCAAAGTTTTACGCGCGCTAAGTCCCATAGGTTTTAATGGGCACTTCGCGCGGAGCGCCCTGTGCTCTGTGCACTACGCGCATAAAGTTTTACGTGCATAAAGTTTTGCGCGCGTAAAGTTTTATGCGCGAAAAGCTTGTTTAGACGTGCTAAGGGGGTTTTCACAGGCGTGCTAACAGTTAGCACCGCTTTGTGAATCAAGCCCCATGTGGGAAAAGCCCCAACACATTTTTACTCCGATCCTGGTCAATAAATAAAACACATTTTATGACCTTGTCACGCAAAGGGATAAAAATAAATATATTTGACAAATGTAAAGTCATGCATTTTGGACGTACTAATGGTCTAGCACCATACAAAATAAATGGGATACAGTTGGGGACATCAAACTTGGAGAAGGACTTAGGAGTACTCATTGACAACAAGTTAAATAATCGTACTCAATGCCAAGCCGCTGTAGCTACAGCTAACAAAATTTTGGGATGCATTAAAAGGGAAATAAAAACTCGAGATGCTAGCATAATATTGCCCCTGTTTAACTCTCTAGTAAGGCCACATCTGGAATATGGAATTCAGTTCTGGGCACCACATTACAAAAAAGATATTGCAGTTTTAGAGCAGGTGCAGAGACGAGCAACAAAATTGATACGTGGGATGGAAGGTCTCACTTATCAAGAAAGGTTAGATAAACTGGGTTTATTTAGCCTAGAGAAAAGACGCCTTAGAGGGGATCTAATTAACATGTATAAATACATCAGAGGGCAATACAATAGCTTGGCGGATGAGCTTTTTGTCCCTAGGCCTTCTCTAAGGACTAGAGGACATGATCTGCGCATGGAGGAAAAACGTTTTAGCCATTTATTTAGGAAAGGGTTCTTTACAGTAAGAGTGATTAAGATGTGGAATGCATTGCCACAGGAAGTCGTTATGGCAAACTCTATACCTGCATTTAAAGGGGGCTTAGATGCTTTCCTTGCGTTGAAAGACATCCATGGCTACAATTACTAGGTAATGCCTAATGATGTTGATCCAGGGATTTATCTGATTGCCATCTGGAGTCAGGAAGGAATTTTTCCCTTTAGGGGCTAATTGGACCATGCCTTGTAAGGGTTTTTTCGCCTTCCTCTGGATCAACAGGGATATGTGAGGGAGCAGGCTGGTGTTGTACTTTATACTGGTTGAACTCGATGGACGTATGTCTTTTTTCAACCAAAATAACTATGTATCTATGTAACTATGTAACTATGATTATTTTAGGAAATAAAAAAAAAAATATTCAGATATTAATATATTT
Source organism: Hyperolius riggenbachi (assembly GCF_040937935.1). Taxonomy (NCBI): domain Eukaryota; kingdom Metazoa; phylum Chordata; class Amphibia; order Anura; family Hyperoliidae; genus Hyperolius; species Hyperolius riggenbachi. Next base: position 114,659,364 of record NC_090648.1, on the reverse strand, counting down.
ATTTGAGGTTGTAAGTGTGTTTTATGAACATGTTTCTAGCAAACTCCATGGATTCTAAGCAGCATAACCAGATCCTTGCTGGCAATCAGCTGATATTGGCATATCAGCTTTTTTTTTACCTAAGGTGATATGACAATATTTGATGAAGGGGCTAATACCGATAAACATTTATAAAGTAATTCTGTAAAAAATAAGACAGTTCTTTCAATATGTTATTTTAAATACAGTTCCTCTTACACAGGAAGAAGGGTAGCAACTTTACCCCCACCCACTTAAAGGAATACTATCGATGTATGCATTTATTTTTAAATGCTGTATGTTGTAGCACACATTAGGGCAAGTACTAGGAGCAATTTGATTCCTCACACAGCTTTTCCTCTCAGCTGTAAAATCCTCCGTCAGTTTTGGCGTCAGTTTTGGATACAAAATGTATCTAAATACTGAGGGCTCCCAGAGGGCTAGACCATGTCTCTGCACAGGGGAGTTGCTATCAACCCCTCAGTTTATAGTTTAATTATCTCCTTGCTGAAAGAATCTTGTTGATATGGTGGTAAGGGGTTAAATATTCTAGCAATGTGTGTTTATTATCTTTGCTTCTCTTGACTGATAAAGATACTAATAATGCTAATTGTAAACAGTGGTCTACCCCTCTCAGCAGCTTGTAAAGTGGATGCAGCCTGGAGTGAATCATCACAAGCAGGCAGCCAGGCAACCCAGTCTAAAGGTGCCCATACACTCGTCAGATTGGCAGCAGATAGATAAGAAATGCATCTGATGATCTATCTGATGCGTTTTTAGAACATTTTTTACCAGGATAGAATTCCAATAGATTTCAGTTTGAAATCTATTGAAATTCGATCTAATGGCATTTTTTTGCCATCAGATTTCCATTAAGGCCAATGCAAACTGATAAGCAATCTCATCAGATCGACCTAAATTTTCCACCCTGCAAGTTCGATGGAAATCCATCGAAATCGATCGAAATCGGCCATCGATCGGTCGATTGGCCAACCGATTTGCAATCGATCGATCGATCGATCGGGATCGATCGGTCGGCCAGAAAATCGGCTGAGTGTATGGGCTGCTTAAGTGTAAGCACAGACTAGTGTTATAGCTAGTTATATTCCAGCAATATTACAGCTCATTTAGTTACCTGTTACCACCTCAGATCAGCCTATTTCTCCTCATGTCTCCTGCATGCTGTGAGTGACACAGTGAAATATATTTGTGAGCTGTGCGAGAAATAAATTTTTAAGCATAAATAGAGGGAGAGAGACCTGGGTGAACAAATAAAGTGCCCCTAGCACTAGTGGTAATGTGTACACTAATATAGAGTATTACAAAAAAGTTGTTTTAATCGATAGTATTCCTTTAACTCATGCCAAAGGAGGACACAAAGCAGTGTCCGTTATGTGGGGGGGCGCATTAGTTTAATAAAAAGGTGTCATTGGATAGGGGAACTTTAGTGAAAAGGGGAAGAAAAGAAATCAATACATTGCAAAGTGAGAAGTTAAAAAAGACAGATCAAGAAATAATTGATATTCGCCATGTTAATTTGTCTGCACGTAACCATTTTTACTATTGGCAGACATGAAAAAAGACTAGACAGCACCAACTGCCATTATCTACTGTATAACCACTTGCAATGTGATAGGCTAAAAGGTTGTTGTTGTTTTTATAAATATGCTGTACACATACACAGAGGGAGATAATGTTTGCTTGGCAGTTGTAAACAGCTATTTCCACAATGCAACAAGGCTCCCACAGTGTGATGTCAGGACCTAGGCCCTGACATCACACTGTGGGAGGGGTCTCACCACAATATCAGCCATACAGAGCCCCCTGATGATCCATTTGAGAAAAGGAAAACATTTCTCATGGGAAAGGGGATATCAGCTACTGATTGGGATGACGTTCAATCCTTGGTTACAGTTCCTTTTTAAGCATAAGTGCACTAACACTTTAATGACCCAAATAGAATCCCCCAATAGGAGCGGCCACCCCAGGAATGAGGAACTATGTACAGTGTTCCTGCATTTAAAGCTTTAATCTCTACCATTAGCCTCAGAACAACAATAAGCCTGTTTTCCAGGAGGAAGGGAACAAACCTCTGTGAGCGGAATCTGCAGTCGTTTTGCAGGGTAGCAATTAATAGTCGGGTCTCCTGGCGCTGCAAGGATTAAGAAGTAAGTAAATCAGATAAAAATCAGACTAAAAGTTTAAGAACAAAAAACATCAATTAATGGGGCAGAACATCAGGATTTATTAAGTGGAACATGTTATTGTAATGAGATTTCAAATCTCATTATCAACAGTGCTACCAAATCTCATTTATTGCTGAAAGGTGTATTTCCAGCGTAATTAGGCATGATATTTTGATTAAAAATTAAACTGTTGTTCCAATAACTATGATGGAAACGAATGCGTTTTTATTTTACAAGACATTTACTCGGCGAGAGGTTAGATCATAAAGGGAGGGAAATGTTTACTTAAAGGATTTGTTGGCTAAATGAATCCCTAATGATTATTTTTGCAGGATATTTGTTTCAGGGTGGTTGCGATTCCTCTTGTTCTGCCTTTCCGAAAAAGCAGTCTAAATGTAACGTCACAACAGTGGCCTGTAAAATCTCCCATAGAAACACGTACAATCAGGCCCAGATTTACTTTTCAGGAGCCTATAGGCACAGTTGTCCTGGCACCCTAGACTTCGCCCTCCATGAACCCTCCAAGTGTGCTGGCTGTCCCAGCTCTCACTTCTCCCTTACTCCCCTTGCCATTGGTAGCTACAGTTGCCACTTAGTATTAGGCAGCCAGAGCTAACCTTGGTATTATGTAGCTAGAGGTGTCTCCAAGTATTAGATACCTAGAGGTGCCCCCGACTGGAGGGAGATCTGCTCAGTGGAATGCAGAGACCCGGGTGAGTACTCTCTCATTTACACTCTGTACTCTGGTGGGAGGCACTAGGGGAGGTGAGTGAGCCGCCTTTCCATCTTCAGGCGCCTGTAGGCACGTGCCTACAGTGCCATATGGTAAATCCAGTCCTGCATACAATTTATTCATGAAATGCTTTTTTCCTCTTCTCAGTGTTCCCTCCTCATTTGTGGTTCAAGCCTTTTTCACTTATAGGGCCTTATTGGGCCCAATCCAATTCCCTTTTTCTCCTAAGTTTTCTCCATGGTGATATTTTCTCAAAATAAATAAAATTCCTTGAACTCTTGCACAGGACAGAAGGAAAACAGAGAAATGCTCCCTGTATGTATTTAGAGAGTTTAGCCTGTCTAATTCCCTCTCATATATCACTAATCCCAAATGTAATTTCATCTCTCAGCTGTGTCAGCTCAGGAAGCACGGCAGTCCTCGGCAGAGCAGCTACTTTGTAAACACAGGATGTTAACCCTATGAAAGCGTTCATGAAAGCAGGAAGTAGCAGATTTATTGCAGGATTTGTATCACCTGTAACAAAGAAATGTTTTTATTTATAGGTTATTATGCTATTGCTCATCTTTTTAGAGCAGAGAGGAAGTTTTGAGTTCAGGTCCGCTTTAAGCCACTAGCAAGCAAGAAAATACTCAGAATAATTCTGACAGTATGCTTTCACCAACTTTTTGACACTTTTTCGATTGCAGAGTGCAAACATTACTTTACAGAAGATGAAAAATGATCTCCTAGGAGAAAAAGTGAATTGGAATGCGCCCATAATTGTCCACATAAAAAAAAAAATCTAATTTTTTTTAAGCCAACAGTTAATCTTGTTAGAATTGTCATTTTATAATTTTCATGAAAATTACATCCCTTTCCGGCTACGTGTAACACATTACTATTGGTTTTCTACTCCTGTACCTTTGCCTCGGAAGAAAGCAGGAACTCATTTACGTGCCAGACAAAAGGATACTGATTGATAATTCCGTCTGACAATCTGCTAGAAGGCAGGGCCATGCTTTCTCATAATGGCTGAGCTGTGTGTGTTGTCAGAGGATGAGCTTCAGATTCAGGGAAAAGTGAAGTTATTATTGTTATTTAGTATTTATTATACAGCACTGACATCTTCTGCAGAGCTGTACAGAGTACATTGTCTGTCTTATGACTAAATAACTGTCCCTTAGAGGGACTCACAATCTAATCCCTACCATAGCCATATGTCCATGATAGTCATGGGCCCAATTTTTAATGGAAAGCCAATTAACTGTATGTTTTTGGGATGTGGGATTAAACCAGAGTCCACAGAGGAAACCTATGCAGACATGGGGAGAACATACAAACTCTGTGCAGATCGTGCCCTGAAGTTCAGCCTGAATATCAGTTGCTCAGTTTATGGCTAATCAAACCAGACTTCAGTAATGTGTATGGGAACGATCGTTGGGCTGTATCGGTGTTTCAGCAATACATAATAGGGTGATTTGGCATATTTATAAAGTTCTTAACCTTAAGGTACACATGCACAATTATTGTCACCACTCACCAGCAGGAGTCAGGACTTCATCAGGTGAGGTGACAGCTTGCAGTGAACTGCTGTACAGACACGTCAGTATCCTACAGGTGAGTGACAGTCTGTTGCTATGGAGCAGGAAAGAGGGAAACCGCATGGCACACAACCCAATGGGAGTGGTAAAGAGGAAAACAGTGCTCTCGACCTGTGTTTGGCTGAGATGATCCAGCACCCCTTATTTCTTGGCGATGTATTGGGGCGCTGTAAACACACTAGGTTCTCTGCAGAAACAGCCCTGACCGGCCACCTCAGCCAAGAACAATCTGACGTCTGTATGAGGCTTTAGCAGTGGACTTCAAAGTCAAAAGGATGCTAGCCTCCACCAAATCTTACTAAGAAAAGTCTGGTAACCATGGGCAAAAACTGCTATCTTGCCTAGGGTCCCATTTCATCTTAATCCATTTCTGCTAAATGCTGTACATGCATTAAAGGCAAAAGAAAAATGGGCAGCAGGTAATACCAATAGCAGAATATTGGTTAATTCGTACTGATTTCCGAGGCTTCTCTGAAGGTTTCTTAACAATTAGGTTTTTACAGGAACAAGTTGTTAGCCTATTGCCCGACCCTCAGACTTGGATGACCAGGGTGTCCCATTTCGTTTAGCATATCACCTTTGACCTGTCCAGCTAGGAAGACCCTACCAGAAGCTAGGCTACCGCTGGCATAGCTCTCAGGATCAGTTGTTCGTGCAAGCCCCAACACTGCGACAAGGTAAGTATAACTTTGGCGGGGTAAAGATCAGTTGGAAGAACTAGAAAGAGATGGGCGGATTAAGATGCCAAAGACCTATTAAAAAAATACGCAACTGGAAACAGGCAGGGATGGATAGAGATGGATGGGGCAGGAAAATGAAGGAGGCCAAGGCTCAAATCGGGCTGTAGTGCCATAGAAGGAGGAGAATATTGGAAATTATACCTATATTATACTAACCCTCTGTATCCTAATTCTCACACTAACCCTCCCCTATTATACCTAACATTAACCAACATTAACCCCCTTGGCGGTATGAAAAATACCGCCAGGGGGAAGCGCAGCAGTTTTTTTTTTTAATTTTTTTTTTATCATGTAGCGAGCCGAGGGCTCGCTACATGATAGCCGCTGCTCAGCGGCATCCCCCCGCCCGCTTCGATCGCCTTCGGCGATCACCGATCAGGAAATCCCGTTCAAAGAACGGGATTTCCTGGAGGGCTTCCCCCGTCGCCATGGCGACGGGGCGGGATGACGTCACCGACGTCAGCGACGTCGGGACGTCATTGGGAGACCCGATCCACCCCTCGGCGCTGCCTGGCACTGATTGGCCAGGCAGCGCTCGGGGTCTGGGGGGGGGCCGCGCGCCGCACCGGATAGCGGCGATCGGGCGCGCGGCGGCGGCGATCGGGGTGCTGGCACAGCTAGCAAAGTGCTAGCTGCGTCCAGCAAAAAAAAAATTAAGTAAATCGGCCCAGCAGGGCCTGAGCGGCACCCTCCGGCGGCTTACCCCGTGTCACACACGGGGTTACCGCTAAGGAGGTTAACCACCTCCCACTTACTGCTAACAACTCGGTAATTAAAAAAACAGGAGTTTGGCTACAATGTACAGTGTACTCTACTGCTCCCAGTGAGCGGTTTTATAGGCACTTGAAATCATACGCTTGCCGCTGTCCCTGCAGAGTTCTGCTCCACTGCTGTTATATTGCTTGCTATTTTATGTGGACGCTGGTAGCTGGCATTTAGTACATTTAACATGGGCACCTACGGAGGCGCTAAAATTTCCCAGGCGCCCAAATTTGTGGTTTTATTCTGAATCCCCACCTTGTTAACAGTTTAATGTCTGCATGGATGGGATAGGCCCACCACTGCCCCATAATACAATCATACATGTCTAGCGCTCTGATATGCTGTCATCTCTGTCATTTTGTAGTGTGATACTCCGTATGTTTAATGCCTGATGAAGCGGGATTGTACCCGTGAAACGCGTTGCGATTTGTTCGTGGAGTATATGATTAAATTGTCTTTCATTCAAGCGACGACTTCATGTCCTTTTTGGAGTGACCGGTCCTCCACCACCACCCGAATGTTTTAAATCTTTTAGCATACTTTTATCCTTTTGGAGCTTCTGTAACAAAAACACCTGGAAAACGCTCTGATCTAGCGTTTTCCAGAGCGGTTTGCGTTTTTCCTATACTTTACATTGAGGCAGAAACGCTTCTGCAAACTGCAAATGTGCAGCAGGAGGCATGTTTGCGATTTGCTAAAAACCTAAAACCGCTTGTGTGGACCATTCCATTGAAATACATTAGCCGTGCGTTTTCACAGGCAGATGCGGTTGGCGGATTGCTGCTAAAACCGCTCGGTGTGGACTGGGCCTGAGAGACATTCTGCCTGATTATGTATTCTGTAGGTGAAAAGCTGTCTAATTGTGTTTTTGGGGGGACGCAGCTTATGACGCACAGGCAACAGCGGGGCCCATATGCGATTCTCATTTTCTCCTGAGTTTTTGTCCTACGTGATTTTTTCACACCTTATCATAAAAAGCCTTTTAAACAACTAGCAAGCAAGAAAATATTCAAAATAATTTTGATAGTACTTTTTCCCCAACTTTTGGGTACTTTTTCAATTGTAAAACACTGAAAAGTAAATTTAAAGAGAAGATGAAAGTTATCTCCAAGGAGATAACTGAAGGAGATAACTCAAGAGAAAAAGTGAATTGTACTGTATATGGGCCCAAGGCCCATATGCAATTAACTTTTTCTCCTGAGTTTTCTCAAAAAGGTGATATGTTAAAACCTGTCAATAAAATGCCTTTTAGACCACCAGAAAGCAAAAGAATACTTAAAGAGTAACTGTCAGGCTGCAGAAGCTAATTTAAACCTCTATTCTCCTGTGTTAAACAGTTTAGAAGGAAGCCAAAAAGCCATTAGTGAAGATAAAAATCTCAGTTACCTTTGGTGTGTGCTTATCAGCAAGGCTGTTATAGACCCATAAGGACGCAAGCCGCATACTAAACTGCAAAGCATTCTGGGGCCCTCCCCTCGGCTGCTAATGAGACGTTACAGCAGCTTGTAATCAGTCCAGCGCTGATAAATCTCCGGGCAGAGTACACTGCAGGAGTCAGCTATTGTTCCTAGCCACATGGCTCATTAATATTCACTGCACACTGTGTTGTTCAAGTACGAGCTTATCTGTGATCAGGAAGCAGGCAGGACATGACGACACATTTGATAGAAAAACATGGAGCCTGCCATGAGCTGTCAGGAGCATCTATCTCTGCATATACTATATACAAATTCTGTGAAATCCAAACGTGGACAGTGAAATGCATATGTAATGTAAGTACAGCCAATCTTTAGCTACTGATATATGTGTTTATTTTCTCTGAGACCTTATACCTAACAGCTCCTCTTTAAAATAATTTTGACAGCACTTTTTAACGTATTTTTTGTTACTTTTGCAATTGCAAAGAGTGGAAAAATGCGTCTAAATAGAAGATGAAAAAATATCTCCTAGGAGATATGGGCCCACGTCTTTTAGTGTATCACTCCGGCGGGCTCTGTCTACTCCGGCGGCTCGGTCTCTGTCTCGTGAGGCGCGGGGACGTAACATTGCTAATTTGCTACATCACAGTGTCAGGATTTGTTGGATTTGAACTGCGGAAATTACGTTGAGATTCGAATCCACAAATCTCAAATCTTTCTCAAGGTTCGGGGTATTCGTAGATTTATCGTCGCACCTCTAATATAAATTCTGTGGCCAATCCAGCACAGAGACTGTCCTCCTTCCATCTCTAGCCATCTCCTACCCATCCCCCCACCAGTACAGCATCATGCCTGGCAGTTTCTTCCAGCACAGGACATGACCGGGGGTTGGGGACAGTGTCCGGGAAGCAACTCATGTTTTCTGGGGTTTGACCCGTAGCAGTGTTTCCCCGGCGGTACAGCAGTATGCCCACCATTCTCCTATCCACCGCACAAGACCTGACGGCATCAAGGGGGGGGGGGGGGGCTAGGCCAGTGCTCAGGGAGCAGCATGCATTTCCTGGTGTGCAAACAATCATGAATGAGGGAACATTCCAAGGCAAGCATTCAGTATTGGAGACTGCTGTCCCAATACTGGGGCTACTACTTCGGAATATAAGGTGCACTGATTACTTTCTCCCGCTTTTGGGGGAGAAAAAGTGCATCTTATATAACATAAAATACAGTATGCACCATCACAAACTTAGCTACTCGCAAAATGAAAGTGCTCTTACCCAGAGACCAGGATCACACTCTCCATGTGTCAGCAGTCATGCTATACTCTTTATTACATAGCTATAGTCTTTGTTACATTTTCAATTAAGGCCTTGATTGGGTACTTTTCATTGAAGGAGCTATTATGCTATTCTAAACTTCATAGATTGGTTCTACCTAATTTAAGAAAATGTTATAAAGATTGAACTTTTTAGATGATGCAGGTCCATTTGAACCAATTTAGTCCTTTTGTCCTTTAGCCCTGAGCACTGACTGAACCTTGCACAATATAGTGCAATTGAAGCATTGGTGCCTCCCAAACAAAGGCAAGTTATATTGTTTTGTGCATATGGTGCTGGGTTGTGTGCTTTGGGTGGATATGCAACATAATTTTTGTGTGGGGAGGCATACCTGCATAATTATAATTTGGAAACAATACATACTCTATTTTGTTACACTTCATATAGCTGTTTACATTATAATTAGGGCCTTTTTTTCTTTGGGGGAGGGCTTCATGCAAGTTTTTACACTGAGCTTGAGTCACATGGTCACTGTTAGGTCCACCTACATTTTGCCCCACTCATGAGTTGTCATGGCTACACCCACCTTTCATGTTACATGCCTCACATTTCCCTCTTGGTGCCCAATGTGCCCCAGATCTTCTAAGAGATTTGGCCAGTTATTATAGATTTATATACAGTATATATATATATATATATATATATATATATATATATATATATATAGGAGGGAGAATATATGTTAAACTGATACTCTTACGACTACAGATAGGTAGGAGAATTGTATACAGTGAGTTTTACTCCACTTTAATGCTTGGCTTGACTTTATCATTTTAAAACACACAGGACCTATTCAATTAACTTTTTCTCCTAAAGATGGCCACTAACGGTCCAATTTCTAGCAAAAAAATAAAACATTTGAGCGATCAGATAATTCTGATCAGAAGAAAAATCGTTCACTACACCATCAACGGACCAATCTTTGCTTCCTATCTATCGCAACCAACAAGAAAATCCAACTTTTGGTTTGATGAAAATCCAATCGGACAACTATTTTTTATAATCATTCGTAATCGATTGTGCCTATCAACTGAGATTATCTACAACCAATCCAAACAGAATTTTTTATCGCTCAAAGTTTTTAGCTGGGAATTGGACAGTTAGTTCACACTTTATTAATAAAATGCTTTTTTAAGCCACCAGCAAGCAAGAAAATACCCAGAATGCCTTTTCAATTGCAGAGTGCTGAAAAGTTGCTTTAAACATAAGATGAAAAATTATCTCCTAGGGAAAAAAGTGAATTGGATAATATTACACTCCCACATTTGTTTTAGCACTTTCTTTTTTGCATGTTTGGTGCTTTAACAGTTTTATATAGGTAAGGTGGAAATCAAATAAGGTGAGGTTATTCACAAGAGAAGTTTTGTTAATCAGTTCCTTTAACTTTCTGCCAGTTGGTATGCCCCAGTAAATTTGAAGTTGTCAGAGCAACACCAGCACTTATTTTTATTATTATTATTTATTAGATTTATATAGCGCCAACTTATTACGCAGAGCTGTACAATAAATAGGGTTACAGACAGTGATAACAGGGGTGACAGAACAATACAGGTAATAGACAATAGATACAACATTGCAGGTAATAGCAATAAGATACACAACACAATGCAGATAGTACAATGCCAGATCATACACTGGAGTGGTAGTGGTAACAAGTCCCAAACTCTGGGTAAAGTGCACACAGTCAAGTATGATACACAAGGGGAGAGGGCCCTGCCAAAGACTTACAATCTAGAGGGAGGGGTTGGTGACACAAAGGGAGGGGGTATAACAAGAAGTTATTGGCAAAAAGGATTAGGGCAGTGTTGAGTTGATGTAGGCCCCCTTGAAGAAGTGAGTTTTGAGTGCTTTTTTGAAGGTGTTGAAGGTGGGAGCGAGCCTGATGGGCAGTGGAAGAGAGTTCCACAGGATGGGGGCAGCTCTAGTGAAGTCCTGCAGTTGTGCATGCGAGTGTGAGATGCGTGGGGTGGTTAAGAGGAGGTTGTTGGAGGAGCGAAGTGGCCGGCCAGGTGTATATCTGCTGACCAGGTCAGAGATGTAGGTTGGGCAGGACTTGTGTATGGATTTGTAGGCCAAACATAGGATCTTGAAGCTAATTCTGAAGTGAATTGGAAGCCAATGAAGGTTCTACCTAGCTATTCACCCATCAATCACCCATCAATCACCCCCTGTCACTTCTACCCATCATACCCATCAGATCAGATCCTCATCTGCCCCTTGCGGGCATCCAATGACCGGCCCACACCCTCAGATCGCCCTCAGATACCCCCGATCACCTCTCCATTACTTGCATCTATTCCCCCCTCTATTCACACCCTGAAACACCCATCAATCACCTCCTGTCCCCCCCTAGCACACCTACCCATCAAATGAGGCCCTCATTTGCCCCGTGTGGGCTCCTGATCACTCGGCCAAACCCTTAAATCCCCCTCAGACCCCCCTTCCGATCACCTCCCCAGTGCATTGATTGCATCTAGTCTCCCCTATAATCACCCACTGAGACACCCATCAATCACCTCCTGTCACCACCTGTCACCCCATAGCACTCCTATGGATCAGATCAGGTCCTAATCTGCCCCCCTGCGGGCTTCTGTTCACCCGGCCAAACCCTCACCCGCTCCACCGCAGTGACAGAATTTTTTTTCCTGATCACTGCTGGTACGACTTAATTGTGGCCGAGACCAACCGTTATGCCACAAAATACACAACCACCAATCCAAGAAGCTACCATGCCCAGCCTTTTCCGTGGAAGCCACTCCAAGTTTCCGAATGTAACATTTTTTGGGCCTTCTACTTAAACTTACGGTTTTGGGCCCCTAAAATGCCAGGGCCATATAGGAACCCCACAAGTGACCCCATTTTAGAAAGAAGACACAAGGTACCAAGTTCATAGAAGATTTTATCCTTTTCCATAACATCCATAACTTTTGTGCAATTAATATGGACCAATAGGGATGCTTGCCAACAATTAAATTATTGAAGGTCAGGGAATATGTTTAAAAGTTGCCCCTGCAAACAGTAAGCGCATGCAGGGCTGGTTCTAGTTACAATGGGGCCACGGGCAAACAGCAACTCTTGCCCCCCAAAGCAGCATTAGGCAGCCCTTTTGTACCTGAACCCCTCTCCCGTCAGATAGTACTAGGTCTTCCCCCAGAGCAGGCTAGCAGACCCCCCCCCTCCCCTCAGTGGTCCCTGAAGCCCCTGCAGAGCAAAGCCAGGACAAGGTCCTTCAGCACCCAAGGCTGAGACACCAAAGTGCGCCCCTCCATCCCTGCCACCCCAGCTGTCACTCACTGATGGCTATTAGACTAAGAGGCGCCTCAGGTTCCCCCCCCCCCCCCCCCCCACCACCTTAACTCTAGTTATCTGGCTTGCAGTCACTTCTATGTATCCCCTTTTCTTATTTCTCTCTGCTTCAAACACAATATATGAATGATAGCTGAGCGAGATGTGCGCCCCCTCTTACACTGCGCCCTGAGGCTAGAGCGCCTCTCGCCTCTGCCTTGGCCCAGCCCTGCTGCAGAGTATTGGCAGCAGAGTAAGCTCATCTGCCCACCCGGAACGCTCCTCCTGCAGTCTATGCAACCCCTTTTTCATCCATGTGAAGAGTCTCTTCCCGGTGACCCCGCAGCATGTACATGCACATTATGGATGCTCCAGGCATAAACACATGCCCCCAGCAGCCTTACCTGCTACCCACAAGCATTGCCACTATTGCTGGCAGCATAGTGATAGTTGGAAATCCCTTTGGGCCATGCAACTATCGCAGGCCACATGCATTCTCGACACGCCAGTGCATATTAGTTAGGTACAGACTAACCAGCAAGCTCATGGTGAACCAGAACTCATTGGAGTGTGTGAGGGGCTACAATTCAGCAGTGATGCACTGGGAGACACCTCAAGCTCACTCCAACCTGAATTATCTCAAATACTTTCTGTTTTAAGAAAACATATTAGTTAGTAATAAACGATCCATTGCCAATTATCTGTAGTTTCTCTACTGATTCTTCTTCTCTCTTCCATGTCCACATTTTCCCATCAGGGTGGGGGGGGGGGTCACTGACATGCCTTTAGTGCCTCTCAGACAGCATAGCACACTTTGTGCTGTCAGCTTAGATCTGACTTTATCAAACAGAAAGTTTAACTTTCCTTCAGCATTCTATATCAAGGCCTTAGTGAAAGGGACTTGATTTCTCCTGTTAGCACTTTGTTTTCCTGTTCATCTGAGAATGCTGTCTGTTATTCAATTTACAACCTCAGCTTGATCTCTGGCTCCTGTTATTTATCTGTCTGCCACTTGCCTTGACCTTCTGTCTGTACGATGACTCATATTGTCTGCCATCTGCCCTGACCTTTGTCTGTTTACACCCTAGACTCCTGCCAGAAGATTCAGTGCTTTTGTTTTGTAGCTTGTCAGCTCTTCAGTTGTTTCTGATGGGACAAAGTCATGACCTTTAACTGTTGAACAACAAAACCCAATAGTCCACTCAGAAGTGTTCCTGTTAAAAAAGAGAAATTCCTGAAACTCCATATAGACTCTTGGTGATTGTTGTATTGTACAGACACACTGCTTCGCTACTGCTGGACTATCTATCTGTTCAGAAGTGAGGTCAATCGGTGCAGCGTGAGCCGGAAGTGGTGAACAGTAGCAGTCATTTGTGTTGACTGTTAAGTGATTTTGCACAGCCGATTGCTAAACAACAAATTTAAACTTCTCCTCTAGAATCACCTCCTCACATTTACATATACAAGATTTTACATGAGCCTCATCCCCCCCCCCCATCCTGGAATCCCCACTCACATCACATCTGTCACTCTCCAACCTTTGATATCTTTAAGGCTCCCTGCACACTGCATGCGATTCCGATTCCGGTTTTTACATCCGCTTCCGATTTTTAATCTTTACTGCATGCTGTGTTTTTTGAACCGTTTTTCTGTTGAATGTATTCAGGGAAAATCGGAATTGAAAATCGGAATCGGAAACGGGATCGGAATCGGAAAACGGATTTGCAGTGTGCAGGGTGCCTCAACGTGCCCTCAAAGCTCATTTTTCCCATCAAACACACACTCTACCTTAGACCAGTTAATCTTTTGACCTCTGGCCAAGTTATACTTCCTATTAGATAACCTAAAACACACTGCGTCTAGGTATGATTATTGTATACTACCTCACCTCTCATTCCCCCCATTCCGTTAGATTGTAAGCTCACAAGGGCGGGGCTCTCTCACCCTTTTGTGTCTTGGATTTTGTTACACATTTATTCATATTCATTTTGTCACTGATATTACTTTAAACTGATTGTGTGTTTTGTACCAGCTCTGTATATTTGTACATTGGTGTATACCATTGTGTATATTATTATGTACCCCATGTTTGTTGCTTACTTTGTACAGTGCCACGGAAAATGGTGGTGCTTCATAAATCAATAATAATAATAACTAGTGCATGAACAATTGTGTAGAATGATACAAATCTAGCATCTGCACCTAGTTGTAGTTAGTAATGGATTCCTCTCCTCGGATGAGCTCTTAAAGTGGGATAATGCTCTGACATAACATTCTATAAAAATATTTTCCTACTTTTTATTACCCATACAGCTACAATATTTGCTTTTGTACACAAGTTTTATTGTCTGTTTACAAATTACCTGTTCCCAAAGTACAGTTTATCTGCTCTGAAAGATGCCATTGCATTTTATTGCATAGCTGCTGTATTTATACATTAAAATCTATCTAGTGATCACTTCTCAACTGCACAAATAGTAGAAGCAGAGAGAGCTCAGTTTCAGCACTTTGCTTATGTTGATTAAATGTAGCTGAAAAAGGAATGCAAACAAAAAATAATGTTATCACCTTCTGATGCTGCCAAAAGCTGCCCACTGAAGTAAGGAGCTTTCCACTAAAGAACCAAGTGTTGTGTTTAGTTGTCTGAATGCTGTTCTGATACATTTATTTATGTATTTTTTGTAGTAGGTTTAAGGCTGTAAATAATCTATTAGAGCAAAGAAGAAATACTGAGTTTTATACCACTTTACCTACAACTAGTAAGGCTTAGAATTAACTATAATATTTAGCACATAAAAGATAAGAATGATTTAAAAGTATCCCAAACTCAATAATTTACCCATGTTTTAACTATGCTTATAGCAAATTTGCTAACATAAACACTTTACTGATCACACTAAGATCATCTTATAACTTATCAACATACCTGGAAGCATGTTGGCTGTCCCTCCTCTCCTTGAAAAGCGGGGTAATGCCCACGGAACTAGTGGGGTCCTTTTGAGGGGGTCCTCTGTCTCTCCTTGCTGCATTGCCACTGCTCGTACCACCTGATACCACCCTAGGCTGAGTATTCTATTTCTATTTTTCACTGTGCACTTTATTACTCTATGGGCCACTTCACTGTACATATAGGTGACTCTCTTGTCATGCATATATATGTGGTATTGCACTAAGCACTTTATATATAGGTTGCAGTAATAATTTATTTTTCACTGTTACATATTTTTATTGATAATCACTTTATGTTATTGTCTTTGTATACATATCACTAGGATGCACTAGTACTAAACCCGGGATTAACCACCTGTGGGATCATTTACTGATCTCACTGTGTGGAGTTGATCAATTATTATTACAGGGGTACAGCTATTACCTATAATGTATATGCAATTGATGATTAACGGCATAGAGATGTTATGGGATGCCTGAATCATTATACAGTGTCTATGTTTGGATACAGGTCTTTTTGTATAAATAAAGATTGTTATATATTTCTTTAAATATACATCTTGAGTGGTGCTGTCATTTAAAAGGTTTCTTTTTCCTCCAAAGTTGAACATACCTGAAAGCCTTTGAAGAGAATTAAGCATGAGTGGATATGTGGGGAGGGAAGGGTTGCACATGTAGTGTTCCACTTAAACATTGGCGTTTATAGATGGTACAGATACCCCTCTCTGTTACATAAATTCAACCAGTCCACTCCAGAAACCTGTTGGCACTACTTAACCACTTTAGCCTCCATGACGTACTGTAGCTCCTATGTCAGAATATGCTTGCTGGACTTAGGAGCTACGTCCATGAAAAAATGGAGCCTCCGCGGTTCTCAGGGTTGGAACCGCCGAGGTGCACTGGCCGCCCATTAGCCCGGAGATCAATGAATGGGAAAGTAGTTCCCATTCATTGATCTAAGTCCCTTAGAACGATCGCTGGCGTCTATGGAGAAGCCGCGATTGTTCTGTTACACATCCCCTTTTCACTTCCTGTAAGAATGCTTACAGTAAATGGTAAATATGGCAAGTAAATGGTGTAATAACCGGGACAAATAGGCAAATAAAATACATGGGTTTTAATTATGGTAGCATGTATTATTTTAAAGCTATAACGGCCGGAAAGTGACAAATAATGAATTTTTTAAATGTTTCTCTTAATATTCCTGTTAAAATGCATTTAGTATAAAATATTTCTTTGCAAAATGTACCACCCAAAGAAAGCCTGATTGGTGGCAGAAAAAAAACAAGATATAGATTATTTCAGTGTGATAATTAATGATAAAGTTATTGGTGAATGAATGGGAGGTGAAAATTGCTCAGATGCATAAGGTGAAAAAACACTAAAGGCTGAAGTGGTTAAATTCCAGGGGTACATAATTCCACATGTGGTGAGACTGCAAACCCATTAAATCATTTTGGCATATGACATTTAAACTATATTCCAAAGTAACGGGGATCCCTAAACATCCGACTCCAAAAGTGGCTTTATTATCCTGTATACCAGGTTCTATAGCTTTAGCCAAAAGATCCTTTCTAACACACATTCTGATAGCCGCCAGACAGCTTATAGCAAGACACTGGAAATCAACTACTACCCTTCAATTGCAAGAGTTTATCGCTGCAATTAAAGGACAACCAAGGTGACATGTGACATGATGAGATAAACATGTGCAAGTGACAGTTTCTGCCCTGGTCGGACTGGGTCAGACTACAACATTACCCTCATTGATAAGTAATTACAGCCATAAAATACTTTCCTGTCAGTAAATGGCTTCCTGGAGCAGGAAAGAGATAAAAAGGGTTAATCATTCATGGATATGAGCTCTAGCATACTTCAATTAAGGTGTCATTGAGAAGAGACAATAAAACAGTAAAAACTTAAATAATAGATTTAAACATAAAATAAAAAAGTGTGGGATATCTAAAAAAAAAGTCATATTTAGGAGAAGGAGGATAGATACAATTGTTTTTTTCATCCGTTTATTTTCGGATGAGAAAATGTTCTTTAACCATGTAATGCAAATGGAAGAACTGGTCCATACCAGGGATGCTCATCCGGATTCCGGATATCCGGGTATCCCGGATATCCAACCTTTTTTCAGCTATCCGACCGGATTCGGATTCCGGATACCTGGGCCCAAATCCGGATAGCTATCTGCGGATATTTGGTCGCATACCCGGATATCCGGCAGATATATTCCAGATCCGAATACTGTAACTAAGGAGATAACATCATTGAGCCAATCAGAGGGCTCCCAGCAGAAGCCCTAGCAAGTAGCAACCAATCACAGAAGGGTACCCTGGTCAGCCCCACCTGAAAATTGTGCAAAAGGTGGATCAGCGCATCACCAGCCCGCCTCCGAATGGCCTACAATCAGAGGTGCGCTGAGCCCCCCCAGAAACTGCAAACGCACCTTGAACCCAAACAGAAGCTCTGCATATACACCAAAAGCAAGGCTGCTAAGTGGGAGCAGCTGACCAAAAATAAATTAAATTAGTACATAGCAAAGAAATGAACAGCGCTACTTAAAAACAGATAAGTGCCTACCTGCAAGAGAGTGCAAGCCCCACTTGTGGGATAAAATACACACCCAGCATACACATAACCTGTCTACCACTGGAGGATGTTGGTTTCCTGTAACAGCTTGCATGCAACTTGTTAAGTACTCGTCCCTCCCACTGCGGAGAAGTCATCCCCCTATGGGAGGGGACCTAACACTAACTAAATCCTAACCTTTGTATATGCATAGCCTGGGTGCGCTACCAAATAAAATCAAAAATTGAAAATTGCGCAAAAGGTGGATCAGCGCATCACCAGGCCGCCTCCGAATGGTCTACAATCAGAGGTGCGCTGAGCCCCCCCAGAAACTGCAATCCCCCATAGGGGGATGACTTCTCCGCAGTGGGAGGGACGAGTACTTAACAAGTTGCATGCAAGCTGTTACAGGAAACCAACATCCTCCAGTGGTAGCCCCACCTGACCTCATTGAGCCAATCAGAGGGCTTCCAGCCTAAGCCCTGGCACCCAATCACAGAAAGGAACCCTGGCCAGCCCCCCTGTATAATAAGGAGGGCTGCCATGATGAGAAATATGTCTTTGCTTGTGTGAATGCTCACTGAGAGACATGCTCCAGTGCTACAGGCCTAGCAAGTGCTGTATACAGTGATACACCTAAAGCTGTTCAGTGATTAACCCCTTCACTATCACTACACTATTGTTGTATTGTTAATTAGCTTGATTTCCTCGTGTGATGGTCAGAGTGTGTGCTGCAGGGCTGCTGCAGCTGCTATGTGTCTGTGTGTGTGTTGTGCACAGACCAGGCCAGCTGCTGCCTGCTGGCCAGCTATTAGCCTTAGCTAGCTACAGTATAGGTTAGGTTAGGGATTAGGGAATAGTATTACTGTGTTATTGTGTAGTTAGTACTGTAGTACTGCAGTCAGTGCTAGTAGTTGTTAAAGTAGTAGTACTACTGTGTTAGCTTACTACAGAACTGCTACAGAACTGCTGTGCTGCTGAGCAGTGCCAGTGTGCCAGTGTCTTCTTCTCTGCTGTCTGCCAAGTGCCACCTGCAAAGTGCAAAGTGCCACATGCAAAGTGCAAAGTGCCACGTGCAAAGTGCCAAGTGCCATGTGCCAAGTGCAAAGTGCCATGTGCCAAGTGCAAAGTGCCATGTGCCAAGTGCAAAGTGCCATGTGCCAAGTGCCAAGGGCAACGTGCCATGTAACACTGCCAAGTGCCACGTCCGGCATGCTCCTGGTAGACGTTACACCTGCTGCTGCTGCATTGCCCTGCTTCTGCTGCCTTTGCTGCTCCCCCCGCCAGGGTGCCACAGGCCACTGCTGCTGTGCTGATACCACCTATATTTAACCCAAAACACAATTGCTGCATAATTTTTTGGAGGTGTCTGGGCTAAAAAACTGTCATGTCCCAGTTGTGTGGTTGGACTTTGGGCTGCATGACCGCTGTCTGGAACCTTGTCCTGATGTTAATTGACAGCCTTTTTTTAGGGGGGGGGGGAATTTTAAGTCCCCACATCATCAATTAGGGTTTCCCTTTAAAAAATAATGATGATACATGCCTCATTTACCCTAAACGTTTTTAAAGCAATTTAATGGCCACTTCTGGTTTTTCTATCCAGATATCTGAATCCGGCCGGATACCCCAGATAGTGAGGTCGGATATCCGATCCGGATCAGAAAATTTTGAACTCAGTATCTGGATCCAATCCAGATTTTGAAAAGGGGTATCCGAGCACCACTGGTCCATAATCCTCAAAATCTATTTGATAAATATGTCTCAACTTGGGCATGCTGGTGGATAGACATACGAGACTCACTCATAGAACAAAATACCCTAGATGATTTATTATCCAATACGTAAACTTTGCAACACACAATATAAGACCAATCCTCAATCTAATAAGCCTACAAACTAACCCTATTTTACCATGTATTCCACATGAGCGGGTTCCAAGGTCCAAAATCCGCCCCGCCCCCCTCCCTCTCTTTCTTTCTATACTTCCTATCTCTACCTCTATTCTATTTCTTGCCTTATCTTCTCTCTTGTTTTTATGATATAAGAAAAATGAGTTCACCTGTTGCTTTTAAAGTGTTCATATTAACATGTATGATTACCTAAATCACACATATATGCTGTATTACATTCACTGTTATTTTACCTACTTTCATTGTTGTATTGAAGACTCAATAACATTTTGATTAAAAAAAAAACCAATTGGGGTTTGGCAAAGCTGAAATGGTGCTTGGGGACAGTGGAGTGTGCATGACCAATAATTTGTAAGGTGATGCAAAATATCGGTCATACAAAGGCAAAGGAACTCATGTACATTTGCCAGCTTATACAAGTCCCTCCCAAATTACATAATCAGGCAGCATGTGCCCGAATAACAGTACAGAGTACTTAGTTAAAGAGACACTGAAGCGAAAGAAAAAAAAATATGATATAATGAATTGGCTGTGTAGTATGGATAATTACTAGAAGATTAGTAGCAAATAAAATATTCACGTTTTTATTTTCAGTTATATAGTGTGTTTTATAACATTGCATCATTATTTAATATTTACAGTTTCCTCACTACTCAGCATTCTAAATGATTTTTTCAGTGCAGTCTTGTGAACTATTCACCTGTCCTCTGGCTGAGAAAATAAACTTCAGAAGACAGCCCTCTCTGCGACTTTGAAAGTCGTAGAGCTTAATGGCTTTTTTGCATAGAGATAACAACTGGAGTTTTTTAACTGTTTCTGTACTGGAAACAATTAGACTTATGTCTCTGATCCTAATATTTTATTTCTTAGCTGTACTACACATACAAATCATTATATCATATTTTTTTTAATTTATTTTTTTTGCATCAGTGTCTATTTAAGTTGTGGAAAAAAAATGCAATTTTCCTTTCTGTCACATGGATTTTGTATTTATAACTGCAAATTTAACCAAAATACAGTCTCTAAGTTTTCCTTTTTACAAAGACACCAAATACTGTATGTACCGTATACGTGATGATGTACATAAGTGAGGTAGAAGGCCCTATATGCATCAAGGAGACAAGAACAAATGTTGCCACTTACACTTACGTTCCAGTAATAATAGCTTTTTAAAATAATTTTTCTATTAATTCAAAACTTATGCTGCTTTTTGGGGAAGATAGAGCTGGATAGTGTAATGGTTAAGGGCTCTGCCTCTGATGTAGGAGTCCTGGGTTCAAATCCTGGCTCTTCCGACTCGGTAAGCCAGCACCTATTCAGTAAGGAGTTCATTGGGCAAGTCTCCCTAATACTGCTACTGCCTACTGAGTGCGCTCTAGTGGCTGCCTCGCAAGCGCTTTGAGTCCGACAGGAGAAAGGCGCTATACAAAAAAAGGAATTATTATTATTATTATGATTTTAGTCCCACATTCTAAATATGGACATTTAAATTTATGGCAATTATTCAGGAAAAATCTGACAAAATGAGGGAAGAAAAGCAATTTCCCTCAATCTGTCCTATAAAACGTGTCATATATTTTGCATGGTAAGGATGAGGATTTCCCGGTGTGTATAGGGGCACGGTCTGTCGCAGAGGGGGTTAAGTAACTTACCTAATTCACCATCTCTTGTTGCTGCGCGGCACACTGCTCTCCATCTTCCCGTCACTTCCGGCTTCATAGCTGAACTGATTATGAAGGCGGGTGTGTTGGGTAGATGGAAAGGGGCATGCAGCGCATCCATGAGAGGCTCTGACATAGGCAAATTATCCCCTTCCGCTGTAGCCAGTGAGCCCCTGTACATTCTGGGACAATTTTTCATTTCAGAAACTGTATCCACTCATCCCTATTGCCTGAATACAAGTTAAAACATATTCTCATTTTTTTCCAATTTCTCGGATATCAAACATGTTTTGCATAATTTCTATAATTATGTTGTCCCCAATTAAGCATGATTGCATCTATTTCCCTAGATGAATGCTTTTAGTGGCTGTTATTTAAAAAAAAAAAATAGCTACAAATACTACGAAATGTACTTGATTTTCACAGACATACACCAAAATGCAATTATCTATCATTTTAATTGATCTGTTTTTGTGATTTTTTTTCATATTTCATTTAGTTATTAACTTGACATATATATTCTGTTTTTATTTATGTAGTTTTGCCTTTTAGAATTAATGTTAATGTCTTTTTATTTTAAAACTAATCCTTTCTACTTACAAAGGAAGCAGAAATGGAAGGAGGTGCTGAGAAAAAACTGGATCACACTGCATTCTTACATGCGTAGTTTTGTCAAATGATTTTGGCAGCCAATTAGAGAGCTCCGTTTACAAAGCTGGTCTGATTGGTTGCTACAGAAGCTCTGGGACTCCCAGAGCAGAGATAGCGGTTGGTAAAACAGCACTGCAGGGGAACATAGTTTCACACAGAGTATACATACATGTATATTGAAGTAACATAGATCTACAGTGGCAAGAAGGGGTCAAGTCATGGAGAGTCAGTACCACTAGGGTTTTTGTAGAGGGCCAAAAAGTTCCCTCTACTAAAAAAATGACTTTCTAGACCAAAAAGGTACGTCAATGTAGTCAGCTTTAAATGACTAAGGGCTGGAACCCACTACGAGCACTTTGTGGCAATAGCAAAGTGCCTGTGATTTAGCAAATCACAGAAGTGCCACAATTTCACCATGATTCCCGGAGCAATTGTGATTTGGCCACTGAAGCCACTGATTCAATCGCTCCCGGATTGCTGCGTTTGGGACCACCCTAATAGGAATCCACTGGAGTAGCACTTTGCTGATTGCTGGCAATTGACAGGCGCAGCAAAAGCCAGTGGGTCCCAGCCCTTCCACCAAAAGTCTGTTGCTTTAGGTCATTGAGTCAATACATTAGCTATGCCCAGCCATCTTAACAGGTGTGGCTAAAGTGAAATTCATCAGAGCTCAACTGTTTTTATTTTGGGCAGATTTTTCCCATTCAAAGCCTCTATCACATCAATGGTAAAACAAATGTGAGTAGTATTCATGATCAATGGCCTTGGTGCAGCGTCAGTTTGTTTGCTCTGAATTGCCTCGGCTGTTATCTTTAACATCTTGGATGGCTTCTTCCATCTAGGAGAATGAATATTATTGATGGCTCCACTTTCCAATTATACAGTTTGTGGACGTTGGTTGAAAATAAATTATTTACCTTTTTGCAAACAAAGGAAGGTGTTGTTTTTGAGAAAGTACTCTCCCATATTAACCATTGGTTAAAGGACATACGTGGCGATGCAATAAATCTATCTTTACTTACCTGGGCCTTCTTCTAGCCCCTAGAAATCATGTGTGTCCCTCACAACAACTCTGGTCTTCTCTGGGTCCTGCTGGCAGCCTCCGAGGTATCACTGACCCCCGATGGGTTGGAGGCTTCTGTGCATACCCTGAGCAAGAGTGCACCCACATCACTACGTCGACTGGGAACATACTGTGCCTGCACAGTACTACTGCATAGGCGCAGTATGATCCCGATGACGTGGGCACCCTCACACGTGGTGTGTGCACATGCCTGCGCATGTACAGAAGACGCCGACCCATTGGGGGTCAGCGATACTGCGGAGGCTGCTAGCAGGACCCGGAGAAGACCGGAGCTACGGCGAGGGACACATGTGACTTCTTGGGGCTAGAAAAAGCCCCAGGTAAGTAAAGATTGATTTATTGTGTCACCTTGTATGTGCTTCAAGTAGGGCTGTGGTGACCACCTATTGGGATGTACCTACCTGTTTCCACATTTATAATTGATTGGTAGCACAGTTTGCAGGATTTAGGAGAGCCAGGGATAGATGAGTAAAGAGCCAGAAGAGCAGGTACGCAAGAGCTACAAATAAACATAAATCTAAAGGGTCAGAATGATCCCATACGGTGTTTGTTTTTTTAAAAAGAGGAACTGTAGTGAAAATAGCATAATTAAAAAAATGTCTTATTTGTTTTTACCATACTCATTAATAAATTATTTAGCCAGTGTTTGCATATCGTAAAATCTTTTTACATTCTGAAATTTGTAACAGGTGGCGAGATCTTTAGTCCTGTCAGGTACAGCTCTGCGGAACGTTTATGAGAATTCAGAAGCCAGTGGAAATAATTCCTAATAAATGTCCACAGCGCTAAAAGAATTCTAACTTTATTAAAATAGTATTATGGGTATTTTTTCCAATTTTAGGCTCACTATGAAGCACCTTCCCCCATACATCACACCCATACAAGACACACAGCACTCACTCAGCCTCACTGCAGTGAGATATCCTGAAAAATGTGATCACAAAAGGGGGATCCCAGTAAAAAATCAGAAAAATACCGCCTCCAAAACTGTGGGTAGCCAAAATGGTCATAAGATGGGCAAGGACGTTGATATCAACGTAAATCACAGGTATAATGTGCCCATAAGATCTATTCCTAAGATTCAATTATATTTAAAAATCCGCATGTGATGAATCACAAGTTGTCCTTATAGAAAAAATCTCCACATGATATGTGCATTAAAACATTGAAGCATTAGAGCACGGATTATCCACTGCCTGTTAGCAGTATACGTTACCCCTCCGATTGGATAGGTTCCGGATACACAGAGGGGCCTCTCTCTGGCTTCCAACTGTCGGGATGTATGTGATGCGTGTCGTTCCTGTATTCCTGCAGGTCTCCGTGGTACACCTCTATCCGTTCACTCTGGCCAGTGAATTAGCAAACGGAGAGGTCACACGGGTGCTGGTGAGGTGAATCCGGAACCGGATGATAGATGAATGCGTTCCACAGCGGTGAAGTTGTTGCAGTGACGTCACTGTAGCGTGCAAGCAGGGATTGCTGACGTTTCAAGGGGTACGCCCCTCTTCTTCAGAGCTACCCCGCAGCCTCCTTACACCGCTTATGAACGCTCCAACTCCTCCCAAATCCGCCCCTTCACCATCGGAGAGTAGCAGCGCTGTTCATTTCTTCCTTCTCCTCCATAGTATTCTCCTGACGCCTTTAAATTCCATGTTCTCGTGCTCCATGGCAGTTTAAAGTTCATTCATATAATGTCTCTTAAGGATAAAACTCCTAATAAGTTAAAATTATAAAAAGTGGAAAATGGACACTATATATATATATATATATAGCACAGAAGCACCCACCATACACGACCGCAGCATGCATAGACATACCGAGGGAAAGCAGTCTACACAAGCCTGCATGTCCACATCATATGTTTCAATTAGTCAATCTTTAGCTCAAAAAAGCATATAGCTCAAAGTCACAATTTAACCCTTTTGGGGTCATAGTGTCCATTTTAAAGATCCATGCAGATTCAGTGCGGGATAGTTTTTTAATATAATCCCCTCCCCTCCATTCCTTCTCCACCTTCTCTATTCCACAAAAAGAGGAACCCCGCCAGTGGAAATAATTCCTGGTCTCCCAGAATGCTTGGGGATATGAATTCTACATTGTTAAACAGCCTAGGCTAAGCATCGCTGGGAGGGCGGTTCTACATACCCATATACAGAAATATATAGATATAGGAAGTGTGTCTGATGCTGAAACCAGGATAATAAACATAAAAGTGGGTATCCTGAATAGTTTACATTCTAGTTTATGTCACTACAGTGTCTCTTTAGGTTACTGCTATCTTAAAGGGACACTGAAAAGAGGTGAAATATGGAATACTGAACTCACCAGGGGCTTCCTCCAGCCCCCTGTAATCTGTAAGGTCTCTTGGCATTTTCTGGGTCCCCTCAGTTCTCCCACTGGCGGCTCTGTAAACTGTGCAACCCGGCTGGGAGTCATGCGTTTGTAGAAACGCGCACGTCGCTGTGGGCTTCCTGCGTATGCACAGTTCTTAAAAGAATGGACTAGTGCAGTTGCGCACGACTCCCGGTCAGGTTGCGCAGCTAGCAGAGGGGACGCCAAGGGCTATGGGGGCTGCAAGAAACCCCAGGTAAGTTCAGTATTCCATTTTTCACCTCTGTTCAGGGTCCCTTTAAGTCAGTTGGAATTACCATTAACAAATATAATATAATGTGCTAAGCCATTGCAAGGTGAAATCATCAATCAGCAGTGTTTTACAGTCAAAGGACTGGACTCATTTGGTATAAGAATGCAATAACATCCCTAAAATCACTTCCAGGCTATGTAAAACATGGATTCCGCTTGTTCCGACAGTCAGCCCGCCTAGTTACCCCTTTTCCCTTGTCCACTTGCCTTAAGGCATTTTGTTGCTCATTAAGTCATGTGTCTCACACAATACTGTAAATGTGTGACAGGACAGACAGAAACTTTTCATTTCCAGGCTCGTTGCCGTTTCACCGAGGAAGAGACAGGTTTCTAATTAGCAAATGGCAACGGTACCAAAATAGATCACTGTTCATTTTCCTAATACCTTTTTCTTTCTTAACGCAAGATTAGAATAACCCTCTGAAAAAGATCTGTCAGTATTAGGTAAGTATGAAATGCAAAGGTAAATTGAAAAAATGAATAGGTGTTTGTGGTAAAGTTTGCACTTTTGCCTCTTTTACACTTGCAGGTGAAACCTGCATTGTGGTTCTCTATATTACCACAAAGGGCTGCAAAAGCAATAGAAGTCTATGGAGACTTTCACACTTATTGTGGTCCGTTGCGGTGCGCCAGAATTATACAAGCCGATGCAATGGCTGCAGCGCATTACCCCAAGCACTACGTAACACACGGAGCTTGGAGTAATGCAAGTCTATGGGAGATGCATGTAGTGTAAATGACAGCGTGGCGCGCATGCGTAAACTGACGGGAGTCCCAGTGACGTACTTTCTACCCAGCAGGGAGTACATCACTGAAGGGTGGCACTATGCATATGACCCTTTCGCCACACTCTGCCGCAGAGTCATGTGATTGACATCTTTTGCGTTGCAATGCATTGCAGCAGGAGCATCACAAATAAACACAACACAAAAATGAAGTGTAAAACCGGCCAAAATGCAATCTGTAGTGAGAGGAATACTGAGGCTGCCATCTTCATTCTCTTATAAACAATGGGGCAAAAGCACAAAAGTTTGGTAAAGTTGCACTACTCGAGTAGAATGCATTACTCTAACAAAACTTGCGTTACCTAGATAACGCGGGTCACACTAATAGCAGTGAAAGTAACACATTGCCATGTGCTCCATGCACTCTGCAACTTTACTGAACTTTTGTGCTCACGCCCCATTGTTTATAAGGAAATGAAGATGGCAGCCTCACAACACAAGATAAAACTCAAGAGATTTTTTGTTTCTTGTATGTACAAATGAAAAACCTGCTCACCTATAGTGTGCCTGAGGTACTGCAATCCATTAGTAACAAATCTGTCCAGCTTCTCCCCTTCTCTTCCCTTGTACTGTGGTCTGCCTGTTCCTTGTCTTTGCTCTTAGAGGTGAAGCTCAGAGTGTTCCCATTCCTCAGCTCTCCGTAACCTCAGGCTGTCAGTGAGGAGCACAGGGAGAATCCTAAGTTTGTGATAATGGGTCAGTGCTCTCCTAGTCTCCTAGTGCCCTGTACGGTTGTATTTGTTGTACTGCTCTTACGGTGTGCTATGAGGCCCTTCCCACTCACACATGACACAATCTCTTAGCAGTCTTTGCAAGAGGCAGGAAAATGCCATGGCAGTTTTATAGAAAGGGGGTGTGGCTAATCAACAAAACATGGTTTGCATTTGCATTGAATCATTATTCAACAGAGGTACTGGGTGAGAAAAAAATAAGGCACATTGGAGCATAATCGCAAAGCAATGTTAAAATCACAGTGTGCAGACATATCACTACATAGCACGCGTTGCTGCAGTCATGAATGCATGACCTAAATAAGGAATGTACATAGCACATGTATGTGTTATATATTTTTTGTCATATTTTTTGTGTCTGTGTCATAAGCCCCTTCACAGGGGTCACACAGAGGTGTCCGCTTAAAAGGCTCCTAATCTTCAAGAGAATAGGAAAATTGCTGATGGTCAAGGCACACAAGCTCCTTTAGTGGAGCAACATAAGTAATACTGATATACACACATGCGCCCAACTCTGAGTCAAGCTCAGGTCGGAAATGCGCAACTCAGAGTATATATATATATAGTTTCAATGGTTAATATACTGTGTGTATATATATATATCTATATAGTATAGTTTCAATGGGGCATATGCCATATTTACTTGCATTGGGCATGGTATCCTGGCAATGTACGCATTATATAGGCATTGTGGGTTGCGCTAATTGCGCATTGTGCACTTAAGAGCTGTAAATATGCCCCAGCACCACGGAATATGTTGGCGCTTTATAAAGCAATATGTAACGATCGGTGTCAACACCCAGAGAGAATCTGATTATTGATGATCTGCAGTATCAACAGCAATACAGATATATACCCGATTATGGATGATCTGCAGAATCACCAATAATCCGAGTATGACTAACTTCTGGACACCTATATAGTGTGAGTGTTTGGTGCAACAGTAATGACTTTGAGTAGGACCACCCGAGGAGCAGGTGGTCCTTGGCCTATGAGAAATACCTCCCACTGGGAAGTGTGAAGGCCTTCCAGCAGCCTAAGACTTCCAAGGGGGTGGAGCCCCAGGCTGAATAGCAGGAAGGCCCTGTGGCTAAGTGACACCTAGAAGGTGGGCGTCACAAGCAGCACTGAGAACTAATCCCTCAATAGAGAGTGATAGCTCGCAAGGTCGGGCAGGCTAGGTCGGCAACACACGAGCAGATAAGGTACAGAGACAGAAGGCTGATTCGGTAACCAGGGACAGGCAGGGTTGGCAACAGGTAATCAGATATGCGTAGGTACCGAATCAGAAATCAGAAGGAGAGTCAGGAAATCAATAGGTCATAACAGATATCAAACAAGGCCTATTCTTGGGTGTGAGGTCCGTGGTCTCAACACCCTGGAACTAGTCTGAAGTATAATACAATAGTAACACAGTATCCCTAGTCTTGGGTGTGAGGTCCGTGGTCTCAACACCTTGGAACTAGTCTGAAGTATAACACAATAGTAACACAGTATCCCTAGTCTTGGGTGTGAGGTCCGTGGTCTCAACACCCTGGAACTAGTCTGAAGTATAACACAATAGTAAATAACACAGTAGTAATCTGGCTCAGTGTGAATTCCCAGGTCCTCCTGGTTCTAACACACTGTGGGATCTGACTATGGTCAGATGGTCTGAGTGCTTTCACGTAAGTGTTCGCAACGGCAGACAACTTGAGACTGATCAGCAATAACTATATATAGAGCGGCGCTCCCCGGCGCCACCCATCGCTGATCAACCAATAGCCGCCCGCTCTGAGATCAGCTGACCAACCTGATCAGCTGATCCCTCTTCGTTTGTCATAAAGGTTCCGCCTCTCAGCGCGCGCGTATTCCTCAATCTGTGTGCACTAGAAGGCCCAGCCACATCAGACGCACACCGCCGCGTGTGAACCGCTGAGCTGGATGCGGAACCAGCCACCTCGCTGCCAGTCCGCGCGGCGGCTTTTCCGCAATCTATTACAGTACCCCCCCCCCTGAGGAGTGGACTCCGGACACTTCCTACCAGGCTTCCCAGGATGTGAGTCATGAAACTCCTTCTTTAATTCCTCATGCGACAATCTGGCACCCAAGTTCTCTCCTCTATATATTCCAGTGAAGCAGATACTGCACAGAGATCTGCACTAGCCGGGAGTCCAAAATCTTTTTCTATCTCATACTCAGGTTGGTCAACAATCAACACAGGGGGGGGAGCGGAATCCAGGCTTAAGCAAAGATACATGGAATGATCTTACACCTCGCATGCTGGTAGGGAGATCAATAGCATAAGTGACATTATTAATTTTTCTGGTCACTGGAAAATGACCTATGAATCTAGGGTCCAGTTTGGGTTACAGTTGTTTCAGAGCCAAATGTCGTATGGACACCCAGACCAAATCCCCTGGAGAGAATTCCCATTCTATGGATCGTCTCTTATCAGCCTGTTTCTTCTGATTCTGAAAAGCCTTCCCCAAATTTCTCTTAACCATTCCCCAAATTTGTTTCAAGGCCCTCTGCCAATCCTCCAAGGCTGGAAATGGAGTAGACGCTACTGGCAATGGGGCAAACTTGGGTGACCTTCCCGACACCACCTGAAATGGGGAAAATCCTGAAGAGGAACTTTTCAGATTGTTGTGTGCAAATTCTGCAAATGGCAAAAACTTTACCCAGTCGGTTTGTGCATCTGCAACATAACATCTAAGAAACTGTTCCAGGGACTGGTTGACTCTTTCGGTCTGGCCATTGGTCTGTGGGTGGTAGCCTGATGAAAACGAAAGATCCATGTCTAACTGATGGCAGAATGCCCTCCAAAACTTAGATACGAATTGGACTCCCCGATCTGACACTACATTTTCCGGAATGCCATGCAGCCGGAAAATGTGCTGGATGAAGAGATCAGCCAATTCCTGGGCCAAGGGGAGTCCTTTCAGGGGGACAAAATGAGCCATCTTACTGAATCTATCAACTACCACCCAAATGACCGTCATGCCCTCAGACCTGGGGAGTTCTCCCACAAAATCCATGGACAAATGGGTCCAAGGTTCACTCAGAACTGGTAAAGGCTGCAACGTTCCAACAGGTGCCTGACGGGAGGGTTTGCTCCTAGCACACACAGCACACTCTCTCACAAACTCCTTACAGTCTGTTGCCAATGATGGCCACCAAGCACATCTAGCAAGCAGGTCCTGAGTTCTGGTGGCCCCAGGATGCCCTGCATTTTTGTGGGAATGAAACAGCTGCAACAGTTGTAGGCGAAAAGGCAATGGCACAAACAGAGCCCCCTCAGGCTTCCCCTCTGGAACATCCTGTTGGTATGGGCTCAGAGTGACAGTCCAGTCTTTCCAGGTCTCAGTGGCTGCCAAGACCACCTTCTGAGGTAAAATGGTCTCAGGGGCTGAGGGTTGTGCTGTCTCGGGCTCGAAACACCTGGATAAGGCATCGGCCTTGATGTTCTTACTACCAGGGGTATATGTAATTACAAATCTGAATCTTAAAAAAGAACAACGACCACCGGGCCTGTCGGGGACTAAGTCTCTTGGCGCCCTCTATGTACTCTAAATTTTTGTGGTTCGTGTAAACTGTGATGGTATGTTCTGCCCCCTCTAGCCAATGTCGCCATTCCTCAAAGGCCAACTTGATGCCTAGAAGTTCCCGGTTGCCGA
The DNA here is from genome assembly GCF_040937935.1 of Hyperolius riggenbachi. NCBI lineage: Eukaryota > Metazoa > Chordata > Amphibia > Anura > Hyperoliidae > Hyperolius > Hyperolius riggenbachi. Next base: position 114,628,655 of record NC_090648.1, on the reverse strand, counting down.
TATCGTAGTTTTTCTCTGCGGGTGAAAACCTACGAGAGAAATAGGCACATCGGTGGAGTTTTCCCTGCAAACCAGAACGCTGAGACAATACAGCCCCCACCTCTGAGGCATCAACCTCCACGATAAAGGGGAAGGTGACATCTACATATCTCAATATGGGTGCAGAACAGAACAGTTTTTTTAGAGTGGAAAAAGCAGCATGGGCTTCTGCGGACGAGGTGGTGAGTATCCGCCCCTTTCTTGGTGAGACTGGTGAGAGGCGAGATCACCGTAGAGTACCCCTTTATGAACCTCCTGTACTAGTTGGCGAACCCCAGAAATCTTTGGAGTGCCTTCAGTCCCACAGGCTGAGGCCACTCCAAGACAGCAGAAACCTTTCCAGGGTCCATAGAGAGGCCAGAGGTCGAGATAATGTACCCCAAAAAGGCGACAGAGGTCACTTCGAAAATGCATTTTTCCAATTTGGCATACAGCAGATTCTGTCTCAAGTTCCGTAACACAAACTTAACATGTTTCCTATGCTCTGAGAGGTTGGATGAAAAAAATCAGTATATCTTCTAGATACACTAAGATGAATTTGCCCAACACCTCCCTGAACACCTCATTAATCAGCTCCTGGAAGACAGCCGGGGCGTTACACAACCCGAAGGGCATCACCAGATACTCGTAAAGCCCGTCGGGTGTGTTAAAGGCCGTCTTCCATTCATCACCGTCCCTGATACGTACAAGGTTGTATGCACCCCTCAAATCCAGTTTCGAGAAAATTTTTGCGTTGGTGACCTGAGTAAACAAATCGTCAATTAAAGGCAAAGGATACAGATTTTTCACTGTAATCTTATTTAAGCCCCGATAATCAATGCAGGGACAGAAGCCTCCATCCTTCTTTTTCACGAAAAAGAATCCTGCCCCTGCTGGTGACCGAGAGGGACGAATAAAACCTTTAGCCAAATTTTCTCTGATGTACTCTTGCATAGCCAATTTCTTTGGCCCAGACAAATTATAGAGATGACCTCTAGGGGGCATACAACCAGACCTGAGATCGATGGGACAATCAAAGTGACGGTGGGGAGGAAGTTTATCCGCTGATTTGGGACAAAACACGTCAGTAAATTCTGAGTACTGGCTTGGCAAACATTCCACCTGAATCTTGGTGTTACCCATGGTTACCTTCGCTAAACAATGATGATGGCAATGGGTAGACCAGCTCGTTAGCTGACCTGAAGCCCAATCGATCTGAGGGGAGTGAAGTTGTAACCATGGCATGCCAAGAATGATCGTGGAAGTTGTCATCCGCAAAACCAGAAATTGTAGACTCTCTCTATGTAACACCCCCACCGTGATCCTTAACTCTGGGGTCTGAGACAGCGGGTATTTACTCTGCAGAGGAGAGTCGTCTACTGCAGTGACTAGAATCTGTTGATTCAAAGGAGAAATAGGAATCCCCAATTTTTTCGCAAATTCGTAATCCATAAAGTTGGCTGCTGAGCCAGAGTCTAAGAAGGCTTCAGTAGCAACTATTTGATCCTCCCATGCAATAGAACAAGGAAGGAGCAAACGTTCAACGTTTAGAGGTAAAGACTGTGCGCCTAGGGTATTACCTCTGACTACACATAGGCGGCAGCGTTTCCCGACTTTTTGGGACAATTCTGCACTCTGTGACCCTCCTCTGCACAGTATAAACAGAGCTGTTCTGTCTTTCTGCGATTCTGCTCCACCCAGGAAAATTTTGACCGACCAATCTGCATTGGCTCAGGCGGAGGTGAAGCGGGTGGAGGAGAGGCGTAGGAGACATATCTCACATTGTTCCTACTCCGAGTCTGCTTCTGGTAGCGTAGACGACGATCAACCCTGACTGCTAATGAAATGGCCTCATCAATAGATTTCGGCTCAGGATGTCCCCACATTAGATCAGAGACCGCTTCTGACAACCCTGACAAGAAACAGTCCAGAAGTGCAAATTACCCCCATCTAGCTGATACTGCCCATTTCCTGAACTCAGCTGCGTAAATTTCAACCGGATCTTTGCCTTGCCGCAAAGTCTTGAGCTTCCGCTCAGCGGTGGAGGCAATGTCCGGATCATCATAAATTATAGCCATCGCTTTAAAAAATTCCTCAACTGAAGTTAGGGCCTCATGACCTGTCTGGAGACTATATGCCCAGGTGTGGGAATCCCCTGACAACAGAGTCTTAATAAAAGTAATTCTCTGTGTCTCGGTTCCTGATGAATTAGGCCTTAACTCAAAGTATGATAACACTCGATTTTTAAAATTCTGAAAGTCAGATCTGTGACCAGAAAACCTTTCGGGCACAGGCATATGTAAGTCTGTACCTGGAGATCGCACTGTATTCACAGCCGTCTGAAGGACTTGTAGGGACCCAGACAAAGCGTTGATCTGGGTCTGATGACTGTCCAGCACTCGGATGTAATTTTCCACCGAGGTGGTGAGTGCATCAAGACGGCTGTTAAGTGCGTCCATTTTGTTTTTATGGTCTGCCGTTCTGTACCGATCGGTGTCAACACCCAGAGAGAATCTGATTATTGGTGATCTGCAATATCACCAGCAATACAGATATATACCCGATTATGGATGATCTGCAGAATCACCAATAATCCGAGTATGACTAACCTCTGGACACCTATATAGTGTGAGTGTTTGGTGCAACAGTAATGACTTTGAGTAGGACCACCCGAGGAGCAGGTGGTCCTTGGCCGTATGATAAATACCCCCCACTGGGAAGTGTGAAGACCTTCCAGCAGCCTGAGACTTCCAAGGGGGTGGAGCCCCAGGCTGAATAGCAGGAAGGCCCTGTAGCTAAGTGACACCTAGAAGGTGGGCGTCACAAGCAGCACTGAGAACTAATCCCTCAATAGAGAGTGATAGCTCGCAAGGTCGGGCAGGCTAGGTCGGCAACACACGAGCAGATAAGGTACAGAGACAGAAGGCTGATTCGGTAACCAGGGACAGGCAGGGTTGGCAACAGGTAATCAGATATGCATAGGTACCGAATCAGAAAGCAGAAGGAGAGTCAGGAAAGCAATAGGTCATAACAGATATCAAACAAGGCCTAGTCTTGGGTGTGAGGTCCGTGGTCTCAACACCCTGCCCCTGGAACTAGTCTGAAGTATAACACAATAGTAACACAGTATCTCTAGTCTTGGGTGTGAGGTCCGTGGTCTCAACACCCTGGAACTAGTCTGAAGTATAACACAATAGTAACACAGTATCCCTAGTCTTGGGTGTGAGGTCCGTGGTCTCAACACCCTGGAACTAGTCTGAAGTATAACACAATAGTAAATAACACAGTAGTAATCTGGCTCAGTATGAATTCCCAGGTCCTCCTGGTTCTAACACACTGTGGGATCTGACTATGGTCTGAGTGCTTTCACGTAAGTGTTCGCAACGGCAGACAACTTGAGACTGACCAGCAATAACTATACATAGAGCGGCGCTCCCCGGCGCCACCCATCGCTGATCAACCAATAGCCGCCCGCTCTGAGATCAGCTGACCAACCTGGTCAGCTGATCCCTCTTCGTTTGTCATAAAGGTTCCGCCTCTCAGCGCACGCGCGCGTATTCCTCAATCTGTGTGCACTAGAAGGCCCAGCCACATCAGACGCACGCCGCCGCGTGTAAACCGCTGAGCTGGATGCGGAACCAGCTGCCTCGCTGCCAGTTCGCGCGGCGGTTTTTCCGCAATCTATTACACAATAATAAAGAAATAATAATAATATGCCAGTCTGCCTGTGGTCTGTTGAGATCACCCAAAATAAATACCTTAATTTTGTTTGGTGCCTTTCCAATTTGAAGCAGCAGCTACCTTCCCTACAGTCCTGTATACATGGCGGCCTATAATATCCAATAAGAACATTACGCTGCTTTCATTGTGCGTGTTTACCCATCGTCAAACAGCCTCTGTCGGAATTGGTTTTAACAAGATTTTACGAACAGATCTCCCTTTTGCCGTTTCTGTTTTCTCAAACCATTCTGTAATCTTACAAATCATTAGCTAATCACCACTTTCATCTTGCCAAGTTTCTGTCATACCAATTATATCCTAATCTTTCTTTACCATCAGCAGTTCCGCTCCATTGATTTTGTTTTGATGAGTTCTGGTATTTGCTGAAATCCATTTTTTTTGTTTAATATTTTGTTCTCTCTTATCACTTTCAACATTTTGCTAAGACCTTGTCTCTGGGATTGCTTGTCAAAGCGCTGTTCTTTATTAGTAAGCATGTACCTTAATGCCATGCTCCCTTCAGTGGTGTCAGGGACAGCAAGAGACAAACATTAACCCTCTGCACTCAAAACATTACACACATGAGGTACTCCTGAACTAAAAATTGTTTAGCTTACTTTCAATCAAGATGCTATGACATATGTCAAAGTCACAGCATAATCCGCAACCAACAGCGCCCCCTGTGGCCTTCACTCTGCTCAGCCGTAATCTTCGACTGAGCAGAATGTCGATTATGGGCAGGGAGGAAGTGGCAGTTCCCTTACCCTAGTCTGTCCCTAGGAACTTCACTCTCTGTTGATGCTTGCTGGTGTTACTTTAATTAACTGTAATTCCACACAGTGCAAGAGAGCTGTGATGTATATAGGCTTGGGACGATAGTACAATAATCCTAGGGAAAGACTCGGGGAGAGGAACTGCCACTTCCTCCCCGCCCATAATCGACGTCCTGCTCAGTTGAAGAAGATTACCACTGAGCAGGAGCCATAGGGGGCACTGGTGGACGTTTGCGGATGGTGCTGTGACTGTAACATATGTCACAGCACTGCACGTACAACGTGATTAAAAGTAAGCTAAGAACATTTTGGTTCAGGAGTATTTTAACATCCTTAGCGGTAATCCCGAGTCAGACTCAGGATGGAAATCCACAGCTCAGAGCGATAATCCCATTTCTGAGTGAGTTATATGCAGGAGCTGCTGCAGAGCTCTTTGCAGTATGTTTTTTTTTCTTGTTTTTAGGGTCTAAAAGCTTTTGAAAAAATGTCACATCTTTCAGTCCCTCAATCTGGAAATAGTCATAACATCAGGGAGGTTAAAGGTATCACCTAAACAACTTTGGTGGTTATGTCTTTGGATTCTCTCCATAACTAACACCGGACCACATGCAGCTAACAAGCTGAAATGTGAATCAAATAGCAAATAAAAGCAATTACAATAGGTTGTCAAAATGGCGCTTAGCTTCAAAAATGGACTGCAGTTAGTTTGTACTTGGGCTGATCTGCAAACTTGGCTCTCCAGCTGCTAAGGAACTACAAGTCCCACAATGCATTGCGGTGGTCTGACAGCCACAGTCATGATTCATAAGGGCAGGGCCGGTTTAAGCAACAATGGGGCCCCAGGGCAAAATAAACCTGGGGGGCCCCCCCAACATATACCCCGGAACAAAAATCGGCATTAGGGGACCTTTTTTGCAGCTGGTATAGTCAGGGTGTGAAGTCCCAATCGGTCAGAGCTCCACATTCTGGCTATCTCAGCCTGCATGGGGGACAAGGGGTTAAAAAGTTTCAGGAGGGGGGACCCCACATAATTTTTTTTTTTATTCCCACACTCTAAACATAAAAAAAAAAAATTGGGAAAATAGGAAAAAATGCCAGGGATCTTCATACAGCCATATTGCGGCTGTATAGCGATCCCTGGCCAAAGCGCTGTGGCTGCGTATAGACCCCCTGGAAACCCCGTCAGGAAATCTATTGCGGTTTCGTTTGATGCATGTAAAATTACACTACCGTTAGGTTTGCTACTAAAAGTGACATTTACCGCATTTAAAGAGACTCTGAAGCGTGAATAAATCTCGCTTCAGAGCTCATAGTTAGCAGGGGCACGCCTATCGCGCCGCTAAACGGGGGTCCCTTCACCCCCAAACCCCCCACTGCGACACTTGATCGCAGACTTGGTCGCTCCTGGAGGCAAGGCTAACGGCTGCAGCCCTGCCTCCAGTCGCGTCTATCAGCGGCGCATCGCCGTCTCTCCCCCACCCCTCTCAGTGAAGGAAGACAGAGAGGGGCGGGGGAGAGGCGGAGATACGCGCTGACAGACGCGCGTGGGGCAGGGCTACGGCGGTTAGCCCTGCCCCAACCAGGAAGCGCTCCCCCGCTGCACCGAGGGGATTTGGGGGTGAAGGGACCCCCGTTAAGCCGCGGGATAGCGGCGTTTTAGCAGGGGCACACATGCCCCTGCTATCTATGAGGTCTGAAGCGAGATTTATTCTCGCTTCAGACACTCTTTAAAAGTATACTTTTTTCCTTCGAAACTTTAAAATCAATTTCCTCTTATTCCTAATGATCTCCTTAACATGTCCTGCAAATTTAGGGTTTCTAGCATTTAAGGTGGATTTGCTATTAACCATTAAAGGGGAACTGAAGAGAGAGGTATATGGAGGCTGTCATGTTTATTTTCTTTTAGACAATACCAGTTGCCTGGCAGCCCTGCTGATCCTCTGCCTCTAATACTATTAGCCATAGCCCCTGAACAAGCATGCAGCAGATCAGGTGTTTCAGTGGTTCAGACTTATAAGTCTGATCTGACAAGACTAGCTGCATGCTTGTTTCTGGTTTTAATCAGATACTACTGCAGAGAAATAGACCAGCAGGGCCGCCAGGTAACTGGTATTGAAAAAAGGAAATAAACATGACAGCCTCCATATACCTCTCTCTTCAGTTCCCCTTTAAAGTCGGCAGGTTTTTAAATGTGCATTTTTTTTTCCTTTAAAACTTTAAAATCGATTTTCTCAAAAACTATTAGGCCGATTTGAAAACATTTTTTCCCTCTTGTAGCCACTGGGGCCCCGGGGCAGCTGCCTCCTTTGCCTCTATGGTAGCGCCGGCCCTGCATAAGGGCAAATGCATTGTGGGACTTGTAGTTCCTTAACAGCTGGAGAGCCAAGTTTGCAGATAACTGCACTGGGCCAATTCACCACGATGAAGTTCCCTCTTTATAATCGGTCCCCATCCTATCTGTGTCAGCCAGGTCAGACTTTGTGCTCTAAATCATGAGTTTTATCTTGAGGCAATTCTGATTCTCAAACTTTAAACAAAGGGAACACGTGTATGCATGTAAATCATTTTCTTACTGCAGGAAGACAAGAATTGGACCCCTCACACCATTAAATAAATGGGCTGCACTGGCATAGGGGCAAAAGAGCTATAGCCTGCAGCCAGACCACAATGGCTCCTGAAACATACATACAGTGGCTTGCAAAAGTATTCGGCCCCCTTGAAGTTTTCCACATTTTGTCATGTTACTGCCACAAACATGAATCAAATTTATTGGAATTCCACATGAAAGACCAATACAAAGTGGTGTACACGTGAGAAGTGAAACAAAAATCATACCTGGTTTCAAAAAATGTTTATAAATCAATAACTGCAAAGTTGGGTGTGCGTAATTATTCAGCCCCCTTTGGTCTGAGTGCAGTCAGTTTCCCATTGACATTGCCTGATGAGTGCTAATGACTAAATAGAGTGCACCTGTGTGTAATCTAATGTCAGTACAAATACAGCCGCTCTTTGACGGCCTCAGAGGTTGTCTAAGAAAATATTGGGAGCAACAACACCACGAAGTCCAAAGAACACACCAGACAGGTCAGGGATAAAGTTATTGAGAAATTTAAAGCAGGCTTAGGCTACAAAAATATTTCTAAAGCCTTGAACATCCCACGGTGCACTGTTCAAGCGATCATTCAGAAATGGAAGAGGTATGGCACAACTGTAAGCCTACCAAGACAAGGCCGTCCACCTAAACTCACAGGCCGAACAAGGAGAGCGCTGATCAGAAATGCAGTCAAGAGGCCCATGGTGACTCTGGACGAGCTGCAGAGATCTACAGCTCAGGTGGGGGAATCTGTCCATAGGACAACTATTAGTCGTGCACTGCACAAAATTGGCCTTTATGGAAGAGTGGCAAGAAGAAAGCCATTGTTAACAGAAAAGAATAAGAAGTCCCGTTTGCAGATTGCCACAAGCCATGTGGGGGACACGGCAAACATTTGGAAGAAGGTGCTCTGGTCAGATATGACCAAAATGGAACTTTTTGGCCAAAATGCAAAATGCTGTGTGTGGTGGAAAACTAACACTGCACATCACTCTGAACACACCATCCCCACTGTCAAATATGGTGGTGGCAGCATCATGCTCTGGGGGTGCTTCTCTTCAGCAGGGACAGGGAAGCTGGTCAGAGTTGATGGGAAGAAGGATAGAGCCAGATACAGGGCAATCTTGGAAGAAAACCTCTTGGACTCTGCAAAAGACTTGAGACTGGGGCGGAGGTTCACCTTCCAGCAGGACAACGATCCTAAACATAAAGCCAGGGCAACAATGGAATGGTTTAAAACAAAACATATTCATGTGTTAGCATGGCCCAGTCAAAGTCCAGATCTAAATCCAATTGAGAATATGTGGCAAGATCTGAAAACTGCTGTTCACAAACGCTGTCCATCTAATCTGACAGAGCTGGAGCTGTTTTGCAAAGAAGAATGGGCAAGGATTTCAGTCTCTAGATGTACAAAGCTGGTGGAGACATACCCTAAAAGACTGGCAGCTGTAATTGCAGCAAAAGGTGGTTCTACAAAGTATTGACTCAGGGGGCCGAATAATTACGCACACCCCACTTGGCAGTTATTGATTTGTAAAAAAAATGTTTGGAATCATGTATGATTTTCATTCCACTTCTCACATGTACACCATTTTGTATTGGTCTTTCACATGGAATTCCAATAAAATTGATTCATGTTTGTGGCAGTAATGTGACAAAATGTGGAAAACATTAAGGGGGGCGAATACTTTTGCAAGCCACTGTATAAAAGGTATGTATGTAAGGGAAAAAAAACTGTTCTGAGGGAAGTCATCAATTTTTACACAACATCACAGGACAGCAAAAAAGCTTAACCCTTTCCAATCCTATTTTGCAATCACCTTTGATGCTTCAAATCCTTCTTCCCATCCTTGTCAGTGTTGTGGTGGTATCCCTGCTAGTTAAACAGTTAATTTACAACTATCTTGCTGATTAAAAGCAGCTGATATGAATGTAGCACCAGCATGGGCGAGGCAGAGGTGAGAGAGGTGTCAGCCTTGGGTGCAGTGGTGAGAAGAGGGAACAGCTGCACAGCAGAGACACGAGGGCAAGTTGTGAGCTTTGAAGAGGAGCATTAGGAGGAGTACCTGACCAAGTGATTGAGGGAAGGAAGTTACTCAACATATGAGCAAGCAATAATGGTCAGATGGAGTGGCCCACATTAGCTTCCCTGCCATGGATTCTGGAGGACCTTGTCCTGGCCCTAAGCACCAGCTGCATCTTACTGAGTGACATAAATCTCACCCACCTTCTCTCGCCATGCAATCTTATAGTGAGAGGAAGGCGGTGAGATTTAAGAGGAGGAGGAGGCGGCCTGTACTGTGTTCAGGTCAGCTTTGGCACAGAACACAGATTACTAAAGGGTATAGTAACACCACAACACTAATAAGGATGCGGTTAAGGATCTCACGGATCATAAGCAACATCCCGTCTGTAAGTTTCCACTGTTGGCATGGGCGTCCGCAGAAAATTTTCCAGGGGGGGGGGGGGCAAAAAGTGGGGAGCAATCCGGGCTGGCGTTGTGTGGCACGCGTAGCGCGCCAAAAAATGGAGCTACGTCATGCGGCGCGCGTACCGAAAAATGGGTGTGGTCATGAACCAGAATGTGGGTGTGGTCGTGGGTGGAGACAAGTTTACATAAACTAAGCAATGGTGGGACATTAGATTAGGACAGTGGTGGCGAACCGTTTGGAGGTCGAGTGTCCAAACTGCAAAGTCACTTTACTATCACAAAGTGCCAACAGCAATTTAAACTAAATACAAACGTTTTAACTCATACATGAACATTATGGAAAATTAAGTTGAAAATAAACTGTGAAGATAAACAATTTCATCCATCGTACTCCTGAAAAAAATTATTCATTTTTTTAGAACCTCCCAGTTTCATTTTCTGTTTTAAAAAGCGGAAAAAGTAGGTTTAATGCTATTGTCTCATATGATGATGATTCAGCTTTTTCCATAGTCTCGCAGTTAGCAATCATGTGACCCCCAACAAGACAAATTCAGCAATCATGAGCCCCCCCCCCATCAAGACAAATTCAGCAATCATGAGGCCCCCAACATGACCAACTCAGCAATCATGAGGCCCCCAACAAGACAAATTCAGCAATCATGAGGCCCCCAACAAGACAAATTCAGCAATCATGAGGCCCCCAACAAGACAAATTCAGCAATCATGAGGCCCCCAACAAGACAAATTCAGCAATCTTGAGGCCCCCAACAAATCATGAGGCCCCCAACAAGACAAAGTCAGTAACCATGAGGCCCGCAACAAGACAAATTCAGCAGTCATGAGGCCCATAAATAGACAGCTTTTCACATAAATAGGCAGAATGCCCCCTTAATATGTAGACACCTCTCACCTGGCAGCAGTTCCCCAAAATACACTCAATCTGACAGCAGTGGTTCCCCAAAAAGAGGTAGCCCCAGGTCTATAGGTGTCCCCAGAATAGGTGGCCAGCGGTATAGATGTCCCCAGAACTGGTAGCCAGGGGTAGAGATGTCCCCAGAACAGGTAGCCAGGGGTATATGTGCCCAGTATATGTAGGCAGGGGTATATGTGCCCAGTATATGTAGGCAGGGGTATATGTGCCCAGTATATGTAGGCAGGGGTATATGTCCCCAGTATATGTAGGCAGGGGTATATGTCCCCAGTATATGTAGGCAGGGGTATATGTCCCAGTATATGTAGGCAGGGGTATATGTCCCAGTATATGTAGGCAGGGGTATATGTCCCAGTATATGTAGGCAGGGGTATATGTCCCAGTATATGTAGCCAGGGGGATACATCCCAGTATATGTAGCCAGGGGGATATGTCCCAGTATATGTAGGTAGGGGGTATATGTCCCAGTATATGTAGGCAGGGGTATATGTCCCAGTATATGTAGGCAGGGGGTATATGTCCCAGTATATGTAGCCAGGGGGATATGTCCCAGTATATGTAGGCAGGGGTATATGTCCCCAGAAAAAGTAGCCAGGGGTATATGTCCCAGTATATGTAGGCAGGGGTATATGTCCCAGTATATGTAGGCAGGGGTATATGTCCCAGTATATGTAGGCAGGGGTATATGTCCCAGTATATGTAGCCAGGAGAAGATGTCCCAGTATATGTAGGCAGGGGGTATATGTCCCAGTATATGTAGGCAGGGGGTATATGTCCCAGTATATGTAGGCAGGGGGTATATGTCCCAGTATATGTAGGCAGGGGGTATATGTCCCAGTATATGTAGGCAGGGGTATATGTCCCCAGAAAAAGTAGCCAGGGGTATATGTCCCAGTATATGTAGGCAGGGGTATATGTCCCAGTATATGTAGGCAGGGGTATATGTCCCAGTATATGTAGGCAGGGGTATATGTCCCAGTATATGTAGGCAGGGGAAAATGTCCCAGTATATGTAGGCAGGGGTATATGTCCCAGTATATGTAGGCAGGGGTATATGTCCCAGTATATGTAGCCAGGGGTATATGTCCCAGTATATGTAGGCAGGGGTATATGTCCCAGTATATGTAGGCAGGTGTATATGTCCCAGTATATGTAGGCAGGTGTATATGTCCCAGTATATGTAGCCAGGGGGATATGTCCCAGTATATGTAGGCAGGGGGTATATGTCCCAGTATATGTAGGCAGGGGGTATATGTCCCAGTATATGTAGGCAGGGGGTATATGTCCCAGTATATGTAGGCAGGGGGTATATGTCCCAGTATATGTAGGCAGGGGTATATGTCCCCAGAAAAAGTAGCCAGGGGTATATGTCCCAGTATATGTAGGCAGGGGTATATGTCCCAGTATATGTAGGCAGGGGAATATGTCCCAGTATATGTAGGCAGGGGTATTTGTCCCAGTATATGTAGCCAGGGGTATATGTCCCAGTATATGTAGGCAGGGGTATATGTCCCAGTATATGTAGGCAGGGGTATATGTCCCAGTATTTGTAGGCAGGGGTATATGTCCCAGTATATGTAGGCAGGGGTATATGTCCCAGTATATGTAGGCAGGGGTATATGTCCCAGTATATGTAGGCAGGGGTATATGTCCCAGTATATGTAGGCAGGGGTATATGTCCCAGTATATGTAGCCAGGGGGATATGTCCCAGTATATGTAGGCAGGGGGTATATGTCCCAGTATATGTAGGCAGGGGGTATATGTCCCAGTATATGTAGGCAGGGGGTATATGTCCCAGTATATGTAGGCAGGGGTATATGTCCCCAGAAAAAGTAGCCAGGGGTATATGTCCCAGTATATGTAGGCAGGGGTATATGTCCCAGTATATGTAGGCAGGGTGTATATGTCCCAGTATATGTAGCCAGGGGTATATGTCCCAATATATGTAGGCAGGGGTATATGTCCCCAGAAAAAGTAGCCAGGGGTATATGTCCCAGTATATGTAGGCAGGGGTATATGTCCCAGTATATGTAGGCAGGGTGTATATGTCCCAGTATATGTAGGCAGGGGTATATGTCCCAGTATATGTAGGCAGGGGTATATGTCCCAGTTTATGTAGGCAGGGGTATATGTCCCAGTATATGTAGGCAGGGGAATATGTCCCAGTATATGTAGGCAGGGGTATATGTCCCAGTATATGTAGGCAGGGGTATATGTCCCAGTATATGTAGGCAGGGGTAAATGTCCCAGTATATGTAGGCAGGGGTATATGTCCCAGTATATGTAGGCAGGGGTAAATGTCCCAGTATATGTAGGCAGGGGTATATGTCCCAGTATATGTAGCCAGGGGTATATGTCCCAGTATATGTAGGCAGGGGTATATGTCCCAGTATATGTAGGCAGGTGTATATGTCCTAGTATATGTAGGCAGGTGTATATGTCCCAGTATATGTAGGCAGGGGTATATGTCCCAGTATATGTAGGCGGATGTATATGTCCCAGTATATGTAGCCAGGGGGATATGTCCCAGTATATGTAGCCAGGGGGATATGTCCCAGTATATGTAGCCAGGGGTATATGTCCCAGTATATGTAGGCAGGGGTATATGTCCCAGTATATGTAGGCAGGGGTATATGTCCCAGTATATGTAGGCAGGTGTATATGTCCCAGTATATGTAGGCAGGGGTATATGTCCCAGTATATGTAGGCAGGGGTATATGTCCCAGTATATGTAGGCAGGGGTATATGTCCCAGTATATGTAGCCAGGGGGATATGTCCCCAGAAAAAGTGGCCATGTCTGCGTGCAGGAGGAGGGGAGCAGCGGAGAGAAGAGGGAGAGCTATGGGCACTCACCTTAGGGGGCTCTCCCTCCCTCTCTCGCTGTCCCCTCTGGAGTCCGGAATGAAGTGTGCAGCGGCTGGCAGCGGGCGGAACTTACCTCCTCTCGTCGCACGCGCTGGATGGATTAGCCGCTACTCTGGCCTGATCCAGACCAGAGTGCGGCACCAGAACTTCCGGCGCAGGAGTGAGAGGAGGTAAGTTCCGCCCGCTGCCAGCCGCTGCACAGTGCACATTTCATTCCGGAGGGGACAGCTAGGGAGAGAGAGCCCCCTAAGGTGAGGGAAGGGGGGGGAGACGTCCACCCTTCCCCACTGTGCCCATAGCTCTCTCTCTCTTCTCTGCGCTGTTCCCTCCTGCTGGCTGCACGGGCACGCGGCCAGGGGGGGGCAGCGGGCGGCCAGGCTCGGGCAGATGCCCGGTTTTGCCATATGTGCGGACGCCCATGACTGTTGGGGTCACTGGCTGCAGCATCCCTACAAATATCAGAATAGGAATGAATGTTTAAAATGAGCTGGGTGACCATTCATATCTCCTGGCCACACTGACCATCTCTTTTAGTGAGTCACTCCCAGTGTTTCCAGACTGGGCCATGCTTGGGTTACTGCAGTGAGATAACCCAGGAGCAGAGGCGTAACAAGAGGGGAGCAGCCCTTGCAACCTCAGGGTGGCCAAGAGCTGTGGGGGGTCCCCAACTACTAACCTCCCCTTCCTCCAGTAAAGGGGCCTATCTTTCAGATCAGGTGTTTTTATGGCTGTACTTGTCATGGGAGTGAAGATCAGGATGGCTGTGAGTGTCAAAGGGGAGGCAAGGGAAAGGGTGTGAACCCAAGGGGGGGGGGGTGTAATTAAAGGGAAGCAGTCCCTGCTATCACAAAGGGGCCCAGAGCTGTGGGTGGCCCCAACTACTAACCATTCCTTCCTCCGATAAAGGGGCCTATCCTTCAGATCAGGTGTTTTTATGGCTACAAGTGTTATGGGTGTGAAGAATTTGACATCCACAATTGTTTTATTATGACCTTTGAAAGGTGGGCCGTCAGACTGTGAGGGTTACCAAGGGTAGGCAATGGAAAGGGTGTGAACATTCACACCCTTTCAGCCCCCCCCCCCCCCCCCCGATTTGGAATGATTGCACAGCTCTCTCAATTTACTCTGCGTAAGTTAATGTTCTCACATGACATGCTCAACACAGTAGCACACTGGCTGTGAGTCTGACGAACAAGCTGCTCACCCTCAACCACTCCATTCTTTCCTCAGTCAGGACAGCAGGGCCACCTCCTCCCTTCTGCTATGCAAGACAAATGAAACACTGCTACTCTCCTGCCTCCCCCCTCCTCACTCACTGTCAGAATCCTAACACAGCACAACAAGCTGCTTTTTCCCAATGATGACCTCTTCACCTCACTCTCCTCTCACATCTCCTCCTACTCTGACTGCATGCTGTTAGTGTAAACACAGACAGTACACACTTGCTGCCCCTGTAATCTCTGCACCTGATGCAAATGTTTCACCTTGCTTCGTGAGAGAACTGGCCCTGTGAGCATTGAAGTGCCCATCAATGTTTTGCTGGGGGACACAATGATTTGTAGATCCGCCCCTGTCCAGGAAGTATAGGTGACCTAATAGAAAGTGAGTGCAGTGGGCAAGGAGAAATATACACAACTTGTTGAAAATGATCTGAAGAAACACCTCCACATAAACCAACGTAACTTTTATTAGCTGACAAGCAGCACAGTTAATTAAACTTCACAAATTGCGCTATGACCTTTCAAGATATTCTTCCATCACGCAGGCAATAACCATCTATTGCAGAAATTAAAATATATCTTCTCTTGTTAATTGTTTAATAATCTCCTCTTGTTTCCCATCCATAAATATATCAGCTCCACCCCCCCCCCCCCCCCCCCCCAGGTAATTTACCACCCTCTGCTTTGGCAATAAGGAAACCACAATTATGCACAATTAACCAAACATTACATCTCCAATTAAAGTATTATCACAATCCCACTTATCGATTCAAACTGCGATGTCTATTTAGGCTCTAACTTGACACTTAATAGGACACCTGAAGCAACTTAATTAGATGTTAATTAGCAGAAAAGAATGTAATTTGACACAGTGCTCTCATTCCATGCCAGTTCAGTGGCTAAATGTGACTTTCAATGAAGAGACAATTAAGTTCTAAGTATGAAATGATCTAAAATGCAAATATACTTTGCACTATTTACACAATTCCCACTGCAAATACCATTATGTTTAATATAGGAGATAGGGATATGAGCTACGCAAAGAACAAGCGTTGCCTAATTAATCTGCCATTACCACTTCCGAGAATAATCCGTATCATCCGGTGAGAGCGCACAAAGTCTGGAGGCAACTAATGAACACATTACAGTAACATGCTGATCTGGAGAGATTAGGGATTTATTGGTGTGAAAAATGTAAAGTTTAATGGCCCCGCTATGCCGACGACAAAACAAACATCTGGTTATCCGAACAGCTAGTAAACACAGTTTAGATGGGAACTCGTCAACAGATTATGATATTTGTTTAGTTTCTTTAATGCTACAAGCAGGGCTGGATGTACTGTAAGGCACTGTAGGCACGGGCCTACAGACGACCTGATCATGAAAAGGCGTCTCACATTCCTCACCTAGTGCCTCTTTCTCTCCTTCCCTATGCAGAGTCCTGATGAGAGTGTAAATCAGAAGTTACTGACCCTGCTCTTGGCATTCCACTGTTGAGATCTTCCTGCAGTTAGGGGAAACTCTAGTTACTTAATACTGAGGTTCCTCTAGCTACTTATTACTTGGGCCACCTGTAGCTCCTTAATATTGAGGATACTGCCGGCTGCCTAATACTAAGAGCTACCTATGATGGGCAAGGGGAGCTACCTATGATGGGCAAGGGGAGCTACCTATGATGGGCAAGGGGAGTAAGGAAGAAGTGACAGCTGGGATGGCCAGCACACTTGTGGTGCAGTTTGGTGGGCGTCATTCAAAAGACCAAACCAAATGACATTAGGAACTAAGTTGGACGTGCATATTCACCTTAACAAACATTTACTGCTCTCCACTAGAACATTATGATCATTACCTACTAGCCTCTCAAATGAAACAATCATTGCCTGCCTGTTACTAGAATCTACCTATCACTACCAGCTGGCCACTAGAATGCAAGAATCATTACCTGCCTGTCAGTAGAAACTACCTATCACATACCTACTGGTCACTCTAATGACCATTACCTGTTGATCATCAGAATCTAAGGACTATTGTTCCTAGGCAGGGGCGTAGCAGTAGGGGATGCAGAGGTAGCGACCGCATCGGGGCCCTTGGGCCAGAGGGGCTCCAGGGGGACCTCCCTCAACTGTACTATTAGCTCTCTATTGGTCCTGTGCTCATAATAATCACTTCTACAGATGCTTTGAATAGTAGTAATTAAAAACAAGCTGTTCCCCATCCCCTTCTTGCACCTCTGACACTGTAGTTGCCCATGGCAAGTTTTGGTGCACCGTATCAATTGTTATGTATAGAGTGCTTGGGGGGCCCCATTGTAAAACTTGCATCGGGGCCCACAGCTCCTTAGCTACGCCACTGTTCCTAGGTACTGGAAGCAGATGGCTGTCCCATCAACGTGGGAGTGGGTAGAGGAGGTGGAAAAACATAAGCAGTCTTCAGGCATTAGTGCAGGAAACTTAGCCACACTGGACCTATGGACACTCTATAGAGACTCTGAACAGGGGCAGGTAATCCTGGAACAGTAACAAGTGAGTGGCGTGGATAAAGTGTTGATGGTTACAGATGTTTCAAAAGTTCCTGTATAGGCTATATGTTGACCCTTGACTTGAGCTGGCAGATATTCTCCCCCCGGCTACTGCAGAGAGATAGCTTTATATTGAAATCCCAACTTTTCAAAGATGATAGGTGGAGGTGGAAGAAGGAGAAGTTACAGACAGATCTCTTTTGTTAGGGGTTGTGGCAGGATGCCCAGAGTCACCAGGGGAGGATGGGATGTAAGGGGTGGGGGACGAAGGGAGCAGAGAGGTTTTTACGTTATATCTTTAGAAACCTGTTTCTAGCTCAGGTAACTATGTTTTAAGCATATGATTTTGGCAATGTGCATGATTTTTTATGGTACCTTGCTATATTTTATGCACTTAATGGACTGGTACGCATTAGTGAGTGTGCGTTAGTACGCATTGGTACGCATTTTTTCCATAGCAGTGAATTGTGAAGAAGATTTCAGTTAAAACGCGGATAGTGGGAACTGAGCCATAGGAATACATGTGCATTACTTTGAAAATCAGTTTTCTGTCAGTGAGCAATTGATTAAAGGGGCACTTTAATATGAGTAAAATGAGCCATAAATTACTTTTCTCCTATGTTGCTGTCACTTAAAGTAGGTTGTAGAAATTTGACAGAAGTGACAGGTTTTGGACTAGTCCATCTCTTTATAGGGGATTCTCAGGGATATTTTTATTTTCAAAAGCACTTAGTGAACGGCAGTTGCTCTGTCCATCTGCCAAAAAACTGTGTAGGGAGCAGGGAAGCTGGCCAGCATCATTGTTTAAATCCTTTTTAGGGAATATCTTTATAAAGAGTAAAAGCCTTGCTGAGAGTCCCCTATGAAGAGATGGACTAGTCCAAAACCCGTCATTTCTGTCAGATTTCTACTGCCTACCCTAAGTGACAGCATTATAGGAGAAAAGTAATTTATGGCTCATTTTACTCTGGAAGAGACTTCTTATTTTTTTCGCTGTAGTGCCCCTTTAAGTGTAAAAGGCCTAAAGGTATGGTGAACAGCACTTGCATTCGATACTAAGCATCCTGAGTCTGCTTTGGTGTTTATTATACCATAATAAATATTTATGTAAAAAAAACTGGTACCCATTTTGACATTTTCATTTTACTTTATTTGAGTAATATATTTTTTTTTATTTCATTCAAAGTGACAACACCCATTTTAAAAAAAACGTATTTTAGCATTAGAAACAGTGGCTGGATAGTGTACTGGTTAAGGGCTCTGCCTCTGACACAGGCGGCCTGGGTTTGAATCTCTGCTCTTTCTGTTCAGTAAGCCAGACATCCTTGGGAAAGACTCCCTAACACTGTACTGCCTATAGAGCGTGTCCTATTGGCTGCAGCTCTGGTGCTGTGCGGAAGAAAAGTGCAAGATAAATGTTCTACAGTATGTCTTGTCTAGAAACACTATCTATAACTATATACTGTATATACTAGTAGACCTAAGCCGGTTTAAAAACATGCTCTACGTCTGTCATCGCCGCCACATTCCAGCGTGCATGCGTGCACACCCACCCCGCCGCGCACGCACACCCGCCCATCCTGCCGGCCCCCGGCCCATCCTGCTCCTGTCCCAGGCTGTCCCTGTGGCACATGCGCAGTAGTGCAAATGCAGGGACACACACACAGGGACAGGACGCAGAGACACGGGTTTTATTATCTAGAATACTAGGCAATCTAAGCCCAGTTAAAAATGGGCTGTAGGTCAGTCCTCGCAGCAGCATCACAGCGCACATGCGCTCGCCGCACACGTCCACCGTGCACACACACGCCCGGCCCACCACCTGGCCCTGTCCTGCGTCCTGTCCCGTGTCCTGTCCCGCAGTAGTGCAAAAGCACTGATACACGAAGAGGACGCAGGGACACTTGCAAATTATTATACAAGACTGCTGTATATTGTTATGTAGCCCCACCCTCCCACTAAGGCTTATCCTAGGCTGTTTATTATGCAGAATCCCCCCCCCCCCCAAGCATTCTGGGAGATGAGCTACAGTGGCTTGCAAAAGTATTCGGCCCCCTTGAAGTTTTCCACATTTTGTCACATTACTGCCACAAACATGATTCAATTTAATTGGAATTCCACGTGAAAGACCAATACAAAGTGGTGTACACGTGAGAGGTGGAACGAAAATCATACATGATTCCACACATTTTTTACAACTAAATACCTGCAAAGTGGGGTGTGCGTAATTATTCGTCCCCCTTTGGTCTGAGTGCAGTCAGTTGCCCATAGACATAGCCTGAGTGTTAATTATTAAATAGAGTGCACTTGTGTGTAATCTAATGTCAGTACAAATACAGCTGCTCTGTGACTGCCTCAGAGGTTGTCTAAGAGAATATTGGGAGCAACAACACCATGAAGTCCAAAGAACACACCAGACAGGTCAGGGATAAAGTTATTGAGAAATTTAAAGCAGGCTTAGGCTACAAAAAGATTTCCAAAGCCTTGAACATCCCACAGAGCACTGTTCAAGCGATCAATAAGAAATGGAAGGAGTATGGCACAACTGTAAACCCACCAAGACAAGGTTGTCCACCTAAACTCACAGGCTGAACAAGGAGAGCGCCGATCAGAAATGCAGTCAAGAGGCCCATGGTCACTCTGGACGAGCTGCAGAGATCTACAGCTCAGGTGGGGGAATCTATCCATAGGACAACTATTAGTCGTGCACTGCACAAAGTTGGCCTTTATGGAAGAGTGGGAAGAAGAAAGACATTGTTAACAGAAAAGCATAAGAAGTCCCGTTTGCAGTTTGCCACAAGCCATGTGCGGGACACAGCAAACATGTGGAAGAAGGTGCTCTGGTCAGATGAGACCAAAATGGAATTTTTTGGTCAAAATGTAAAATGCTATGTGTGGTGGAAAACTAACACTGCACATCACTCTGAACACCATTCCCATTGTCAGCAGAAAACAAAACAGAGAAAACAACAAAACAACCCACATTTGTGTCGCACAACAGAGACGAAACCCCAGCTTAACAGGCAATATCAATCAGATGTTGCTGCCAGGGATACATTTCAGAAAGTAAATCAGGGAGAGGAAAGATTTTACAATAAACCAACACGGACTAAATCATTTATAAATGAATAGTGTAAAAAAAAAGCAATTTTTATTTATTATGCACAGCTTCAGCACTGGACAGCTCCCCCATTCAGGTGTTTAACATTCCTAAGTACAGTAATTGCTTAAAATGAACAGTAAAAGCAGATGCAGTATAATTACTTTTTGCTATTGCTCAGCCTTTTCTTTTATTATTTTCTGTACTGGTTTGTAATGAATTAAATAAGGTAAGACTGAATGATATGATGCTAAGTGCATTTGTAGGGATGTAAAACTTACATCTATTTAATTTCTGCAGTTTTCAGCGAATGGGCTCGCTATAACTAGTAAAACCAATATTTAATAAAATACATAAATATTTTTTTTTAAATCTCATGCAAAAATATAAATATGTACATTTATATATTTTCCTATTACAGAAGAATAGTGAATATAAAAAAGTATATAATTATAGAAATATCTATTCCCATCTTCATAGTCCACTGCTTTCATCTTAAATTGCTTTGATTTAATCAGATTGAAAAACAACAGAGCTATATAAAGAGGATCTCTGGGGCTGGACCACCACAGAGTGTTTTTCGGATCATTTTTGTTCTTAAAAAAATGCTCCTATTGACTTGCATTAAAGAGAGTCTGAAGCCTAAAAAAATACCTCTTTTCACTGGGCAGTCCTCTTCAGCAATAAGACCATAGGTGAAATGTCTTTATACACCCAAAATCCTGGGGCAAAATTCCAAAACTTTCCAGGTCGTGGCTTTTGCTGCCCGGGAAGGCAGAGCTTTGTGCTGCAGCTCTGCCTCTGCTCACGTCAATCTCTGCCGATCTCCGCCTCTCCCCGCCCCTCTCAGTGAAAGAAGACTGAGAGAGGCGGGGAGGAGGCGGAGATTGGTAGAGATTGTTGCGAGCAGAGGCAGAGCTACTGCACAAAGCTCTGCCTCTACGCAGAAAGAGCCCCGAATTTTGCCCCGGGGATTTCGGGGGGTATTAATTGATCGTTCTGCCACGGGAATGCAGCATTTCAGCTGTACAGTTACAGTATACAACTGTAAGTTGCATACTTTTAACTGTGGATTAGTATTATAGATTATCATAGTGCCACCAGGAAACTTGTTATTTTTGGAGAGAAGAATATGGCTAAAAAATAAGCCAATTCTTCTAACTGTTGGGGGACACGCTGCTGTGAGCTGGACATTATATAAACTAAGCAACACCCACTAGGGAGCCTATATTTTTGTCATTTCTGTACAAAACTGTTTCATCATATGTTAATCTTAGAATGCCTTGCTTGATAGAAAACTAATACAAAACTGACAGGACTGGACTGGACAGGAAACTTACACCTTTTATGTGTGACCACAGCCATACGAAACTGACAGGACAGGACTGGGCCAGAAATGTACAGATTAGTGAACACAGCCATAGAAACACATACAAAATTGATGTCCACTGTCAAAAACTGACAGGACTGAGCACCTTTTTATGTGTGAGGCAAGCCTAACCGACGCTTGTAAATATGCACAGACCCCGTAGCAGGTGTGGTCGGTGGCTTAGTCTGGGCAGCAGCTTAGTGTAGCTGTTGTGGTGTTCACATGCAGCTGAGACCATTCATACTATGGATGCACTGGTGGGCAGTGGGCGGCAGCTTAGTGTGGGCGGTGCAGTTGTGGGTGGCAGCTTAGGGTGGAGTTTTGAGAATCGGGGGTTTCCTGATGTTTCCTATTACACCGGTATGTTTATTTACAGCTGTCATCTATCTACCTTCTGCTGTTTATGGTCAGTGTATGGAAACATCAGCAAACACAAGCCTGTGAGAGAATTAGCAATATTTCAATATTGCCGTTGCACAGCCTTCATACCATTACCTGGTCTGTTTTTTCTCATTGTGCGACTTCAGTAATTGAATAGGAAACAGCTGGTTTCAGACGTTTTACACGGAGTACGTTGGAAGTAACTACAGGGATAATTTGTCAAATTAGTAAATGAACTAAGGTTGTTGGTTGTGCTCATAAGATCCATCAGTGTCCACAAGCAGTTAGCCGGGGTAATGATTCAGAGGCCCACGGTTTAGTCAACAAACTAATGAGCTGGGTTTTGCTCCGTGTAATGGAGTTCCAGTTCCACAAATTTGATATGCATGATCTCACTCGCTCCTGCTCGGCCTTACCGCCTTAATATCCAGCGCCGATGTGACAGAGTCACTGAATTATCCCAGCTTCATTTCTGCGGCCCCATTCAGCCAGAAACCGGGAATTAATAATTTAAAGACAGTGAGGAATAACTCTGCGCGAGTTCATGTTGTTCCTTTTCATATTAACTCCTTTCATTATTTACAGCGGAACCGTTGAGAACAATAGCACTTTATGGCTTCCCAACATGCCCCATGTGTTTCTCTTGGAAAAGCTTTTCTTATAGGCGCGACAGCTTGTGTATTAGGTGCCAGGTGAAGGCAAATGATGCTTTAGGAGGGATGTGTAAGAATGGGACCACCTTCAGAGGTCCATTATCATTTATTGATGATCCTGGCAAGCGTGAGTCATGAAAAGGTGTCGGCATTCTAATGGTCTCACATGACTTCTGACGTTGCAGCAGTCACACGGGCTTTGTAACCTTACCAGCTTGTAATCACACAGACATTTTCCTTTCCAGTGTGTGTTCCTATGGGGTGATTACAGCATAAATGGCTGCATTCAGAGCACCACCTCGGGTACTGATAGAGAAAATGCACACAGTGCTTCACTGCTGTGAGTTTTTTTTTTTTTCATTCACGTGTGCACTAGCCCATTGATTAACATCGGTTCTTAGTTTTCCTGTACAGAAAACTCATACAAATACCGAAAGGCCTCTTTCCAAGGATGGTTGAACTGCTCGTTTTTCAAGCAGTTCAGCCACCCAGCCTTCAGCTGCTTCTGGAAGAGAGGCCACAAGTGTGCTCCCAGCCTTAAAGGGAACCTAAAGTGAAATAAATGTGCCCTGTTTAAAGGATACCCGAAGTGACGTGACATGATGAGACAGACATGGGTATGTACAGTGCCTAGCACACAAATAACTAGGCTGTGTTCCTTTTTTTCTTTCTCTGCCTGAAAGAGTTAAATATCAGGTATGTACGTGGCTGACTCAGTCCTGACTCAGACAGGAAGTGACTACAGTGTGACCCACACTGTATCTGTTTGATAATGACTTATTTGAAAGCACAGGATGTTAAGCCAAAGTCTGCTTCCATGAAAGAAGGAAGTAGACACAATGCAGATTTATTGCAGGATTTGTATCAGCTGTAATGACTCTTTAAAGGTTATTATGCTGTTCAGGGCTGTGGATTTAGTACAAAAATCTTCTGTCTTCCGACTCCGACTCCTCCGTTTATGAAACCTCTGACTCAGACTCCGACTCCAGGTACCCAAAATTGCTCCGACTCCTTGACTCCAATTCCAACTTCACAGCCCTGGTGAAGTTGTCACACACACAGGTGCAGTGAACAGTTATGCAGTGACTGGTATTATATAACACTGCGTGCTGTCATGCAGGTGCAGTGATCATGAACAGGTACGCATGGTCAGACTGGTATTACAAATGTGCAGCTGTCACACACAGGTGCAGTGAACAGTTATGCAGTGACTGGTATTATACGACACTGCATGCTGTCACGCAGGTGCAGTGAACATGAACAGGTATGCACGGTCGGCCTGGTATTACAAATGTGCAGCTGTCACACACAGGTGCAGTGAACAGTTGTGCAGTGACTGGTACTATATAAACACTGCATGCTGTCACGCAGGTGCAGTAAACACGAACAGGTATGCACGGTCGAACTGGTATTACAAATGTGCAGCTGTCACACACAGGTGCAGTGAACAGTTATGCAGTGACTGGTATTATATAACACTGCGTGCTGTCATGCAGGTGCAGTGAACATGAACAGGTATGCACGGTCGGACTGGTATTACAAATGTACAGCTGTCACACACA
This sequence comes from Hyperolius riggenbachi, assembly GCF_040937935.1. Taxonomy (NCBI): domain Eukaryota; kingdom Metazoa; phylum Chordata; class Amphibia; order Anura; family Hyperoliidae; genus Hyperolius; species Hyperolius riggenbachi. The sequence goes on along the minus strand of NC_090648.1, from coordinate 114,604,519 downwards.
GGTGCAGTGAACAGTTAAAAGAAACAAAAAAAGGAAAAAGGAGGAGCGCTCCTAGTGTAACATCACTTTATTAAGACAATTGCGCAAATAAAAATTTACTTACTAAATGTAAGTTGAATGCAAGCATATAAAATCCTTAAAGGGTAAAACGTGTGCTGGCTGCGTTATTACGTGTCAGATCTGACGAAGGCGTAGAACGCCGAAACACGTAATAACGCATCCAGCACACGTTTTACCCCTGGGGGAGCATCCAGGATCACTTTCCACCAGATCCTCTCGACTCCGATGGCCACGGCAGTTTGAGGTGCAACCGCCAAGGAAGGATTTTAAGGATTTTATATGCTTGCATTCAACTTACATCTAGTAAGTGAATTTTTATTTGCGCAATTGTCTTAACAAAGCGATGTTACACTAGGAGCGCTCCTCCTTTTCCTTTTTTTGTTTCTTTGATCAAGCCTCCTTGACAGTCGGGCTCTAAGAGGAGCAGCTAAAGTGTGACTCCACTCTGCCACCCCTGACTACCGCTTCAGCAGCGCAAGATTGCACATCTTTTTCGCAGTGAACAATTATGCAGTGACTGGTATTATATAACACTGCATGCTGTCACGCAGGTGCAGTGATCATGAACAGGTATGCATGGTCGGACTGGTATTACAAATGTGCAGCTGTCACACACACAGGTGCAGTGAACAGTTATGCAGTGACTGGTATTATATAACACTGCATGCTGTCACGCAGGTCCAGTGATCATGAACAGGTATGCACGGCCGGACTGGTATTACAAATGTGCAGCTGTCACACACACAGGTGCAGTGAACAGTTATGCAGTGACTGGTATTATATAACACTGCGTGCTGTCATGCAGGTGCAGTGAACATGAACAGATATGCACGGTCGGACTGGTATTACAAATATGCAGCTGTCACACACAGGTGCAGTGAACAGTTATGCAGTGACTGGTATTATATAACACTGCATGCTGTCACGCAGGTCCAGTGATCATGAACAGGTATGCACGGCCGGACTGGTATTACAAATGTGCAGCTGTCACACACACAGGTGCAGTGAACAGTTATGCAGTGACTGGTATTATATAACACTGCGTGCTGTCATGCAGGTGCAGTGAACATGAACAGGTATGCACGGTCGGACTGGTATTACAAATGTGCAGTTGTCACACACACAGGTGCAGTGAAAAGGTAGGCACTGAATGTGCTGGGCCTTGCACAGTATAGCAATAAACAAGGGCCAGATGTGACACACAGGGCTGTATAATGCAGTGTCAGTGGTACACACACAAAAAAACACTTCACAAGAACATTACCTCTGAAAAGAGCTCTTTTTGTGGTGCTTTTCAAGAACAAATATCAGCTAGGAGCAAGCTACAAGAGCCTAACTAAGCTTTCCCTATCTCTGCAGCAGGTTCCTCTCCCTTCTCTCACTACTGCAGCAACACCGAGTGAGATAATGGCCAACGCAGCTGCCTTATATAAGGTGGGGGGGAGGGGGCTCCAGGAGGGAGTGAATCCTGATTGGCTGTCATGTGTCTGCTGACTGTGATGTAGAGGGTCAAAGTTTAGCCCAATGATGTAGTATAGGGCCGGGTCGAACTCGCCATAAAGTTCGCGTTTCGTCACGAACGCGAACCATCGATGTTCGCGCGAATATGTTCACGGCCGAACTGTTCGGGACAACTCTATTCCTCACCACAAATGGAATTTTTGTAGAATACACTTTTTGCTCTTTTATTTGGGTTTAATTGTTTAGGTATATTACTTTAATCCCCCAGTATTGTTAAAGACTACCTGTAGTGAAAAAAAGTGCCCTTAAAGGAAATGTCAGCCAGTTTAAGCTAGATAAGCTCTACTTACCCGGGGCTTCCTCCCGCCCCTTGCAGCCAATATGTCCCTCGTCTCTGCTCCGCTCCCAGCCGCCGGCCCGGTGTCCCCATTGGTGCAGAGGCTGACCTCGCGAGGTCGTCCTCTACTGCGCATGCGTGAGCGCCACTGTCAATCACTCACACGTGGGCTGAAGTGTTCATGCGCAGAACACTCCAGCCCAAGTGCAAGGTCGGCCTCTGCACTGGAGGGGCCGCCCCGCGGGCCGGCAGCTGGGAGTGGAGCTGCTTTAAGGGACATATCAGCTGCAAGGGGCTGGAGGAAGCCCCAGGTTAGTAGAGCTTGCCTAGCTTTAATTGGCTGACATTTCCTTTAAAGGGAACTTAAACTGAGTGGGATATGGTTGTTTCCCTTTAAACAATACCAGTTGCCTGGCAGACCTGCTGATCTTTTTGGCTGTAGAGGCCGAATCACACACCTGAAACAAGCATGCAGCGAATCCAGTCTGACTTCAGTCAGTGCACCTGATCTGCACGCTTGTTGAGGGGCTGTAGCTGAAAGTATTAGAGACACAGGATCAACAGGAGAGTCAGACAACTGGTATTATTTTAAAAAGGAAAAATCCATATCCTTCTTAGTTTTAATTCCCTTTAAGGAGTACTTACCTTGGGAGGGGGTAGCTTCTGTATACTAATGAGGCTTCCCTCGTCCTCCTTAGCACCCCCGATCCAGCACTAGCCCCTTGGAAAGTAGATCCCACAGATGCACTACAGGTACCACCACTGGGTTCCCCGAACAGATTGTGCCTCACACAGGCATAGTAGCTACTTTCCGCTCGGGCTCAGTGGAAATAGCTGAGCCTGATTGGGTCCGCTCTACTCCACAGGCGCAGGCAACTCACACCTGCACAGCAGAACGGACACGATCAGGCTGGGCTATTTCCACCGGAGCCCGAGCGGCCAGCAGATACTGCGCCTGCCCGAGGTGCACACATGTCAGTACTGTGGTGCCTGTTTCTCTAGGGGTGCCAGTGATGGACTGCTGAGTCAGATGGGGGAAGCCTCATAAGGCATTCCCCCTCCTGAGGTAAGTACCTCCCAAGGGTGAGGGATAGTGGCAATGTCCCTTTTGACAGCGCTGTGCAGGAAGTTGGATGCGTACAAACAGGCTGGTGGCCACTAATGATCCAATCTTTTTCATTTTTATGTAATATAAGGGAACAGCCTAAATTATCCATTCAATATATCACTCAGTTTACCCTTCTACTACATAGATTTGGTAAAATTGGCTGAAAAGGATTGGATCATTAGTGGCCACCATTAGACAGATTTGTTTTTTGATCTGTTTCTTGTTGTTATTTTTATCTTGTTAAAATAAAATCTTTTAAAAACACAAGTTCTCCAAACCTCATTAACCTATTTCCAGCCATGCAGGCTGGAGCCCACCAGCATGCGGACTATGTTTTTGAGCAGCACAAGCAGTTCATATGCAGAGGTGTAACTAGATATAAATAGGCCCCCACTTTTGGATGACCCCCCCCCTCCTGGACTCCGGCACCAGCAGGATCCCCCGTTCCATAACAGCAATTGCAGAGCGGGCTGCAGCAGAAGCGAATATTACCTGTTCCTCCGCCAGGCGCTCTTATCTCCTCTTCACTCGCGTGGTGAGCACTAGCTTTCCTCCAGCTCCCAGTGTCACGTGACGCACAGACGCACACTAGGAGCCTATAGAGGGACGCTAATGCTATGCTCACCATGTGAGTAAAGAGGAGATGAGATAAATGGTCCTAGCGCCCGGCGGAGGAAGAGGTAATATTTGCCTCTGCTGCAGCCCGCTCTGCAATTGCTATTATGGAATGTGGAGGGGGAGACGGGAGACACATGGGGATAGAGAAGCCAACATGGACAGGCCCCTGTGAGCTTCCGGGCCCCCCGCAGGGCTCCTGGGGGCTATAGTTACGCCAGTGTTCATATGTAACAATCTGGTCATGCAGATCATTATCGTGACTGAGCCAGACCAGAAGGTTAACGATCTTGTGCAAGCAAATCGCTAAGGTGGCTGAACAAGACCAGAAGATCACTTAAAGGAAATACGTCTGAACAATGGATTGAAAGAAAGAACGTGTCTATTACAAAAGTGCAACACACACCACAATATACATGCAGTCATACAATCAAGAGCACATGGTGCACTATAGATCCTAGAATCACCACCCTGACTAAATAACAATGTAGATATATACAATGGCAAATATACAGGAGCACCTATCACACAGTATATGTACAATGGCAAATATACAAGAACACAGTTTGCACAATATGTACAGCACACAGAAGAATCATAAAACAAGCAACAGTCAAAACCAGAACATCAGATATATAAGGAACAGTAGGTAAAGAAAAGTTAGGCTAGCAAGGATCAATACCAGGGAGTCAGAACATCAGGAACAGGAATGAAGGACAAAGAACCGATGATCAGATTCACAGGCTGCAAGCAACAATGATCTAGCAACGTCCTGAGTGATGACAGAAGCAGCCTTAAAGGATACCCGAGGTGACATGTGACATGATGAGAGACATGTCTACGTACAGTGCCTAGCACACAAACAACTATGCTGTGTTCGTTTTTTTTTTCTTTCTCTGCTTGAAAGAGTTAAACATCAAGTATGTAAGTGGCAGTTCCTATCTGAGTCAGGACTGGGTCAGACTATAGTGTGCCCCTCCTTGATAAGAAATTCCAACTATAAAACACTTTCCTAGCAGAAAATGGCTTCTGAGAGCAGGAAAGAGATGAAAAAAGTGCCAATAGTTCATAGATTTTAGCTCTGGCATACTTCAATATGTTTGTCATTAAGCAAAAACAATAAAACTGTAAAAAGTAAAAAGTAGATTTAAAAGTAAAAGTAGATTTAAATATAAAATAAAACCGTGGAATATCTTAAAAGTCCTATTTAGGAGAAGGAGAATAGATACAATTGTTTATTTCATTCGTTCATTTTCACCTGGGGTGTCCCGTAAATATGCTGCACATTGGTCAGGTGACAGTTCAGAAAGTCTTCAGAGTTCCATCTGCAGGTGAGTCGAGGAGGAACCACGAGTTCCAAGTACAAGGAGAGACAACTGCTGATGGTCAGCAAAAGTCCAAACAAAGTGCACAAATGATGCCAACTCTCTCTTCAGAAGCGGCCTCTGGATGCTCCACCAGACCTCAAATTTACACCCACCTCGATCCCAACAAACAGTGGGCCAGAAGATAATCAGCAGATACTAAGGGTGACCAGGCAATTGGGCATCACCAGACAGCAAAAATTAGGTAGTGCAGCAGACTGGCAGACCTCAGACAAGGTAGCAGACTTGTAGGCATCAGACAGGGCAACAAGGAGTCTATCAGATGGAGCAGAGGGCTGGAGACCCTCAGGCTGGGCAGCAAGCTCTCATCAGGAAGAATGGCAGACTGCATCCCATCGCCATCGGTGAACTGAACTCCAACCAGAGGAATAGCAGACTGGGCACCAACAGAAGGATCATCAGAATGGGAACCATCAGGAGGAAAAGCAGATTGGGCACCATTAAGAGGAACAGCAGATTGGGCACCATCAGGAGGAACAGCAGACTGGGCACCATCAGGAGGAACAGCATACTTTGCATACTTTGTACCACTAAAGTTCTAAAGCAACTAAGCAGATGAGCTACTGTAATCCACAACAGTTGGATAGCAGCAGGAACACAAGTTTGTGACAGCTGGGTAGCAGCAGAAGCAAGAGGAAACTGAGTGCCAGCAAGATTCTGTGGTAACTGAGTACCAACAAAAGTCTGTGGAAACTGGGTGCTAACAAAAGTCTGTGGTAACTGGGTGCCAACAAAAGTTTGTGGAAACTGGATGCCCACAAAGTTTGTGGAAACTGGATGCCCACAAAGTCTGTGGAAACTGGGTGCCAACAAAAGTCTGTGAAACTGGCAGGCTTGCAAACTGCAGGACTGGCAGACTGGCACACTGCAGGACTGGCAGGCTGGCACACAAAAGAACTAACAGGCTGGGACAAGGTAAAACTGGAAGGCTGGCACACTGTGGAATTGGCAAGCTGGAACACTGTGGAACTGGCAGATTGGCACACAGCATCAGGAGGAAAAGCAGACTGGGCACCATCAGGAGAAACAGCAGACTGGAAACCATCAGGAGGAACAGCATACTTTGTACCATCAATGTTCTGAAGCAACTAGGCAGCTACTGAAATCCACAACAGTTGGATAGCAGCAGGAACACAAGTTTGTGACAGCTGGGTAGCAGCAGAAGCAAGAGGAAACTGAATGGCTGCAAGAGTCTGTGGTAACTGGGTGCCAACAAAAGTCTGTGGAAACTGGGTGCCAAAATATTCTGTCGAAATTAAATGCCAACAAAAGTCTGAAAGCTGGGACTCTGGGAGCCAACAAAACATGTGGAAGCTGCATGCCAAAAGTCTGTGGAAACTGTGTGCCAACAAAGCTGTGGGCCAGCAGAGGACTGCAAAACTGGCTGGAGCTTAGGCTGAGCAACTAGCTGGTGTCATGACTCTGATGCATTGGTATACAATGCAAGGGAATCGCAAGGAAGATTGCTCTGTCAGTATGCAAGAAACACTGAGACTGGAATTAAAGGAATAAACAAAGATTTATTGTTATCAGCATAAATGTTGCACATTAAGTTCATGCACAGAGTTATGCAACTAAACAGTTACACAGCTTACAAACAAACAAACAAACAATCAGCATTAAGATCATGCAGAGAATCAAACAAACAGGACGCATAAACAAGATAAGTTTATGCAGAGAATCTGACCATCAGAATGCGTGCACAATTAGCATTAAGTTTATGCAGAGAATTACTCTTATCAGGATGCATAAACAATTAGTATTCAGTTTATGCAGAGAATCATGCAGACGTCAGGCAAGTAATATAAGCAATGGTGCAACTGGAATCTAACACATAAGCAGAATCTATCAGGTATTGCAGCTGCTATGGACCCCCTGCATATAGGATAATATGCAAAGGTATCCAAGCATAACAATAGTGTGCACACTGAACCCCAGACCTGACTACTATATACACATGAGAATAATATACATTATATACAAAGGCAGAGCATCAGAATTATAATCGGCAGGCAACGGAACGTCATACATGCAGGGTCAAACCAGAGATACAAACAAGATACAATCGCTAGGCAAAGGGTTAGTCGAATACAGAAAACAGGTCAAACACGATAATTACAGATACAAAGCTGAGCAAGACAGGAAGGCTAGGACTCAGGATCAGGAACTGACTTTGATGAGCTAGCACAGAGTGATCTCTTGAGGCAGCTTAAATAGTGTCCAAGAAAGTCAGATGACAGAGTCCAGGTGATCACAGAGCTGCCCTCATTAAATCTGCAATCACAGTTCTTGTGAGTGAGACCTCTGCTGGTGGCAGAGGATACTTCAAGCAGTTTCAAACTCTGAGGACACAGATGACATCTGCTGGCGAAATGGAGGAAGTTCATCAATAGTTCAGGAAATTCGCCAGCAGATGCATTTTGTGACAGCTGGTCCTTAGGCTGTGTATTTGGCTGGAACCTAGGCTGAGTAGCTGAATAGACCAAAGGCTGAGCATCTAGCTTAACCCTAGGCTGTGCATTTGGTTGAACCTTGGGCTGAGCATCTGGCTGAACCTTAGGCTGCGCAACTGACTGGACCTAGGCTGAACAGCTAGCTAGACCTTAGGCTAAGAATCTGGCTGGACCTTTGCAGGACTGTCAGGATTGCACACTGCGTAACTGACAGACTGGCACCCTGCAGGACTAGCAGGTTGGCACCCTATGGGGCTGGTAGGCTGGCACACTGCGGTACTGGTAGACTGGCGCACTAAAATACTGGCAAGCTGGCACACAGCTGAACTGGCAGGCTGGTACATGGCAGAACTGGCAGGTTGGCTCACTGCGAAACTAGCAAGCTGGTACACTGTGGAACCTGCAGGCTGGCACACTGTAGGATTAGCAGGCTGAAACATGGCAGTACTGGGCTGGCACAAGGACTAAAGGTAGATACGGGAGCAACGTTGCATAATATCAAAGAACTTAATAAATTTAAAAGATTTGACAACCCATTTAAGCCAAAGAAGCACTACATGGAGTTGCTGGATGGAAAAAGGACTTCTGGTGTAGCACTCAAGCAAAAGTGTATTTACAGGGGTGCAGGTATAGCATGTATAGCATGCAGGTATAGCACCTTGAACTGGGGGCACTGTTCCATAGCATTCCTGGTGTGCTCCATACAGTTTTTTTTTTAATAAAATGTTAATTTCTTATACTTGGTTGAAAACTCTTTGCTGGCAAGGACAGTCTGAAATCTTGAACTCATGGACATCACCAGATGCTTGGATTTCCTCCTTTCTAATGCACTGCCAACCCTTTACTAGAGCGGCGTTCAGTTGCGTGTTTCTGGGCCTTTCTATCCACAGAGTAATCCTCAAGAAGTGAAATGCATGTCCTGGGTTGCTTTGGCCGTATGTTTTGTATCATAAAACGTTGCCCAATCAATTTGACTGTATTTAGCTGGATTTGAGCAGACAATGGGCTTGATTCACAAAGCGGTGCTAACCTAGTTAGCACGCCTAAAGACTTTTGGGCATGATAAGCATTGCACTAAGTAGGTTAGCACCGCTTTGAGGGAAAAACTCGCGCGCAAAGTTTTAGTCCTAAAACGTTGCATAGGGTTTAATGGCGGTGCACGCGTAAAACTTTACTCGCAAACTTTTGCGCGCGGGTTTATTTTTATCACGCCTAAACTTAGTTTAGGGGTGATAATGGGCTTTTTACCAGCGTGCTAACAGTTAGCACGGCTTTGTGAAACAAGCCCAATATGTCACTGAACAACTTAGAATTAATTTAACTGCTTCTGTTCTGTGTCACATCATCAATTAACACTGGTGTCCCAGTGCAACTGGCAGCCATGCCCTCCCAAGCCATCGCACTGCCTCCTCCATGTTTTACAGATAAAAGGCTTGATTCACTAAAGCATGCTAACAGTTAGCACGCTGGTGAAAAGCCCATTATCATGCCTAAACTCAGTTTAGGCGTGATAAAAGAAAGTCGCGCACAAAGTTTTGCGCACGCAACCGCACAGCGCGCAGCTCCCATTAAACCCTATGCGACGTTGCGCATGCACCGGACTTTGCGCAAGACTTTATTCCTCAAACGGTGCTAACCTACTTAGTGCAATGGTTATCACGCCCAAAAGTCTTTAGGCGTGCTAAGTAGGTTAGCACCGCTTTGTGAATCAAGCCCAATGTGATATGCTTTGGATAATGAGCTGTTCCATGCTGTCTCCATACTCTTTCTCTTGCCATCATTCTGGTAGAGGCACCTAATTGAGAACTCAGTCACCCAGCCCTGTAATCTACTATGGTTTTGTTCTAAAAATCACTGCTTTAAGCTCTTATTACGGCCTAGTGAATCACCGGTGACAACTGCACTGCCACTGGAGTGGTATGATCCTCCAGCTTCAGACTTGAGTTCGAGCAGCAGCTGGCTGCTAGGAGCGAGAGTGCAAAGCCTTCCCGCTTGAAACACGCAGTGGAGGGATACTCCCCATACGGGACTACAGATATGGCACAGGAAGCAAACAAGAAGAATAAGGAAATTGGCAACAAAAGTAAACCACTGGAGAGCCCACCCTCTACACCTGCCCCACAGCGAGATACAGAGCAGGGACAAGATCCTCCAGCACCCAAGGATGAGACACCAAAGTGCGCCCCTCCATCCCTCCCACCCCAGCTGTCACACACTGATTGCTATTAGACTAAGAGGGCCACAGGGCCCACAACCTCCTCAACACCTTAATATCTAGTTATCTGGCTTGCAGTCACTGCTATGTATCCCCTTTTCTTATTTCTTTCTGCTTCATACACAATTGGGAATGACAGCTGAATGAATTGTGCGCCCCCTCCTACACTGCGCCCTGAGGCTGGAGCCTCTCCAGCCTATGCCTCGGCCCGGCCCTGGCGAGATAATACCTGCAATTGGCAGAGCGGCAAAGACCAGAGCCATGTAGAGATTCCAGAAGATGAATTGTCACAGCCGCCTGATACCTTTGAGATCCTAGAAGCAATAACCCAGTGCCAGACTACACTGACCTTAAAAATGGACACTTATGAAGCAGGCCTTGGCCGCCTGAGGCAAGATGTCGGGAACCTCAGGGAACGTACCGGGAAGGTGGAGAGCAGAGTGTCCGAGCTTGAGGATGCACAGCAGGCCCAATCCAGATTCGCATCTACGGTAGAGAAGCAGCTAGCCAACCTGGAGTCCTGAGCCATTGATGGTGAAAAGAGGAATTAGGGGAACAATTTGTGACTGATTGGTTTGCCAGAGGGGACAGAAGGAACAAGGATACCAGAATTTGTGGGGTCCTTACTAAGAAAGCTACTGCCGGAGGATACATTTTCATCCTTCTTTGTCATTGAAAGGGCTCACAGGATGCTGGCCAGATGGGGACCCCCCCTGGTAGTCTGGCACCTTAGCTAACTATTTTCAAAGTCCTGAATTACAGGGATAGAGACTCGATCTTGGCAGCAGCCCGTAACGTGGGAGACCTACAGTAAGAATATGTGCATCCCGACTCTCTGGAACTCTCTCCCACCAGCCGTCAGACTCGCCCCCACCTTTAATTCCTTCAAACAAGCTCTCAAGACTCACCTCTTCACGCTCGCATACCCCCTACACCAGCACCATAATATGTTCTGTTAGACCCCCTCTCAAAAGACGCACCTATTGTCTCCACCCCACCCTTTAGATTGTAAGCCTCCGGCAGGGCCCTCCTCCCTAACATATCCAGCTTGATTATGCAATCTTACTCGCAACCACCCCTCTTGTAGACTCAACAGTCTCTATTTTGACCTATGACACTGTATTGTTATCAAATCATTTGCATGATCTTGTTTTGTTGTGAGTTTCCATATGTTCTACCTGTATGTTAACCCATTTATCTATTGTGCAGCGCTGCGTAAGATGTTGGCGCTTTATAAATACAATAAATAATAATAATAATAATAATAATAATCTTATGCACTTTGCTGACTTCACTACTGAAACCCAAACAGCTAGTGTTGGTCCCAAGTAGTTACCAGCCCGTCTTACAATTCTGCCCTAGCAGCACCTCTAGTCTTTATATCTTGCACTGCACAACTAGAGATGTCGCGAACCTCCGATTTTCGTTTCGCGAACCGGGTTCGTGAACGTCCGCGGAAGGTTCGGTTCGCGTAAAAGTTCGCGAACCGCAATAGACTTCAATGGGGAGGCGAACTTTGAAAAATAGAAAAAATTATGCTGGCCACAAAAGTGATGGAAAAGATGTTTCAAGGGGTCTAACACCTGGAGGGGGGCATAGCGGAGTGGGATACATGCCCAAAGTCCCGGGGAAAAATCTGGATTTGACGCAAAGCAGCGTTTTAAGGGCAGAAATCACATTGAATGCTAAATTGCAGGCCTAAAGTGCTTTCAAACATCTTGCATGGGTATACATCAATTAGGGAGTGTAATTAGAGTTCTGCTTCACACTGACACACCAAACTCACTGTGTAACGCACCGCAAACAGCTGTTTGCGTAGTGACGGCCGTGCTGGACTGGTGCGCACCGTGGCCAGAGTGTAGGCCGTGGCGTTTTTCAAGCCCATATGGTCGCCGGGCTGTGGTAGCTCAATGATGGAACAACAGTGACTGTCCAGTTGATTAAATTTGGTCTGACCACAATGAAGCAACGACCTTATTATCTTTTGTGTGCCACCCCCACCCGAGACACTCAAATAGCCGGCGGTCATTGCTTCATTGTGATGCGCAAGCCCCTTCACCGCGGCAAGTTAATGATCACAAAGGGGGATGGGCACATGTACATGCCTTTTGTTTTTTTGTTGCAGCCGCCCGCAGTGCAGCCAGAAAAATTAGGCAGGCATGTACACGCACCAGAAAAATTTGTGTAGCAGCCGCTGCTAGCAGCGGCCTTAAAAATTCAGGAATCCGCCTAGAGTCCTGGACCCTGTTGGTGGTGGCGGAGAAGGCAGTCAAGCGGCCTGCAGGCAGAGATGCTGTGTGTGGGGACTGACTTAGTCTTCGGTCGTGCAGTAGCCCTCCGTGATCCATTCCTCATTCATTTTGATAAAGGTCAGGTACTGAACACTGTCGTGACTTAGGTGACTTCTCTTCTCAGTAACTATGCCTCCAGCTGCACTGAAGGTCCTTTCTGACAGGACGCTTGCGGCAGGTCAAGAGAGAAGTTGTATGGCAAATTGGGACAGCTCTGGCCACAGGTCAAGCCTGCGCAACCAGTAGTCCAAGGGTTCATCATCGCTTTTCACAGAGTCTACATCCACACTCAAGGCCAGGTAGTCGGCTACCTGCTGGTCCAGGCGTTGGTGGAGGGTGGATCCGGAAGGACTATGGCGAGGAGTTGGACTAAAGAACGTCCGCATGTCCGACATCACCCTGAGATCGCTGGAGCGTCCTGTCCTTGCCTGCGTGGACTTGGGAGGAGGAGGGTTACTGCCAGTGGTACCTTGATTGTGTTGTGCAGCCACATCACCCTTAAACGCATTGTAAAGCATCATCGACAGCTTGTTTTGCAAGTGCTGCATCCTTTCCGCCTTGTGTTGAGTTGGTAACAGGTCCGCCACTTTGTGCCTGTACCGAGGGTCTAGTAGCGTGGCCACCCAGTACAGGTCATTCGTCTTGAGTTTTTTGATACGAGGGTCCCTCAACAGGCTGGACAACATGAAAGAGGACATCTGCACAAAGCTGGATGCAGACGTACTCTCCATCTCCTCTTGCTCTTCCTCAGTGACGGGATGCAACTCCTCTTCCTCCCCCCAGCCACGAACAATACCACGGGAACGTGGAGCAGTAGAAGCCCCCTGTGATGGCTGCCGCGGTTGTTCTTCTTCCGCCGCCTCTTCCTCCTCCCCAGAAACACCTTCCTCATCATCACCATCATCAGAGTCTGACTCCTCTCCTTCCCCACACGACTCCTCTTCTTCCTCCTCCTCCTCCCCCCTCTGTGCTGCCGCAGGTGTTGTGGGAACATCGGGTTCGTGTGAAAATGGCTCCCACGACTCCTGCTGCCGTAACTCTTCTCGTTCACGCTCCTCCACAACTGTATCCACCACTCTACGCACGGCACGCTCCAGGAAGTAGGCGTAGGGGATCAAGTCGCTGATGGTGCCCTCATCGCGACTCACCGGTTTGGTCACCTCCTCAAAGGGCTCCATGACCCTGCATGCATTTCGCATCAGTGTCCAGTTGTTGGGCCACAACATCCCCCTGTATGGCCTTGTAAGAGCGCCTGAAATGCCCACACAACTTCCTGGCCTGCTTCAGGACGTCCTCTAAGCCTGGGTACTTGGACAAAAATCTTTGCACGACCAGATTCAGCACATGTGCCATGCAGGGTATGTGTGTCAGCTTTCCCAAATTCAACGCAGCAATGAGATTGCTGCCGTTGTCACACACCACGTTGCTGATCTCAAGCTTGTGCGGGGTCAGTCATTGCTCCACCTGTTTGTTAAGAGCAGCCAGGAGAGCTGCTCCAGTGTGACTCTCCGCTTTCAGGCAAGACATGTCTAACACTGCGTGACACCGTTGTATCTGGCATGCAGCATAGGCCCTGGGGTGCTGGGGCTGTGTAGCTAGAGAGGAGATCGTGGCACCAGCCAAGGAGGAGGAGGAGGATGACGACAGCAAAGCGGTGGTAGCAGGTGGAGAGGAGGTGGCTGGAGGCCTGCCTGCAAGTCATGGAGGTGTGACAAGTCGGTCCGCTGCACAGCCACGTACTCCCTGCTTGTTGCCATCGGTCACCAGGTTGACCCAATGGGCTGTGTATGTAATGTAGTGGCCCTGCCCGTGCTTGGCAGACCAGGCATCCGTGGTCAGGTGGACCCTTGACCCAACGCTGTGTGCCAGAGATGACACCACTTGCCTCTCAACTGCACGGTACAGTTTGGGTATGGCCTTTTGTGAAAAATAATTGCGGCCTGGTATCTTCCACTGCGGTGTACCAATGGCCACAAACTTACGGAAAGCCTCCGACTCCACCAGCTTGTATGGTAATAGCTGGCGAGCTAATAGTTTCGCCACGCCAGCTGTCAGACGCCGGGCAAGAAGGTGACTGGCAGACATTTGCTTCTTACGCTCAAATACTTCCTTCACGGACAGCTGGGTACTGCTGTGGGCAGAGGAGAAGGAACCTGCTGAAGGGAAGAGGCGGTGTGGAGGAGGGTGGATGTGAAGGTGCAAGGGAGAAAGTGGATGAAGACGATGCACCTGAAGGAGGAAGAGGAGAAGGAGGGTGGCTTGTCTTTTGAGGGGTGCTGCTTTTCCTCAGGTGTTCTTGCCATAGCTGTTTGTGCCTTCTCTCCAGGTGCCTTCGTAAGGCACTTGTCCCTACGTGAGAGTTGGCCTTTCCACGGCTCAATTTTTGCTGGCAGAGACAACAGATGGCTTTGCTCCGATCTGAGACACACACGTGAAAACATTTCCAAACCGCTGAGCCCCCCTGGGGTTATGGCGCTACGGTGGCATCAGCAGCTGACGTTGAAGGGCATGTTGGCTGGCTGGCCATAGCTGGTGATACATGGCGCCGGACACTGCCCCCAGCTGTTTCTGAGGACGAGCTCCCTCTGCTTCTATCATGGAGTCGTCTCCTCCTACTCCTCTCTGACTCCTCCTCTGAACTGTCCCCCTGGTCATCTCCTCTACCGGGAACATATGTGGTATCCGTATAATCGTCATCATAATCCTCCTGGCCAGCTGCGCTTTCCTCAGACACCTCCTCAAGTGCACCAACTTCAGGTGGTCCACCATCATCCCCATCCACACACGTTACGTCCATACTATCGCCACCTAACTCAGACGTATGAGGTGGTGTACCTGCGCCTTCTTGTTGTTGTTGCAGTAGTGGCTGGAAATCAGTGATTTCACCACCACCACCAAATAACTCCTGCGAAGTGTCAAATGCAGCGGATGTGGTGCTTGTTGTAGCGCTGGTGGCTGCGGGAGATGAGGTGTTCTGTGTTAAATACTCAAGCACCTCCTCACGATTTTGGGAAGTGATGGCACGTGCCTTCTTTTGAGCACTGTATTTTGGGGCTGGTCCGCACGAAATCACAGCAACTACACCTCGCACAGACCTGCCGGTGCCTGGTGGCCTTCCTCTAGGTCTGCCTCTACCTCTTCCTCTGCCTGGTTTGTCCATTTTGTCCATCTTGGGAGGATGCTAGCTATATGCAGTGAGGTGGGTTCTCACTCAACACAACAGGTAGTTAGATGCAGTGAGCTGGGTTCACTGAACACAACAGGTTGTAAGATGCAGTCAGCTGGGTTCGCTGAACAGTAAAGGTACTTAAGATGCAGTGAGGTGGGTTCTCCTCAATCAACACAACAGGTAGTTAGATGCAGTGAGGTGGCCAGGTGGGTTCTCACTCAACACAACAGGTAGTTAGATGCAGTGAGCTGGGTTCACTGAACACAACAGGTTGTAAGATGCAGTGAGCTGGGTTCACTAAACAGTAAAGGTACTTAAGATGCAGTGAGGTGGGTTCTCACTCAACACAACAGGTAGTTAGATGCAGTGAGCTAGGTTCACTGAACACAACAGGTTGTAAGATGCAGTGAGCTGGGTTTACTGAACAGTAAAGGTACTTAAGATGCAGTGAGGTGGGTTTTCACTCAACACAACAGGTAGTTAGATGCAGTGAGCTGGGTTCACTGAACACAACAGGTTGTAAGATGCAGTGAGCTGGGTTCACTAAACAGTAAAGGTACTTAAGATGCAGTGAGGTGGGTTCTCACTCAACACAACAGGTAGTTAGATGCAGTGAGCTAGGTTCACTGAACACAACAGGTTGTAAGATGCAGTGAGCTGGGTTTACTGAACAGTAAAGGTACTTAAGATGCAGTGAGGTGGGTTTTCACTCAACACAACAGGTAGTTAGATGCAGTGAGCTGGGTTCACTCAACACAACGCTAGGTATATGCAGTGATGAGGTGGGTTAAGTAAACACAACAGGTTCCCGGTAGTTAGATGCAGTGAGCTGGATTCACTGAACAGTAAAGGTACTTAAGATGCAGTAAGGTGGGTTCTCACTCAACACAACAGGTAGTTAGATGCAGTGAGGTGGCCAGGTGGGTTCTCACTCAACACAACAGGTAGTTAGATGCAGTGAGCTGGGTTCACTCAACACAACGCTAGGTATATGCAGTGATGAGGTGGGTTAAGTAAACACAACAGGTACTGGGTAGTTAGATGCAGTGAGCTGGGTTCACTGAACAGTAAAGGTACTTAAGATGCAGTGAGGTGGGTTCTCACCCCACACAACAGGTAGTTAGATGCAGTGAGGTGGCCAGGTGGGTTCACTCAACACAACAGGTAGTTAGATGCAGTGAGCTGGGTTCACTCAACACAAAGCTAGGTATATGCAGTGATGAGGTGGGTTAAGTAAACACAACAGGTACTGGGTATATGCAGTACTGGGTGGGTAGTACAATGTGCAGCTCCCTGTCACACACACGGGTAGTCACTGAATGTGCTGGGCTGCTGGCAGTGGCACACACACTATCAATTAGCAAGGCTGTGCATGCAACAAAAGTGTCAGTTTGACACACAGAGAAAAAAAAAAGTCCAGGATGAGCTCTGACAAGAGCTGTTGCTGGGTGCTATAAAAGCAATAACAATCAGCCAGGAGCAAGCTAAGCAGCCAAGAACCTAACTAATCTGTCCCTAGAAGAACAAGTCTGCAGCAGCTCTCCCTAGTCTGTCTAATAGCTGGCAGACGAGTGACTGTAATGGCCGCCGGAGGCTGCCTTATATAAGGGGGGGGGGTGCTCCAGGGCTTAGTGTAGCCTGAATGGCTACAATGTGCCTGCTGACTGTGATGCAGAGGGTCAAAGTTGACCCTCATAGTGCATTATGGGGCGAATCGAACTTCCGCAAAGTTTGCCTGGTGCAGGCGAACGCAATCCCCCTAAGTTCGCCTGGAACCGTTCGCCGGCGAACCGTTCGCTACATCTCTATGCACAACTTGCCGCTAGGAAAAACTATAGTGTCTCTTGCTGAGACCTGTAACTTAAAGAGACCCTGAGCAGTGCATACAAATTAAAATCTGCACTTTCCTGGGGCTTCCTCCAGCCCCCAGTAGCCCGGGAGGTCCCTCGGCGTCCTTTGGGTCCCCTCCCTGGTCCCCGCTGGTGGCTCTAATAAGATGGCTACTTTGGCTGAAGTCGTGAGCAACTGTGCCTGCGTGGCCCATCCATGCACCCAAGTCGATCACGCGCCTCCTGTGCATGCGTGGTTCTCAAAAAACTAAACCGAGTATGTACAGGAGGCTAACGGCAATGGGCACGTGATCGAGTTGGGTACGTGGATGGGATGCAACCCAGAGGATGCTGAGGGACCTCACGGGCTACGGGGGACTGGAGGAAGCCCCAGGTAAGTGCAGATTTTCATTTGTACGCATTGCTCCAACTCCCTTTAAATATGATTGTACCCTGGCTGGCAACACAAACTGAACTGTGGTGGCGGAGAAGTGTTTTTCTCTTTATGGTAATGTTCTTTTGGATATACTCCTACACTCTCCCCGAGACCAACACCAGAACGTATAACAGTTACACCGTTACACATAGTATACTCAAGCAGCACACCTCTTTGCCTTTGGCGGCAAATGGCGGATGCAGCCAGGCAGGGGACAGTCTCTTATAAATCAGAAACCCTTGCACTAAGATGTGCTTGCATAGTAAGATGCACAACCTGACTTGAGCCTACCCCTTGTGATTATCCCTGTACTGACAGTTAATGTTTCCTGATAGCATGTTGTTTATTCGGGGGAGTGATATCAATCACTGAGAACCCTATTATCCATAGTTGTAACAAACTATGCACTAGAACCATTAAAGAGGGATTGTCAGCCACAAAATCAAATCCCATTTACCCACTGCTCTGTTATTAACCTCCCTGGCGGTAAGCCCGAGCTGAGCTCGGGCTATGCCGCGCAGGGGGAGATCTCAGCCCCTGGTGGGGCGATTTTCAAGCTGTAAATTGCTGTGCGCGCAGCCAGCACTTTGCTAGCCGCGCGCACAGCTTGATCACCGCCGCTCTGCGGCGATCGGCCGCACGCAGCGGCTGAAGAGCCCCCCCCCCCCCCCCGCCAGAGCCCTGCGCTGCCCGGATCAATGAGTTCCGGGCAGCGCTATGGGCTGGATTGGGTGTGCCTGACGTCAGGACGTCGGCTGACGTCCATGACGTCATCCCGATCGTCGCCATGGCGACAGGAGAAGCCAAACAGGGGAACGCGTTATATACGCGTTCCCCTGTTTGCTATAGATGCCGGCGACGATCGGACTAGAGGGCCCCTGCGCCCTCTAGTGGTGTTTCATGTAGCTACCACTCTGGTAGCTTTACATGAAACAAAAAAAAAAAGTAAAAAAAAAAAGGATTTTTTCAATCAGGAAAAAAAAAATTAACCGCCAGGGAGGTTAATATGCAGCCTGCCACCATACCCTGCATTGCAAGCACTCCAATCTAATCAGAAATGTTTCTGCTGTAATAAATCTTATCTAAGTCAGCCTGGTTCTATTTTTTGCAATTGCCAACAAGAAGGAAGTTTGTCATCCCCCCTCCCACATTCCTGCTCCTCACTGATTGGCTGCAGGGCCGGTTTAAGCAACAATGGGGCCCCAGGGCAAAATAAACCTGGGGGGCCCCCCCAACAGATACCCCGGAGCAAAAATTGGTAATAAGGGACCTTTTTTGCAGCTGGTATAGTCAGGGTTTGAAGCCCCAATTGGTCGGAGCTCCACATTCTGGCTATCCCAGCCTGCATGGGGGACAAGGGGTTAAAAAGTTTCAGGAGGGAAGACCCCACATAATTTAAAAAAAACAAATTCCCACACTCTAAACATGAAAAAAAATTGGGAGAATAGGAAAAAATGCCAGGGATCTTCATCCAGCCATATTGCGGCTGTATAGCGATCCCTGGCCAAACCGCTGCGGCTGCGTATGGACCCCACTGGAAACCCTGTCAGGAAATTTATTGCTCTTTCTTTTGATGCATGTAAAATTACACTACCGTTAGGTACTAGAAGTGACATTTACCAAGTATACTTTTTTCCTTCGAAACTTTACAATCGATTTTCTCAAAAACTATAAGGTCTTTTTAAAAAATTGTTTTTTCCTCTTATTCCCAATGATCTCCTTAACATATCCTGCAAATTTAGGGTTTCTAGAATTTAAGGTGGATTTGCTATTAACCATTAAAGTCAGCTGGTTTTTAAATGTGTATTTTTTTCCCTTTGAAACTTTAAAATCGATTTTCTCAGGAACTATAAGGTCGATTTGAAAAAAAATGTTTTCCTCTTGTAGCCACTGGGGGCCCCTACAAGCTCTGGGGCCCTGGGGCAGCTGCCTCCTTTGCCTTAATGGTAGCGCCGGCCCTGATTGGCTGTCATGTGTTTCCAAAGCAAGATAGATATGTCAGAGCAGTTTCTAGGAGAAAAAAGTAAGGCAGGAAATGACATCAGGATTGGCTTCAGTCAGAGGGAATAAAGATGGCAAATGCCTGAAACAGAGTTCTCTTTATTTACTATATACAATTCACTGAAGTCAAAACGTGGACAGTACAATACATCTGTTATATAAGTAGAACAAGTAGATGGGCCTATATGGGTGCACCAGAACTGTATGCAATATTACTCAGTTGAACTCATGACTCATATCTTAACTGAACTTCGCCGGCCTATTGTGTCCATGGCATTATGCATGATTTGCTCACAGATGCTATTACCTTTGTGCACTTATGTTTCACTGCTGGAGCCAGGGGCGTAACTAGAAATCACTGGGCCCCCCCGCAAATCTCTGCATGGGTCCCCCTCCCACCAAGGTAGCTAGGTGCTGTACACAAGAGCCTGATGCACAGTGAATAGGGACTGTCTACAAATCTTTGTCTGCAAACTTTTTATGATTCCTTATCAGTGGCTGAGCAGATGCAGTCATTAGAACAATTGTGCAGAGAGCAGAAAGCTTCTTCTCTCCTTGCCCATGGTTGTCTGTCTATCAGGATGGGGCCCCCTGTGGCTTCTGGGCCCCCCTGCAGCTGCATCCCTTGCAGGGTCTATTGTTACGCCCTTGGCTGGAGCAACACCTTCTTGTGGACACGGAAGCAAAAGCTTGCACAACAATGTTACCTGCAAACCTCGATCTGAGCTGCAATGGCCCCTCTTGCATTAAGGTGCTGCAGCTATTGCAAACTCCTTTTGTTCGACCAAATCATCAATGTACTATAGTTAAATGTATCGCTGGTTTAATAACTCTTAATTAGCATCTTATGTTGTACCATTTATACACAGTTGAAGCCATAATAAGCTTAATAGGGAACCTGAGACTAGGATAAAATGAGATAGACATACCTGGGGCGTCCACGCCGCCGGGAGCGTTCTGCGGCTGCACAGTAGTACTGCGCAGGCGTGCAAAGCTCCCAGCGACAGCAATCGAGGGAGTGTGTCTGACCGGTCTGCATCTGCGCCGACTGGCCCCGACTGAAGGATTGTCCGGGGCTAGTTGTGGGCAAATGAGGAGGCGACTAAGGACAACGAGGGAGAGATTAGGCCAAGGAGGGGGGGGGGGAGTTTGGGCTGGAGGAAGCACCAGATATGTATAAATGTTTTATATGGCCCCATCTCAGGTACACATTAAGCTTGGAAACAGCATGCGCTGGGCTCTGCCACCCCATATTCTCATATATGCTTTAATAGTAGTGTATAAACACTCTTTCCGTGATACTGATGAGCATTATAATTAAGCTCTGAAGTGCTGTGCAGTCCCATGGCTGTCCAGTAGATGGTGCTAATACTCTTCACTTCTGCAACACTAAGTGATATGCATTGTTCAAAGCTAGTAGTTGAGACAGATTTCTAGTTCTGTAGGTGTGAATTGTGTCAGGCGGGGAAGGGTACCAGAGTCTGCGCGCAGTGATGTGTACAAGTGATTAACAGGCCATTGCCACAATATATGTGTGATCTGTGTAACTATAACATGCTTGCACTGTTCTCACTGTCACATTAATTCTTTTGTACTTGTAAACCTTTTCTCCAATCATGCCTATCAGTATATAGAGGGTGTCTATGACCCAGCCTGAGACGTTAGGGTCCTATCACTGGGCGTGTGCTTACACAAACTTAACCGAAACCCTGCCCTTGGTGCGGCCCTGCCACTGAATGCCTGGCTGTGGGGTTTTTTTATTTCTAAATCCCATCTACGGTTTTGCACCAATGCCCATACCCCGGCCCTCAGGTGGGGGTCCTGGCATGGCTGGTCACACATCCTAGCTTGTGAAGCTGGTAATGCACCCAGGCCCATATGCAAGTTTTTCTCCTGAGTTTTCTCCTGGGAGATTATTTTTCATCTTTTATGTAACATAATTTTTCAGCAATTGACAAAGTACCAAAAAGTCAGTGAAAAAGTGCCATCAAAATTATTTTGAGTATTTTCTTGCTTGCTGGTGGCTTAAAAAGTATTTGTTTGACAAGCTGTGAAAATACCACCCAGGAATAAACTCAGGAGGAAAAGTGAATTGCATATGGCCCCGCAGGGTTGTGTTCTCAACTCAGGTGTAAATTGTTCAATGTTAGGGGTACAGCTGCGTTTTTCTCTTTGTTCTGGTCAACACAGCAGCAGGATTTTTCTATGGGTTATATTAAATGTTGCAGTCTGACTAGTTATGTTCAAATGGACAACAACCCGCCCCTACAGACTGACCCTCTCTGCTGCACATTGCACCCCAAACTGTCCACTATTGCCTGCAATTATATAACAGTATATTACTATATACTGTATATTATTTAAAGGGAACCAGAGATGAACATTTCACACAAAATAAACATATCAGTCGATAGCTTGTAAAGAATAAATGCTCTACCTGATAATTTTGCCACTCTGGTGTGCCTTTTTTAGTGTTTTTTATCCAATATTGCTCCAGGAAAAATCAGATATGGCCGCCGCCTCATATCCCTTCTGCTTCCGGGTTATGAGTTGTTCTGGATGTGCTGTCTAGGCTATATGAGACTATAGACAGGCAGGGCTGCTGCTGCAGGCTTTTATCTGTGTGCTTTCATTTTAGTATGATGTGCAGCTGCCTGTAGGAAGTGTCTCTCATAGGAATGAAACTGCAGTCATCATCAGTATCTATGCTGAGAGCACACAGATCATATTGCAGGCTTGCAGCCACACGTGTCTGTTTCAGAGATTCTCTCTCAGCAGCAGCAGCCCCTCCTATGTCATCACAGCTCTCAGTATGCAAAGCAGGAAATCTGAGCAAGGAGGTGGCAGGCTTGGGCTTGAAAAGACTCTACAGAAGAGTGACTCAGCTATAATGATTCCAGGTCAAACCTAGACTGAGCCAGTCGGGGATTCTTATCACAGCTGCTAATAGACTAATTAAGCAGATAAAATTGAAACTAAAAGCAGGGTAGGTGTTTACTGTCATGTTCCCACTGATAAATGTAATAAAATACATGAGGGTGGTTCGTCTCTGGTTCTCTTTAAAGGACCACTATCTCGAACATTTTTAAATTATAAAATACATGTAAATGTACTGCTCTCCCAAAATAAAAAGCAGTATAAATTACTTTCTTCCTATGTCACTGTCACCTACAGTAGGTAATGGAAATCTGACAGATCTGACAGGTTTTGGACTAATGCATCTCCTCACAGGGAATTCTCAGGTATTTATTTCCAAGAGCACTTACTAAACTGCAGTTGCTCAGTTTAACTGCCAAACATGTGTGCAAAGAAGTTGGGAAGCTGGCTGACAACTTAGTATAAATCCTTTACAGGAAGTGCTTTTGTAAAGAATAAAGGTAATACTGAAAATCTCCTATTAGAAGATGGAATAGTCCAAATCTGTCAGATCTGTCAACTATTTACTACCTACTGTAAGTGACAGCAACTTGGGGAAAAAAAGTAATTTATAGTGCATTTTACTCAGGAAGAAATGTACATTTTATGGAAGCAGGAAAAAAGGGCTCATATGGCTAATGGACAAAAAGGGCGCACCATAGGCTGCAATGCAAAATATCGCCTATTGGGCGCCAGAGAATAAAAATTAGGGCGCCCAACAAATAGCGGTTGCAGGGATCATGATAACAAAACTTTTTGTTTACAGAATAAGGCTTATGACAAATATCGTTTAAAAATTATTTTGAACTTATTTTAGCATTTTTAAATTTCGCCTTCAGGAGTGTAATGAGTACATTTTCGTTTTCACTTATTTTATCATTTTAAAATTTGTTTTCATAAGTATAATGCTTAAATATCGTTTTCAAGCTTATTGTATTACAAATATATCGCTTTTGGTATTAGCCTTGTTTTCAGAATTATAATGCGTAAATTATCGTTTTCAGATTTATTATCTTACTAATATATCGCTTTTAATATTACCATTATTTTAAGATTTTTAATGCGTACGAGATTGTAAGGCTATTTATTCTATTATAAATATATAACTTTTTCTATTTATAATATTTTTAATGTGTATGTGATTGTAAGGCTATTTTTTGTTTTAAAAATATATCAATTATTCTATTCATGTTATTTGTAGTAAAGTATTTTATGGTATCAAACATATTATTGTTTCTATGTGTGTAAGGGTGTTTGTGCAGTGGAGTTGGTTAGGGTTAGGCACCAAAAGGGGGGTGGTTAGGGTTAGGCACCACCAGGGGTATGGTTAGGTTTAGGCTCCACCAGGGGGGTGGTTAGGGTTAGGCACCACCAGGTGGGTGGTTAGGGTTAGGCACCACCAGGTGGGTGGTTAGGGTTAGGCACCACCGGGGGGGGGGGGGGGTGGTTAGGGTTAGGCACCACCAGGGGGGTTTTAGGGTTAGGCACCACCAGGGGGGTCTAGGGGTTAGGGGTAGATACAGGGAGGGTTCTGTGTAAAAGTAGGGTTAGGTATAGTTCCAGTACAATATCTGTAATATATATAACTTATTAAACTATACTTATTACCACCAAGGGTGGGTCTAGGGGGTTAGTGATAGGGATATGGAGAGTACAGTTAGGTATAGTTGCAGTAAAATTCCTGTAATATCTACAATTGTATTACTATGCTTAATACAAGTGTAAATATCATTTTTTGTTATAGACGGTATTTTGCCATTTTATTACCGTTAATTCAACATATGTAGCATTTGATTTTCGTTTATAATATAAAAAAAATCACGGTAGTAGTCTATTACGTTTTTCAAAAACCCTCTTAAAATAATTTCATGGAATGTATGCGGTATTGCGGTTTAGGCTCACCCTTCAAAAGATCTCTTACGCTTCAATACCTTAACAAATACAAACCCCAGAACCTCAAATTGCAAGCGTTACACTTAGCTGGCTCTAGTGTCAAGGTATCTAATAAACCATGGGTTCAGAAAATATACCATTCCACACACTCTAACTTTTCAGGGGTGCCTCCATTCTCATTAGCAAATCCTTCTAATGCAAACAAATTGGTTCGTAGACCTAGTCCACACTACAAATCTCAATTGCAAGCCCTAAGCGGTTTTGTGAATGATTTTTTTTTTAAGCGATTACTGCCATTTTTTGTGCAGTTTGTGTTTTTGCAAGCGATTTTGTAAGCATTTTTGTTTTACAACTTGCGATTTTCTATGTGCAGACAAACAGGAAGTGCACTCTTTGACCTGGAACTGAATGGGCTTGATTCACAAAACGGTGCTGTTAGCATGCTGTGAAAAGTGCCTCGCACGAAATTTCGCATGATAACGGTTATCGCGCGCAAAAATTAAAATTTTCCACACGTTAACTGTCGCGTCCGCGGGATAAATTCACGTTATCATGCGAACCCGGTTTTTCACGCTAAAACGCGCGAAAAGCCGTGTTAACAGCCGTGCTAACAGTTAGCACCGTTAACCATGAATCAAGCCCAATGTCTTTTAAAGCAATCTTGCTTGAAAAAAAACTCACAAAATTGCTGTTCCAAGCGCTTTTAAAGTGATTTGTGATTTTCCTATACCTTGCATTGAAGCGCAAACGCTCAGAAAATGGTGCAGGGCAAGTGTTTCCGACTGGAAAGAAAGCTCATCGCTCGTCTGAGAACACTCACATTGGATTTCATTAACAATCGCTAGCGATTTAAAAAAAAAACCTCTCATGGTGTGAACAAGGTCTAACTCAGATACTGAGGAAAGATATTTGATAGTGCAAACTAGGATCTGCGGAGAGCTTTATTGTATCATTGGGGTATATGCTCCTCCCACCCTTCAAAATACACTTCTGATGGAAATGGGTTCCAGATTACAAAAGTTTCTCCTTGCCAAACTGCTAATTATAGGCAAATACAATGTCATTATGGAAGCTGCAAAAGACTCTTCAAATCCAGCGAGATTTGCTAACACTGACTTGTGTAACTGGGCTGGCGCTTTCTCTTTACTGCTGGACTCGCTAACTCGCTAACAACTGCTTACTCTCACTTCTGCTTGGTCCATCGCCGGGTCTCTAGAATTGGCATACATGCATAAACCACTTGAGGACCAGTGATTTATACCCCCCTAGTGACCAGGCAATTTTTTACAATTCAGCACTTTGCAACTTTAACAGTTTATTGCTCGGCCATACAAATTAGCACCCAAATGAATATTACCTTCTTTTCTTCACACTAATGGTGCTTTCTTTTGGTAGCCTCTGATTTCTGATGTTACAGTACCCATACATAGGCATCAGCCGTTGGGTGGGGCAGTTAAGTGACAAGGCTGTCCCCTGTACAGCGCTGCGCTAGTACACCTATTTATTTGTTTGTTTCTTTTTACAATACAGCCTGCCAACTCCGATCGTAGCTAGCAGGCTGATGACGGAGACCCGCACGAGCGCGCGTTCCCTGCTAACCCCGCCTCCAGGACTTTGATGCCAATCGGTGTTAGGTGGTCTTGTGAGCGCTACTCTTCCACTGCACTAGGTGGTCGGGAGAGGGTTAAAGCCGCCTGGAAATTTGGGCACACAGGAATGCAGATAGGAAAATATGGGTATTAAATACTGATATCTTACTATTACCAAACCTAACCCTACTCTCACACAGAACCCTAACCTTAACCCCCCCCCCCCCCCCCCCCGCACACAATACCTGGCTAATACCTAGAACTAAACACAAACACACACACTAGCTTGCTAATACCTAAAACTACCCCCCCCCCCACACACACACACACACACACACACACACTACCTACCTAGTACCACAACCCCCCACCACCAACACTAGCCACGGTGTGATGTGATGATCACATTGCATCAGCTTAAAAAAAAATAAACAAAAATGAAGATCTTGGGCACCACAAAATATCGGCATTTGGCCGCCCATGGTGCCAGATATATAGTGGATACTTCGTCAGTGCCCCCAAATTTTCCTTGCACCCAAATTTCTGCTCCGGCACCCAAAGACCTATATTTTCTATTAGCATCTATGGTGGTGCCAAAATAGTCCACTTGCCGCATGCACCTTTTTTCCTGCTACCCCAGAGTTGACTTAGCGTTAGACAATGCTGACATACCGATGAATATAGTGGATACAGAGTGCCTTCCCAGTGGTATATCAGACCATGCACCCCTTGCCCTAGCCATTAACTGTAAAGAAGGGATTGAATTTGATTAAAAAAAACTTTGGAACCTCAACCCCAAATGGGTACATGAACCAAAAACTGCAGAGCACATTACATTAGCCTTTCAACTATACTGGGATGTGAACACAGGGACAGCAGGCGACAATATAACATTGGATGCATTCAAAGCTACTATACAAGGGGACAACATATGTCAGATAATTGCTTCGAGAAAAGAATACAACACACTAGAGAAACGGCAGAAAGACAAAGCAGAGGCTTCTAAAAACTTTGCCGGCTTAACAGATGTTGCTAACTTTTACATCTGAGCCCATTTTCTGTGGTTTAATGTTAAAACCAGGGTAAAATGAAAATCCATAGACTTTCATTTTACCTTTCACATTCGACGCTGCGTTTTGGTGCATTGCGGTTCGAAGCACCAGTGACCGGGAGCTTATAATCGCCGGGAGTCAGTGTTTTCCCGTCGGATGAATGAAAGAAAGAAAGAAAGAAAGAGAGAAAGAAAGAAAGAAGAGTCACCAACTCTATTACTCTCTTTCTTATAATACCATTTGTGTACTATTATGTTATTCACAATTTACAGCACTAGAGGGCACCATGCAACCAGACATTAAAGCAGACTTGAACTTAGAACTGCTTCTCTGCTTTAAAAGATACTCAACAGCATAATAACCTTTAAAGCAAAAAAATTATTTGTTACAGCCGCTACAAATCCTGCAATAAATCTGCAGTTCGTCTACTTCCTGCTTTCATGAAAGGAGACATATTGTTAAAGAGAACCCGAGGTGTGTTTAAAGAAT
Organism: Hyperolius riggenbachi; assembly: GCF_040937935.1. Lineage (NCBI taxonomy): Eukaryota > Metazoa > Chordata > Amphibia > Anura > Hyperoliidae > Hyperolius > Hyperolius riggenbachi. Next base: position 114,577,220 of record NC_090648.1, on the reverse strand, counting down.
GATATCTGCATACAGAGGCTGGATCTGCCTATACAGCGCAGCCTCTGTTGCTATCCCAAACCCCACTAAGGTCCCCCTGCACTCTGCAATCCCTCATAAATCACAGCCGTGCTGTGAGGCTGTGTTTACATCTGTAGTGTCAGTCTCAGCTGCTCCCCCGCCTCCTGCATAGCTCCGGTCCCTGCCCCCATCCCTTCCCTCCAATCAGCAGGGAGGGAAGGGATGCAGGCGGGGACTGGAGTTCTGCAGGAGGCGGCGAGAGCAGCAGACACTATAGAGATAAACACAGCCAGCTCTGACAAGCTGTTTGTCAGCAGCGTGGCTGTGATTTATGAGGGATTGCAGAGTGCAGGGGGACCTTAGGGGGTTTGGGATAGCAACAGAGGCTGGGCTGTATAGGCAGATCCAGCCTCTGTATGCAGATAATATTCTTCAAACCCACCTCGGGTTCTCTTTAACACAGGACTCAACTTACAAGCAAAATCAACTTACAAACAATCTCCCGTAATGGAACCTGTTTGTAAGTAGAGGACAGTCTGTATAGATTTTGGTGAATTCTTCATATACTGTACTTTTTTATATTTTTTCAATTCCTAAGTGATGAAAACTTATTATTTAAAGAAGATGAAAAATTACCCTCTGGGAGAAAACTTAGGAGAAACGTTAATTGCATATGGGCCAGTATTTCTTACCTCAAGGGCAATGTAACCCCGCATAACAATGGGTTCCAACATAACCATGGGCTGTTTTGTCTCCATGCATGTGAGTGATAGCCAAACCTAAGTCTGAAGACCCGTAGCAGACTCAATGATGTTTCTGGGCTTCAAGTCTCTGTAGTGGGCCAAAATTGAACACTGTGACCAAGTCGTGGGCCAACCTCAATGTCTACTGGCCACCTTCCTCCCTTATAAAGCTCCCTGGTGTCTAATGGCTCCCTTATATCCTCTATAAAGTTTGAGGGTGTCTAGTGGGCCTCCCTCCCTCCTCTATACAGTTCCCTGGTGTCTAGAGTTCCCTGGTGTCTAGTTGCCCCCACCCTCCCCTATACAGTTCCCTAGGGCCAAATTTAATGGCTCTGAGGGCCAGATTTGGCTGGTGGGCCGGAGTTTAACATGTATTCCGCGTCCTATTATAGAAAAGTTACTGTTATAATATGCTCATACCGCCCAACTTTTTAAGATCAAAAAGCGGGACACTTAAGCCACACCCCTGCCACACCCCTGATCACACCCTAGCACACCCCTAGTCATGCATATTGTAAAGATTTCATAAGAAAAAAATGTTTTATAATTCGAACCACACCGATCTTTTCTATCCTGTTTCATTTTCCTTCATATTAACATTTGAAACTAAGAAATACAGGTATATCAATTTAAAGGAGGGAAATACAGTTTAGAAGTCAGTTAAACACATTTTTTTCTGTAGGAAAATACATATATTTACACAGATCTTTATATCACTCCTGAAAGAGGGACACATGAGGAAGAAAGAGGGACAGAGAGGGACTGGGTTCCCAAAGAGGGACAGTTGAGAGCTATGTATGCTTATGATTTCTTTTTACCCTTAGTAACGTACAAGTTGAAAAAGGCTAATGTTACCTGTGAATGATGCCAAAGTAGTGAAGGAACTGCACGCCACAGACCAGTTCCACTGGATAGAATCCGACAGAATGAATAAGATTGTAGTCACGATGAATATACAATTAATATAAAGATGGGCTAACAGAAAACCTGTAAGACCACAACATTACATGAGGTTGTGCCATGTATATGGCATAAATAATTTTAGTTCATTTTCCATTCCTCTATAAATCTTGGTTACATTTGGTAATTTCTGTTTATACTGATTTTACTGACCTTTCATACCAGCCCACATTTTTCTAGCGCCTCCATCTTCGTATAAACATCAGAACTCTCTGTTTAGGTTCTCTTTTAAAACCATCATACGTCATGTAAGGGTGGCTGCAAACCATGCCATCTTTGTTTTTACAATCTTTATATGACCCCATCATCATCAAACAACCAAATATATCTGTCCACATTACATTTGACCCTCATACTAAATATATTTGGTAAGATTGGGCTCATTGAGACAATAAAGTTACAAGTTGTAAGCTACGCACTCACCGCAGAGATGCAGAAAGAAGAATCCAGCGATGTCCCCCAACGACAAGTGCTGCCAGATCCATCTCCCTGCAGGTGACGTCACGCAACGCTACATGAGATTATGCAAAAGGTGCGAACGGGAAGTCAAGTTATCACGTTACTTTGCGAGGAGCGGTCGGGGATCTTAAAGATATGATCCGCCATGACGGTCATTATCGTCACACAACGTTATGACATTCCCATGATCGCGCGCCTGTACCCATGTCACAAGATCACGGAAATGACCGCTTGTCGCTCAAAAAAATCGCCAGAAAAATCATCTGGAAAATCACGTGGTTTGGTTCGGGCCTTAAAGAGACTCAGTAACAAAAATTGCATCCTGTTTTTTATCATCCTACATGTTCCAAAAGCTATTCTAATGTGTTCTGGCTAACTGCAGCACTTTCTACTATGACAGTCTGTAATAAATCAATGTATCTTTCCCCTGTCAGACTTGTCAGCCTGTGTCTGGAAGGCTGCCAAGTTCTTCAGTGTTGTGGTTCTGCTATGAACTCACCCTTTCTGGCCCCTCTATGCACACTGCCTGTGTGTTATTTAGATAAGAGAGAAGAGAGAAGCTGCTCTAATCAGCTGGATAAATCGTCCTCTGAGCTGGCTGGGCTTTCACATACTGAGGAATTACAAACAAGGGCAAAGCTGTTTGCAGGAAGAAAAGAGCAGCCTGAAACTTCAGTGCATGGGGGAAAGAAACACACAAATGTTCTCTTGAGATTCAAAAGGAATGCTGTATACAGCCTGCTTATGTATGGATGTATTTTCTATGTGTGGACATACTGTACATCAACCTACTTCCTGTTTTGGTGGCCATTTTGTTTGTTTACAAACGAACTTTTTAAAACTGTTTTTAACCACTTTTAATGGGGCGAGGAGCGGCGAAATTGTGACAGAGGGTAATAGGAGATGTCCCCTAACGCACTGGTATGTTTACTTTTGAGCGATTTTAACAATACAGATTCTCTTTAAAGGGAATATCCAAGCAAATTAAAAGGAAAAAAAAATTACATTTACTTACCCGGGGCTTCCTCCAGCCCCTTGCAGCCGACATGTCCCTCGTCCTGCTCTGTTCTCAGCCACCGGCTCAGGGTCCCCGCCGGTGCAGAGGTCGACCTCCAAGTTGTCCAGAGTGTACTGGGCAAACGCAGAACTACTTCCCCTGCGCAGTACACTCTGGACAACGTGGACTTGATTGACAGAGGCGCTCGGACAGTCGCAGTAGAGGACGATGACACGAGGTCGGCCTCTGCACCAGCAGGGACCCCGGGCCGGCGGCAAAGAACGGAGCTGCGGCGTGGGAAATGTCGGCTGCAAGAGGCTGGAGGAAGCCCCGGATTTTTTTTTTTATTTGCTCGGACATTCCCTTTAAAGGATGCTTGAAATGTGAGGGATTATGCAAGTTGACATATTTGTTTTTCTTTTATACAATGCAAACCGTACACATTGCCTGGTTGTCCTGGTGAGTTTCTGCCTCTAATACTTTTAGCCATAAACCCAGAATAGGCATACAGATTAGAGGTTTCTGACTGAAGTCTGACTGGATTAGCTTCATTCTTGTTTCAGGTATGTGCTCCAGAGACTACTGCAGCCAAAGACATCAGCAGGACTGCCAGGCATCTGGTATTGGTTAAAAATAAATAAAAATGGCAGCCTCCATATCCCTCTAACTTCAGGTATCCTTTAATGCAAAAAACCCCAAAAACTAGAAATTATAAGTCTGCATGTTGATTTGTGAATCCATGTTTCATAAACATGTAATATTTACATTGCCATAATAAATTATCCTTTTTTTTATTGTTAGAGTGACTATGCGGGGAATGAGCACCGGACAGACACGCTGCTGGGCTATAGCTGTCAGCAATAGAAGAAAAAGACTGGGTCGCTACCTGGATAAATGCAATTGTAGCACTATTTTATTACACCATAGTGACATGGTGCAATAAAATAGTGCTACAATTGCATTTATCCAGGTAGAGACCCAGTCTTTTTCTTCTATTGCTGTGGACTGGTTGCCTCCCTGGCTCAATTATATTATAACAGTTGAGCTCCTGGGACTGCTCCTTTTTTTCTGTGGGCTATAGCTGTCAATCAATTAATCGAATCGATATGTTTTTCAGATTGATCCCATCATTCGGATTAATTAGTGGGAATCCATTTGTTAATAGGCACGACTGATCATCTCTGATCAATTACCATGGGGATCCAAAACGATCAATCGTCCGTGGGATTGTACCATTTATGGCCACCTATAGGCATACAGTGGCTTGCAAAAGTATTCGGCCCCCTTGAAGTTTTCCACATTTTGTCACATTACTGCCACAAACATGAATCCATTTTATTGGAATTCCACGTGAAAGACCAATACAAAGTGGTGTACACGTGAGAAGTGGAACGAAAATCATACATGATTCCAAACATTTTTTACAAATAAATAACTGCAAAGTGGGGTGTGTGTAATTATTCAGCCCCTTTGGTCTGAGTGCAGTCAGTTGCCCATAGACATTGCCTGATGAGTGCTAATGACTAAATAGAGTGCACTTGTGTGTAATCTAATGTCAGTACAAATACAGCTGCTCTGTGATGGCCTCAGAGGTTGTCTAAGAGAATATTGGGAGCAACAACACCATGAAGTCCAAAGAACACACCAGACAGGTCAGGGATAAAGTTATTGAGAAATTTAAAGCAGGCTTAGGCTACAAAAAGATTTCCAAAGCCTTGAACATCCCACGGAGCACTGTTCAAGCGATCATTCAGAAATGGAAGGAGTATGGCACAACTGTAAACCTACCAAGACAAGGGCGTCCACCTAAACTCACAGGCCGAACCAGGAGAGCACTGATCAGAAATGCAGTCAAGAGGCCCATGGTGACTCCGGACGAGATGCAGAGATCTACAGCTCAGGTGGGGGAATCTGTCCATAGGACAACTATTAGTCGTGCACTGCACAAAGTTGGCCTTTATGGAAGAGTGGCGAGAAGAAAGCCATTGTTAACAGAAAAGCACAAGAAGTCCCGTTTGCAGTTTGCCAAAAGCCATGTGGGGGACACAGCAAACATGTGGAAGAAGGTGCTCTGGTCAGATGAGACCAAAATGGTACTTTTTAGCAGTGCTGCTCGGATACCCCTTTTCAAAATCCGGATCCGATTCGGATCCGGATACCCCGCTGTCCGATCCGGGTCGGATATCCGAATTCAAAATTTTCCGATCCGAATCCGATTCGGATATCCGACCGTAGTATCCGACCGGATTCGGATATCCGGGTTTAATCCCGGAAGTGGCCTTTAAATTGCTTTAAAAAGGTTTTTTAGGGTATATGAGGCATGTAGCATCATAATTTTGAAAAGGGAAACACTGATGATGTGGGGACTTAAAATCCCCCCCCCCAAAAAAAAAATGGCTGTCAATCAACATCAGAGTGGTATCTGGAAGCAGTCGTACTGCCGCAGTTGGGGCCACACCACAACTCGGACAGCACAGACACCTCCAAAAAAATTACACAGCTATTGTGTTTAGATAGTTGACCATGGCACTGTTGTAGGTACCACGGCACAGTAAAAAATTAGGAGAGGTTCCGGGAAGCGGTCGTACTGCCGCAGTTGGGGCCTCCCCACAACTCGGACAGCACAGACACCTCCCAAAAAATTACACAGCTATTGTGTTTAGATAGTTGACCATGGCACTGTTGTAGGTACCACGGCACAGTAAAAAATTAGGAGAGGTTCCAGGAAGCGGTCGTACTGCCGCAGTTGGGGCCTCCCCACAACTCGGACAGCACAGACACCTCCAAAAAAATTACACAGCTATTGTGTTTAGATAGTTGACCATGGCACTGTTGTAGGTACCACGGCACAGTAAAAAATTAGGAGAGGTTCCAGGAAGCGGTCGTACTGCCGCAGTTGGGGCCTCCCCACAACTCGGACAGCACAGACACCTCCAAAAAAATTACACAGCTATTGTGTTTAGATAGTTGACCATGGCACTGTTGTAGGTACCACGGCACAGTCAAAAATTAGGAGAGGTTCCAGGAAGCGGTCGTACTGCCGCAGTTGGGGCCTCCCCACAACTCGGACAGCACAGACACCTCCAAAAAAATTACACAGCTATTGTGTTTAGATAGTTGACCATGGCACTGTTGTAGGTACCACGGCACAGTAAAAAATTAGGAGAGGTTCCAGGAAGCGGTCGTACTGCCGCAGTTGGGGCCTCCCCACAACTCGGACAGCACAGACACCTCCAAAAAAATTACACAGCTATTGTGTTTAGATAGTTGACCATGGCACTGTTGTAGGTACCACGGCACAGTAAAAAATTAGGAGAGGTTCCAGGAAGCGGTCGTACTGCCGCAGTTGGGGCCTCCCCACAACTCGGACAGCACAGACACCTCCAAAAAAATTACACAGCTATTGTGTTTAGATAGTTGACCATGGCACTGTTGTAGGTACCACGGCACAGTAAAAAATTAGGAGAGGTTCCAGGAAGCGGTCGTACTGCCGCAGTTGGGGCCTCCCCACAACTCGGACAGCACAGACACCTCCAAAAAAATTACACAGCTATTGTGTTTAGATAGTTGACCATGGCAGGTACCACGGTTCAAAAAATAAGAACCTGGCTTCATGAAGATGGAGTCAGGAGGTTGTGGTGGTAAAGGGTGGTGAAGCAGGCATAGTGATTACCACTCAGCCACTTCATTTCCCCCTCTTGCCAACAACAGGGGCCAGGAACTCACCAACCGCCCAAGCCTCGCTCATCTTTAAAAAAGTCAGTCTGTCCACAGACTGGCCTGACAGACAAGAGCGCTTCTCCGTGACCACGCCACCGGCCACACTGAAGCACCTTTCCGACATAACGCTGGAAGGCGGGCAGGACAGCACTTCCAGGGCGTATTGCGCCAGCTCGCCCCAGATATCCAGGTGCTTCACCCAGTACTCCAAGGGGTCCACAGGGGTGTCGGTGTCAAGCCCGCTATAGGACCCCATATAGTCGGCCACCATCCGGGTCAGGTGCTGGTTCTGGCTTTGAGAGCCGGATGCTGCTGCAGGCACCTCCTCTGTAGGCAGCGGTACTGGTGTGGCATAGAGCGTCTTTGTCAGAGACAGCAGGTTTGTTGGGTGCCTGCTGATGCTGGATGCAGGCACCTGCTGCTGTGCTGGCTGGACTGAGACAGCAGGGGGGGTGGGAGTCCGGGGGAAGGCTTCCTCCAAGCGCCGAACCAGAATCCGCTGCAAGTCCCTGATTCGGCGCACAGGGTCTCCTCCTACAGGCAGGAACTGAGCCAGCTTCCCCTTCAGCCGTGGGTCCAGCATCAGGGTGATCCAGATGTCCTCCCGAGCACTCATCTGCTTCACCCTTGGGTCTTTGCGCAGGCACTGCAGCATGTGCACTGCCATGGGGAAGAGGGCTGCCATCTCTGCTGACCTATCATCTTCTGCACCGCTGACAGTGCTGTCGTCCTCCTCTGATTCCGGAGCCTCATCTTGCTCTCTCCACCCCCGCACTACTGCAGCTGCACTCCGCTGTGCCCCCTCCTCTTCAAGGTCAGGGACCTCCAACTCCTCCAAGTCCTCCTCCAACTCCTCCGAATCCTCCTCCTGCTGCACAGAGGTGGACTGCGAAGTTTGCTGCTGCTGCTCCTGCTGGATCAAGGCTTCCTCTCCCACTTCCAGCAGAGCATCGAGGGCCTTGTCCAGCATGCACACAATGGTCAACCACTCACACAGCGACGCATGGTCCCGGCTGACCATGTTTGTGGCCTCCAGGAAGGGTGCCAGCACAAAGCACACCAGCTGCATTTTTCCCCACTCAGCAGGGCGGATGATGTCTGGGAGGTGGGTGGTGCCGGTCCCCAACAAGTTGGCATCCATGGTGGCTCTGGCCAGGTACAGGTTGACAGCCCGCCTCTGTTCAACCAGACGTTCCAACATCGCCAGGGTGGAATTCCAGCGTGTTGGAACGTCTATAATGAGGCGGTGCTGTGGGAGGTTCAGCTCCAGCTGCACGGCTGTAAGGGTCGCTGTGGCACTACCTGAGCGGCGAAAGTGACCCACCGTTTTACTTGCCGCTCCCAAAAGAGTGTCCATCCCCTGGTAGGTGTGCAGGAATTTCTGCACCACTAGGTTCAGGACGTGGGCCAGACAGGGGATGTGGGTGAGGTTTCCCCGCTGGATGGCGGCAACCAAGTTTGCCCCATTGTCGGCCACCACCTCTCCGACTCTGAGGCCTCTGGGGGTCAGCCAACTCCTCTCTTGCTCTCGGAGCTTGGCCAAGACGTGGTCTGCCGTCAGCTTGTTCTTGCCCACCGTGACCATCTGCAGCAGCGCTTGGCAGTGGTGGGCCTTCACGCTGCTGCTGAGGCGGGGTTGTTTGGCGGCGGATGGAACCGGATCAGAGCTGGAAGCTGCTGCACTTCCCCTGACCCTGCTGCGGGGTGGCACCACCCACCGGGGTGATGATGCTGCTGTCTCCTCTTCACCCCCTTCCACCAAACTGACCCAGTGCGCGGTGAAGGACAAATAGCGGCCTGTCCCGAACCGGCTGCTCCATGAGTCCATTGTCACATGGACACGTGCACCAAGCGCATGATCCAGCCCACGCTCCACGTTGGCCTTCACAAAGAGGTGCAGTGCTGGGATGGCCTTGCGTGCAAAGTAGTGCCGGCTGGGGATTGGCCAATCCGGCGCTGCGCACTGCAGGAGCGCACGCATCCGGCTCCCCTCCTGCACAAACGAGTACGGGAGGAGCTGGGAGGACATGGCCTGTGTCAGCAAGCCGTTCAGCTGGCGTATGCGACGGCTGCCGGGAGGCTGAGCCCTGACCACAAAAGAGTCACTCAGCAGGGTCTGGTGGTGGGGGCGTTTTAGGCTTGCACGTGAAGCCGAGGAGAGAGCAGAGGAGACCACTGAGGAGGACTGGCTGCCTGAACAGGCCTCAGTGTCAGCAGGAGTGGCAAAGCTGGTTATAGTGCTCTGACCTCTGCAAGGGCCAGCGCCAGCTTCCTTCAGCCTCTTGAATTCCTGATGCTCAGGTTTGTGCTTATTGCCCAGATGGTTTATGAAGCTGGAGGTGCCATAACTGGAGGGGTGAGACCCTCTGCTCAGCTTCACATGGCATCATTTGCACGTTACAAATTTGCTATCCAGTGAGGGCAGATGGAAAAACTGCCATATTGGGGATTGGAGTTTTCCCTTACGTGGCTCAGAACGGGATGCTGCTGTGGATTTTCTCCCGGTGGTGGTTGGGGCCTGGGGTTGAGTGGTGTGGCTGGTGGTAGTCGTGCCACTGACAGATGGAGCAGCAGCCTGCGGGTCACGTATTCCATGCCCACTGCTGCTCCTGCCAATCCCTGCAATGCTCAACCTGCGTGCCAGACCCACTGACTCCTCCTCCTCAGAGTCAGAGCTGACATGCCCCTCCGGTCGCTGGTAGTCCGGGTCCTTCACCTCATCATCAAACTCCCCTTCGTCAAACTGCTGGGATGATGAGCCCGCCTCAAGCTCCTCTTCTGCTGACACATCATGGACGGGCTCCATAATCAACAATTAGTGTCAGCATCTCAGACTCTTCTGTAAAGCCAATTTTGCTGAGAATATTTTCTCTAGGGCTAGGGCTGGTGGTGGTGGCCTCACTGTCACTGGCTTGCTCCTCGTCATGCGCCATCTGCTGCATCACAGACACGGCGTCCTTCTGCTCCAATCTGCGCCGCTGACTATTCTTGAAAATTGACGCAACACGCTGCTGAGTCTCTGCAGCGTGACTGCCAGTGGGTAGCAGCGGAATGACTGATGCGGCACAACTGCTGCCAGAGGCCGCAATGTTGCTCACTCTCCCTTTGGCCTTGCCCCTCCCCCGGCTGACACTGCCAGTGCCAGACATAGTACAAGACTCACTGATGAGTCGACGTCACAGATGATGTGTGTGGGCCCGGGGTACTTGGTGCACTTTTATTATTGGCGGCGGGCTTGGAAATTATCAGCAGATTGACAGACAGGAGCAGAGTACAACAGCTAAACACACTGACACTGCTCACTCAGCAGCACAGCAGCAATAATCTGTACTACTAGCACTGCAACTACACAATATAAAAGCACAGTATAATAGCAGCCCAGCCAGCAGCAAGGAGCCTGGAGTGTGTGCACACAGACACAGCACACACAAAGACACAGGACCTAGTAGCAGGCACAGGCAGCTGCTGCAGCTGAAAGACTGACTGACAAGACTGACTGACACTAACAAATTAAACAGACTAGCTAAGCTAACTACAACACAGTAAAACAGTAAAACCAGAAGGTGTTTTAGTGTTAAAACGCTGGGTTATCACTGGGATAATGTACTTGCTTCAGCCAAACACACTGGACAACCTATCACAGTGGTAGTCACAAAGCAAGGACGAGATTCTTAACATGGCCCCCTCCTTATATACAGGAGGGACTGGCCAAGGTTCCCCTCTGTGATTGGGTGCTTGGGCTTAGGCTGGGAGCGCTCTGATTGGCTGAATGACGTCATGGACGTCATCTCCATGGTTACAGTACCCGGATTCGGATATCCGACCGGTATCCGCGGGTATCCGGGTTATGCGACCAACTATCCGCATAGAGCTATCCGGATTACCGTCCAGATATCCGGAATCCGGATCCGATCGGATAGGCCTAAAAAGTTTGGATATCCGAGTCTACTCGGATATCCGGTATCCTGATGAGCAGCACTGCTTTTTAGCCAAAATGCAAAACGCTATGTGTGGCGGAAAACTAACACTGCACATCACTCTGAACACACCATCCCCACTGTCAAATATGGTGGTGGCAGCATCATGCTCTGGGGGTGCTTCTCTTCAGCAGGGACAGGGACACTAGTCAGTGTTGATGGGAAGATGGATGGAGCCAAATACAGGGCAGTCTTGGAAGAAAACCTCTTGGAGACTGCAAAAGACTTAAGACTGGGGCGGAGGTTCACCTTCCAGCAGGACAATGACCCTAAACATAAAGCCAGGGCAACAATGAAATGGTTTAAAACAAAACCTATCCATGTGTTATAATGGCCCAGTCAAAGTCCAGATCTAAATCCAATCGAGAATCTGTGGCAAGATCTGAAAACTGCTGTTCACAAATGCTGTCCATCTAATCTGACTGAGCTGGAGCTGTTTTGCAAAGAAGAATGGGCAAGGATTTCAGTCTCTAGATGTGCAAAGCTGGTAGAGACATACCCTAAAAGACTGGCAGCTGTAATTGCAGCAAAAGGTGGTTCTACAAAGTATTTACTCAGGGGGCCGAATAACTACGCACACCCCACTTTGCAGTTATTGATTTGTAAAAAAAATGTTTGGAATGATGTATGATTTTCGTTCCACTTCTCACGTGTACACCACTTTGTGTTGGTCTTTCACGTGGAATTCCAATAACATTTATTCATGTTTGTGGCAGTAATGTGACAAAATGTGGAAAACTTCAAGGGGGCCAAATACTTTTGCAAGCCACTGCATCTTCACCAACCTACTATGTGACACAACAGGCATAGTTTTCTTAGTGCCTAGATTTTACTAGTACCATAGATTTTACTAGTCCTTTTAATAGTCCTTTAGATTGTAAGCTCCCAAGGGCAGGGCTCTCTCACCCTTTTGTGTCTTGGAATTTGTTATTCATTTCATAGTTTGCACTCTGTTATACATTTTATTCATCACTAGTGATCTAAGCCCATTTAAAAACAGGCTCTAGTTCTGTCGCCGCGCGGACGCACGCACACACGCCTGGGATGCAGGGATACTTGTAGATTATTAGGTAAGATGATGTTATGTCACTGTAATCACCGGTTCAGTATTTTGTACCAGTGTCCATATTAGATGTACAGTGGGATGCGAAAGTTTGGGCAACCTTGTTAATCGTCATGATTTTCCTGTATAAATCGTTGGTTGTTATGATACAAAATGTCAGTTAAATATATCATATAGGAGACCCACACAGTGATATTTGAGAAGTGAAATGAAGTTTATTGGATTTACAGAAAGTGCACAATAATTGTTTAAATAAAATTAGGCAGGTGCTTAAATTTGGGCACTGTTGTCATTTTATTGATTCCAAAACCTTTAGAACTAATTATTGGAATTGGCTTGGTAAGCTCAGTGACCCCTGACCTACATACACAGGTGAATCCAATTATGAGAGAGCGTATGTAAGGGGGTCAGTTGTAAGTTCCCCTCCTCTTTTAATTTTCTCCGAAGAGTAGCAACATGGGGGGTCTCAAAACAACTCTCAAATGACCTGAAGACAAAGATTGTTCACCATCATGGTTTAGAGGAAGGATACAGAAAGCTGTCTCAGAGATTTCAGCTGTCTGTTTCCACAGTTAGCAACATATTGAGGAAATGGAAGACCACAGGCTCAGTTCAAGTTAAGGCTTGAAGTGGCAGACCAAGAAAAATCTTGGATAAACAGAAGTGACGAATAGTGAGAACAGTGAGAGTCAACCCACAGACCAGCACCAAAGACCTACAACATCATCTTGCTGCAGATAGAGTCACTGTGCATCGTTCAACCATTCGGCGCACTTTACTGTGACGATTAATGCCACTACTCAGATGACTGAGCGTTGGTGATCTGCGGAATAATAGTTTTACAGGACCTTACCACAGGAGTTGGCAAGGAACACTCAGGACACCAACAGAACAGACCAGACACAGGGCCCCCAGTGGGGCTGGAAGACACAGAAAGATAAATACGGTTCTAACGGTCACCTGAGGAGCAGGTGATTCAGACCTTACTGCAGTCTCAGAGATACAAAAGACACAGCTCTAATGGTCATCTGTGGAGCAGGTGATTCAGACCTTACTGCAGTCTCAGAGATACAAATGACACGGCTCTAATGGTCATCTGTGGAGCAGGTGATTCAGACCTTACTGCAGTCTCAGAGATACAAACGACACGGCTCTAATGGTCATCTGTGGAGCAGGTGATTCAGACCTTACTGCAGTCTCAGAGATACAAATAATACGGCTCTAATGGTCACCTGTGGAGCAGGTGATTCAGACCTTACTGCAGTCTTAGCAACAAGTTCCTTCCGTAGTCTGGACTCTCCACGGGGAGGAGTCAGACAGGGAGAGGGAAGGACAGAACGTGAGTGACACCAGAGAGAGGGTGTCACTAACAGGTCTGGTGTTCTTTAACGATCGGTGTAACCCAGAGAGGGTCTGATTACCGTTGAACTGCAGTATCACCGAGAATGCAGAATATACCCGATTATTGGTGATCTGCAGTCTCACCGATAATCAGATAATCAGATCTCAAGAGCAGGTACAGGGCAGCAAGGAGTACTGCACAGATTCCTTCCACAGGTCTGAGCTCTCCAAAACGGGAGGAGTCAGACTGACAGTGGGAAGGAAAGTCCGAAAGTGACACTCAGGCGCAAGTGTCACTAACGGGACAAGGAACCGCCTCCAATCGTGAGGTCGGTTCTCGAGGTCGGGCAAGCCAAGTCGTAAACACACAGACAGATAAGGTACAAGATCAGCAGACAAAAGGCAGAGTCAAAGTACAGGCAGGGTTCGGCAACGGGGTATCAGATATATCGGGGTACAGATTCAGGAGGCAGAAACAGAGTCTAGGAGCGAGCCGGGATTCGGCAACGGAGTATCAGAAATAACGAGGTACAAGATCAAAGTTCAGAAGAGTAGTCAAGGCAGGCAAGAAGTCATAACAGATAATCACAATCAAACTAGTACTTTAAGCTATCAACGGAATCTAGCTTAGTGTAGGATTACAGCTCCAGCTGGTCCCGGCACACTAACGGATCTGACTAACGGATCTGGGTGCTCGCAGATACAAAGCAATAAGTACTTTAAACTATCAACAGAATCTGGCTAAGTGTGGATCCCCGGCTCCGGCCGGTTCTAGCACACTTTGGGATCTAACTATGGTCTGGGTACTGACACAAGTGAACACAACGACAGACAAAGACAGAGTGACAAGTCCAGGTTTAAATACTGACAGCAGATTCAAGCAGCCCCGCCCGAGGGGCTGAACCAACCTGCAAGGAAGATTGACAGGTGGAAGTCAGCTGACCACCAAGTCAGCTGATCTGTCTCCTCTGCCCATAAAGGTCCTATAACTCTATGTAAAGGTCCTTTTGCTCCATGTGCAGGCGTGTGGACCCAAGCTGCTGCAACAGAGATCCCTGTCCCAGCTGAGTCGGGAAGCGACACCCGGGATGGCTTGGCCAGAAAGGTGACATCAGGTGTGAAAGCAGCTGCGCTGCTTTCCACCACAGAGGTAACGTTTAAGATCGTTACATTACCCCTCCCCTGAGGCGTGGACTCCGGACACGCCCCAGACAGGTCCCCAAGAGACAATAATTGCAACGTCCTCATCTCATACCCACACTCTTCCCCTGATCAGGTACCAGAGTCGAGGACTGTCCTGTTTCAGATTCAGGATTTTGAAATAAAGGATAAATGTGATGGTCACTGCCTTTCTCGCATACAGAACATAAATACAACCTTTCATAGTGCGAGATTTCTCATGAGTGACAACCAATGCATCAGGCGAAAACATTTCCCACACTCAGAACATGAATACGTTTTCTCATCGGTGTGAGACTTCAAATGACTGAGAAGTTTAGTGTTATTTACAAAACATGTTACACACTCAGAAGACGAATAAAGCTGTCCCCCGCAGTGTGAGTTTCTACGATTGACAAGATTTATGTTATGTTTAAAACATTTCCCACACTCAGAACATTAATATGATTTCTCATCAATGTGAGACTCCCCATGACTGAGAAGTTCTTCCTCACATACAGAACACCAGTACTGCTTTTCACCGGTGTGAGATCTCCCATGGGCTACAGGCGGTAGTTCGGATACAAAAGGGGCCCAGCACAGAAAACATGAATACTTTTTCTCATTGGTGTGAGACTTCCCTTGACTGAGAAGTTTCTCCTCACATACAGGACACACGTATAATTTCTCACCTGTGTGAGATTTCCCATTAGTCACAGGTTGTCCCTCAGGTACAAAAGAGTCCCTACACTCAGAACACGAATATATGTATCCCTTAAAGTGGGGCCTACTATGGTTGACAAGATCCAAACCATGCTCAGAACATGAATGTGGTTTCTTGTTACTTAGAATCTGGTCAGATGATGGAGCTGAAGACTGTACGGTTTCAGACTCCTGAACTCGATTTGCTGCAAAAAGCAAGCTTGACCCTTGCACAGCAGATTCATGACTATAGATAGAGCCATCACTCTCATAAAGTTCGGAAATGTTATCCGCATAGTAGCTCTCTATCTGTTGTTCCTCAAAACCAATCTCTGATCCCAGTGAGGTCGCACTTCCCCTATACGAGTTCTTACCAGAATGCAATTCCTCAGGAATAATGGGTGGTGCAGGATGTACGTGGGACTTTCTATGATTGAGGAGATCAGCATAATATACAAAACCCTCTTTACACTCTGAACATGGGAAAGATTTATCAGGCGGACGGGAGGTATCTAAATCGGGGTGATATTTAAGCGACAGATTTCCCACCATAAGTTTAGTTACACCAACACATGGTTTCTGGAGGCCGGGATCTGAACTAGCACCAGAACCCGTATTTCCCGGGGATGGCGCAGCAGACCCCTTAGAACTCGGGCCTCTCACCATCCCCAAAAAATTTTTTCTTGACTTTTTCCTGCAATTTCGTACCCAATGGTCATGTTGTCCGCAATAGAAGCAAAGACCCTCTAGGCGTATTCGCGTCCTCTCTGATTCAGATAACCTAGAGTGGTGCCCTATGAATTTCCCTGGTGAGGGTTCTCTAGATTGAATTACAGAGGGGGGTGACACTGATGCAACAGAGTTTAAAATACACTTAATTGACTCAGTCAGTTGGTTAACCTGAGTCTGTAATGTATCAACCGTTTTCTTAACCTCCTTAAGAGTAGCGGTTAACACATCGATCCGTTCATCAAGTGTCACCATGTTTTTTACGGTCTGTCGTTCTGTGACGATTAATGCCACTACTCAGATGACTGAGCGTTGGTGATCTGCGGAATAATAGTTTTACAGGACCTTACCACAGGAGTTGGCAAGGAACACTCAGGACACCAACAGAACAGACCAGACACAGGGCCCCCAGTGGGGCTGGAAGACACAGAAAGATAAATACGGTTCTAACGGTCACCTGAGGAGCAGGTGATTCAGACCTTACTGCAGTCTCAGAGATACAAAAGACACAGCTCTAATGGTCATCTGTGGAGCAGGTGATTCAGACCTTACTGCAGTCTCAGAGATACAAATGACACGGCTCTAATGGTCATCTGTGGAGCAGGTGATTCAGACCTTACTGCAGTCTCAGAGATACAAACGACACGGCTCTAATGGTCATCTGTGGAGCAGGTGATTCAGACCTTACTGCAGTCTCAGAGATACAAATAATACAGCTCTAATGGTCACCTGTGGAGCAGGTGATTCAGACCTTACTGCAGTCTTAGCAACAAGTTCCTTCCGTAGTCTGGACTCTCCACGGGGAGGAGTCAGACAGGGAGAGGGAAGGACAGAACGTGAGTGACACCAGAGAGAGGGTGTCACTAACAGGTCTGGTGTTCTTTAACGATCGGTGTAACCCAGAGAGGGTCTGATTACCGGTGAACTGCAGTATCACCGAGAATGCAGAATATACCCGATTATTGGTGATCTGCAGTCTCACCGATAATCAGATAATCAGATCTCAAGAGCAGGTACAGGGCAGCAAGGAGTACTGCACAGATTCCTTCCACAGGTCTGAGCTCTCCAAAACGGGAGGAGTCAGACTGACAGTGGGAAGGAAAGTCCGAAAGTGACACTCAGGCGCAAGTGTCACTAACGGGACAAGGAACCGCCTCCAATCGTGAGGTCGGTTCTCGAGGTCGGGCAAGCCAAGTCGTAAACACACAGACAGATAAGGTACAAGATCAGCAGACAAAAGGCAGAGTCAAAGTACAGGCAGGGTTCGGCAACGGGGTATCAGATATATCGGGGTACAGATTCAGGAGGCAGAAACAGAGTCTAGGAGCGAGCCGGGATTCGGCAACGGAGTATCAGAAATAACGAGGTACAAGATCAAAGTTCAGAAGAGTAGTCAAGGCAGGCAAGAAGTCATAACAGATAATCACAATCAAACTAGTACTTTAAGCTATCAACGGAATCTAGCTTAGTGTAGGATTACAGCTCCAGCTGGTCCCGGCACACTAACGGATCTGACTAACGGATCTGGGTGCTCGCAGATACAAAGCAATAAGTACTTTAAACTATCAACAGAATCTGGCTAAGTGTGGATCCCCGGCTCCGGCCGGTTCTAGCACACTTTGGGATCTAACTATGGTCTGGGTACTGACACAAGTGAACACAACGACAGACAAAGACAGAGTGACAAGTCCAGGTTTAAATACTGACAGCAGATTCAAGCAGCCCCGCCCGAGGGGCTGAACCAACCTGCAAGGAAGATTGACAGGTGGAAGTCAGCTGACCACCAAGTCAGCTGATCTGTCTCCTCTGCCCATAAAGGTCCTATAACTCTATGTAAAGGTCCTTTTGCTCCATGTGCAGGCGTGTGGACCCAAGCTGCTGCAACAGAGATCCCTGTCCCAGCTGAGTCGGGAAGCGACACCCGGGATGGCTTGGCCAGAAAGGTGACATCAGGTGTGAAAGCAGCTGCGCTGCTTTCCACCACAGAGGTAACGTTTAAGATCGTTACATTTACACAAGGAGATGATGTATGTGAGAATGATGCAGAGGAATCCTTTTCGCCTCCCACAGCACAAACAGAGCCGCTTGAGGTATGCTAAAGCACATTTGGACAAGTCAGCTTCATTTTGGAATAAGGTGCTGTGGACTGATGAAACTAAAATTGAGTTATTTGGGCATAGCAAGGGGAATTATGCATTGAGGAAAAACAACACAGCTGCTACCTACAGTAAAATATGGTGGTGATTCCATCATGTGGTGGGGCTGTGTGGCCAATGCAGGGACTGGGAATGTTGCCAAAATTGGGGAACGCATGGATTCCACTCAGTATCAGCAGATTCTGGAGACCAATGTCCAGGAATCAGTGACAAAGCTGAAGCTGCTCCGGGCTGGATCTTTCAACAAGGCAATGGCCCTAAACACTGCTTAAAATCCCTAAAGGCATTTATGCAGAGGAACAAATACAACGTTCTGGATAGGCCATCTCAGTTCCCAGACCTGAATATAATTGAAAATCTGTGGTGTGAGTTAAAGAGAGCTGTCCATGCTTGGAAGCCATCAAACCTGAATGAACTAGAGATGTTTTGTAAAGAGGAATGGTCCAAAATACCTTCAAGCAGAATCCAGACTCTCATTGGAACCTACAGGAAGCGATTAGAGGCTGTAATTTCTGCGAAAGGAGAATCTACTAAATATGGATTTCATTTCTTTTTTTGTGGTGCCCAAATTTATGCACCTGCCTAATTTTGTTTAAACAATTATTGCACACTTTCTGTAAATCCAATAAACTTCATTTCACTTTTCAAATATCACTGTGTGTGTCTCCTACATGATATATTTAACTGACATTTTTTATCGTAACAACCAACGATTTATACAGGAAAATCATGATGATTAACAACGTTGCCCAAACTCTTGCATCCCACTGTATATCATTGTCTGTATCATTATGTACACCTTGTTTGTTTTCATACTTTGTTTAGCGTCATGGAATATGTTGGCGCTTTATAAATAATAATAATAGTACCTGCTACAATAGGATCTGGTCATCAGTCTGAAAACATTGTGCAGTGTTTGCTGAAATTTACCTGTGTAGGCACCAACCTGAGTGCCTCATAAATATGTTTTGAATTGGCGGTAAGTACAAGTAACCCAGTCATTTTTTCAAAATGGTATTAGCTAATAGCTAATTAATTACCGACTTCTTACACAGAAGGGGGCTGCTGAGCCACACGGGTGATTAGCAGGAGTATGTCTGGCACTGTTATGTCCACGTGTGACCTACTACTCTATGACCTTAGTCTAAGCAAGGAAAGGATTAGACAGATTCACTGATCATATTAAGCCCAGGGTTACCCTGGAGACAATCCACTACTGCAAGATATGCAGCCAACCTTTAGGGATTATTATTATTATTTGCTGCATTCATATTTTCAATAACTAGTAAATGGCAGTAATCTGCACTAAATGTTGACACTCCCTCTATATAAATTCCTTTTTAATTAGTATGTATGTATTTACCCAGTGCTGACATCTTCCACAACCATTTTCAAAGAACTTAATTATGTTACTAACTGTCTCTAACGCAGGCCATACACACATACGATTTTCCCATTTATATCCTGGCAGTTTTGATCATCCTTATCGAATCTCTTAGAAATCTA
Organism: Hyperolius riggenbachi; assembly: GCF_040937935.1. NCBI lineage: Eukaryota > Metazoa > Chordata > Amphibia > Anura > Hyperoliidae > Hyperolius > Hyperolius riggenbachi. The sequence goes on along the minus strand of NC_090648.1, from coordinate 114,557,709 downwards.
TTGCATGTTTGATCGATGGTAATAGAGATCGATTTTGGGCAAAGATCAATCAAATCTATCGATCAGTGTAGCGGAGAATGGCGCAGTCAGGGGGGTAGGGTGGGCAGCAGGTAAGTCTGCCGTAAAGGCACGTACCTAGGCTTATGACTTACACCTTGTCACGAGGAGGCATGAAAACTGACTTTGTCTCAAGGCGCTGAAAACCGTGGCCAGTGGCAGGGAGTGCAGGGGTTGCAACCGCACCAGGGCCTTGGGCCAGGAGCGCCCCGAGGGCCGTCCTTCAACCACTGTAGGAGCTCTTTATTAGTCCTGTGCTGATAATAATCACTCCTACAGATTATTTCAGTAGTGGTGATCATTAACAAACTGTTCCTCATCCCCTTCTTGCACCTCTGACACTGTGGTTGTCCTTGATTGGTTTTGGTGTGCTGTATTCATTTTTATGTATTGAGTGCTTTAGGGGCCCCAATGTAAAACTTGCACTGGGGCCCACAGCTTCTTAGTTATGCCACTGACTGTAGCTACACCTCTGTTCCCAATGCATTGGTGAGAGATCCTGCCTGCTGGATCATCTCAGCTGGAACATTGTCCAACACTGTTATCCTCCATCCTTATACTTTTTACCCTGTCGTGGGCCCAAATTGTCCCTCCACCTCTCTTGATAGTGAAAGAATGCATTGCTAGCCTGTAGGCTAGGTACTTGTCTGTACAGCCTCTGCCACTGTCACTGAAGGAATCATGTCCCGCTACCTGTCTGAATAAGGAACACATTGCATGTTCATCTCGCAAGCGGTCAATGCGAAGCATCAAAACAGTTGTGATTTCACCTAGCGTGTGCCCAGTCTTAGGAAACCGGCAAAACGTGAACAGTTACTGGAGTGTGGAATGTATTAACTAATGACTCTTTTTTTTATGCTATGAGTAAGGATGCTATGCGGTTCAAATTGCATAGACATTGCCTGTTTTTAAACAATTGAAATAAAGTACCCCTACTGGATCAGATAAAGGCTGCTGCCGATCTTTCTACTAATTGCCATCAGCAGCACCATTGAAGATGGTGGCACTATACAAATCAAAAATAATAATCATTTGTTATCAAAACAAGTGAACCAAAAACTTAAAGTGACTCTGTAACAAAAATTACAACGTTTTTTCTACCATCCTACAAGTTCCTAAACCTATTCTAATGTGATCTGGCTTGCTGCAGCTCTTTCTACTATAACCATCTCTGTAATAAATCAATGTATCTTTCCCCTGTCAGACTTGTCGGCCTGTGTCTGGAAGGCTGCCAAGTTCTTCAGTGTTGAACTGTTCCTCTATGCACACTCCAGTGTGTGTTTTATTTACATAAGCCAGCAGCTTCTCTGCTATCTTATCAGTGATAGAAGAGAGCTGGATAAAAATCCTCCTCTGGAGGCTGTGAAAGGAGCTGGTCTGTCACATACTAAGGAATTAACGACATAGGCAGAGCTGTCTGCAGGAAGCCTGTAATGTTCAGTGCATGAGAGAAGCTGGGGACAGAAGGTAAACACACACAAGTGATCTCTTGAGATTCAGAAGTAAGGCTGTATACAGCCTGCTTGTGTATGGATGTATTTTCTATGTGTGGACATGCTGTACATCAACCTACTTCCTGTTTTGGTGGCCATTTTGTTTGTTTATAAACAAACTTTTTAAAACAGTTTTTGTCTACTTTTAATGCGGCGGGGAGCGGTGAAATTGTGACAGAGGGTAATAGATGTCCCCTAACGCACTGGTATGTTTACTTTTGTGCGATTTTAACAATACAGATTCTCTTTAAGGGCCTTGTCACACTGTCACATTGTGACCAAGATTGACTGACCCCTCTCACCCTGCTCACTCCATCTTCCAGCTTACTCCTTCAGGAGTGAGACACCGGTCAGTCCTAACTAAAACTTCCAGGCACAGGAACAGCTTCTTCCCTCAGACGGTAGTCATGCCTAACCCTCCTGGCGGTTGATTTTTTTCTGCAAAATATGCAGAAATCCTTTTAAAAAAAATTTTTTTTTGTTTCATGTAAAGCTACCAGAGTGGTAGCTACATGAAACACCACTAGAGGGCGCATGTGTCCCTCTAGTGCGATTGTCGCCGGCATCAATAGCAAACAGGGGAACGTGTATATAACACGTTCCCCTGTTTGGCTTCTCCTGTCGCCATGGCGACGATCGGAATGACGTCAGTCGACGTCCTGACGTCAGACGGCTCAGATCCAGCCCATAGCGCTGCCTGGAACTCATTGGTCCGGGCAGCGCAGGGCTCTGGCGGGGAGGCCTCTTCCGCCGCTGCGTGCGGGCGATCGCCGCAGAGCGGCGGCGATCAAGCTGTATGCGCGGCTAGCAAAGTGCTAGCTGCGCGTACAGCACTTTATATGGCGCAAATCGCCCCACCAGGGGCTGAGATATCTTCCTGCGCGGCATACAGGGCCGGTCCTGGACTTTCTGCTGCCTGAGGCAAAGATCGTAAAGGCGCCCCCCCCCCCAATATTTCTACATAACATGAGCGGCGGCCGGCGGCAGCCAGCCAGCCTTATCATCATCATCGACACGTCGGCGGCGCTCGCTGCTCAGTGACTGACCGTGACAATCAGCCGCAGCCAGGGCAGCAGAGCGGGCGGCAGCCGCCGCCATCAAATCAGCAGGCTTAGGCACTAGGCAGCGTCACCAGCATGCAGCCTTGGAGGAGACAGGAGAGGCCGCAGAGCTCAGAGTCATCGGACTCGGAGGCCGGCGGCAACAGTGCAGTTTCTAGGCTAAAATGCACCCAGGGCGAGGGTGTAAAAATTGCGCCCCCCCCCCCCAGTATAGGTAACCAGCTATAGGTCCCCCCCGAGTATAGGTGGCCAGGCATGGGTGAGCCAGTAAAGTTGCCCCCAGTATAGGTTAGCCAGGTAGTTGCCTCCAGTATAGGTAGCCAGTATAGTTGCCCCCAGTATGTTAGATAGGCAGGCACCCCCCCCCCCCCCGGTATAAGTTAGATAAGTAGGTGCCCCCAGTACAGGTTAGCTAGGTAGGTGCCTCCAATATAGGTAGCCAGTATAGTTGCCCCCAGCATAGGTTAGATAGGTAGGTACCCCCAGTATAGGTTAGTTAGGTAGGTGCCCCCAGTATAGGTAGCCAGTATAGTTGCCACCTGTATAGGCTAGCTAGGTAGGTAGGTGCCCCCAATACAGGTTAGATAAGTGCCCCCAGTATAGGTTAGATAGGTAGCTTCCCCCCAGTATAGGTTAGATTAGGTCGCTGCCCTTCAGTATAGGTTAGATTAGGTAGGTGCCCCCAGTACAGGTTAGATTAGGTAGGTGCCCCCAGTATAGATTAGATAGGTAGCTGCCCCCAGCATAGGTTAGACAGGTAGCTGCCCCCCAGCATAGGTTAGATAGGTAGCTGCCCCCCAGTATAGGTAAGATAGGTAGCTGCCCCCCAGTACAGGTTAGATTAGGTAGGTGCCCCCCAGTATAGGATAGATAGGTAGCTGCCCCCAGTACAGGTTAGATTAGGTAGGTGCCCCCCAGTATAGGATAGATAGGTAGCTGCCCCCAGTACAGGTTAGATTAGGTAGGTGCCCCCCAGTATAGGATAGATAGGTAGCTGCCCCCAGTATAGGTTAGATAGGTAGCTGCCCCCCAGTGTAGGTTAGATAGGTAGCTGCCCCCCAGTGTAGGTTAGATAGGTAGCTGCCCCCCAGTATAGGATAGATAGGTAGCTGCCCCCCAGTATAGGTTAGATAGGTAGCTGCCCCCCAGTATAGGTTAGATAGGTAGCTGCCCCCCAGTATAGGTTAGATAGGTAGCTGCCCCCCAGTATAGGTTAGATAGGTAGCTGCCCCCCAGTATAGGATAGATAGGTAGCTGGCCCCCAGTATAGGTTAGATTAGGTAGGTGCCCCCCAGTATAGGATAGATAGGTAGCTGCCCCCAGTACAGGTTAGATTAGGTAGGTGCCCCCCAGTATAGGATAGATAGGTAGCTGCCCCCAAAACAGGTTAGATTAGGTAGGTGCCCCCCAGTATAGGATAGATAGGTAGCTGCCCCCAAAACAGGTTAGATTAGGTAGGTGCCCCCCAGTATAGGATAGATAGGTAGCTGCCCCCAAAACAGGTTAGATTAGGTAGGTGCCCCCCAGTATAGGATAGATAGGTAGCTTGCCCAGGTAGGTGCCCCCTCATAATGGCGGAGGGGGGAGCCGGAGCCGCGGGGGGGGGCAGCCCGACCTCTCCCTCCCTCTCCCCGGGCCGTCCTCCATGCTCCCCCCTCGGACTTTAGGCAGCAGAGTTAGCACGCAGGGAAGCGCTGCTGTACACAGCCTGTTACTCACCTCCCTGGATCCGATCGCCGCTCCCGCCCTGCTGGTCTCCTCTCTGCCTAGCCGGCTGATACACACGCGGCTGCTTCCTGTGTAAACAGGAAGCAGCGTGTGTAATGTATCAGCGGCTACATTGCAGAGAGGAGACCAGCAGGGCGGGAGCGGCGATCGGATCCAGGGAGGTGAGTAACAGGCTGTGTACAGCAGCGCTTCCCTGCGCGCTAACTCTGCTGCCTAAAGTCCGAGGGGGGAGCATGGAGGGCGGCCCGGGGAGAGGGAGGGAGAGGGAGGGCTGCCCTCACCGCGGCTCTGGCTCCCCCCGCTCAGTCACAGCCACTTCATCTGGTGCCGCCCCTCCACTTCCTGCCGCCTGAGGAACCCGCCTCACCCCGCCTCATGGGCGGGCCGGCCCTGGCGGCATAGCCCGAGCTCAGCTCAGGCTTACCGCCAAGAAGGTTAATGCAGAACCACGCTAGAACTGCTAGGACTTTAAAGCATTTCAGTATAGAACTGAAAATGAACAATTCTCACTAGAGATGTCACGAACATCAGATTTTGGGTTCACGAACATCGAATCCGAACTTCTGTAAAAAGTTTGGATTTGCACGAACCGGGCGAGCCTCCATAGACTTCAACGGGCAGGCAAATTTCACAAACTACAAAGACTGTTTCTGGCCACAAAAGTAATGGAAAACTAGTTTCAAAGGCTCTAACACCTGGACCGGGGCATGGCGGAGGGGGACCCATGCCAAAAGTCCCACCAAAAATGACATAGTTAACACAGAGTCGGGTTTTAATCCCTAAAGGGGGGAAATCACAGTACATTCCCACATTTGAGGAAAAGGGCTGCTTTAAAATGTCCAGAGTTGTAATGTAAGGGCTGTGCCCACTTCACACTGACAGACCAAACACCTCATTTACCTAGATTGAGCGCTAACAGGTCTGCGCTGTCTGTGCACTAACACACAGACACTGAGAATGCTGCAACAGTAGTTCAAACACAATACAGTGATAATAACACAGGCCCTGGAGCACTATTGTGCTTGTAGTGGGCACAATGGTGGGTGCCTGTGGGCTGTGGAGTGTCACACACAAAAACATAACAGCAGAAGGATGAAGTAGCCCTCAGAAGGGCTGTTTGGGATGATTAAACTGCTATCAGCCAGTGAGGATCAAAATAAACAAGCCTAATTACTGCTTTCCCTAGCAATGTGTCTCCCTTCCTCTCTCTATTCCAGCTAAATACAGACTGGAACATGGCGGATGCTGCTGCGTTTTTATAGGGGGCGGGTGGGTCTGTGAGTGAGTGCAGGCTGATTGGCTGCCATGTGTCTGCTGACTGTGAAGTAAGGGGTCAAAGTTTAGCCCAATCATGATGTATGGGGACAGGTCGAATAGCGCCATGTGCTCATCACTCGCGGCAAGCGCGAATACATGATCTATGCCGAATAGTGCTCGCCGGCGAACTATTCGGGCCATCTCTACTTCTCACCCTGTTCACTGCGGCTATAACTTACATACTGCCCTTGCTTTGTAATATATATACAATCTGTCTTTGTATTGTTTTGTTTGTGTCTGTTAAGCAACTTATTGTTTTGTTTATGTATGTTAAGCAACTCCCAAAATCCCTGGTAAGTGCAAGCTTATTTGGTAAAATAAATTGATTTTGACTCAGTCCTAACCCCCCCCCCCACCTAATCTTAAACCCCACCCCCAACCTACGGAAATTTAACCTTGACTGCCCTCCCCCGGCTGTAAACTGTCTGTAAAAAAACATTAAGTATCAGGTCCTGCAATAGACTCTAAATATCAGGTTCTGCCATAGTTGCCCATACAAATATGGTTTACAGTAGGAGCCCAAATTTCCTGATATAAATGATTTTTGTATCCGGGCCTATGGTGGTGCCCAAACTTTTGCGTCTCTTCAGCACTCAAATATGCTTCTCCAACAAGGCACTACTGAATGCCTTTCTGTGCACAATGTAGTCCTGTTCCAATCATTGTAGTTGAATGTGGTCAGCCCTGCCACAGAAAGCAACGCATGTGCTGTGCATTTCTGTAAAATGCTCAGCCAATGGCATGGTATTGCAATGTGGCAGTGTGCCCACTACCCAGGTCTAAATTATACCAGTCTGTTAGCTGCATAAATATATTTACCGTACTTCTCATCCATGTGTAAGAAAGCTCCATAAGTCTTCAGTACATAATTGTAGTCTTTTAAACCGTACTCAGATCCAAAGCTGCTGAGCTGAATTTGGCGCTTGGTATAGATTGAAGTACCATGGTAACAAACTCACACACATTCTGTAATTAGGAGATATGACTGTACTGAAAAGCTTCATGGGTGCTGATCCACTCTACTTGGATTGCATTGAAAAGCTTTGCAGCTAGCTAAGCTAAATGGGTTGGTGGGTGGGTTTGCCTTCTATGCTGCTTAATAATGTGAATTAATAAATATATTTTGTATTTTCTTTAACTTTTTGGCTCCCTACATACTTACTATTAGCTAGCTAAGCTAGCATAAAAGGGGCATTTTCTACCTACACATTACAACATTCTGAAATAATCAGATTTTTAGCACATTCTTTATTTAGAATCATAAATAGATTTCTCTGCTCCAGTGTTCACAGGAAACAGGAGAGGAAAGCAAATCATTGCTTTTGATCCCTGAAAGACAGGTGTATATTTGCATACATTCAGCCATTGTGTTCTAAACATATAGAAATATGAGTGTGTCCAATGCAAATCACTCTTTGTTGGTGCAATCAGGCTGAAAGCTCATTTAAAACGCACTAGATAGCTTAAATATTCAGCACTTTCTTTTTAGTGCTTGCTTAGTATTGCTAAAATTATTCTGGTGTTTGACATAGTATATTGATCAGCACACATTTAATGACAACAAAAACGGGATCTAAAGTTTTAAACTGAACCTAAATCGGGGGAAAAAAATGAGTTGAACATACCTGGTGCTTCTGCCAGCCCCTTGCAGCCGCCCTGTGCCCACATCATCACGGAATGATCCTCCAGTCCCCTGCAACGCCCCTCTTTTTAGGATGCACCGCCCTGGTCCGTGTAGGGAAATCTCTACTGCGCATGCGCAGAATGCTTCTGGCACCAGGAGGGTGAACGGGAATGTGCACAGCCGCGCATGTGCAGTGGCTGTCAACTAGGAGAGTTGCCCTGCCCATAAGGGGTGCTGTGGGGGACTGGAGGATCGCTTAGCGACAGCGGGGGCGCAGGTTGGCTGCAGGGGGCAGGTATAAGACCAAAGTACGGTAAACTCGTTTTTTATCCCCACTTATGTTCTCTTTAAGGTACGTACTCATATGCAATAACCATCAGTCAAAACGATAACGACCATTAAAGCCACCGATCGTTATGTGTACAGCAGCCTATGATCGATCCTGCTCAGGGATTGTTAAGGATCAATCCTGTCAGATCCTTAACGATGTCACAATACTACTTTAACCATTTTAGCCTTTTAGACATGACTGTCATGTCCAAAAGGCTGCTGCTGCTGCACTGCTGCGCGCTCCCGTGATCTGTCATCCACCAATCATTGTCCCTTCGCCCCCCATTTCCCAATCCAAGAGGTGTCAATTCTTGTACAGGATCTTTTCAAAAAATTAGCATATTGTGATAAAGTTCATTGTTTTCTGTAATGTACTGATAAACATTAGACTTTCATATATTTTAGATTCAAATACACACAACTGAAGTAGTTCAAGCCTTTTATTGTTTTAATATTGATGATTTTGGCATACAGCTCATGAAAACTCAAATTTCCTATCTCAAAAAATTAGCATATTTCATCCGACCAATAAAAGAAAAGTGTTTTTAAAACAAAAAAAGTAAACCCTTAAATAATTATGTTCAGTTATGCACTCAATAGTTGGTTGGGAATCCTTTTGCAGAAATGACTACTTCAATGCGGCGTGGCATGGAGGCAATCAGCCTGTGGCACTGCTCAGGTGTTATGGAGGCCCAGGATGCTTTGATAGCGGCCTTAAGCTCATCCAGAGTGTTGGGTCTTGCGTCTCTCCACTTGCTCTTCACAATATCCCACAGATTCTCTATGGGGTTCAGGTCAGGAGAGTTGGCAGGCCAATTGAGCACAGCAATACCATGGTCAGTAAACCATTTACCAGTGGTTTTGGCACTGTGAGCAGGTGCCAGGTCGTGCTGAAAAATGAAATCTTCATCTCCATAAAGCTTTTCAGCAGATGGAAGCATAAAGTGCTCCAAAATCTCCTGATAGCTAGCTGCATTGACCCTGCCCTTGATAAAACACAGTGGACCAACATCAGCAGCTGACATGGCACCCCAGATCATCACTGACTGTGGGTACTTGACACTGGACTTCAGGCATTTTGGCATTTCCCTCTCCCCAGTCTTCCTCCAGACTCTGGCACCTTGATTTCCGAATGACATGTAAAAGTTGCTTTCATCCGAAAAAAGTACTTTGGACCACTGAGCAACAGTCCAGTGCTGCTTCTCTGTAGCCCAGGTCAGGTGCTTCTGCCACTGTTTCTGGTTCAAAAGTGGGTTCATGCTTCCATCTGCTGAAAAGCTTTATGGAGATGAAGATTTCATTTTTCAGCACGACCTGGCACCTGCTCACAGTGCCAAAACCACTGGTAAATGGTTTACTGACCATGGTATTACTGTGCTCAATTGGCCTGCCAACTCTTCTGACCTGAACCCCACAGAGAATCTGTGGGATATTGTGAAGAGCAAGTTGAGAGACGCAAGACCCAACACTCTGGATGAGCTTAAGGCCGCTATCAAAGCATCCTGGGCCTCCATAACACCTGAGCAGTGCCACAGGCTGATTGCCTCCATGCCACGCCGCATTGAAGCAGTCATTTCTGCAAAAGGATTCCCGACCAAGTATTGAGTGCATAACTGAACATAATTATTTGAAGGTTGACTTTTTTTGTTTTAAAAACACTTTTCTTTTATTGGTCGGATGAAATGTGCTAATTTTTTGAGATAGGAAATTCGGGTTTTCATAAGCTGTATGCCAAAATCATCAATATTAAAACAATAAAAGGCTTGAACTACTTCAGTTGTGTGTATTTGAATCTAAAATATATGAAAGTCCAATGTTTATCAGTACATTACAGAAAATGATGAACTTTATCACAATATGCTAATTTTTTGAGAAGATCCTGTATGTGTGTACTTAGCTTTAGGCTAGGTTCACAGAGGGCATTATGTTGAATTCCATGTAAAAACGGGAAAGTCACGCTGAAAATCACCAACATCAGAAAAAACTTCAGACAGCAGCGTCCTCTCTCCATACAAAACCACAAACCTTATATCATCCCTAACCATCCTTTCACCACTATCTCTCTCATCTCTAAATCAGGTCCTGCCTTGACCCCATGCCCTTTCACTTATTCACCTATCCTCTTCCATTTCATCTGCCTTAACCTCCATCTTCACCAAAGGCATCTTTCCATCCCCACTCAAACAAGCCCTCACAAGGCCTATGGAAGCCGATAACCACAGGCCACTGAACCGGGCCTATACAATTTGTTTACTGGCATCATCTCATTGTCTTATAAATGTCACATTATCTGTTTACCATTATGCAATTATTGTCCAGTAATACCTCCAAATATGTGCAAGATAAAGCACTTTTCAGATTTGGAAACTGCTCAACTTTATAGTCTGTAGATGTGAAAAATGAAACTTCGTCAACACTTTGTACATCACACCAAAGTTGAAGTGAATTTTTAAGATTAAATGATCTCTGGAAATATTAGTGTTTGAGAACTACAGAAGAAAAGCATTTTATAAATGTTGTTGTTGTAATCATTAAAGGACACCTGAAGTGAAAGGGATATGAAGGCCATATTAGTTTTCTTTTAAAAAATGGGAATTACATGGCTGTCCTACCGATCCTCTTCCTCTAAGGATACATTTCCACTAGAAGCATGCGATTCACATGTCATTTTTCGGGTTGCAAAATTTGCATGCTTATTCGCATAGGCGTATAAGCATTTTTTTTTTTTTTTTAATGTGAATGCGCATTCGCAGATTTTTTTTCATTTCTATTTGAGAGATCCAGGAAGGAAGTCCTATATGTCTATATTGTCTTATTGATTGCGAAAATATGCAAATTCATCGAATGAAAACAAGCACACAAGAATTCATTATTGTGCGCATTTGTGTGATAAAAAAACGCACAAGTTTGTACCTAGAGGAAACAGGCCCTAATACATTTAGCCATAGACCCTGAACAAGCATGCTGATCAGGTGCTCTGACTCAGCTGATACATTAGCTGCATGCTGGTTTCAGGTGTGCTAAGTTGAGACTTGCTATTTGCTTGTTACATCAGCAGTTAAGATTTTAATATCGATCTTATTTCCCAATACATGTTGAACATAGAGCACAATGCACCAGATACTTAGTTCATTTACACGTTCCCATGAGAGTAAGTAGATGTTGCATTAAGAAAGCTTTCAGTTGTATAATGGATCTGGCCAATCCTCCTTGAAAATATCTCTAATAATTATGACAAGATTTCCCATCTGTATAAATGAACTAACGTTTATAAACAAGGTTTTAAATAAGCAGAGATTGTCTTGATTACCCAAAGGCCAGTCATTGTGGCTTTTGCAGTATAAGTTACCCACCCATCTTGTTACCCTGACAACAAAATCCTTCAGCATTCAGTTAGGTTAGGTTACAGGCTCTGAACATTCCTAATTAAGCCCAAGTTTTAATACGGGTCCAGGGGCGTAGCAATAGGCCCTGCAGCGCTTGCGCCCGCGGGGGGGCCCGGCCCCCCCCTGGGGCCCGCTCGGGGCCGTTTTTTGGGGGCTGGAGGGGTGGCAGCATGAGGGGAAAGCCTTGCCCACAGTCGGCGGGGAGAGGGGAAGTTCCCCCCTCTCCCTCACCTCGGGGCTCTCCCCTCTGCGCTCCCCTCCAGCTAGTGAATGTGTGTGGGCAGCGGCGGCGGGATACATACCTTCTTCCTTGCGTTCCATCGCCGCCTTCTCGCTCTAGCGGCTGACGTCACTTCCGGAAGCGGAAGTGACGTCAGCCGCTAGAGCGAGAAGGCGGCGATGGAACGCAAGGAAGAAGGTATGTATCCCGCTGCTGCCCGCTGCCCACACACAGGGGGATTTTCAGGTGTCTGCTGCCCACATTACGATTTTCAGGTGCCTGCTGCCCACATTACGATTTTCAGGTGTCTGCTGCCCACATTACGATTTTCAGGTGCCTGCTGCCCACATTACGATTTTCAGGTGTCTGCTGCCCACATTACGATTTTCAGGTGTCTGCTGCCCACATTACGATTTTCAGGTGTCTGCTGCCCACATTACGATTTTCTGGTCACTGCTGCCCACATTGCGATTTTCTGGTCACTGCTGCCCACATTGCGATTTTCAGGTGTCTGCTGCCCACATTACGATTTTCAGGTGTCTGCTGCCCACATTACGATTTTCTGGTGTCTGCTGCCCACATTACGATTTTCAGGTGCCTGCTGCCCACATTACGATTTTCAGGTGTCTGCTGCCCACATTACGATTTTCAGGTGCCTGCTGCCCACATTACGATTTTCAGGTGTCTGCTGCCCACATTAAGATTTTCAGGTGTCTGCTGCCCACATTACGATTTTCTGGTCACTGCTGCCCACATTGCGATTTTCTGGTCACTGCTGCCCACATTGCGATTTTCAGGTGTCTGCTGCCCACATTACGATTTTCAGGTGTCTGCTGCCCACATTACGATTTTCTGGTGTCTACTGCCCACATTGCGATTTTCTGGTCACTGCTGCCCACATTACGATTTTCAGGTGCCTGCTGCCCACATTACGATTTTCAGGTGTCTGCTGCCCACATTACGATTTTCAGGTGTCTGCTGCCCACATTACGATTTTCAGGTGTCTGCTGCCCACATTACGATTTTCTGGTCACTGCTGCCCACATTGCGATTTTCTGGTCACTGCTGCCCACATTGCGATTTTCAGGTGTCTGCTGCCCACATTACGATTTTCAGGTGTCTGCTGCCCACATTACGATTTTCTGGTGTCTGCTGCCCACATTGCGATTTTCTGGTCACTGCTGCCCACATTACGATTTTCAGGTGTCTGCTGCCCACATTACGATTTTCTGGTGTCTGCTGCCCACATTACGATTTTCAGGTGTCTGCTGCCCACATTACGATTTTTAGGTGTCTGCTGCCCACATTACGATTTTCTGGTCACTGCTGCCCACATTGCGATTTTCTGGTCACTGCTGCCCACATTACGATTTTCAGGTGTCTGCTGCCCACATTGCGATTTTCAGGTGCCTGCTGCCCACATTACGATTTTCAGGTGTCTGCTGCCCACCCATCTTGTTACCCTGACAACAAAATCCTTCAGCATTCAGTTAGGTTAGGTTACAGGCTCTGAACATTCCTAATTAAGCCCAAGTTTTAATACGGGTCCAGGGGCGTAGCAATAGGCCCTGCAGCGCTTGCACCCGCGGGGGGGCCCGGCCCCCCCCTGGGGCCCGCTCGGGGCCGTTTTTTGGGGGCTGGAGGGGTGGCAGCATGAGGGGAAAGCCTTGCCCACAGTCGGCGGGGAGAGGGGAAGTTCCCCCCTCTCCCTCACCTCGGGGCTCTCCCCTCTGCGCTCCCCTCCAGCTAGTGAATGTGTGTGGGCAGCGGCGGCGGGATACATACCTTCTTCCTTGCGTTCCATCGCCGCCTTCTCGCTCTAGCGGCTGACGTCACTTCCGGAAGCGGAAGTGACGTCAGCCGCTAGAGCGAGAAGGCGGCGATGGAACGCAAGGAAGAAGGTATGTATCCCGCTGCTGCCCGCTGCCCACACACAGGGGGATTTTCAGGTGTCTGCTGCCCACATTACGATTTTCAGGTGCCTGCTGCCCACATTACGATTTTCAGGTGTCTGCTGCCCACATTACGATTTTCAGGTGCCTGCTGCCCACATTACGATTTTCAGGTGTCTGCTGCCCACATTACGATTTTCAGGTGTCTGCTGCCCACATTACGATTTTCAGGTGTCTGCTGCCCACATTACGATTTTCTGGTCACTGCTGCCCACATTGCGATTTTCTGGTCACTGCTGCCCACATTGCGATTTTCAGGTGTCTGCTGCCCACATTACGATTTTCAGGTGTCTGCTGCCCACATTACGATTTTCTGGTGTCTGCTGCCCACATTACGATTTTCAGGTGCCTGCTGCCCACATTACGATTTTCAGGTGTCTGCTGCCCACATTACGATTTTCAGGTGCCTGCTGCCCACATTACGATTTTCAGGTGTCTGCTGCCCACATTACGATTTTCAGGTGTCTGCTGCCCACATTACGATTTTCTGGTCACTGCTGCCCACATTGCGATTTTCTGGTCACTGCTGCCCACATTGCGATTTTCAGGTGTCTGCTGCCCACATTACGATTTTCAGGTGTCTGCTGCCCACATTACGATTTTCTGGTGTCTACTGCCCACATTGTGATTTTCTGGTCACTGCTGCCCACATTACGATTTTCAGGTGTCTGCTGCCCACATTACGATTTTCTGGTATCTGCTGCCCACATTACGATTTTCAGGTGTCTGCTGCCCACATTACGATTTTCAGGTGTCTGCTGCCCACATTAAGATTTTCTGGTCACTGCTGCCCACATTGCGATTTTCTGGTCACTGCTGCCCACATTGCGATTTTCAGGTGTCTGCTGCCCACATTACGATTTTCAGGTGTCTGCTGCCCACATTACGATTTTCTGGTGTCTGCTGCCCACATTGCGATTTTCTGGTCACTGCTGCCCACATTACGATTTTCAGGTGTCTGCTGCCCACATTACGATTTTCTGGTGTCTGCTGCCCACATTACGATTTTCAGGTGTCTGCTGCCCACATTACGATTTTTAGGTGTCTGCTGCCCACATTACGATTTTCTGGTCACTGCTGCCCACATTGCGATTTTCTGGTCACTGCTGCCCACATTACGATTTTCAGGTGTCTGCTGCCCACATTGCGATTTTCAGGTGCCTGCTGCCCACATTACGATTTTCAGGTGTCTGCTGCCCACATTACGATTTTCTGGTGACTGCTGCCCACATTACGATTTTCAGGTGCCTGCTGCCCACATTACGATTTTCAGGTGTCTGCTGCCCACATTACGATTTTCTGGTCACTGCTGCCCACATTGCGATTTTCAGGTGTCTGCTGCCCACATTGCGATTTTCAGGTGTCTGCTGCCCACATTGCGATTTTCTGGTGTCTGCTGCCCACATTACGATTTTCTGGTGTATGCTGCCCACATTAGGATTTTCTGGTGAATGCTGCCCACATTGCGATTTTCTGGTGACTGTTGCCCACATTGCGATTTTCTGGTGACTGCTGCCCACATTGCGATTTTCTGGTGACTGCTGCCCACATAAGGATTTTCTGGTGACTGCTGCCCACATTAGGATTTTCTGGTGTGTGCTGCCCACATTATGATATTCTGGTGACTGACTGCTGCCCACATTAGGATTTTCTGGTGACTGCTGCCCACATTACGATATTCTGGTGACTGCTGCCCACATTAGGATTTTCTGGTGACTGATGCCCACATTGCGATTTTCTGGTGACTGCTGCCCACATGGCGATTTTCTGGTGAACTCTGCCCACATTACGATTTTCTGTCCCACATTACGATATTCTGGTGAACGCTGCCCACATTACGATTGTCTGGTGACTGCTGCTCACGTTACGATTTTCAGGTGTCTGCTGCCCACATTACGATTTTCTGGTGTCTGCTGCCCACATTACGATTTTCAGGTGTCTGCTGCCCACATTACGATTTTCAGGTGTCTGCTGCCCACATTAAGATTTTCTGGTCACTGCTGCCCACATTGCGATTTTCTGGTCACTGCTGCCCACATTGCGATTTTCAGGTGTCTGCTGCCCACATTACGATTTTCAGGTGTCTGCTGCCCACATTACGATTTTCTGGTCACTGCTGCCCACGTTGCGATTTTCTGGTCACTGCTGCCCACATTGCGATTTTCAGGTGTCTGCTGCCCACATTACGATTTTCAGGTGTCTGCTGCCCACATTACGATTTTCTGGTGTCTGCTGCCCACATTGCGATTTTCTGGTCACTGCTGCCCACATTACGATTTTCAGGTGTCTGCTGCCCACATTACGATTTTCTGGTGTCTGCTGCCCACATTACGATTTTCAGGTGTCTGCTGCCCACATTACGATTTTCAGGTGTCTGCTGCCCACATTAAGATTTTCTGGTCACTGCTGCCCACATTGCGATTTTCTGGTCACTGCTGCCCACATTGCGATTTTCAGGTGTCTGCTTCCCACATTACGATTTTCAGGTGTCTGCTGCCCACATTACGATTTTCTGGTGTCTGCTGCCCACATTGCGATTTTCTGGTCACTGCTGCCCACATTACGATTTTCAGGTGTCTGCTGCCCACATTACGATTTTCTGGTGTCTGCTGCCCACATTACGATTTTCAGGTGTCTGCTGCCCACATTACGATTTTTAGGTGTCTGCTGCCCACATTACGATTTTCTGGTCACTGCTGCCCACATTGCGATTTTCTGGTCACTGCTGCCCACATTACGATTTTCAGGTGTCTGCTGCCCACATTGCGATTTTCAGGTGCCTGCTGCCCACATTACGATTTTCAGGTGTCTGCTGCCCACATTACGATTTTCTGGTGACTGCTGCCCACATTACGATTTTCAGGTGCCTGCTGCCCACATTACGATTTTCAGGTGTCTGCTGCCCACATTACGATTTTCTGGTCACTGCTGCCCACATTGCGATTTTCTGGTCACTGCTGCCCACATTGCGATTTTCAGGTGTCTGCTGCCCACATTGCGATTTTCAGGTGTCTGCTGCCCACATTGCGATTTTCTGGTGTCTGCTGCCCACATTACGATTTTCTGGTGTATGCTGCCCACATTAGGATTTTCTGGTGAATGCTGCCCACATTGCGATTTTCTGGTGACTGTTGACCACATTGCGATTTTCTGGTGACTGCTGCCCACATTGCGATTTTCTGGTGACTGCTGCCCACATAAGGATTTTCTGGTGACTGCTGCCCACATTAGGATTTTCTGGTGTGTGCTGCCCACATTATGATATTCTGGTGACTGACTGCTGCCCACATTAGGATTTTCTGGTGACTGCTGCCCACATTACGATATTCTGGTGACTGCTGCCCACATTAGGATTTTCTGGTGACTGATGCCCACATTGCGATTTTCTGGTGACTGCTGCCCACATGGCGATTTTCTGGTGAACTCTGCCCACATTACGATTTTCTGTCCCACATTACGATATTCTGGTGAACGCTGCCCACATTACGATTGTCTGGTGAATGCTGTCCACGTTACAATTTTCTGGTGACTGCTGCTCACGTTACGATTTTCTGGTGAACTCTGCCCACATTATGATTTTCTGGTGAACTCTGCCCACATTATGATTTTCTGGTGAACGCTGCCCACATTACGATTGTCTGGTGAATGCTGTCCACGTTACAATTTTCTGGTGACTGGTGCCCACATTACGATTTTCTGGTGAACTCTGCCCACATTATGATTTTCTAAAGGCCCACATTACGATTTTCTGGTGAACTCTGCCCACATTACGATTTTCTGGCCCACATTACGATTGTCTGGTAAAATGCTGCCCACTTTACAATTAATTTACAGTGAAACGCTGCCCCATTACGATTATTTGGCACCTATGGGGGGGGGGGGGGCCCATCCAAATATTCGCAGGGGGGCCCAGTGATTTCTAGTTACGCCCCTGTACAGGTCAATACTGTTCACGTGGACGTGTATAACCGTCTATACCACTAGGGAGGCTAACACTTAAAGTGTACCTGAGACAGGGGGGCATAAAAGTTTTATACATACCTGGGGCTTCCTCTAGCCCCCTCTGTGCAGATCGCTCTCTCGCCGCAGTCTAAAGCCTCATAGATTCTCCCGTCGCAGCTCCGTTCTCCGGTGCCAGTCGGATCCAGTCAGTGCAGGCGCAGTGCAGCCAAGTACGCTCCCCCGTCTGGAATGGGAAGTGAAAAAACTGAGGAAATCCATCTGCTGGCCAAGAAGCAGTAACCCTGTGCTATCACTCCCAATTGAAACCTGCAGCAAATCCTCACTGTGAGCAGCAACACCTGATTACTGCTGCTTGGCCAGCAAGTGGATTTCCTCAGCTTTTCCAGCGCCCAGTCCGACACTGCATTATGCCTAACTGGCTGTGAAGAACGGGGCTGCTAACAGAGACTCTATGAGGCTTCAGACCGTAGTGAGGGAGTGATCTGCACAGACGGGGCTGGAGGAAGCCCCAGGTATGTATAAAACGGTATGCCCGCTCGTCTCAGGTCCACTTTAACCCTTTGGGGACTGGCTACCTAACCCCCATTAAGGACCAGGCCATTTTACATGCGAGAGTGCATTTGGGGGGGTCAGGCAGTCAGATCCCCAGTTTGGCTGGGTAAATATGGTGTCCCCTGTGTGGCCAGGTGTCCTCCGTATAGCCTGCAGCCTTTATTCACCTTCCAGGCTCCAGCCATGAGCAGCTGTAGACCCCTCCGCTCTCGCCGGCATCCTCGCTCGCACTGACGTTAAGTTCCGGGTCGCGGTTTGATGACGTCATCAAGCCACGACCCGGAACTTAATGTCAGTGCGAGTGAGGATGCCGGCCAGAGCGGAGGGGAGCGCCGATTGTCAGGAGGGTGAGTGGATCCTCTTCCCCCCCCCCACTGCCACAGCTCTTAAAGTGATCACTAGTATCTGTAGTATCTGCCGGTGATCGTAGTGATCACTGAGGGGTGATGCCAGCTTTCATATGACAGCTTAATCTCCCCTCTCGGGTGCGCACAATCGCGTCGGGAGCGGAAACGGCAGGCGGCGTAAATCCTACACCGCATCAACCTAGGGCAGCCACAAGTGCGGTGTAGGATTTACATGTGGCGGTCTCCAAAGGGTTAAGGTAGCCATACAACTAGCGATGATGAGCAGATGTGAGCAAAAGACAAATCTCTCTCTGATCAAATCTGATTAGAGAGAGATCTGTCGGCTGCCCGTACGCCGCAGGCCAATTCATGCTGAAATCAATTTCATGCTGAAATCAATCAGGAATTGGCCTTTTGACGCCGCTTCACCAGCCCGGCACTGTCTCCCTAATGTGCAATGTACACACACTAGGGATGAGCAAGATTAGTTTCACAAGAAGCAAAACTATCATGGCGTGCATAGGGGCATGATCTGCAGCGCAGAGGGTTAAGTTAAAGGGGCGTAACTACAAATCATGGGGCCCCCAGCAAAACTTTGATGGGGCCTCCCAATGTTAACTCCCTTTCCCTTGCCTTCCTTGGTAAACCTCATTGCTGGGGGGAAATCAGGAAAAAAAGGGCGCAGGAGCCCCTGTGGAAAAAAAATGGCGCCACATTGGTATCTATGATACAAACAGCGATTAGTGGCAGAAAAGGGAAATTTGGGAACGCATGGTGGCACCCGCTATCAGGCGCTTGTCCACGCCAAAATGTACCCCTTTTCCTGTAAATCACAGCTTTTACTTTTCCACAAAGCACCAGAGTGCTCGCTACGCAATGCCGCAATTTGCATTTCACAAACCCCCTGCACCCGCGATTGTATTGGGCGGATGCAGAAATCTTGCCACTCATTGGGCGCCTCCCGGAACCCAATGTTAGCTAGCTGCTTGGCAATTGCTACTCCAGCAAGCGAACAACTAACACAGGAGCACCGCAAGGGTGTGTTTTGTCCCCGCTCCTGTTCTCATTATACACCAACAACTGCACCTCAACCGATGACTCTGTCAAGATCATTAAATTCACAGATGACACAACAATCATCGGCCTCATCAGCAGGAATAGCGAGCATGCCTATCGTTATGAGATAGACAGGATCTGCAACTGGTGCAAAGACAACAATCTCGTCCTCAATGCGGCAAAGACTGTTGAACTGATTGTGGACTATAGGAAGCGTCCGCCCCCCCTCCTTCCAGTTCACATTGGGGAGACCGAGGTCTCCAGGGTTCCGTGCGTTAGATTCCTCGGCACATCCATTACTAATGACCTAAGATGGGGGAGAACACCACCAAAATCCAGAAGAAGGCACAGCAGCGGCTATTTTTCTTGCGCCAGCTGAAAAAATTCGGCATCCCGCGTGAACTGCTTAAGAGCTTTTACATGGAATCCATCCTGTGCTCCTCTCTCATCGTCTGGCATGCAGGGGCATCTGCCAGGGACAAGTACAAACTGCATAGAGTAATCAGCACCGGAGAAAAGATCATAGGAGTGCCCCTGCCGCCCCTTGATCTTCTCCACACTACCAGAATGAGGACAAGAGCCATCAAGATCTCGCAAGATCCCTCCCACCCCGGCAACCGCTTCTTCAAGCTTCTCCCACTGGGCCGCCGTTTCAGAGCTATCCCATCCAGAACCACCAGACGCTGGAATACCTTCTTCCCTCAGGCGGTACACCTTCTGAACTCAACCTCGAGCCCCCCATGACCAGTTCAGCCATCCCCTGGCCCTTGCCCTGAATGCATGTTCCCTAGGCTCACTCCATGTGTGTTATGTTATTTTTGATGCAGTACATGCTATGTTTGCTATGTTATATATGTTTGCTATGTTTGTATATGTTCGACTGCCATGCCATGTGTACCAAAAACAATTCCGGGTACGTCATTCCGCATACTTGGCGAATAAAGCTGATTCTGATTCTGCAGTATCGCAGCTTTACCTTGGGAGGGTTAAGAGCTAGGAGAGGGGGGAGGGTTAAGTACGGGGGTTAGGGTTAGGCACCACCAGGGGGTCTTAGGGTTAGGCACCACCAGGGGGGTCTTAGGGTTAGGCATTGGGGGTCTTAGGGTTAGGCACTACCGGGAGGGTCTTAAGGTTAGGCACTACCAGGGGAGGGTTCTGTGTGAGACCAGGATTTGGTTTAGCTATAGTAAAATATCGGTAAATATTACCAATATTTTACTATGGAATCCAGCAGTAGGTTATCACTAATTTTAGCTATATTCTACTAGCAGCAGTCCCGTGCGCACTTTTTTCCAGGTGCCTTCATTTGATGTATGCTGCTGGGTGGCCCATCTTGAAAAAAATCATAAATCAAGTATGGACATCATAATCGTCACACCCATAGCAAGGGTAGTCACAGAAACACCTGATCTGAAGGATGGACCCTTTTATCAGAGGGAGTAAAGTATTAGTTGGGGCCCTCTTACAGCTGTGTACCCCTGGCGGTCACAAGTACTGTTCCCCTGTAGTTATGTCCCTGTTAATTTTGCTATAACACCACATCTTGCCGCTGCACTGTACGCTGCTCTTCATCCCCCTGACTTCCTGTTGAGTAGGCAGAAGTGTTGAGAAGGTGGAGAGCAGTGTGCAGCAAAGCAGCAAGAAGCAACCATATTGGTACGTTAACCCTTCGTGCCATGGCCCATGCCCCAAGACACTCCGTGTCAGTTTCACTTCTAGTGAAACTAATCTTTCTTATCCTTAATTATCATGCTTAACCTGTTCTGTACCAGCAGTCTCTGCCCCCTTAAGGACCAGAGACTGCTGGGTACAGCAAAGCGGTGAAAAACTGCGCTTACCGACAAATCTCTGCACAGTTCCGCCGCTCTCACCGGTCACACCGCTCGCCCAATGCCACCGGTTCCTCTCTCTGCCGTCTCTACGGCAGCAGAGCGCTGTGTGACAAGTCAGGAGCCGCTTTCATTGGCTCCTGACCCTGTCAATCATTGTAAGCCAATGGGATTGGCTTACAGTGATAGCAGGGTCAGGACCCAAAGAAACATGGCTCCTGACCGGCTCACAGAGCTATTTCGTCACAGAGACGGCAGGGTGAGTGTATTGCGGCGGGGAGAGAACGGCAGGAGCGGCGTGACTGTGCGGTGAGGGTTGTTGAATTATACGTCCTGTCAGATCCGCGCGCTGCCACATGCAGGACGTAGATTTCAACTGCATTGGTCCGGAAACAGTTAAGAAACATTAGTGATGGCTCTGAGAACCAGTGTCTCTAGCTGCATTTTATTATTGTTTTATATATCGATATATCGCCAACATTTTCTGTAGCACTGTACAGAGAGCAAACAAATATTGTGAAACATATATACATGAGCACTTCAAGTAGTTCAAGACAATGTACAGTCATGACATCCATTAATACAAGTACAAATACATACATAGTATGTATAGACTCCACCCACCAGGAACCCAGAAAACCCATTCGAACCGCACCGCAAGTGTACTGGCTGACCCAGCTGTCACTTCTCCCTTACGCATCATACGTAACTACAAATGTCCCTTAGCATTAGGTAGCCAGAGGTATCCTCAGTATTAAGTAGCTAATGGTGCCCCCGACTAAAGGGAGATCTTGTCAGTGGAATGCCTAGAGCCAGGTGACTAAACTTTCATTTACACTCTGCTCAGGACTCAGCATAAGGTAGGAGGGAGGCGCTAGAGGAGGGGAGTGAGCCGCCCCTCCATCATCAGATGCCTGTAGGCACGTGCCTGCAGTGCCTTATGGTAAATCCGGCCCTGCCAGTCACTGCACCACACAGCATCTCTGCCTGCAGGCCACTTGACTGCCTTCTCCGCCACCACCAACAGGGTCCAGGACTCCAGGCGGATTCCTGAATTTTTAAGGCTGCTGCTAGCAGCGGCCGCTATAATAATTTTTCTGGTGCGTGTACATGCCTGCCTAATGTTTTGGCTGCACTGCAGCTGCAACAACAAAACAAAAGGCATGTACATGTGTCAATTCCCCTACGTGATCGTTACCTTGCCGCGGTGGAGGGGCTTGCCTATCACAATGAAGCAATGACCGCCGGCTATATGAGTGTCTCGGGGGGTGGGCACTCATCGCCGGCTATATGAAAGTGTTGGGGAGCATACCCAAGATAATAAGGCCATTGCTTCATTGTGGACAGACCAAATTCGATCAGCTGGACAGTCACTGTTTTTCTGTCATTGAGCTACCTCAGCCCGGCGACCATATGGGCTTGAAAACCGCTATCGCCTACACTCTGGCCATGGTGCGCACCAGTCCAGCACGGCCCTCACAACATAAACAGCTGTTTGCGGTGCGTTACACAGTGAGTTTGGTCTGTCAGTGTGAAGCAGTACACTAATTAGATTACCTGATTGATGTATACACATGCAAGATGTTTTAAAGCACCTTAGGCCTCCAATTTAGCATGCAATGTGATTTCTGCCCTTAAAACGCTGCTGTGCGTCAAATCCTAATTTTTCCCCGGGACTTTTGGCATGTATCCCACTCTGCCATGCCCCCCTCCAGGTTTTAGACCTCTTGAAACACCTTTTCCATCACTTTTGTGGCCAGCATAAATGTTTGTAATTTTCAAAGTTCGCTCCCCATTGAAGTCTATTGCGGTTCGCGAAGTCTTTTGCGGAAGTTCGCGTTTGAGGTTCGCAAACCTAAAATTGGAGGCTCGAGCCATCTCTACCTCAGAGGAGCGGAAGAAGAGGTGGATGAAACCGGAAGCAGAATTTAGTAGGGGCTGGAGAGGCGCCAGTCTGCTTTTTGGTAAACCAGGGGGTTACAGTAGTCAAGATGGGATATGATCAGAGCATGTACAAGCATTTTGGTTGCCTCCTGTTAAAGGAATCGACAAATTCTGGAAATGTTTTTGAGATAGAAGTAACAGGAGGTAGTTAATGTATTAATATGTGGTATAAATGAGAGCTCAGGATCCAGAATTACCCACCAGACAGAGAGCTAGAGGAATTGAGGTTATTGGGGTGTTTTTCTACATTGATTGTGACTATGGGAGGTGGAACAGAGAGCATAAGGGGAAAATATCACAATCTCCGTTTTGCTCATATTAAGTTTAAGGAAATGGGATAGCATGACTGTAGAACAGTGAATAGACAGTCAGGGACTTTATATAGTAGTGTGGAGAGGTTGGAGGCTGAAAAATAAATTTGGGTGTCATCAGCATAGAGGTGATACTGAAAACCAAAAGAGCTTATTATTTGTCCCAGGCCAATAGTGTAAATGAAGAAGAGGAAGAGTTCAAGGACGGAGCCTTGTGGTACTCCCACAGACAGTGGGCCTGGAGCGGAGTTGGTATTGGAGTAGGAGACAGTGAAGGATAGTCCAGACAGGTAAGTGTGGATCCAGGAATGTGCTAGGCCCCTTGATTCCCAGTATCGAGAGGCTCTGGAGAAGCAGAGGATGATCAACAGCATCAAACGTGGAGGACAGACCTAGGAGTTTTAGTACAGAAAATTTGCCTTTGTATTTAGCAACTAAAAGGTCATTGGCAGTCTTAGTAAGAACTGTTTCTGTGGAATGCTAAGAGCAGAAGTGTAACGATCGGTGTAACACAGAGAGGGTCTGATTATTGGCGATCTGCAGTATCACCAAGAATACAGATATATACCCGATTATTGATGATCTGCAGTATCACTGATAATCAGATATATCACTAACCTCTGGACACCGGAGTGATATGAGTGTTTTGGTGCAACAGTAATACTTTGAGGACAATACCTGGAGAACAGGTATTAGAGCAGTAGACTATACTGCATAAGAGAACAAGTGCCTTCCAGCAACCTGAGAATCTCCCGAAGGGAGGAGCCAGGCAAGGTGGTGGAAGGACCAGAGTGTGAGTGACACCAATAGGAGGGTGCCACTAATGATCTGTGAACTATCTCTAAGGTGGGGAGATAGCTCTCGAGGTCGTGCAAGCCAGGTCGGCAACACACGGACAGATAAGTACAAAGACAGGAGACAGATACAGTAATCCTAAGACATGCAGAGTTTGGCAACAGAATATCAGATATAGCGAAGTACCAAATCAGTAATCAGAAGAGTAGTCAGGAAAGCAGAAGGTCATAACAGATAATAAACAATGCCTGGTCTTGGGTCTGAGCTCCGTGATCATCAACACCCTGGAACTAGTCTGACAAATAACAGAATGGTAACTCAAGTCCCTAGTCTTGGGTGTGAGGTCCTTGATCATCAACACCCTGGAACTAGTCTGAAGTATAACAGAATGGTAATACAAGTCCCTAGACTGGGTGTGAGGTCCGTGATCATCAACCCCCTGGAACTAGTCTAAAGTATAACAGAATGGTAATACAAGTCCCTAATCTGGGTGTGAGGTCCATGATCATCAACACCCTGGAACTAGTCTGAAATATAACGACTGGTAACACAGAATCTAACAAAAGGTCTGAGTGCTTTCATGTAGTGATCGCAACGGCAGACAACCAGTGAATGACGAGCACCCAGTATATATAGCACAGCGCTCTCCAGCGCCTCCCCTAAGTGCTGGACCAATGGGAACTGGTTGAATCGTCAGCTGACCGGCTTGGTCAGCTGACTCCCTTCTGGCTGTCAAAAAAGTTCTGCCTCTCAGCGCGCGCGCGCGTCCTTCTGAACCTGTGTGGACTATCAGTCCCAGCCACACCAGCCATGTGTTGTGTACCACCCGCCGTGCTGGACGCGGAACCAGCCACACCGCTATCAGGGCATGCGGCGGTTTCTCCGCGTTCAGCCATACTAGTAGATGTAGGCCTACGCGTGCAAACCGCCGCGTTGGACGCGGAGTCAGCCGCCTTGTGCTGAACACACGCGGCGGCTTTTCCGCGTTTTCTCACAAGAAGTCAGACAGGAAGGGGTCCAATAGGGAGTTGGCAGAGAGAAAGTCAGACAGCTCTGAATAAATGTGGCGTTCAGGGCTGGATTTCTGGGAAGGCTAGAAAGGCCATGGCCTAGGGCGTGAAAATCAGATAAGATAAGAAGGGCGGCAGGACTTGGAGAGAGAAGAGGTCATATGTCAAAGTAACAGCCCGTGAGAAGCCTCTCACTCTCGCATCCAAGACTTCTCACGGGCTGTCCCTTTCCTTTGGAACGCTCTCCCTCAGCTGGTTCGTCATGCCACGAGTCTGGAAACTTTCAAACGTACTCTGAAAACACACCTCTTCAGACAAGCCTATAATCTGCTATAGGCAGCTCTGAAGGCACACTGGCTCACCCACTAACCCCTGTGTTTCCTTCCCTGTTGTTTCTTCCCCACTACCCTCTAGATTGTAAGCTCGCAAGGGCAGGGACCTCCTCCTAGTGTTTCTCATACTGCTGTAATTTTAACATATGCACATGTACCAACTACACATCAACTATGTATGTATTTGTATTTATTCTATTCAATGCCATGACTGTACAGTGTCTTTTACTTCTCATGTATATTTGTTCCCCATTATTTGTTTGTACTATGTACAGCGCTATGGAAGATGTTGGTGCTATATAGATAAAAAATAATATTAATAAAAATAATAATAACCTCTTCTGGTCCCACAGTGCAGCCAGCCAGCGCCCTGCTCTGCACTAATAGATGAATTCCACAGTTCCCCAATCCCTGCATCTTTCTCTCTCACTTCCTGATATGTTATAACAATCAGATCTGCTGTCACCTGATGATGCATTCCTCTGTATGATGGACATACAAGTCGATGTGAGAAATGCCAGGGATTTACATTACAAAGCAGATAGAACTAAGTTCCGCTGAGTTTTAATGCAGGCATTCACAAACATCAGTAGGCTCTGCTAGTTTCTTAACCTTCTCTTTTACAGCTGTGACACCGACCCCAGCAGTTGTTAATTACTTTATCTAACCCTAATTTATGACTTTCTCTTTTTTTTTTCCGAGCTAGCAGTGATCTCCTCTCTGCTTCAGTTAACTCTTTCCTGACTCATTTTTTGTCCATCAGTTCCTGCCACCTGAGAACTGCAGGAATAAAAATGTTGTTTGCTTCCCTTTCATTGCTAAACTGTCATCTGAGCTGTTACTACCTCTATGCTAGTGTGTATGGTTTGGCATCCTTCTACTTTCCTGTAGTAGTAAAGCATTGTACCATCTTGGCCATCAGCAAAAGCAGAAAGTTTGGAATCAGGATGATACCATTTATTGGCTTAAAAGAAAAAGAGTAAGCTTTCCACTAATAAGCCTTCTTCAGACTTTGTTCCCGTATACTGTTATTATGTTAAGCCTCGTACACAGCAGGCACAAATGTAGCCAGGGAAATTTAAAAAAAAAAAGCAGCGACAGCTCGTCGCCAGGTCCCTCTGTGCAACAGCCGTGTACACGGCGCACAGAGGGACACAGATTCGGCAGAAGCTGTCGCTGAAGGTTCCTCCCCCCGCCGGAAGCTCCATACATTGTGTATGGAGTTGCTGTCGCTAGTCCACATACACACTGCGGACTAGCACCAGTTGTGTCGAAGTTGCGGCGACAGCTGTTGCCGGCGATTGACCAAGTCAATTGCCTGGTGACAGCTCTGACAAGCGATGCTTCGGGGCGTGCGCATTATATACACGGGCAACCTGTCTCCGCAACACGCGCGTGCCATGTGGTTGCGGCGACAGTTGTAGCCCCTGTGTATGTAGCTTTAGAGCACACCACCATATGTACATTCAGCATTCAAAAGAGATACATAGATTTTTTAGCAAATATAAATAAATATCATTCAGATGCTCTAAAGTGGAGCTGAACTCTTGCACTGGACAGAAGGAAAACAGAGAAATGTTCCCTGTATGTATTTAGAGAGCCTGTCTAATTTCCCCTTCATCTGTGTCTAATCACAAGTTGCAATTTGATCTCTACCCTGTGTCACCTGACTGCCACAACATCTAAGCTCATTTGAAAGCACAGAATGTTAACAATATGTCTGCTTCCATGAAAGTAGGAAGTAGACACACTGCAGATTTATTGCAGGATTTGTATCAGCTGTAACAAAGAAATGTTTTTCTTTAAAGGTTATGTTGTTGCATATCTTTTAGAGCAGAGAGAAAGTTCTGAGTTCAGGTCCACTCTAATTACAACAGAACATCCAAAGTGGGTCTTGAAAGGATGTTTGCTACTTACCTGTTCTCTATTTTGGATGGGCTTCTCTCCATTGCACTGTCCTGGCACCTGTTTGTGGCTCTGACTGCAGCCAGTCACACAGAGGACAAAGAAAAGGGGAAGGGGGGGGGGCATTTTTTAGACGGCAGGCCTAGGGCACTGGAAAGTACAAATCCGGCCCTGGTGGCGTTCCAGCAGTTTGGAAGCAAAGGGAAGGAGTGAGACTGGGCAGTAATTGGAAAGGGCTGTAGGGTCCAAGGAGGGATCTTCTGATGAAAATAAGTTTAGCATGAAAAGTCTTAAGTCTTTTTTTTTTTTTTTTAAGTTGTGCACAAATTTTGGTGGCTCCATAAAATGTTTCTGCCACAGGTCTGTGTGGCCTTTCCTCAAGTCCGGTTCTCGTTTTCAATAGCCCTAAGCCATGTTTATTGCCCTCTTCTTAGCCCCAACAGCTCTTTGAAGCCAGAATGCATTGACTGGTGTAGTACACATTGTAAAACTATGAGGTAATGACAGCTACAAAGCATGTCTTACAAAACTTGTTATAAATGCCGGCTTTGTGTCTCCACAGAAGCGTTCAGGACAAGTCATCCTAACATGAAGTGCCTTTTTGTTGAAGAGAGGAAACACTAATGGCAAAAATAGGAACAAAATTATGTAAAAAGTACAAAACTGTTTATGAAAATGCAATATTACATAATCGTAAAATTGATGAAACGATATGTTCCTCATTTTACGGTAAGCAAGCGCAACACAAAGCTGAAGGAGCAGTGAAAGTACTGAGGATTCCCCACAAAATAAGTGAGAGGTATATGGAGGCTGCCATATTTATTTCCTTTTAAGAAGCACCTAAACTGAGAGGCTTATCAAGGCTGACATACTTATTTCTATTTAAACATTACAGATTTCATGGTTGTCCTACTAAGCCTCTGTTTTTAATACCCTTAGCAAGAAACCCTGAAAAAGTATGCACATCAAACGGCTAGTCAGATGGATTCGCTGAATGCTTGTTCCAGGTGTGTTATTCAGACGCTACTGCAGCCAAAGAGATCAGCAGGATAGCCGGGCAACTGGTATTGTTTATAATAACTTTAATCACCCTCACCTCAGATGCGTATCTGGATAATATATAATATGGCGCCTATGGCAAACTCACACGCACCCACGTGCAATATGTCGGCAACCACATGGGACGTGTGTGTGTGTGTGCGTGCGTGCGTGTGTGTGCGTGCGTGTGTGTGTGTGTGTCGAGGAGCCAGCAACAGATACCGACAGGTAAAGTATTTGTGCACTGGCACCGGAGGGGTGGAGGAAGGGGCACATTTTACACTAGGAGGGACAGTGCCGGGGTTCCGCCATGTTTGTTGCTCATTCCAATAAGTCACGCCATTGCCACCATTGCATTTTTGCTCCATGGTCTTATGCCCCTGCCACACACATAAATGCACCCACACACACTCCATACATATGTGCGCACGCACACACGTACACACACAAACACACGTACACACACACACACGCACACACACGCACACACACCCCCATGCTCCACGCATACACACACATGTCCCATACTTAGGGCTAGTTCACACTCAAAGCTTCCTTCTCGCAATTTGCACTTGTGATTCCCATTCATTAGAACAAGAATCACAGCGCAGTCGCTAATGCGCTGCCCTGGATTCCCTGCAGCTACAGGGAACAGGGAATCCTCATTGGGACCATGAGGCTTCCCCCCCCCCCCCCCCCCCTTGAAGTAAGTATCCCCCAGAGGGTTTTTTTTACAGTACAGAGTCTCTTTAAAGGACAACTGAAGTGAGGTATCTGGAGGCTGCCATATTTATTTCCTTTTAAACAGTAACAGTTGTCTGGCAGCCCTGCTGGTCTGTTTGGCCACAGAAGTGTCTGAATCCCACCAGAAACGAGCATGCAGCTAATCTTCTCAGATCTGACAATAATGTCAGAAATCACTAATATGCTGCATGCTTGTTTAGGGTTTATCGCTAAAATTATTAGAGGTTCAGCAGGCTAGCCAGGCAACTAGTATTGCTTAAAAGGAAATAAATATGGCAGCCTCCATATCCCTCTCACTTCAGTTGTCCTTTAAAGAGTAACTGTTAGCCCAAAAAATCAAATTTAAATCTCTATTGCAATGTGTTAAATAGTTTGTAAGGGAGCCAAAAAGGCAATGCTGAAGTTAAAAAGCAATCTAATTTTTTTACTGTGTGGCTATCATTCAGCCTTTTCTCCAAGCTCCTAAGGAGGACGCAAAGCCGTATAACAGATACTGCAGAGCATGCCCATGTCTGCCCGACCCCCCTCTCCCTCCCCCAGGACCAGGTGCCGATGTCTGTCCGCTCCCCCCCCCCTAAGAGCCGATGTCTGTCCGACCCCCTAGGACCAGGTGCCGATATCTTCTCACCCCAAACAGCTGACACGGAGAGAGAGCGGGAGCGGAGTACATCTACACACTTCCAGCGCCGCCACCGCAGAGCAGCCGCCGCCGAGTCACATGTGAGAGAATCACGAGCAGGAGAGAGATGCACAGCGGCGGCTGCTCTGCGGTGGCGGCGCTGGAAGTGTGTAGATGTACTCAGCCAAAGAGATCAGCAGGACTGCCAGGCAAGTGGTATTGTTTAAAAGGAAACATCCATATCCCTCTCAGTTAAGGTTCCCTTTAAGGGTGCATACACACATCAGACCATAGTCTTTGGAAAATGAAAGATCAAAGACTAATTTTACCCCCATCCATGTAGTATGAGAGCCATACCTACACAGTCTATTCTATTGAGCTGAACTCCCCATCAGATAGAAATCTTTGCAAGATGCTGTACACATTCAAAAGATCAGTATCTGCAAAAGATCTTTTCCTGCAAAAGATCCATTCCTGCAAAATGCATTCATAGTCTATGATATCTGCAGATCCTCATACACACCTTGTTTAAGGCCCAGTGCACACTGGGCGGATCCGCCGGCCGCATCCGCCTGAAAATCCGCATGGCTAATGTATCTCTATGGGCTGGTGCACACCGGCGGTTTGAGGTTTTTAGCAAGCTTGCTGCACGTTTGCGGTTTGCTTAAAACCTCAAACCGCCGGTGTGCACCAGCCCATAGAGATACATTAGCCACGCGGATGCTGAGGCGGATGCGGCCGGCGGATCGCATCAAAATCCGCCCAGTGTACACTGGGACTAAACTCTGTCATCCGCACCCAAAACCGCTAGCGTTTTGTGGATCTGCTAGCGGTTTTGGTGTACACTGGGCCTGACAGACATTCATCTGCAGATCAGATCCACCAGGATGGATTTTCAGATCTGCAGATGATTGTCAGATATGCAGATATGTCTGTTAGGGCTGAGACACACCAGAAAAGCTCCCCAAACGCTAGAGGTTTCAAAAGCTCTTCCCAATGTAATGCTATGGGTTTTTTTTAAAAACCTCATCGCTCCAGTGTGCATAGACACATAGGATAACATTAGCACCAGGTTTCAAAAACTAAAAACGCTCAGAAAAACTCCTCTGGTGTGCACTAGAGTTGGGCCGAACGGTTCGCCTGCGAACGGTTCCATGCGAACTTCAGTGGTTCGCGTTCGCGTCCCGCAGGCGAAGTTTTGCGGAAGTTCGGTTCGCCCCATAATGCACCATGAGGGTCAACTTTGACCCTCTACATCACAGTCAGCAGGCCCAGTGTAGCCAATTAGGCTACACTAACCCCTGGAGCCACTCCCCCCCTAATAAAAGGCAGGCAGCGGCCGCCATTACGCTCACTCGTGTGCCTGCATTAGTGAGAGTAGGGCGAGCTGCTGCAGACTGTCTCTCATAGGGAAAGATTAGTTAGGCTTAGCTTGTTCCTTCCTGGCTGCATACCTGTTCTGTTCAGTGAGCCCACCATACCTGTTCTCTTCAGTTAGCCCACTGCATACCTGTTCAGTGAACCTGCCACTGCATACCTGTTCTGTGAACCCACCACTGCATACCTGTACTGTGAACCCACCACTGCATACCTGTTCAGTGAACCCACCACTGCATACCTGTTCAGTGAACCTGCCACTGCATACCTGTTCAGTGAACCTGCCACTGCATACCTGTTCAGTGAACCCACCACTGCATACCTGTTCAGTGAACCCACCACTGCATACCTGTTCAGTGAACCCACCACTGCATATCTGTTCAGTGAACCTGCCACTGCATACCTGTTCAGTGAACCTGCCACTGCATACTTGTACTGTTCTGTGAACCCGCCACTGCATACCTAGAGTTGAGCTGAAATTTTCGTAATTTCGCATTACTATAATTACGCATGCGAAATTTGCGATTACGATGCGAAATTAGCGTAGCGAAATTGCCATTAAAATCGTAATTGAAAATACCGTAAGCGTAATTTTCAACGCGAAATTTCGCGTTTCGTTCATGCCGTAATTTCGCATTAAACGCTACCGTAATTTCGCGTTAAACCGTAACGCTCCGTATAATATAAAAAAGCCGCCGACTTTAAGGGTTAATAGCAAAGCCCCCTTAAATGCTAAGAGCCTCAAATTTGGAGAATATATTAAGGAGATCAGGAGGAATAAGAGGAAAATTTTTTTTTTCAAAAAGACCTTATAGTTTTTGAGAAAATCGATGTTAAAGTTTCAAAGTAAAAATGTATACATTTAAAAACCCGCCGACTTTAACGGTTAATAGCAAAGCCTGCTTAAAGTTTAGGAACACCAAATTCCTAGGGTATATTAAGGGGATCAGTGGGAATAAGAGGAAATTTTTTTTTTTCAAAAACACCTTATAGTTTTTGAGAAAATCGATTTTTAAGTTTCAAGGGCAAAAATGTCTTTTAAATGCGGAAAATGTCAGTTTTTTTTGCACAGGTAACAATAGTGTATTATTTTCATAGATTCCCCCAAGTGGGAAGAGATTTACTTACTTCGTTCTGAGTGTGGGAAATATAAAAAAAAAACGACGTGGGGTCCCCCCTCCCAGACCTCTTTAACCCCTTGTCCCCCATGCAGGCTGGGATAGCCAGAATGCGGAGCACCGGCCGCGTGGGGCTCCGCACCCTGACTATACCAGCCCGCATGGTCCATGGATTGGGGGGTCTCGGAAGGGGAGGGGCAGCCAAGCTTTCCCCTCCCCCTCCGAGCCCTTGTCCAATCCAAGGACAAGGGGCTCTTCTCCACCTCCGATGGGCGGTGGAGGTGGAGGCCGCGATTTCCTGGGTGGGGGGTTCATGGTGGAATCTGGGAGTCCCCTTTAAAAAGGGGTCCCCCAGATGCCCACCCCCCTCCCAGGAGAAATGAGTATAGAGGTACTTGTAGTACCCCTTACCCATTTCCTTTAAGAGTTAAAAGTAAATAAACACAGTTATTACAATATAACAACTTTGTTACCCTGTAACTACGCCGCACCCGACGTCACTCACCGCCGCCGCCGCCGCCGCGTCTGCGCTGCAGGACCCGACAGAGCTCTGAGCTATAGCTCAGAGCTCTCGAAAGCATCTTTGTATTTGGGCTCCAAGGAGCCCCATTGGTCCTTAGCAGACCAATGGGGTTCCTTCTGATTTGAAGGAAACCCATTGGTCTGCTAAGGACCAATGGGGCTCCTTGGAGCCCAAATACAAAGATGCTTCTCAGAGCTCTGAGCTATATAGCTCAGAGCTCTGTCGGGTCCGTGCAGGACGCTAAGTCCCCGCCGGCTCCGCTGCCCTCCCCGCCTCTCCCACATGTCACCCACATGTCACCCACATGTGGGTGACATGTGGGTGACAGATGTGGGCGGGGTGGACAGCGGGAGCTGCGGGGACTTAGCGTCCTGCACGGATGCGTATGCGGCGGCTGAGCGGCGAGTGGCGTCGGGTGCGGCGTAGTTACAATGTAACAAAGTTGTTACATAATAACTTTGTTACATTGTAACTGATAGAACATTTCCGAGGATATTGCGTGGGATCATTTATTTAAAGGGACAGGTAAGTATTAATGGTTAATTAAGAATATTAAAGGACTTTTTTCGTGGTTATGTTTTTTGTTCAATTAAAATACTTTTTCTATGTGTTTGTGTGTTTATTTACTTTTAACTCTTAAAGGAAATGGGTAAGGGGTACTACAAGTACCTCTATACTCATTTCTCCTGGGAGGGGGGTGGGCATCTGGGGGACCCCTTTTTAAAGGGGACTCCCAGATTCCACCATGAACCCCCCACCCAGGAAATCGCGGCCTCCACCTCCACCGCCCATCGGAGGTGGAGAAGAGCCCCTTGTCCTTGGATTGGACAAGGGCTCGGAGGGGGAGGGGAAAGCTTGGCTGCCCCTCCCCTTCCGAGACCCCCCAATCCATGGACCATGCGGGCTGGTATAGTCAGGGTGCGGAGCCCTACGCGGCCGGTGCTCCGCATTCTGGCTATCCCAGCCTGCATGGGGGACAAGGGGTTAAAGAGGTCTGGGAGGGGGGACCCCACGTCGTTTTTTTTTTATATTTCCCACACTCAGAACGAAGTAAGTAAAACTCTTCCCACTTGGGGGAATCTATGAAAATAATACACTATTGTTACATGTGCAAAAAAAACTGACATTTTCCGCATTTAAAAGACATTTTCGCCCTTGAAACTTAAAAATCGATTTTCTCAAAAACTATAAGGTCTTTTTGAAAAAAAAAATTTTCCTCTTATTCCCACTGATCCCCTTAATATACCCTGGGAATTTGGTGTTCCTAAACTTTAAGCAGGCTTTGCTATTAACCGTTAAAGTCGGCGGGTTTTTAAATGTTTACATTTTTCCTTTGAAACTTTAACATCGATTTTCTCAAAAACTATAAGGTCTTTTTGAAAAAAAAAAATTTCCTCTTATTCCTCCTGATCTCCTTAATATATTCTCCAAATTTGAGGCTCTTAGCATTTAAGGGGGCTTTGCTATTAACCCTTAAAGTCGGCGGCTTTTTTATATTATACGGAGCGTTACGGTTTAACGCGAAATTACGGTAGCGTTTAATGCGAAATTACGGCATGATACGACTGTAATGCGCAAATTACGCGAAAATTACGCTTACGCGAAATTTCGCGAAATCCTTCTTCATTACGATTATGTACTTACGGCCATAAACGTAATTACACTAATTACGCGAAATTTCGCAAAATCGTAATTAGGTCATTACGCTCATCTCTATGCATACCTGTTCTGTTCAGTGAACCCGCCACTGTATTCCTGTTCAGTGAACCTGCCACTGCATACCTGTTCTGTGAACCCGCCACTGTATACCTGTTCTGTTCAGTGAACCCGCCACTGTATACCTGTTCAGTGAACCTGCCACTGCATACCTGTTCTGTGAACCCACCACTGCATACCTGTTGTGTTCAGTGAACCCGCCACTGTATACCTGTTCTGTTCAGTGAACCTGCCACTGTATACCTGTTCAGTTAACCCGCCACTGCATACCTGTTGTGTTCAGTGAACCCGCCACTGTATACCTGTTCTGTTCAGTGAACCTGCCACTGTATACCTGTTCTGTTCAGTGAACCCGCCACTGTATACCTGTTCTGTTCAGTGAACCTGCCACTGTATACCTGTTCAGTGAACCCGCCACTGCATACCTGTTGTGTTCAGTGAACCTGCCACTGTATACCTGTTCAGTGAACCTGCCACTGCATACCTGTACTGTTCTGTGAACCCGCCACTGCATACCTGTTCTGTTCAGTGAACCCGCCACTGTATTCCTGTTCAGTGAACCTGCCACTGCATACCTGTTCTGTGAACCCGCCACTGTATACCTGTTCTGTTCAGTGAACCCGCCACTGTATACCTGTTCTGTTCAGTGAACCCGCCACTGTATACCTGTTCAGTGAACCTGCCACTGCATACCTGTACTGTTCTGTGAACCCGCCACTGCATACCTGTTCTGTTCAGTGAACCCGCCACTGTATTCCTGTTCAGTGAACCTGCCACTGCATACCTGTTCTGTGAACCCACCACTGCATACCTGTTGTGTTCAGTGAACCCGCCACTGTATACCTGTTCTGTTCAGTGAACCTGCCACTGTATACCTGTTCAGTGAACCCGCCACTGCATACCTGTTGTGTTCAGTGAACCCGCCACTGTATACCTGTTCTGTTCAGTGAACCCGCCACTGTATACCTGTTCTGTTCAGTGAACCTGCCACTGTATACCTGTTCTGTTCAGTGAACCCGCCACTGCATACCTGTTCTGTTCAGTGAACCGGCCACTGTATACCTGTTCTGTTCAGTGAACCCGCCACTGCATACCTGTTCTGTTCAGTGAACCCGCCACTGTATACCTGTTCTGTTCAGTGAACCCGCCACTGCATACCTGTTCTGTTCAGTGAACCCGCCTAAGTCACAAAAGTGTTAAGTACCTCACCTTTATCAAAATGAATGAGGCATGGATCCCGGAGGGCTGCTGCCCGCCCCAAGACTAAGTCAGTCCCCGCACACACAGCATCTCTGCCTGCACGCCGTGTGACTGGCTGCCTGGCCTGCCCCAAGAAGACTAAGTGGCTCCCAGTCCCTCCACACAGCATGTCTGCCTGCAGGCCGCTTGACTACCTTCTCCGCCACCACCAACAGGGTCCGGGACTCCAGGCGGATTGCTGAATTTTTTAGGCCGCTGCTAGCAGCGGCCGCTGTAATAATTTTTCTGGTGCGTGTACATGACTGCCTAATTTTTCTGGCTGCACTGCGGGCAGCTGCAACAACAAAAGAAAAGGCATGTACATGCGCCCATTCCCTTTCGTGATCATTACCTTGCTGTGGTGAAGTGGCTTGCGTATCACAATGAAGCAATGACCGGCGTCTAGATGAGTGTCTCGGGGGGCACACAAAAGATAATAAGGTCGTTGCTTCATTGTGGTCAGACCAAATTTGATCAGCTGGACAGTCACTGCTCTGTCATTCAGCTACATCAGCCAGGCGACCATATGGGCTGTAAAGCCACCAAAACCTGCAATCTCGCCATGGTGCACACCAGTCCAGCACGGCCGTCACTACGCAAACAGCTGGTAACTTGCGGTGCGTTACACGGTGAGTTTGGTGTGTCAGTGTGAAGCAGTACCTTAATTACAGTACCTGATTGATGTATACACATGCAAGATGTTTTAAAGCACTTTAGGCCTGTCATTTAGCATTCAATGTGATTTCTGCCCTTAAAACGCTGCTTTGCGTCAAATCCAGATTTTTCCCGGGGACTTTTGGCGTGTATCCCACTCCGCCATGCCCCCTCCAGGTGTTAGACCCCTTGAAACATCTTTTCTATCACTTTTGTGGCCAGCATAATTTTTTTTTTTTCAAAGTTCGCATCCCCATTGAAGTCTATTGCGGTTCGCGAACTTTAACGCGAACCGAACCTTCCGCGGAAGTTCGCGAACCAGGTTCGCGAACCTAAAATCAGAGGTTCGGCCCAACTCTAGTGTGCACCAGGCCGTGTGTATGAGGATCTGCAGTTATCATAGACTATGGCCCAGTGCACACCAAAACCGCTAGCAGATGGTCAAAACGATAGCGGTTTTGGGAGCAGAGAGCAGATATTTGGCCGGGTGCACACCAAGCGGATTTTGTATGCGATCCACCAGCCGCATCAGCCAGTGAAAACGCTTGGCTATTGTATTTCAATGTGTGGTGCACACCGGCGGTTTGAGGTTTTTTAGCAAACCGCAAACGCGCAGCAGGAGGCACGTTTGCGGCTTGGAAAAAACCTCAAACCGCCGGTGTACACCATCCCATTGCAATACATTAGCCAAGCATTTTTCCAGGCGGATGCGGCCAGCGGATCGCTCCAAAAACCGCTCGGTGTGCACTGGGCCTATGAATGCATTTTGCAGGAACAGATCTTTTGCAGATACTGATCTTTTGAATGTGTACAGCATCTACTGTTCAGCATCTCGCAAAGATTTATATCTGATGGGGAGTTCAGCTCAACAGAATAGACTGTGTAGAGTATGGCTCTCATACTACATGGAAGGGGGTAAAATTGGTCTGTGATCTTTCATTTTCCAAAGACTATGGTCTGATGTGTGTATGCACCTTTAGCCTAAAAAAACACACTGTTAACTTACTGTACCCGGGGCTTCTTGCAGCCCCTGGAGTCATCTTGTGCCCACGCTGTCCTTCCATCCTATAACCCTCCAGCAAAAAGCGGCAATCCCCTGAAAACTGAAGGTCATGGGCAGTCGGAGGCTACTGCGCATACACAATCCCAATCCTGGCCGCAATAGCAGCATAGGGGGCGATATACAGGCTGGGAACACGAACAATCACTCGCGTTCCCATGCCTGTCGGCCGGTGACGGCCAAACCGGAAGTGTTCGCCGGCGGGTCCTGGACCATCAGAGCGGGGCTGCGAGGGCACCGATCGGCTGCAAGGGGCTGAGGGAAGCCCCAGGTGAGTTAATCTCATTTTTTGGGGGTGACTTTAGGTTCACTTTAACACCCTTTCAACCAATAAACAGGGAGGGTGGGGGAAAAGGAGGAGGCAAAAATAAATAGGTCTTCCTAGGGCCCTGTATTGTTTTAATCTGTACCTGGTGCGCAAACTAATGAGCTGTAATTGTGAGGGAAAGGTTAGTATTAGGAGTGGAGAGAAGGTTAAGACCGGAGTGGGAGGCTATTGAGTCAAAAACCATGGGCAACAAATGTACGCAAGAAAGGATTCTGTTTTTAGAGGGGAAAGAGGATCTGACCAGGAGGGGGGCTTGGGAGGCGCAAATTAAGCGTTTGCCATAGGCGCTACATTACCCAGATACGCTCCGACCCGCAGGGGCAGCACGGTGGCGTAGTGGTTAGCTCTCTCGCCTTGCAGCGCTGGGTCCCTGGTTCGAATCCCAGCCAGGGCACTATCTGCAAAGAGTTTTTATGTTCTCCCTGTGTCTGCGTGGGTTTCCTCCGGGCACTCCGGTTTCCTCCCACATTCCAAAAACATACAGATAAGTTAATTGGCTCCCACTAAAAATTGGCCCTAGACTACAGTACTTACACTACATAATATAGATAAATGGCAATGGTAGGGATTAGATTGTGAGCTCCTTTGAGGGACAGTTAGTGACAAGACAATATATATACATACACTGTACAGCGCTGCGTAATATGTCGGCACTATATAAATACTAAATAATAATAATAATAACATGCCCTATCAATCACCTTTGGAGGCAGAAGGTGATCGGGCATGTTGCAAAACCCACACTGAACAGTGGTGAAGAAGGAATAGTGGCTCAGTGCTTGCACAGTATTCTATCGCATCATCAGTACCACGTTTAGAGGTTTGATGAATTCTTGATTAGATTTCTGCTGAAAGCTGATCAACATCGGGACGAGTATACAAGTTGAGTTGAATCAGGGGCGGCGCCAGGGGGGTGCAAGGGGGTGCTCGAGCACCCCCTAGAATTGTCCAAGCACCCCCAAAGCACCCCCTGGAGTGAACTGACTTCAGGCGTCTAAAAGACGCCAAGTCAGTTCACACAGCGGCAGCACGGAGCAGCAGGCAGGGCTACGGTAAGATGGCCGCCCGGAGCCCTGTTCTGCAGACTTCGAGTCTGCAGTGCATGGCTTCGGGCGGCCATTTTCCCGTAGCCCTGCTCTCTGCATGCAGGCAGGAAGTCTCGTCGTGACGTCGGGAAGGAAGAGGATCGTGGGCGCGCGGGCGCTGCGCCACAATGAGGTCGGGACTCGGGACAGGAGGTCGGGAAAGAAGGTCTTCTGGCTGTAGGTGAGTAAATGGGTTTTTCTTTTCTTTTTCAGGTGATGCTGATTGTGCATATTGGGGCTATATCTGCTACGGATTGTGCATATTGGGGTCATATCTGCTACGGATTGTGCATATTGGGGTCATATCTGCTACGGATTGTGCATATTGGGGTCATATCTGCTACGGATTGTGCATATTGGGGTCATTTCTGCTACCGATTGTGCATATTGGGGTCATTTCTGCTACCGATTGTGCATATTGGGGTCATATCTGCTACGGATTGTGCATATTGGGGTCATATCTGCTACGGATTGTGCATATTGGGGTCATATCTGCTACGGATTGTGCATATTAGGGTCATATCTGCTACGGATTGTGCATATTGGGGTCATATCTGCTAAGGATTGTGCATATTGGGGTCATTTCTGCTACCGATTGTGCATATTGGGGTCATATCTGCTACCGATTGTGCATATTGGGGTCATATCTGCTACGGATTGTGCATATTGGGGTCATATCTGCTATGGATTGTGCATATTGGGGCCATATCTGCTACGGATTGTGCATATTGGGGTCATATCTGCTACGGATTGTGCATATTGGGGTCATATCTGCTACGGATTGTGCATATTGGGGTCATTTCTGCTACCGATTGTGCATACTGGGGTCATTTCTGCTACCGATTGTGCATATTGGGGTCATTTCTGCTACCGATTGTGCATATTGGGGTCATTTCTGCTACCGATTGTGCATATTGGGGTCATTTCTGCTACCGATTGTGCATATTGGGGTCATTTCTGCTACCGATTGTGCATATTGGGGTCATTTCTGCTACCGATTGTGCATATTGGGGTCATATCTGCTACGGATTGTGCATATTGGAGTCATATCTGCTACCGATTGTGCATATTGGGGTCATATCTGCTACCGATTGTGCATATTGGGGTCATATCTGCTACCGATTGTGCATATTGGGGTCATATCTGCTACCGATTGTGCATATTGGGGCCATATCTGATAACGATTGTGCATATTGGGGCCGTATCTGCCACCGATTGTGCATATTGGGACCATATCTGCCACCAATTGTGCATATTGGGACCATATCTGCCACCGATTGTGCATATTGGGACCATATCTGCCACCGATTGTGCATATTGGGACCATATCTGCCACCGATTGTGCATATTGGGACCATATCTGCCACCGATTGTGCATATTGGGACCATATCTGCCACCGATTGTGCATATTGGGACCATATCTGCCACCGATTGTGCATATTGGGACCATATCTGCTACCGATTGTGCATATTGGGACCATATCTGCTACCGATTGTGCATATTGGGACCATATCTGCTACCGATTGTGCATATTGAGACCATATCTGCTACCGATTGTGCATATTGGGACCATATCTGCTACCGATTGTGCATATTGGGACCATATCTGCTACCGATTGTGCATATTGGGACCATATCTGCTACCGATTGTGCATATTGGGACCATATCTGCTACCGATTGTGCATATTGGGACCATATCTGCTACCGATTGTGCATATTGGGACCATATCTGCTACCGATTGTGCATATTGGGACCATATCTGCTACCGATTGTGCATATTGGGACCATATCTGCTACCGATTGTGCATATTGGGACCATATCTGCTACCGATTGTGCATATTGGGACCATATCTGCTACCGATTGTGCATATTGGGACCATATCTGCTACCGATTGTGCATATTGGGGTCATATCTGCTACCGATTGTGCATATTGGGGTCATATCTGATAACGATTGTGCATATTGGGGTCATATCTGCTACCGATTGTGCATATTGGAGCCATATCTGATAACGATTGTGCATATTGGGGTCATTGGACGTGTTTTTTGTTAAAATCTGCTCACATTACGTGTATTTTCTTGAGAAAACCTGCACAATTATGTGAATTTTCTGGGAAAAGGGTCACCAAAACTTGGGCCCTCTGTCTTTGCGTTGCACTTTTAAAGGGAACCCGAGGTGAGAATAATATTGAGGCTGCCATATTTATCTCCCTTTAAGCAATACCAGTTGCCTGGCTGCCGTGCTGGTCCTCTGCCTCTTATTCTTTCAACCATAGACCCTGAACAAGCATGCAGCAGGTCAGGGGTTTCTGACAATATTGTCAGAACTGACAAGATTAGCTGCATGGCTTGTTTCTGGTGTAATTCAGTTCACTACTACAGCCAAATAGATCAGCAGGGCTGCCAGGCAACTAGTATTGTTTAAAAGGAAATAAATATGGCAGCCACCATATCACTCTCACCCTGGGTTCACTTTAAATTACAGTTAGTCCCGCCCTCATCCGGTCATGACCACGCCCATTTTTTTCGCCGCTTCGCGCGCCGCAGGTTTTCGCGCGCCGCAGGTCGTCAGCTCCCCTGGAAATTGGTCCAGCACCTGCATAGCACCCCCTAAAAAAATTTCCTGGAGCCGCCACTGAGTTGAATTGATCAATACCAACCAAACCAAGGTAGATCGATTGTTATTATGCAGTTATGTACAGCTAGCGTACTATAAGGTGTCTTCTTTGACAACAAAAATCTTACTTCCAAATGAGGACAGGAACAAACATATAGCAGGGAGGGGGGCATCACACATTTCCATTGAAAATTAACCTGTTTTCCTAACGTCGCCTAATGAATAAATCATAACCTTCCATCCCCATTCAATCAGACGGATGTAAAATCCATTTTGAACAAGTCTCCCTCCCCTTCAGGATGAAGGATGAATGTGTCAGCCCCGCCTTCCCCTCTGCCCCTCCCTCCTCTGGCTGCCTCCCCCAGCTCACAGCACTTCCCAGCCAGCACTAGAACAGCCTCTATAGAAGTACATAATATACACAGCTCTGGGTCTACACTGCAGCTAGATAAGGTAAGCAGCACAGAATAGATACAGCAGTTCATCCTTTTGCTTTTATAAAACCTGCAGTACTACTGCTCATGTGTTCTGGTTTGTGTTGTGTGCTTGCTGGTTATGGGGACAAAGGAATGATAGTCTGGCCCCAGCCTTATGCACCCAGTCTATTGCTTAGTATTCTTGGCACACTATATGGTAATCCCAGATTAAATGGATCTATTATGACACACGATACACCCATTATCCAAGGATACCTCTTTATTATATATAATGATGGTCTTGTCTTCTAATCTTGTGATCAGCTCTTTAATATCTGTAAAGTAGTAATGGTTATTTTTTTACGTCTATAGAAAACTAGATCTGACGATGGACTAAAATATTGATTGTACATTGATATTGTATGCATTAAATTACAATGATGAAAAATTAAATTATTTAGATTTTTCTATTACCGGGCAGAATTCATAGTTGTAGTTGTGCTATAAAAAAAAATGCCATTATAATATTGGATTACAGCCTAGACGAGCATTGTGGAGTATTCCGTCACTGAGGTACCACTATGGCGGTGTGATCAGTGCTGCACTGGCCTGTGATGCTGCTCCACACTTGCCTATGCTTTATTATGTGATCTCTGTGATGGGCTGGCTCTATGGTGTGTGTGTGTGTGGGGGGGTGCTTGTTTATGCAGCCAGGTCATAAGATAAACAATGCTGTTATGTCAATCTCTAGAGACATCTAGTGAGGTCTGTGGAGATAATAGGCTGGCCTTGTTACCATAAATAAATAATAAAAATGAATACCGTAGAGTGTAAACTGGCAAGGGCAGGGACCCCCTCCTATTGTTTCTTATTTTGCTGTAAGTTACCATATGACGGTATGTTAATTTTAGTGTGTAGAGCTGTACAGAGGCGCCAGTAGGATAAAAGTCATTAAAACGTTTAAAACGTTCGGGATGCGGTGGTGGACCAGCCAACCCAAAACAGACACAGGTACTGTCGATTCAAGTAATAAATAATTTATTTATATACTCCAAAGACAAGTTGCAACGCGTTTCACGGGCAAATATCCCGCTTCCTCAGACAATAAACAACTGGAGTGATACACTAAACAATGACGACAGAGATAAAAAGCAACAATTAGAAGACCGTGTGTGGCGTAACAGTATGACAATAATGTGGTATTGACAACCGTGACTTATACATAAGAGGATCTAATACCGTGACCCTGGAGTTATGAACTATACAATCTGTATCAATAAATAATGTGTAGCGAAGACACCAAATTTATATGTTATCAATACTGGTATGAGGTGGGACAAAGTCTGAAAATCCAAAGTTATATAATTATTTCAATAACCATAAACAATGTATTCCTGAGCGATTTTCATGTCAATCTGTAATATCCCAAATATATATATATGAAACCTTATCCCTATGATAGAAAACTATAGTGCGATAGGTAAATGTTAATGTTGTATAGGGGGAGGGGGAAAAAATTGGAATGAGGGGGGGGGAAATGGGCAGTTAACAGGTAGGAGAGAAGTAATGGTTTCTAACAGGGGGGAGGGAATGATAGGTAAGGAGTAGAATGGGGTGAAGGCAAAAAATTGTTGGAAAATAGGAAATGGTCACTTACCAGCATGGAGTCCAAAATACGCTTGGCACCTCTGTGCCGGTCAGTTGCAAATGACACAGTTTATATAAATGTGTGATAGCTCACACATTAACTATGCATGTATTTGTACCTGTATTACTGGATGCCATGACTGTACAGTGTATTGA
Source organism: Hyperolius riggenbachi (assembly GCF_040937935.1). Classification (NCBI taxonomy): domain Eukaryota; kingdom Metazoa; phylum Chordata; class Amphibia; order Anura; family Hyperoliidae; genus Hyperolius; species Hyperolius riggenbachi. The sequence goes on along the minus strand of NC_090648.1, from coordinate 114,514,154 downwards.
ACTTCTCATGTATATACTGTACGTTCCCCAATATTTGTTTTGCACTATGTACAGCGCTAAGGAAAATGTTGGCGCTACATAAATAAAAAATAATAAAAGTGATAATAGAGACTGAGCCCATCCTAGACAATCTAAAACACTCTTGTATACTTCCTTATGAGGGCCCTTTTCCACGAGCAGCATTTTGTGATCTAATTCCGATCGCTTGCAGATGGGAAAACGCTAGATACTCTACAGACTGAGGGAAACCATGCTGGAATGTTTCCATTAGTGCGCTGCGTTTGTGACACGATTTTTCCTGATCGCTATCGCTGTGCCTGCTGCATTTTTCATGCGCTTAGCTCCTATACAAACTATAGGAGGGCAGATAAATCGCATAGTAATTGTGCTGTTATGTCATCCAAACAACCAAACTTTTTCCAATTGTAAATTTGATCACATTTTTTTGCTGAAAAATTGGTCACATTGCAATCAATGCTGCAGCAGGTATTATAGATGTCTGGCCTGAATCTGTATGGTCTGCTTTAGATAACCTATGTACAAGACACAACCAATTTTCTTAGGAGACATTGACCCATATGTAATTTACTTTTTCTCCTGAGTTTTCTCCTGGGTGATAGTTTCATACCTTGTCATAGAATGCTTTTTAAACCACCAGCAAGCAAGAAAATACTCAAAATAATTTTAATGGTGCTTGTAGGAGATAACTGGGAGAAAAAAAAATAATAGCATATGGTCCATTGTTCTGCGGTGAGAGCTCATGGAAAACCACCTGATCATTGTATCATATAATAAATCTGTATTGATTGGTTCGTCACCATCAACCTACACTGCAAGCAAAAGTGATACTGGGTCACATGATCTTGAGCAACCAATCAGAGAAAATAAACATATCACCTGATGCATTATGTAATATTCTCCTAGGAGTTTTGATTCCCTCTGCAACTACAGTAGATCAGATTGTAGGTGTTTCACCTCTGCCAATCCTCCAGTAAACCCTTCTCAGGGAAAGGTCTGATCTGTGGGATTCTCACTTGCCTTGCACTCGGACATGCCCTGTCTGGAGGCCAGCCACAAGATGAGGAGGGATCCTGTGGTGGTAGAGTGAGCTGTAGGAGTATCCAGGAAGCAGGGATGAGTAAGAGCAAGTGTGGTGAGAAATGAAACTGTACTCACGTGTGTGAGGAGGGGCCGCGACAGCGAGGGTTAATTTACCTGTAGACTGCCTCTTGCTGCGGTGATCCATGCTGCATTCCATCCTCCCGACACTTCCTCCTTCACAGCCGGAACTTCCATTGTGAAGACGGAAGTGTTGAGAGGAGCAGCATGGAGCATTGCGTTGCTCTTCTCTGCAATGCTGACTCCATTCACCTATACTGAATGGGACAACTCTGGGTAGCGTATAAAATCCATGCAGCACTGCATTGTTAATAGATACTGCCGGGCAGGGCATAAGTGTGCCCATCAGACGGTGCTGTCTGTTGTCCCTGCACATCCCAAATTGATATGCATTGCTGAGCAACGCAACAGGCCCGTCTTCTTAACTCTGCGCCATTTTTTCCCATTTGCACTATCACGGACTTACCCAGGCTTGAAGTGCCATTTAGCTTCTCCCACTATACTGTATGTGTGTTTTTTTTGTTTGTTTTTTTAAAGAGGAACTTTACCTAGGATTGAACTTCATCCCAATCAGTAGATGATGACCTTTCCCACGAGACATTTTTATCTTTTCTCGAATAGATCATCGGGGGGGTCTGTATGGCTGATGTTGTAGTGAAACCCCTCCCACAGTGTGATGTCATGACCATGGTCTATGAACCTCGTTGCATTGTGGGAAATAACAGCTTTTTCCAACAGCCAAGCGTGCAATAACTCCCTATGCACATAGAGCTCTCAGTAACAAACATTCTGTACAGATCACCTGATAAAATTACCAGTGATACAACCTCGAAATAGAGTCTGGAAGACACAGACAGACATACAAACCCAGGGAGGAGAGACTATGCAAACACTGTGAGCAGAAGACCCTCGAGGACGAAAATCACTTCCTGCTGCACTGCCCCAAATATACCGCAACCAGGGAAACCTTCTTTAAGAAACTGATGGAACTATTTCCAGACTTTCACACATTAGAGGATGAGAGAAAACACTACATTCTATTAGGAGAAGAGACATCCACAGTGACAAAAATTCTGCACACTATGGCTATCATTCATAAAGGAGCTGTCGGTACCGGGAATCAGTGCGGGAAAACACCGCTGGCGGTGTTTTAGACTTCTGGGTGGGCATTCATAAAAAAACATCCAGGTGCGGTGGCAGTGCGGAGATTCCCCGAACTAGGCAGGCGGTAGGCTGGCGGTAGGCAGGCGGAGACACGGAAGCTGCCGAGTTGATACATTTCTCCGTGTTCCGCTCTGCTGCAGCTGCCTGGGAGGTCTGTGTGTCTCCATTCACTTGCATTGGTATCGCCACATCAGAGGGAGCGGTACTTCCCGACCTCTCACCGCTTGCGGTGATCTTTATGAATGAACATTTTGCTACATTTGTTCGGATAATCACCGCACAAGGCGGTGATTTATCACTCTGCTCGGTAGTGTCATTTTTTTATGCGGAAAGAGGCTTTATGAATGCTGACTTTGCCGAGTGGTCGGTAAAGTCAGCTGTTTTTAGCATTTCCGCATGCGGAAATGCTTTATGAATGATAGCCTATGTCACAGCATGCCACAGACCGAGAGGAGCATAAAATAAAAACGGCACCCCCCTCCCCCCCCCCAATTTCCACAAACTGCTAACTCACTGCACCCCCAGCCCAACCCATGTCCCTCATTCCCCCTGCTTTGACAATGCCTGTATTGAAGCTTGGTCATGCCAATAAAGCTATTTTTGATTTGGTTTGATTTGATTACATTTCAAAATGTAAATCAGAGAGAGGAAAGATTTTACAATGTGCAAACAATGTAGAGAGAGGTTTCAGCCCATAAGACCAGCACTACACATATTTATGAAAAAGTATAAACATATTTATTAGAGCAATATACACCACTATACATGTAAAAACAATTAAGAGAGAGCAGCCATACCACAATACATCATTAAATAAGCATCACTGTCATAGTGGAAAATAACACCTCATGAATTAGATATATGCAGCTCACAAGAATGAACAATGGTAACTATCACCTGATGTGTTCATTAATAGAGCGCCCTCAGGATCTGAACCCGGGTTTAGCAACCTCTGTATGATTAAGTGCAGCAATAATGAAATGACAGGGTCTCATAAAAGTGAAACATGAAGCAGGATATAACAGCAAAGTGAACCATAAGATAAACAAGGCTGAAAAAAAAGCAATGAATGAAAAAGAACCATGAATGCAAACGTGCTAAGTTAAGTTAAGTGAGACCAGGCGTGAAAATGCTATAGACAATAGGGTGCAATAAAGTGGAGGTATACTTATCCAGGTGAAGGAGGTGTAGATGGCAGTGGTATGGAGGAAAGGGAGCCCTCGATGGACTGCTTGCCTGGCTATCCTGCTGATCCTCTGCCTCTATTTCTTTTAGCCATAGACCCTGAACAAGCATGCAGCAGATCAGGTGTTTCTGACATTATTGTCAGATCTGACAAGATTAGCTGCATGCTGTTTGGTATTTTTTCTCTCACTGCTTAAGACATATAGGTCAGCAGGGCTGCCAGGCAACTGGTATTGTTTAAAAGGAAATAAATATGGCATCCCTCTCATTACAGTTGTCCTTTAACCCTCCTGGCGGTCTAATTAATTTCGCCAGGAGGCAGCGCAGCAGTTTTGTTTTTTTTAAATCATGTAGCGAGCCCACGGCTCGCTACATGATACATGATAGCCACTGCTCGGTGACATCCCCCCGCCCGCTTCGATCGCCGTTGGCGATCTCCGATCAGGAAATTCCTGGAGGGCTTCCCCCTGGGGGGGGGGGGGGGGGCGATGCGGCGCGACGGATAGCGGCGATGGAGCGCGGGGCGGCGGCGATCGGTGTGCTGACTGTCACACAGACTTTGTATTGCTGTGCGTTTAGTCTGCGTTATAATTTTTTATAACATGCGACTTTAACGTCGCACTGTGAAAGAGGCCTAAAAGACAGAGTGTGGTTTTAAAACTGCAACTGTAACAGTATGATGCAATGTTATAAAAAAAAAAAGCTATATAACTGAAAATAAAAATTGGGACAAATCATTCTGAAAAGGGGTGTCTGCTTCAATGCACAGCCATTGAAAGCAAAAAAAAAAAAAAAAAGTATGAAAAGCTGTGGTGCCACAGACAATTATAAATGTTTATAACAAGTTAAATTTCCTCTGCTCTCTTCAGACACTTCAGTCAAAGACACAGGATTTTCTCTCACACACATAGGGTTAACAGATGCACTGTGAGGTAATTCCCCCTCCCCTCATGGCTCACTCTGCCGTCAGATTAGAGCATACTGCCGTCAGTTTAGAGTGAAAGGGATTTGATACAGTAAACAAGAGATAAGCAAGTGAATTGTATACATCATTATTTACCAGCACTTCAGGAACTCTCTCAATCCCAGGTTAAAAACATGTTAATCGATAGTTGTTAATTGATAGTGTTCCTTTAAGCTTAGCGGGCGGATGATAGGTATCTGTATTGGGAGGGTTCAGTGTGAGAATAGGCTTAGGTTTAGCTGTAGTAAAATATTGCTATGTAATACAGATGTTTTACTATAGTTGTTTCCACTTAACAGTAGAATATCACTAAATTTACCAATATTCTACTGTCAGGTTTTCTGCGTCCCCAAATTTCCAGGCACTTTTTTTTTGATGTATAGGTATTAAAGGACCACTGTCACAATTTTTATTTAAATATCTATGTACATTTCTCCCAGAGTAAAATGCACTATAAACTACTTTTTCCCTATGTCACTTACAGTAGGTAGTGAATATCTAACACATCTGTCTTTGGTTTTGGAGTAGTCCATCTCCTCATGGGGGAATTCTCAGTTATTTCTTTATTTGCAAAAACTGCAGTTGATCAGTCCATCTACCAAAATTTTGTGCAAATAAGTAGGAAATCTTTCTGACATCTTTGTAAAGTTCCTTTCCAGGGAGTGCTTTTGTAAAGAATTAGTCCCGTTTCCACTACAGCAGAATCACGGCGAATCAAGTGTGAATTCGGATGCAGAATTGCTGCCTACTGCAGTTTTCTGCCCAGCATATCTGGATCCTCATAGCAGTGCATGGCACAGCTATAGCAAGCCGGATGCGTCTTCACATAAGCACAGATGCCGCATTTGATTCAGAAACAGACCCGGCACCCCAGAGAAAACCTAGCCTGAGGGTAATACTGAGAATCCCCCATGAGGAGATGGACTACTTCAAAATCTTCCAGCTTTTTACTACCTACTATGAATGCAACATAGGAAAAATAATAATTTACAATTCATTTTTACTCTAGGAGAAATGTACTTTTTTACAGTATATGTATTTACAATTTTACAATTTCCCGTGACAGAGGTCATTTAGTGCAAAACTTGCCATGCTTTTTTTCAGGGGACAGGTACAGGTCAAACAAAATCAAGATAAAAAATCAAGCAAGATCACACACAATTTGGCAAAAAAATAGAAAAAAGGCTATTGTCTTTAATTACTAAAAATGTATTAACAGTATCTTTTGTTGCTGGGATACAAACTATTATTACTTATTATTATTATGATGCACTTATATTGTGCTGACATTTTTCTGCAGTGCTTTACTGAGTACACTGAATAATTCATGTCACTAAATGTTACTCACAGGAGGCCTCAATCTAATGTCTCCATCCACAGAGCTGTACCGAGTTGTCTACCAAAGCTCTTGGACTCAAGGCACTCTCAGTTCGACGTGTGTGTGTGTGTTGGTTAGCAGCAGCTTTAAAGACCTATCTGGGATCCTGTTAATCTACGATGAAAGTAGATACATCAGGTGACTTGCAGCCGATTGACCATGCGATTCGATAATTATCAAATTGGGTGAAAGTCTGTCCCGCCAAGAGCATGCCTGATTGACGATGAGATAAGCCACAAACGTGACGGAACTCCCTGCACTGCAGCACCACCCCACCCCCTTCCACCGTAGAACATCACCGAGAGCGGCATCACCTTGGACTTCCCAAATGATTTCACGCTGAAATTGATCAGGAATCAGCCTGTTTAGTTTGTTGCTCATTCTGATATCGCCCGCAGTTACTGCCATGTACCCGATCGACCCTGAGATTTCCCAGCATTCAACCAATTCTGGGCAGGCATTGGTCGAATCGTCGATCGGGCATGCCTGTGGTGGCACCATTTTGCATCCAAATCGCTAAAAATTATTGAATTGGATGGTCAATCGGCTGCGTAAGTGCTAGATGTATGGCCACCTTTGGCCATTGTCTTCTTGTTCACAGACAGTCTGGATGGCCGATATCTTAGGCATTGTCTATTACAGGGTTTCTCAACATTTTATTGATATGTACTCCTTTTATAACCTTGCACTCACCAAGTACCCCCTGGCATAGTAAACATTATCACAAGTACCCCTTGACATTTTATATTTAATCGTAGTACATTATAATTGATTCTAAACAATTTCCAAGTATTTACTATTAATATTATTAGGTGTTGTTTCAGATTTATCATTTTCTAAAACTTTAAATTTGTTAGTCTTGGTTAACTATATCAAGCCCGAGTACCCCCTGGAACCATCAGACATACCCCCTGGGGTACGCGTAGCACATGTTAAGAACCTAGGGTCTATTACACACCAGAACAGTTTGCTGTATACAAGCAAATCTACGCAGTGGCGTAACAATAGGGCCTGCTGCCCCCCCCCCCCCCCGGGGCACGCTCTGGGCCGTTTTGTGGGGGCTGGAGGGATGACAGTATGAGGGGAAAGCCTTGGCCACAGTCGGCGGGGAGAGGGGAAGTCCCCCCCCCCCCTCTCCCTCACCTCGGGGCTCTCCCCTCTAGCTTAAGTTACAGTGTGGGCAGCGGCGGGCAGATACATACCTTCAGTGCATTCCACCGCATACTCCTTGCTCTAGCGTCTGTTGTCACTTCCGGGAGTGACGTCACTTCCGGGAGTGACGTCACTTCCGGAAGTGACGTCAGACGCTAGAGCGAGGAGTATGCGGTGGAATGCACGGAAGGTATGTATCTGCCCGCTGCTGCCCACACTGTGACTTAGGCTGGAGGGGAGCGCAGAGGGGAGAGCCCCGAGGTGAGGGGGGGAACTTCCCCTCTCCCTGCCGACTGTGGCCAAGGCTTTCCCCTCATGCTGCCACCCCTCCAGCCCCCACAAAACGACCCCGAGCGGGCTCCGGGGAGGGGGGGGGCCGCTCTGAAATTCTGCAGGGCGGCCCGGTGGGGCCTAGTTACGCCCTTGAATCTACGCAATATGACAATAGTAGTCTTTTGTTGAAAGCGGGATTGTCAGCCACAAAACCAAATTCTATATAAAAACTGCAGTGTGTTTAAAATGCTGCCAGAAATCTCTCCCTGCAAGTACAAGCTCTCCAATCTATTCAGGAATCTCTCCACTGTTATTATATTTTCTCAGTCCCCCAGGCTCTTTTCTGTGCAATGACCCTTCCACCTTCCTGCTTCTCACTGATTGGCTGAGCAGATTGCTGCTTAGCTGAAACATGATCCTCTGCTCACTCATGTTTACAAGCAAGGCTGAGGTGACTCAGTGATTGGAGAAGAAAAGAAAACAAGTTAAAGAGACTCAGAGATGAGTCTTCCTGAATTTTTTCTTACTTACCCAGGGTTTCCTCCAGCCCCATTAGCATGGCTGTGTCTCTCACCATCCTCCTAGGATCTCCTGTTCAGCCGCGGTCAACTTCCGGTACACGGCTCAGTCGGACTCCGTCTGCCTGAGTGATGTCATCCGGGGCCTTCTGAGCTTGCGCAGAACGTCTGCGCATGCGCAGAAGGTCCACCACTGACGCCACTTACCGGGACTCACCGCAGCTGAACGGGACATCATAGGAGGATGGCGAGGGACACAGCCATGCTTATGGGGCTGGAGGAAGCCCCGGGTAAGTAGATCAAGTATTTATCTACTTATATATGTGTGTTTTTCCCCAGGCATAGTATGGCTAATTCTCCTGCTTGAAGACTTTAGTCTTTGTTGATACAGTATCAGATGTCACACAGGCAGCATGGGATGCATATTTAGTTGCATACAATGAGTTCTGTACACAGTATCATTAAATTACAGGATTTCATAATGAAATCACCCATATCCATTTAACATGATTAAGGCTTCTTTTCCACTAGCCAAGATCCGCTCCAAAAAGCGGATTGTGGACGTTTTTCCGATTGCAACCGCACCGTGATTTACATGTAAATCGCAGTGCTCATTTTCCATGATCACATTTCAATGTTTTGCAAATTGCAATCGCCGGGCTGTGCAATTTTTGGTGCGATTGCGCTTCCTGAGGGTTCATGGTGCAATCACGGCGATTGGAAAATGTAGGATCACAGCACAATTGTGCGTGCAATTGCGCTTCCTAGTGGAAAAGCAGCATTGGGCACCTTCCACAACATAGGTGTTTATGCACAGCTGTTGGTGTTGATTGGCCACATTGTTTTTAATGGGTCCTTTTACACTTGCTATTCATGGCAAAGATTGTACGTTGCGTTACAATGTAACAAAAAAGCACAAATATTGTGTGAAAGGGCCCTAACAAGCTGGCCCGACTCGGAAGATATTTATTAATTATCCTTTCCATGAAGACTTACATTTTTCTTTAATTGGGGAAGCAAGTTAAATAGCTTCTCAATTGCACAAATAAAACCCTTTGTATAGTGCCAGGAAGTAGTTAAGGAAGGTTAAAAAGGTTACAAAGAAAATGACTTTCTTTATCTACTGCACTTTATAAAATGAAAACCAGTTATTGATTGGCTGCTGTGCTTACTGAAAATCTGGATTACAATACAATAGAAATAAATCCAGTGAACATCTAGCGATGGATGGGCAGATCGGCCAATAGACAGATCTTTTTCTCTGATCGGTGTGAGATCTGTTGCCTGCCCATACCCCGCAGGTCAGTTCTCTATAGATTTCAGGCATACTTTCAAAATCAGCGTGGACAAATTTTGGCGCAAGGTGAAGCTGAAAGACTGCTCACCCTGGACCTGCTGAAAGTCCGGAGTGGCATTAATACTACTCCCCCGCCGAGTTGTCACAGCTCGGGAGGAGGGACTCATAATTAGGGATGGCCCTGCCTAGGAGAACTTATGGAGAAGCATGTAATCCGTTTGGTCAGCTGATAGATTTGTAAGGTTCTGATTTGCTGTGATGACTTCCTGGTTTAACACATGATCATGACCAGCAAATCAGAGCCTTACAAATCTATCAGCTGATCAAACTGATCACCTGCTTCTCCATGAGTTCTCCTAGACAGGGCCATCCCTACTCATAATTCGAAAGAGGTCATTCAAATGACCTATGTTTTTTTTCTAATTTGAGCTCCAACAATCGCTGGCGCCCAAATTAGTCATTGAGTGTCGCTCAGGTCATCGGGGCAGCTCTGCGCCAAAATTAGCTGTCTCTGATTTCAGTATGAAATCTATCAAGAATCAGCCTAGCACTGCCTCTGCCCAAAATTTAAATGTCTGTGCCCCCCCCCCCTTCCCCCCCATCCCTGGTGTCCGTGCGTTGTAATATCTCACCTATCCTGCTACTGCGTCTCCTACCCTCCTCTGCCACCACCCCCGTGTCTGCCGTTGCACTGAGTACTACCAGGTAGTGGTGCATGTACCATGTAGGGCGTCTGTGACGTCACACACGTGCCTGGTGCCACATGGGGGTGACGGCGGAGGGGGCCAGGAGTCACGGCAGCAGGACAGGTGACTTTCTGCATCGAACGGGCACTGAAGGGGATCTTTATACTTGGGGTGGCCAAACAAACAGCGCCCATTGTGTTCGCCAGTCAGTACGGTATTGAACACCATTACCACTGTGCATGCAATCGAGCACTGTCGACCAAGATCTTATCGACATATTCAACTGATTTTGGCTCAAAATCACTTACATCACCGATTGGGCATGCTTGTTGTGCCATTGATTTTCATTCGTTTCAATAAAATTATCAAATCGGATGGTTGATCGGACTGCAACATCGTTACATGTAGAACACCTTTATTCTGATTATTCTAATGTTGCCAACTATTGACCTTATTTTGGAGCTTTCATGGTAAGTAATAACCTTTTGTGAGCAAGTATGTTGTGCATTGCCTTGTTATGCACTCATTCTCTCCCCAGTAGAGGCAGTACTACATGTAGCCTCAGCTGCCTGCAGACACAAGAAGGCTATGAAGGGTGCTATTGTATCCAGAATACAGCCCCTTGTATTCCTACTATGTCCATCCCAGCTTTCCATAGACAGAAGTGGCTGACAATGTCACAGGGTTCTCTGTTACCCTGTATGCAGCATATCTCAATTCATCTCATATTTCACAGTCCTCGCTTCTATTCATACTCCTCTCCTGCTCAAAATGTTCATAATAGGACTCATTCACATGAACAGGTGAACTGCATGGAAAGGTTAACGGGAACTTGAAGCGAGAGATATACAGAGGCTGTCATATGCATTTCTTTTTAAACAATACCAGTTGCCTGGCAGTACCACAGATCATTATGGCATCAGTAGTGTCTGAATCACACACATGAAACAAGCATGCAGCTAGTCAGATTTTTGTCAAACATCTGAACTGCATGCTTGTTCAGGGTCTATGGCTAAGATCCAACTGGTCCGAACTACTTATGATTGAGAAACCGACCTAAACATTAACTAGGAACACGTATCAATGCACGCCTTACCACAGTTACAGGACGCTATAGCGGGTGTCAACATGTATCTTTGTACGCGTTCATCCTCAAAAACACAAGCTGCCAGTGGTCACCAATACACAAAGGTAGATGCACAGAATAGAACCAATCCTCAGCACTTTAATAGGTACAGTATATGGATCTCCACACTTAGGCCTTGTTCACATTGCGTTCCGATCATGTTAACATTCGCGTTGGAAGTTTTTTGATGCAATTTTTTTGCGATTCCCGGCGCTTGGGTGGGTGGTGTGTTTTTGTTAAAAGCTCTTTTCTAAGCACTTTTCCAGAGCGGTTCCAGGGCTGATCAGTCAAAATAAGTCTTATCAGTCTGACGACAGCCTATACTCACGTGGAGCTGTCGTCAGAACGATCGCCCCGTGGACGGGTCTGATGACCCATAGTTTGAAAAAGTCTGACGTGTGTACGCCCCTTTATACTATGACTGATTTACACACTTTGCTCCCTGGAAGGGTTGAAAAGGAGGAACTTTACCAAAAAACAGTAGCAGGGGACAAAAATAAATCAATACATTGCAAAGTAAGAAGTTAAAAAATAAAAAAAAAGAGATCAAAAAATGATTTATATTCACCATGTAATCCGTTGATGATGTTTGATACACAATAAACCAGCATGTAATCATCTTTACTACTGGCAGACAAGAAAAAAACGACACAGAACTGTCATTCTCTATAAACACACCCACTAAAAATGCAATAGGCTAAAAAAAAAAAAGTTGTTTGTTTTATAGATATACATACACACAGTGGGAGGTACTGTTTGCTTGGCAGATGGAAACAGTCGTTATTTCCCACAGTGCAACAAGGTTCACAGACAGGAAACTATCTTGACCATGGTTATAACATCACACTGTGGGAGGGGCTTCACCAAAATATCAGCCCCACAGACTCCCCTCATGATCTATTTGAGAAAAGGTAAAGATTTCTCATGGGAAAGGGGGTATCGGCTACTGATTGGGATGAAGTTCAATCCTGGGTTGAAGATCTTTTTAAGCACTTTCTAAAACGCTAGTGATGTTACAGCAATGGTGTCTTGTAGTCACTTCCTGATTGGGTCCTGATGCGTTCTAGAAGTTGCCATGCCGCCATCACACAGCAGTTCCTTCTGGGGGGAGGGGTGCGGCATTTTCATCACACGCCCTCTTCTTGCTTGCTGGGGGAAGATGTGGGGGGGGGGGCAGCTGTTATCTATTCCTCCCTCTCTGTTTCATAGCAAGGTCCCATTTTAGATTTTAAGAGATAAGAGATTTTAAGCACAGCTATATATAATTACATGAACATGAATTAATGGAGTAGCTAACCAGTGGTGTAGCTGCAAACCGCAGAGCCCCCATAGTACAAAATGAAGGGTCCCCAGATATAGGCACCCTTGAGAATTAACACCATCCCTACCCACCTCCTATATAGATAGTGGTAGAGGACAGATAATTCACTGCTGCTTCTCTTATACAACCTTACGTCAGCTGCATTGTTAATGGCTGACGGCGTATTGGCTTTTCTGCAAACTGCTGCCGAGACGAGAAGCCATTTATCTATCCCCTAGAATCATTATCATTCAGCCGCCTAGTTTGTGCAGTGATACTTCAGGTTGTTTTTATAAAGTACAAAAGCTTGACTGATGTTGGAAGAAGGCAAAATGATTCCCAGATAATCAGAAGTGTGTGTTGCCATGCTTTTCCTGGGCACATTTGTAATCCAGCTATGTTACCCCAAACTAATGAAAACAATAACAAGATCATTCGGTGCTATGCCCATGCGCAGTAGCAGCTTCCCACTCCGGCTCTGGTGAAAATAGCCAAGTCTGATCGGGCCAGCTCTACTGTGCAGTTGCAGACTCGCGCCTGCGCAGTAGAAGGGCTTTAAGCTTTTTAAGAATAGTATATCCACCCCTTGACAGTTGCCACTGTAATGAATGTTAGTGGTTGTAATGTTGTGGCTGATCAGTTTGGATTTCACCTACGTTTCCCAGTGTGGGTAACTGAGACCTGTTTAGTTGTATGTGTGTGATAGGCGTGCAGCAGGTTCTGTTTGCTGAATACCAGAGCTGCAGGCTGATGTTCTGGCATCTCCGTCTCTGTGCAGATAACAGTCCTGTGGGGCAGTGGCTGCTATCTCCCTGTACAGATGCTGGCAACAGCTGAACCAGACACTCCTATGCCGGGGCCTGTGTACTCTGAGCCCTGTTGCATTGTCTGTACAATTAAATTTTCATGCAGGCATTTGCCATAGCAAACATTTGAATTCGGGCAGGCATGCATCTCGGCTCTCCAGGCTCCCACGTTGCTATAGTAACCGTTTCCTCCAGAGTATCTTTTGCTGTGAAAACACAGCTGAACATGTTATTCTGTATAGAAATCCTCAGATTTTCGACTTGGGTCACAATATTTCAACGTGCTAAAGATTTCCTGTACATTAGCGCTGTGTGATGTGTGGTGGCTGCTTTCAGGGCAATTAGTTGTACTGAAGTCGGGTTAGGGATGTAATTTTCTTCGCAGTGCATTAGTATAATCAGGCGAGGGAAGAGAAGGCAGCAGATGGTAAAGTCTTTGTTTGCCATGGACACATCTATGCAAAGAGGCTTCAGGGCCTACCGCTTATAGATCTGTGTACATACAGAAAGCTCTACAATGGGGTGGCCTTGTTCAGAGTGCTGCTTAATGCGTTCCTTCCTGGAGCTTCGTGCTAGCTTCTGGCCTTTGCAGAAAAATATGCGCTTTATGGACAGATTTTTTTCCTTTCGTGCGGTGTGACTTACTGGCAAGAAAATATACTGTATCTATTCATGTTGCATAACAGCACATTGTCACATAGAATTTATACACATACCATTTAAAGCGGAGAGAGGGGAGGCGGGGCCAAGCGGTGGAAGTGTAGTGATGCGAGGTAACTGAAGTAAATAGCTTGGCATTTTTCCTCAGAGGGGAGGCAGGGCCAAGCAGCGAAAGTGGAGTGATGTGGGGTCTTCGGGACGCTTTGTGTGACAAGACTCTGGAGGTAAATATAACTTTTCATTACAGCAGCGCCGATAGATTTGTATATTTTGTGTGGAGGTCGTCTTTAATGTAACAGAGGTTTATTACTGTATAAAGAGATGTAAAAGTAGATTTATGCATCCTGCAAGGCCAGAATTTTTCTGGTTGCTTGAGAATTCTGGTTAACGGAGTTCTGGATAACAAGGGTTTTACTGTGTAGATAAAGGGGTCAAGTCCTGAAGGTAAAATCTGGAAAAATAGTGGGCAGCATCAGCATAAGAGGGGTCTGTGGCAATCTCGTTGGCTATGTTTTGCACTTACTGTTCAGATCCAATAGGGGACAAAATAAAGCCAATTCTCATTTCTGCTAAACTGTTTGCATTACATTGGACAATACAATCACATTGCAAACACAATGCAATTATATTGTAATGGTAATGTTCACATCGGCATGTTAGCATTAAGGTGGAATGCGATGGCATAATGCAAAGCATTGGTCTACGTGCACGTCCCAGTGTGAACTTACTCTTAAGGCCTCTTGCTCACTGCAAGTGATTCCGATTCCGCTTTTTAATCAGTTTTTACATCCGATTCCGATTCCGATTTGTAGTTTGCTCCCTGCACACTGCAAATCGGAATCTGAATCTGATGTAAAAACTGATTAAAAAGCCGAATCTGAATCGGAATCACTTGCAGTGTGCAAGAGGCCTTAAGTGGATCCGAGATAACCTTTTACTCATTGCATAATTGCGTTTTCTTTCATATAGTTTATAGGGCATTCCTCAAGCCAAATACTTTTTTTGGTTTACTTTAATACTCTCAGGGCTCATTTCCACTATCGCGAATTCGCATGCGTTTTTCGCATGCAAATTCGCATAACAATACAAGTGAATGGGACTGTTTCCACTTGTCAGGATTCCTTTGCGTTTTTCTGTGCAGAAAAAATTCGCATGGCAGAGCCATCAGAATTCGCATACTGCATACCGCTATGCGAATCGCATACAATGTATTTAATAGGAAATTCGCATAGAAACAATGGAAAAGCACACCAGCACTGCCATGGTTAAATTCGCATGCATCGTCATCCATGCGAATTCACGTGCGAATTCGCATGAAAATTCGCATGGACCCGCATGCGAATTTCGCATCCTCATGCGAATTTTTACCGCGGCGATTCGCACCGCACAAGTGGAAATGCAGCCTAATTCTCTATAAACTAAACAAGCCTCGCCCATAACTTCTCCACAGAGCCTTGGCACTTTGAGACTTAGTAGCAAGGGCTTATGGGAGCTCAGTCTGGGCAGAAAGAGGAGGAGGTTACTAGCCAGAGATTTCAGAGGCCGAAAGGAGGGGGGTTTTAAAGGGAACCAGAGAGGAAGAATAGGGAAAAATAGGAAAAGGTTTTATACATACCTGGGGCTTCCTCCAGCCTCATAAGCACGGATCTCTCCCACGCCGCAATCCTCCGCTTCCTGTATCGCCGGTACCGGGCCCCGTCACTTCCGGCGGACACGACCAATTGTCTGCATGCACAGGGGCTCCCTCCATACCCTTACGCATGCGGCTGCGCAGTTTGTAGCCGCACACGTAGGTATACAGAGGGAGCCCCTGTGATGCGGACAATTGGCCGCGTCCGCCAGCCGACTGGCCGACTCGCGGAAATGACGGGACCCGGTACCGGCAGATCCAGGCAGCGGAGGACGGCGGCGTGGGAGCGATCCATGCTTATGGGGCTGGAGGAAGCCCCAGGTATGTATAAAACCTTTCCCCCAACATCTCTGGTTCCCTTTAACAGGCTGAGGGCTGGAGATACAGATCAGCTTACCTGTGAGTAATGTGACAAACAGAACACGGACGCTCTCATTGTATCACAGGTATAAATAATCATAAACTGTTGAAGCTGTTTGCAGCTAGATTTGCTGTGTAAACTATCTAAACTTTAGATAAGATTTATAGACAAGTTACTTGTTAGTTAGTTTTTAATCTCTGATACATTTTAAAGTGGGATAAAAGGTTTTTTCTACTTTGTATTACCCATACAGTTTATTGCATTTGCAAACAGGTAATATTGTCTGTGTACACATTTTGGAATTGGGCATTTGTAAATATATTTAATCTGTGGGTGCCAGAGGGTGCACGGCCTCTGGCGCCCACAGCTGCCTCCCCACTCCAGCAGAGCACGATAAGTACTTTATTTTTTCACGTGAACACATACTTTTGTGTATTGACATGTGATTGCCATCCATTGTACACTTGCTGCTTTCATTAAAGCTACAGTGCCAGACATCCATGTTCTTTTTCTTCTTGAAGAATTGCTATGTACTGTTCACCTCTGTCTTGAGCACGTAGCTTCTGCTGAAGCTTGTTACCTGCAAGCAGCCATTTTGACAGTATCCACAGTTCTTTCTGAGTGCCTGCCACCCCCTCTCTCTCAGGCTGCTAAGATCCTTAATATAATCTATGCTCGCTTTTTAGCAGAGATCGATTCACCGATTGGTTAAGCCAACCAATTAATTGACCTATTGGATGTCTGAATCATAATTTAGCCCTATAAGCGATTGTACCGTCACGATGTGATTGTGGAATGCGCAAATGTTTGTTGTATAATCATATAGCTTTGTGCATACAGTTATACTGAGGAGCTCTTTTACTATTGTAGGCACTTTTATTGGCCTGATGAAGCGGGCTCAGACCTGCGAAACACGTTTGTGCTAAATAAAAATCTTTTGTCACATACAAGGGTTTTATTGAGGTAAGCCACCTCATATTATCTTTTCGATTTTAAGCTGTTTTTAGACGCTTTTATTCAACCAGGGCGCCTCTTTACTCCTAAAGTGCATCTGGAGATCAGAAAGAAGATTGCTCCTTTGGGTTGTCTTACATGGCCAGGCCTAATTATTCTAACCTCCACTCCTGTGAGTAAGATGGACTGTAGATCTTAAGCCTCTATAATATGACCTAGCTCTGTTACAATATATATTAAATACTCTGTGGACTCCTGTTGAGCCTTCCTCTGTAGCACCCTACATTATTTACTGTCCTCCTCTGTTGCCTGCTGGCTCCTGTAGACCCCCTGTTGCCCATTGTCTGCTGTAGGTGCTCCTCTTTTGCCCTCTACCTCCTGTAGTATACTTGTGTTGTCCTCTGCCCCCTGTAGCGCTTTCCTGTCACCAACTGCCTCCTGTAGTGCTTTTCTCTTTTCCTCCCCCCTTGTAGTGCCCTGCTGCTACCTCTTGCCCCCGGTTGTGCATTTCTGTCCCCCTCTGCCCCATGAAGTTCTCTTCCTTTCCCCCTTGCTACATGAACTGCCCTCATGTTGCCTCTTTCCAACAGTAGTGCCCATTTGCTGTCTACTGTAGTGCCCTTTCCATTGTCATTCGCCCACCTTCTTCCATCCTGTTGCCTCGTAGTCTACTAGTACAGTTCCAGGACCCTCCCAGTGCAGTGAGGTGCAGTTTTTGTTAATTCCCCTTTCCTGATGACGCTCCTGCCATCTGATCCAGTGCCTTGGCCTTGTCATGTCTCTCTGACTGAGCGGTGACAGTGAGTGACAGTAGAGGTGTCAGCCGGGTGTGTAGACTTAACGAGAAACCATGACCAAGAATTGAATTTCATCCCAATCAGTAGCTGATACCCCCTTTCCCATGAGAAATCTTTACCTTTTCACAAACTGATCATCAGACCTTGCCTTAGCTAAAGCTGAAGGTAAATACTCCATTCTCCTCGTCCTTGACCTTTCAGCAGCTTTTGACACAGTAGATCATCCCCTACTCCTCCAGTCCCTCCAGTCCTTGGGCATTCACAATCTCGCCCTGTCCTGACTTTCATCCTACCTCTCCAACCGCTCCTTCACGACCGCCTTCAATGAGTCCTCGTCCACCCCCAACCAGCTCTTGGTGGGAGTCCCCCAAGGTTCGGTCCTTGGCCCCCTTACTGTTCACCCTATACACATCCTCCATTGGCAAGGTTATCTCCTCCATGGGTTTTAACTCATCTGTATGCAGATGACACCCAGATCTACCTCCACACCCCTGACATATCCACCTCTACCATGGACAAGGTCTCCTCCTGCCTATCAGCCATCTCCTCCTGGATGTCCGCTAGGTTCCTGAAACTAAATCTAGACAAAACGGAATTTATGATCTTCCCACCCCGGCCATCCACGAACCTCCCAGATGTGCATGTCACTGTTAACCACACGCCCTACTTCTCAAGAGCGCTGTCTGGGTGTCACCCTGGACTCCGCACTATCCTTCACTTCCCACATCCAAAACCTCACAAAGTCCTGCAACTTCCACTTTCGTAACATCTGTAAGATTCGCCCCTTTCCTGACCCCTGCCACCACCAATCTCCTCATCCATGCCCTCATAATTTCCCGCCTTGACTACTGCAATGCCCTGCTGTCTGGTCTCCCATTGACCCGAACAGCCCCACTGCAGTCCACCATGAATGCGGCAGCCAGAATTATCCACTGCTCCCATCGCTCCACCACGGCAGATCCCCTCCTAGAATCCCTCCACTGGCTTCCTATCCAGTCCAGAATCAGATTTAAGATACTGTGTCTGACCTACAAATCTGTCCATAAAACCTGTCCAACCTACATTTCCGATCTTACTCAGAGGTACACACCTAGCCGCTCACTCCGCTCTTCCAATGAACTTCGCCTAACCGCCCCCCCCCCCCCCCCCCCCCGCATCACCCAGTCCCATGCACGCCTCCAGGACTTCTCATAGCTCCAACACTATGGAACTCCCTACCTCCACCCATTAGGGCAGCCCCCTCCTTCAACATCTTCAAGAAAGCCCTCAAAACTCACCTTTTCACTCTGGCCTACTACCCCTCACAAGTGCTCTAAACCCACAGCTGAACTCTGGTCCCCTACCGTTCGTGTCCTTACCTCTCCCTCTAGATTGTAAGCCTTTGGGCAGGGTCCTCCTCCTTTTGTGTCCTACCTGATCATGCACCTCCATTACTATGAACCCATGCTATGCATCTGAGGGAACCTAACATGCCTAATCTCCATGCTCCCCTCCAGTGACTAACCATTACATTGTACTCATACTGTGCTGCATGATCTGGTCTTTCTTGTATTCAGGTATTGTCATTTTGCTGTATGTCACCCCTAAATATTGTATGTAACCTAAATTAATGTTCAGCGCTGCGTAATATGTTGGCGCTTTATAAATACAATAAACAAATAATCAGGGGGCTCTGTATGGCCGATATTGTGGTGAAAACTTTCCCACAGGAAACTGTGAGGACCATGGTCCTGGCAGTTTCCTGTCTATGAACCCGGCTGCATTGTGGGAAATAGCTGTTTCCAACTGCCAAAAAAGCAAGCAGCAGCTACTTCCACTGACATCACCTGCCAGCACTAAAAATGTCACCATGTGATAAATGGAATTCGTCCTCCAGTTTGAAAGTGGCCATTACCCCATAACAGCTTCCTGGTAAGCACACTCTTAAACTGTAATATCATCCACTGGAGTCATGCCTGTTTGTCAGTTACTGCCAGC
The DNA here is from genome assembly GCF_040937935.1 of Hyperolius riggenbachi. Classification (NCBI taxonomy): domain Eukaryota; kingdom Metazoa; phylum Chordata; class Amphibia; order Anura; family Hyperoliidae; genus Hyperolius; species Hyperolius riggenbachi. The sequence continues at coordinate 114,494,807 of NC_090648.1, read as the reverse complement.
TGCAAACAGGTCTTAAAGGGAACCTGAACAGAGTTAAATTATTTCAAATTAACACATGATGTACCTGCAAAAGAATGCAACATACTTACTGTACCTTGCCGTCAGTTCTTCTCAGAAGTTCACCATTTTCCTCTTAAAACCATTCCTTCCATTTCTAACAAGATTTTGTCAGAACTGAAATGTATTAGTTGCTATCAGTTATAACTGAAAGAACAACTGATTAGCAAGGTAATGTCCATGTTTCCCTATGACTCCAGTGGACAATATTACAGTTTAAGAGTGTGCTGACCAGGAAGCTGTTATGGGGTAATATAGCAAAGAAATGAACAGCGCTACTTAAAAACAGATGAGTGCTTACCTGCAAAAGAGTGCAAGCCCCATTTATGGGATAAAATACACACTGAACATACACACATGACCTGTCTACCACTTGGAGGATGTTAGTTTCCTATAACAGCTTGCATGCAACTTGTTAAGTACTTGTCCCTCCCACTGTCGAAGAAGTCTTTCCTCCATGGGAGGGGACCTAACACTAACTAAATCCTACCTATGCATATGCATAGCTTGGGCGCGCTACCAAATAAAATTGAGAATTGCGCAAAAAAGTAGGATCAGCGCATCACCAGGCCGCCTCTGAATGGCCTCAGCTCAGAAATGCGCTGAGCCCCCCCAGAAACTACAAACGCACCTTGAACCCAAACAGAGACTCTGCATATACACCAAAGGCAAAACTGTTAAGTGGGAGCAGCTGACCAGAAATAAATGAAAACATAGCAAAGAAATGAACAGCGCTACTTAAAAACAGATGAGTGCTTACCTGCAAAAGAGTGCAAGCCCCACTTATGGGATAAAATACACACTGAGCATACACACATGACCTGTCTACCACTTGGAGGATGTTAGTTTCCTATAACAGCTTGCATGCAACTTGTTAAGTACTTGTCCCTCCCACTGTCGAAGAAGTATTTCCTCCATGGGAGGGGACCTAACACTAACTAAATCCTACCTATGCATATGCATAGCCTGGGCGCGCTACCAAATAAAATTGAGAATTGAGCAAAAAAGTGGGATCCGCGCATCACCAGGCCACCTCTGAATGGCCTCAGCTCAGAGATGCACTGAGCCCCCTCAGAAACTACAAACGCACCTTGAACCCAAACAAAGACTCTGCATATACACCAAAGGCAAAACTGTTAAGTGGGAGCAGCTGACCAGAAATAAATTAAAACATAGCAAAGAAATGAACAAGTTGCATGCAAGCTGTTATAGGAAACTAACATCCTCCAAGTGGTAGACAGGTCATGTGTGTATGCTCAGTGTGTATTTTATCCCATAAGTGGGGCTTGCACTCTTTTGCAGGTAAGCACTCATCTGTTTTTAAGTAGCGCTGTTCATTTCTTTGCTATGTTTTAATTTATTTCTGGTCAGCTGCTCCCACTTAACAGTTTTGCCTTTGGTGTATATGCAGAGTCTCTGTTTGGGTTCAAGGTGCGTTTGTAGTTCCTGGGGGGGCTCAGCGCATCTCTGAGCTGAGGCCATTCAGAGGCGGCCTGGTGATGCGCTGATCCCACTTTTTTGTTATGGGGTAATGGCCATTTTCAGAATGAAGGACGGAGGATTTCATTGATCACAGTGGACAAACAGGACACAGAGGAGGAGAAAGCAATTAATAAGTAGACTACACGGGAGGTAAGTATGACGTGTGTATGTTTATTTTCACTTAAAGAGAATCTGTATTGTTAAAATCGCACCAAAGTAAACATACCAGTGCGTTAGGGGACATCTCCTATTCCCCTCTGTCACAATTTCGCCGCTCCCCGCCGCATTAACCTCCCTGGCGGTAAGCCCGTGCTGAGCACGGGCTATGCCGCCGGGAGGCACCGCTCAGGCCCCGCTGGGCCGATTTGCATAATTTTTTTTTTGCTACACGCAGCTAGCACTTTGCTAGCTGCGTGTAGCATCTGATCGCCGCCGCTACCCGCCGATCCGCCGCAATTCCTCTCGCCGCGGCCGCCCCCCCCCCCCAGACCCCGTGCGCTGCCTGGCCAATCAGTGCCAGGCAGCGCTATGGGGCAGATCGGAGTCCCCTCTGACGTCATCCCGCCCGTCGCCATGGCGACGGGGGAAGCCCTCCAGGAGATCCCGTTCTTTGAACGGGATCTCCTGATCTCCGATCGCCGGAGGCGATCGGAGGGGCTGGGGGGATGCCGCTGAGCAGCGGCTATCATGTAGCGAGACTTTGTCTCGCTACATGAAAAAAAAAAAAAAATTAAAAAAAAAGATTTGCTGCCCCCTGGCGGATTTTTTGCAAACCGCCAGGGGGGTTAAAAGTGGTTAAAAACAGTTTTAAAAAGTCTGTTTATAAACAAACAAAATGGCCACCAAAACAGGAAGTAGGTTGATGTACAGTATGTCCACACATAGAAAATACATCCATACACAAGCAGGCTGTATACAGCCTTCCTTTTGAATCTCAAGAGATCATTTGTGTGTTTCTTTCCCCCCTGAGGGGGGAGTTCATAGCAGAACCACAACACTGAAGAACTTGGCAGCCTTCCAGACACAGGCTGACAAGTCTGACAAGGGAAAGATACATTGATTTATTACAGAGACTGTGATAGTACAAAGTGCTGCAGTAAGCCAGAACACATTAGAATAGCTTTTGGAACTTGTAGGATGATAAAAAACAGGATGCAATTTTTGTTACGGAGTCTCTTTAAACCACTTCACCACTGAGGGGTTTTACCCCCTGAGCACCAGAGCAATTTTCACCTTTCAGCGCTCCTTCCATTCATTCGTCTATAACTTTATTATTACTTATCACAATGAAATGAACTATATCTATTTTTTTCCGCCACCAATTAGGCTTTCTTTAGGTGGGACATTATGCCAAGAATTATTTTATTCTAAATGTGTTTTAATGGGAAAATAGGAAAAATGTGGGAAAAAAATTAATTATTTTTCAGTTTTCGGCCATTATAGTTTTTAAATAATGCATGCTACTGTAATTCAAACCCATGAAATTTATTTGCCCTTTTGTCCCGGTTATAAAATCGTTTAAATGATGTCCCTATCACAATGTTTGGCGCCAATATTTTATTTGGAAATAAAGGTGCATTTTTTTTCAGTTTTGCGTCCATCCCTAATTACAAGCCCATAGTTTATAAAGTAACAGTGTTATACCCTCTTGACATAAATATTTAAAAAGTTCAGTCCCTAAGGTAACTATTTATGTATTTTTTTTAATTTTAAATTTTTGAATTTTTTTTTAATTACAAAAAAAAAAAATGGGAAGTGTGGGAGGTAATGAGTGAATTTTTTGTGTAACACTCATTTATTTCTATGAGAAAAATGCTTAGGGTGTAGTTTTACTATTTGGCCACAAGTTGGCAACAGTAACTTTTTGTGTATTGCAACCTGCGAGCATCCTTCCGGACACTCGCAGGAAGTAGAAGGAGGCTGTGAGTGTTTGTTTTTTCTCACAATGATCGCGCTGCCCATCGGAGAGCAGCGGATCATTGTGGGGCTTAGATCAACGAACGGGAATGGATTTTCCCGTTCATTGATCTCCGGGCGAGCGGGCGGCGGCGTGTTTACTAGCGGCGGGCGGCGTGTTTACGAGCGGGAGCGCGGACAGCGGCGGGAACGCGGAAAGTACGGATTTCTCCGTCCCTGGGGGTTAAAGGATGGAAAAAGGGACGGAGAAATTCGTACGGGCGGGGGTAAAGTGGTTAAATTTTCAGTTCAGGTTTGCTTGGAATGACCACTACTGTGAAAAAAGTCAACTGTGAAAATGACAGAACAGACAGGTTTTGGACAAGTCCATCTGCTAATGGGGAAATCTCATCTCATGTTTTTCTTTGTTTTTAAAAAGCATTTCCTGAACAGCATTTTAACTGCCAAAATGGTAAGATACCAGCCAGCCTCCCTACTCACTTGCACACTTCTGACTTAGCAACAGCCGTTCAGGAAATGCTTTTGAAAACAAAGAAAACTCTAAGAATCCCCCATGAAGAGATGGACTCCTCCAAAACCTGTCAGATTTAAACTGCTTACTTTTTTCGCTGTAGTGATCCTTTATAGACCTTTTTAGATTTTCCTTTCTTCACCGAATGTTCCAATCCTCACGACTGACATGTATTGAGGTATTTTACCTGGAAACAGTAAATTCGGGCGCCTAGTGGACAAATCGGGCGCCGCCATTCACTCCTATAATAAATATCGTTTAATGGGCGCCCGATAGGAAAAAAGGGCGCCGGAGAAAACTAACGTTTTAAAAGCGGCGCCCGGAGACTTAATGTTTTATTACTGTTTCTCATGATTACACATTATTTAATGATTTATACATTTTTAAATATTATTTTTAAACGAAAAACAGTACAATATTTTTTTCCAAACATTATTTTTAAACGAAAAACAGTACTTTTTTTTTTTTTTATTTATTTTTTTCCATTATTTTTAAACGAAAAAACCAACAGGGGGGGGTCTTAGGTTTAGGCACCAAAAGGGGGGTCTTAGGTTTAGGCACCAACAGGGGGGTATTAGGTTTAGGCACCAACAGGGGGGTATTAGGTTTAGGCACCAACAGGGGGGTCTTAGGTTTAGGCACCAACAGGGGGGTCTTAGGTTTAGGCACTAACAGGGGGGTCTTAGGTTTAGGCACCAACAGGGGGGTCTTAGGTTTAGGCACTAATAGGGGGGTCTAGGGGTTAGGGGTAGGTACAGGGAGGGTTACTTAGGCACCAACAGGGGGGGTCTTAGGTTTAGGCATCAACAGGGGGGTCTAGGCTTTAGGGGTAGGTACAGGGAGGGTTACTTAGTAATTTTTTTTTAAACGTTATTATACGTTTCACTATTTAAACGAAAGATTAACGTTTTTACAATTGCCGATTTAATGCACATTATTTAATGATTTAAATCTTTAAAAAACATTAATTTTAAACGAAATACAGTACAATACATTTTTAAACGTTATCCATGCTTATCGTTAAAAACCCGGCGCCCTTTTTTCCCAGCGCCCCTTTTTAACGTACGCATTTTACCTCACTGGTCGGTAATTTTACTTTTTCATGCAATAACAGAGTGAATTGTTTTCACCGAACATGTAGTAAAACTCGACGTTTTTTTGCCTTACCACATTCGGTAATGCTTTGTGTATGGAGGCCATTGTCATTCACAGCAATATAGAAAAACAACAATACAATTTTACTTTAATTTAAAAAAAAAACAGCTAAAAACGTACAAAAGTAACAATAAATGCAGGAATATTCTGTTTTGTAATATCCAACTGTAACTTCAGACACTGGCTGAATAGATAATGCACCGTACCACTGATGACAAAGTAAAATCATGTGAAAGCGGATGAGAGTGAGTCATGCTGTGAAATGTCTCATAGGCTTGTGATTAATGTGAGGAATAATTTGGAGAACTGTATTTATTTACAGAAATTACCCGTTTAGTTGGTAACCTCATCTGAAGTACCCCTTGACAAATATACGGTATAAGGTGCCCATTAGCGGTACAATCTTCCATCAACGATCGACTGTACCGTATTGACTGCATTGACAGCTCACAGCAATATTACCCTTACTATCGGCACTGTGTACTGCGAGTTACACTATTAGGGGGACCCACAGTGCTCGACAAGTGGGACCATTGCTATGGTAACGCACTTTACTAATGAATGTTACCATAACAACGGTCGCGTTAATTAGTACCACGGGTCGCTCTAATAGCGTAATTTGTGGTATACAGTGCCGATAGGTAATAATGCTGTGCACTATCCGTGCACGGCAATATTACCGCGCTTTTGTGCATCAGTCCCAATGACCCTGCCATCCAGCTGTTACTATCTTGCCCTTGTCAAACTTGCTCATATACTTTTTTTTGCCCATTTTTGCCGTTTCCAACACGTCACCTTCAAGAACTGACCATTCCTGTGCTCTCTAATATACTCCACCCCTTGACAGGTGCCACTGTAACAAGATCATCATGTTATAGGCTTCACTGGTCTGTGTGGTTTCATTGTTGTGGCAGAACGGTGTGAATAGATTTGCTTCATAATTACCTATGCAGGCTTTCCAGACGTTCTCTTATGCTTCATTAACTAAATATACTTGCATACGGTTTATGATTTGAAAACTTAGTTTAATGAAGTGACAAACAATTGCAAGGTGAAGCAGGTGATTTTGGCGCCAGAGGCATCATGGTACTTTGGGTGCCTCCATAGCCTCCATTGTCAACAGCGCTGCAATGCAGGTGAAGGTGGCCGGAGCCAGGCCCTTTACTATTTTAGCACTTACTGTATATCCACAAATCGCACCTATGGTGGTGCCCACGGCGCCTGCTATTTGTAGCTGCAGTTTAGTTTGGTTTAGGTATCCCTTGTGGAGTCGATTAGGGTTAGGCATAGGTTTGGAGGGTCTGTTAGGGTTAGGCATATGTGGGGGTTTACAAAGGGTTAGAAATAGGTTGGGAGTTTGTTAGGGTTAGGCATCACTTGGAGGGTTTGGTTAGATTTAGGCATCGGTTAGGGGGGTTGATTAGGGTTATTCATAGTTTGGGGGTGTTTTAGGGTTAGATATAGGTAAGGGACTGGATAGGGTTAGGCATAAGTTGAAGGGTTGTAGTCAAGGCATCGATTGGGGGGGTCAGATAAGGTTTCGTATAAGTTGGTGGGGTAGGCATCACTTAAGGGTGATTTGGTTAGGGTTAGGCATAGGTTGGGGGGGTCTGTTAGGGTTAGGCATAGGTGGGGGTCGCATAAGGTTAGGCATAGGTTGTAAGGGTTGTTAACCTGCTGGGCGGTCTGGACGAGCTCAGCTCGTCCAGTACCGCCGGAGCCTGCCGCTCAGGCCCTGCTGGGCCGATTTGGCTCAAATAAAAAGCAGCACACGCAGCCGGCACTTTGCCAGCCGCGTGTGCTGCCTGATCGCCGCCGCTCTGCGGCGATCCGCCGCGAGCAGCGGCGAAAGAGGGTCCCCCCAGCCGCCTGAGCCCAGCGTAGCCGGAACAAAAAGTTCCGGCCAGCGCTAAGGGCTGGATCGGAGGCGGCTGACGTCAGGACGTCGGCTGACGTCGATGATGTCACTCCGCTCGTCGCTATGGCGACGATGTAAGCAAAACAAGGAAGGCCGCTCATTGCGGCCTTCCTTGTTTATTCTGGGCGCCGGAGGCGATCGGAAGATCGCCTCCGGAGCGCCCTCTAGTGGGCTTTCATGCAGCCAACTTTCAGTTGGCTGCATGAAATAGTTTTTTTTTTATTAAAAAAAAAACCCTCCCGCAGCCTGCCTGGCGATCTTAATAGAACGCCAGGCAGGTTAAGGATTGGGCCACTTGAGGGTAGTTGGTTAGGGTTAGGCAAAAGTTGGGGAGGTCTGTTAGGGTTAAGCATAAGTGGGGGTTTCGGATAAGGTCAGGCATAGGTTGGGGGGTTGTCGGGGTTAGGCATCACTTGGGGTAAGTTGGTTAGGGTTAGGCATTGGTGAGGGGTTGGATAAAGTTGGGCATAAGTTGGAGGGTTGTTGTCAGAAATCCTGTGCAGTTTTGTGTGCAGGAAAAATCTGCACGGCAGAGCCATCAGAGATTCGTATACAATGTATTTAATAGGAAATTTGTTTTCGTATGCAAATTTTACTGCGATTTTTACTGCGAATTTGCAGGCGTTTTCGCATAAAATCAATGTAAAAGCACACAGGCACTGACATGGTTAAATTCGCATACTTACTAACCTATGCAAAACCCCCTGCGAATTTGTGGTAAAAATCACGGTAAAATTCTCATTTGAGTGCGAATTCGGTTTTGCGTTTTCCGCTACTAATTCGCACTGCACAAGTGCAAACAGGCCCTAAGATAAATACTTCTTGGGGCCATTATACCGTATGGTGAGAGGCTAGGTTTTAGAAGACAGGGAGACACTGAGCTGGCATGTGGAATGAGCAGGGAACTCTGAAGGGAATGAGGAGGGAGGAGATGTGGTTTGGGAAGTGTGACCTCACCAGCTGGGAATAGCTGGAAGCTAAGCTAATAATACTTGGTGCCACACTCCTACACACCCCTCATGAGACTTCTCTCCTACTGACAGGTGAATGGTGTGCTTGTGCTCGTGTGCTTGTTCAGACAAATGCAAAGGGTGCATCATTTCATTACGAGACGCTACATGAATGGTATACAGAGTACTCTGAAATACTAGTTCATCAAGATTCACTCCTGTAATCTAGAACTGGGATGATTTAAAAGGGAATAACTATGGTAGCCTTCCCCCTAAATTGGCCCTAGATTAAGTTAGAACGATCAAGATTGTATTATTAGTGGGCACCTTCAAAGCTGGAGAGGGCCACCTGGTATGCTGCGGAAGCCCTCCACAGTACACCATCTGACGCGAAAATGAGGCAAGTGTACAGAGGCCTGCCACTAACTAAGGGCACCGACATGCTGGATCATTAGCCAACATATAATGCCTGGGTAGCCTCCAAACGCATTGTTCTTCCACACACCCCGCCTGTAGGAAGTTGCTCCATTGTGCATCATGCGACAAGAAGCTTTTCGTCAAACTAATGGAGAAGGGATGTTGCACCCTTGCAGGAGAGGAACTCCTTCCCCGCCCATCAGAGCCTTTTTACTGGCTCTCCAATGCCTGCTCCCCTCCTCTCCCCTGTCCCTTTCATGCCAATCAGCGCTCTGCACAGAGCTGCTTCTGTAGAGTCATGACCCCAAAGGTCACAGAAGTGAAAGTGAAGGATTGCAGCACAGAGGGGATAATGGGCGCTACCTGATCCGGTTACCCCAGCTGCACGCCAAGCCGCCCCGCCCCATTTTTAATTTTTTTTTTTTTTTCACTTTTAAGGCCGGCTCAGGTACTCTTTAAGTGAAAATAATCTGATGAGATAAACAATTGTATCGATCCTCCTACTCCTAAACATGATTTTTAACCTCCTTAGCGGTAACCCCGTGCTGGACACTGGGTAAGCCGCCGCAGAGGATTCCTCAGGCCCTGCTGGGCCGATTTGCATAATTTTTTTTTTTCAAACACGCAGCTAGCACTTTGCTAGCTGCGTGTTTGGTCCGATCACCGTCGAACCGCCGATATACAGGCCCCCCCCCCCGCATACCCCTTGCACAGCCTGGCCAATCGCCGCCAGGCTGCGTTATGGGGTGGATCGGGACTCCCTGTGACGTCACGACGTCGAAGACGTCAGTCCGTTCGTCGCCATGGCGACGGGGGAAGCCCTCAAGGAAATCCCGTTCAGAACGGGATTTCCTTATGGGCAAGCGGCGCCGGCGGCGATCAGACGCTACAAGGGGACGCCGCAGGGAGGGGGGAAGCATGTAGCTAGCGCTAGGCTAGCTACATGCTAAAAAAAAAAAAAAATAGGTTAAAAAACCCTCATACCGCCAGGAAGGTTAAGGATCTCACAGTTTTATGTTGTTTGGGTCACCCCGAGCTGCTTGGTTACTCTGTTGTATCGGTCCAAGCCCTATCTCATACAGCCATATCAATCCCTGCCATGTACTGATGAGGACCAAAAGCCCAAAACAGGCTATCCACGTGGGGTTGGTGTGGCTGTGTAATATTTAAAGCTATAGGCTTGCTATACACCGGTTCTGGATGCTTGCCTTACTTACAGGGGCCAAAAGGGATAATTTGCATATTCAGTAGTGGTGCATTGTGGGTAACCAAAAATGTTCACTTATAGCTGAATTATTGCAAATTTCCTTCTGTTTTAAAGGGAACCAGAGAGGATGAAGAAAAGCTTTTATACATACCTAGGGCTTCCTCCAGCCCCATACACCTGGATCGCTCCCACGCCGCCGCCCGCCGATACAGGGTCCCATCATTGCCGCGAGTCGGCCGGCGGACGCGGCCAATTCTCCGCATCACAGGGGGCTCCCCCCATACAGGTACGCGTGTGGCCGCTTACTGCGCAGCCGCATGCGTACGGGTATGGAGGGAGCCCCTGTGATGCGGACAATTGGCCGCGTCCACCGGATGCACATTTTGGCAGTTTTCTGTATCAATTACATCAGCTGCTGTGAAAAAACACGCGCGTTTTCCTGCATGGAAACACACTTAGTATGCAGAAAAAGTATGCAGAAAAACGCGCGCGGAAAACTGAAAGTCAAGTGTGTTCCCTGCCTGAAGAAAAACTCAGTTTGTTGCATAGCAGAATATTAACTCTTTCAGGCTTCATTTACACTGTAAAATCAAAATTCCAATTCTGATTTGTGATACAAATGTGTGATTTTCACTGGATGGTAGCAACACAAGACAAAACGCAGCCTGCAGGCCTTTTTTTTAATAATGCATCAAAAATCGTACTCTCATGTAAAATCCAAGCTTTTGCTTACAAACTTATTTTGGAATGTTCTAAGTTATTTACACAACTGGGTGTACAGTTGACAGGGGAAACTTAATATTGTTTTCGCAACATGAAAAATAAGTATTTTTTGTTTAGAAACAAAGTTGGCCTTCCATACTGTCACCCCTGCATGTGATGTGAGTGTGAGTATCTGGCTGACTGCCTCATTCACAGCATGCCTCAGCCTACTGCAGATCAACATGCTGCCAAGATCCAACTACTTCTCATCCTTAAAGTGGATCCGAGATATACTTTTACTCATTGCATAATTGTGTTCCTTTCATATACAGTAGTTTATAGGGCATTCCTCAAGCAAAATACTTTTTTTTGTTTGTTTTAATACTCTAATTCACTATAAACTAAACAAGCCTTGCCCACAGCTCCTTTTGTAGCAAGGGCTTATGGGAGCTCAGTCTGGGCAGGAGGAGGAGGAGGTTACTAGCCAGAGATTTGGGAGGCAGAGGGGAGGAGGAAGGATGAGAGGGGACTGAATTTACACACAGGCAAGCTGATAGCATTTCTAGCCCTCAGCCTGTGACAATATGACAAACAGAACATAACTGCCCTCATTGTATCACAGGAATAAATAATCATAAACTTTTTAAGCTGTTTGCAGCTAGATATGCTGTGTAAACTATCTAAACTTTAGATAAGATATATAGACAAGTTACTTGTTACAGTTAGTTTTTCATCTCGGATCCGCTTTAAAGGGCTTCTGTGGAGGAGTTAAAAGAAAAAGACGACACTTACATGGGGCTTCTATCAGCCCCTGCAGCTGTCATGTCCCGCGCCGTCCTCCTGCAATCCTCGGTTCCCCGCCGCCGGTCCTAGACGAATAGTGCTCGCACCCACGCACATCATCGGGAGTTTTCTTGTACTGTGCTCTCCATGAAGCGCATGGAACTCTGCCACAGCCACAATTCTGAGGGGGGCGGAGCGATCACCTGTCTGGAGGAATTAGGTCTGATCAGGTAAGTATTTAATCCTAAGTCGTCATTGTCCCCCAGTCTGGTATCATTAAGACAGAGCCTGGCATGACGGGCTGTCTTTTTTACTTTAGGTTCTTTTTAGAGTGTACCCAAGGTGTCACTAAGTTAGTAAGCAAAAACGTACCTAAGAAGGGGTAGGCCTCTGAATCCCACGCAGTCCTACAGTCCCCCGTATCTGAGTGCGGACCTCCAGAAAAGTACCCCCAAGAGCTTGTCAGTAATCACATTGGGGCCATTCTCCTCTTCAGGCACTAGTGTGGCCATGTCTGTGCAGTAAGCCAGTGCTGCTTGTGCACAAGTGGCTCCATGTACAGCGCAGGTGTGGCTGTGCTCGTTCCAGAGGAGGAGCATGACCCTGATGTTAACGCGGCGGCTCCCCCAGGACCATATAATGCCAATTGGCGTCAAGTCCTGGGGGGGGCGTGTTTTGCTGGGAATCGCGCGCCGATCGCCGGTTGGAGAATGTTAGACGGTGGTTTCGCAGTCTATTTACACTGTACAGTGCTGTGATCTATATCGGCGCTGTACTGGGGACAGCCGTGTCAATCAGCTGACCCCCTGGGAGGCTCAGAGAGTGATCGGCTCTCATAGGCTGATGTCTGTGAGAGCAGATCGCTCTGATTGGCTGGCGGGGGGAGGGATCGGGGGGGGGGGAGAAAGAAAAGAAAAAAAATCACCATTTTTATTACTTAAAAAAAAAAAAAGCAGAATTAAATTTAATAAAAAAAATAACCACTGCCTGCAGCAGCAGTCAGGGCCTACCAACAGAAAGCTCTGTTGGTGGGCAAAAAAGAGGGGGGATTCATTTGTGTGCACGTATGTGTGGCTCTGCAGCAAGCCATTAAAGCTGCAGAGCCCTAATTTGAAAAAATAGCCTGGTCAGTAAGGGGGGGTTAAGCCTGAATCAGCTGATTTCAGCGTGCGGCTCTAAGAGCCGAGCACCGAAACTGGGCGCCGTTTTAGCAGCAATGCTATGATTATTATTATTTATTGTATTTATAAAGCGCCAACATATTACGCACCCTGCGACAACTCGGAGGGGGAATAGTATTTAAATCCGCCTCGGAGTTTACCGGCAGCAGGGAGAACCGTCATTCGGTTCTCCCCGCGCCGAACTGAGCTGCGCCGATATGACATGCACCCGGTAAAGCCTGTGCTCCTTAAGGGGTTAAGGAGGGTCCTGGCAAGAGGTGGGGGCCTGGAGGACGGCATTGGAAAGCCTCTGGAGCAGGGGTGTAAAGCTCAGTAAAAAGTCAAAACAGCATCTAAGTTCTGGGCCAAATTGTTTATCCAGATAACGCAGTAGTTTCCGGTGAGCACCCTTACATATGATCAGATGCAATACCTGAATGTGGCCATTGCAGTGGTGTGTGCCTCTGGATGGGAACGCAGTGTGCTGTAATCTGCTGTAAAAGGAGGAATGGAGAACACCAACCTCTGCTCTGCTGTATACTCAGCAAACTGGAAGTTACAGTTGTATTGTGGGATTGCCAGGCAGGTGGGTGATGGGAGTGGCGGCTCCAAACAGCTAATAGCAGTATGGAAGGCAAGGGCAAAGTTGTTGTGGTCTAAACACATGCTGAGCATTGTGCGCCAACTGTAGATCTTTCCCCTACCCGTATATGACCAGTCACAAAAATGGGCAGGGTGCACTTGCGTGGGTGGCCTACTAAGTTGTAACGACAATTGTAATTATGACACAAAATTTACAATTACGACACAAAGTTGTAATTCATCATAATAAGAAAATTTGTAATTTCGCATTAAATTGCAATTTCCTGTTTAATTTTGTGTTGCTCGAAATTCCGTAATGTCTTGTGAAACAAGAAAATTGCACAAAATTACAGGTAACTTGTAAAATTACAGGTTACAGGTGACCTGAAAATTTGGCCTGAAAAATACTTGTAATTACGAAAATGTTTGTAATTACAAAACTTTCATCCCAAAACGATTGTGATCAAAAATAATGATCATAATTGTGAAAAATTCTTCTATGGTCGAAATTTTACACAATGTGCCATGGTGACAACTTTTTTAAACGTAATTATGAAAAAATTACATGAAATTTCACAAAATCGTAATTGTTACAATCATGCACATTTGAAGCTCTAGCGGGCCACATGAAATGGCATGGTGAGCCACATTTGCACCGCGGGCCATGAGTTTGACACTCATGGTTATTTAGTGATAGACGGGCATCTTCCATGAACATTTGCAGACCGTTTGCAAATTTTTCCACGAATGTTTGCAAACTTGTCGTTCGTGGGGGACTCCATTGACTTTAATGGCAGGCAAACTTTAAAAACCTTCAGGGCATATTTGCAGCTACAATGGCTTTTAAAAAGGTGTCAAAACTGTCCAAAAACACGGACAGTGGCATATCAGAGGCAATGGTAATTGTTTTTCTTGTTTTGCTTACAGATTCCCTTTAATAGAACAACCCCGTATAGTCAGCTGCCTCTTGCATCTGCATGCAGGCAATAAGTATCCTTGCTTACAGAGACTCTGACGTCTCATAAAATTCACTTTTTTATTTTAAAAATGTGTTTAACATCATAGCACTACCTAAAATGCCACATCCCCGCGGCTGTAATCACACTAAATCCCCCCCTAACACCCCCCTCACTCTCCCCCGCAAATTCCACAACTTTCTTGGTCGTGGATTCTGCTGCTGGAGGAGGCAGAGCTTTCCACTGCAGCTCTACCTCCATTCGCGTATATGAGCGGTGGATCTCCGCCTCTCCTCCGCCCCTCTCAGTGTAGGAAGACTGAGAGGGCCGGGCGGAGGCAGAGCTGCAGCTGAAAGCTCTGCCTCTCACGGAAACGCTGTCCGGATTGCCTCTCACTCTGCCTCTCACGGAAACGCTGTCCGGATTGCCCCCCGGGGAGTTTGGGGGGATTTAGTTAAATTACAGCCACGGGGATGCAGCGTTTTAGGTAGGGCTATGATGTTAAACACATCTTTAAAATAAAAACATGAATTTTATGAGACTTAATCTCTCTTTAACCTTCTTAGCGGTATCCGCCGGAAGGATTTTTTTCAAACACGCAGCAAGCACTTTGCTTGCTGTGTGTTGATTCCGATCGCCGCCGTTCGCCGCCAGTGCGCCTCTATCTGCCGCGTAACCGCCGCCCGCCCCCCCCCCCCCCCCCCCCGCTGAGACCCCTGCGCAGCCTGGCCAATCAATGCCAGGCAGCGCTGCGGGGTGGATCGGAACGCCGGATGACGTCACGACGTCGATGACGTCATCACGATCGTCGCCATGGCGACGGGAGAAGCCCTAAAGGGAATCCCGTTCAGAACGGGATTTTCTTATGGGCGAGTGCGCCGGCGGCGATCGAAGGGGTGGGAGGGATAGCGCAGGGAGGGGGGCATCATGTAGCTAGCGCTAGGCTAGCTACATGATAGGGGAAAACATTTTTAAAAAATACTGCTGCGCATGCACCCTGGCGCTCTTAATAGAACGCCAGGGTGGTTAATGGGAACCTAAACTGAGAAGGATATGGATTTTTCCTTTTAAAATAATACCAGTTGCCTGACACTCCTGCTGATCCTGTGCCTCTAATACTTTTAACCACAGCCCCTCAACAAGCATGCAGATCAGGTGCTCTGACTGAAGTCCGACTGTATTAGCCCCATGCTTGTTTTATGTATGTGATTCAGCCAAAGAGATCAGCAGGGCTGCCAGGCAACTGGTATTGTTTAAAAAGAAACATCCATATCCCTTCTCAGTTAAAGTTCCTTTTAATAGTTGCTCAGGGCCGGCGCTTCCATAGAGGCAAAGGGGGCAATTGCCCCAGAGCCTATAGGGGCCCCCAACATGTGTATCCCCTCCCCTGCAGCTATGATGACCCCATACATGGCTGCAGGGAATGAGGAAGAGAGGTGCCGTGCGGGGAAGTCCGGAGTGTAGCACCTGATGCTGCCTCCTGCGTCCTGCTGCCTCCTGGTAAGACCCCAATGTGTTTACACTCTGGATTTATAAGGGAAAGGAGGAGGGGAATAATGGGGTCCCCAACAATGCTTTTGAGAACATATAATTGGCACCTAATGATTTTGTGTGGCTGGGAGTGCTGTGGGATGGGCAGTGGCATAGCAATAGGGGTTGCAGAGGTAGCGACCACATCGGGGCCCTTGGGCCAGAGGGGCCCTTCCTCAACCAAAGTATTAGCGGTTTATGGGTCCTGTGGTGGTAATAATCACTTCTATAGATGCTTTGAATAGTAGAAATCATTAGCAAACTGTTGCCCAGCCCCTTCTTGCACCTCTGACACTGCGGATGACCTTGGTAGGTTTTGTTGCACCGTATCAAGTGTTACATATAGAGTGCTTGGGGGGGGGCATGTAAAACTCGCACCGGGGCCCATAGCTCCATAGCTACGTCACTGGGGATGGGCCCTGGGAGTCGGCTTGGAGACAGTGTGTGTGTGTGGTTGGGGGGGGGGGGGGGGGTTTGACATTGCTAGGAGGGCCCCCAAGTTACTTTTGCCCTGGGACTCCATTGTGGATACAACCGGCCCTTTAGCTTTAGCTAAATTACAAGACGACTGTGTTGCTTGTCAGTGAATACTAGTTGTCGTCATGCATGAAAGTCACAGGTCTTCAGTCTGCTGCACACACAGTAACATGAATGAAGTGCATGTAATCATTATCATGTCACTTCGCAATGATTCATTCATGTCAGCTGCTAACTTCCACTATGGCAGCCCTTGCCAAGTACAATGACACAATGGAATTTTAAGTGCAACTAAATATTCAAAAACAAAACATTATCCTAGATAGTCAGAACTCTAAAGAGGTACTTAAGCGAAAAGGGGGAGAAAATAAATCAATACATTGCAAAGTGAGAAGTTAAAAAAATAGAAGAGAGATGAGGAAATGAGTGATATTTGCCATGTTGTTCATATTGTTCGATCCACAATCAGCCTGCACGTCATCATCTTTACTGCTGACAGACATGAAAAAAAATGGACCGCACCCACTGCCATAATCTGTAACCACACCACAGTGCTCTCTCCAGAACTAATTTGGCGGGCGAGGAGCTGCCCAGCTGTTTTGAATCCTCGCCCGGCTGTTATCATTCGCCCACCTAGCTAGCAAAACCCAGCGCTGTAAACCTTAAACTGCACGCAGGAGCGCTCCATTGCCTCCTATCAATCAGCGCCTGGCTCTCACACAATAGCGAAAGACATTGCTGTACACTGCAGGAGCACTCCTCTGCCTGTGTGATCTCACGCTTCCTGGTGGAACAGGGAGTGGCTGGGCTGCTTGTAAGGGGCGGGACCATGCGCTGCATCTTGGTTGCCAACAGTCCATATTTGGCAGTCACACTGTGGGAGGGGTTTCACCACAATATCAGCCATACAGACCCCACTGATGATCTATTCGAGAAAAGGTAAAGATTTCTCATGTGAAAGGGGGTATCAGCTACTGATTGGGATGAAGTTCAATCCTTGATTACAGTTCCTCTTTAGGCTGCCTCAGGTCCATGCAGGAGGGGTGAGGGGAATGAGGACATGACACAACAGTTCCCTCATACTGACAAGGGCATGTTTACTTGGGAGCAGAACCAAAGGATGAATGAACTTGGGTTTACTGGTTCCCTTATCTTTTCACCTCAGGAACAGCAGCACTTTCCCTAATGGGACAAAAGCCCTTCCAATGTTATGAAACACCATGTATTCTTATATCCATATATGGTCATGTAAAAGCATAATCTGGCTGTGTAATATTTAAAGCTATAGGCTTCCTATACACCAGCGGTTCTGGATGCTTGCCTTGCTTACAGGGGCCAAAAGGGATAATTTGCATATTCAGTAGTGGTGCATTGTGGGTAACCACAAATGTTCACTTATAGCTGAATTATTGCAATTCCTTCTGTTTTAAGAAGGCAAATTCTACCAAGCATGTTCTATTTAAAAACTTGAAAATTAGATTTATTGTTTGGTCTCAATTCTAAAATATAGAAACTATGGACCCTTTTTTATCTATCCTCTGCTCTCAGGAATACAGTTCTCTGCCAGAAAAGTGTTTTATAGCTGTAATACATTGTCAGTGAGGGACGCTATAGTCCGACTGGTTCCGATTGAAGAAAAACTCAGTTTGTTGCATAGCAGAATATTAACTCTTTCAGGCTTCATTTACACTGTAAAATCAAAATTCCAATTCTGATTTGTGATACAAATGTGTGATTTTCACTGGATGGTAGCAACACAAGACAAAACGCAGCCTGCAGGCCTTTTTTTAAAAAACGCATCAAAAATCGTACTCGCATGTAAAATCCAAGCTTTTGCTTACAAACTTATTTTGGAATGTTCTAAGTTATTTACACAACTGGGTGTACAGTTGACAGGGGAAATTTAATATTGTTTTTGCAACATGAAAAATAATAATTTTTTGTTTAGAAACAAAGTTGGCCTTCCATACTGTCACCCCTGCATGTGACGTGAGTGTGAGTATCTGGCTGACTGCCTCATTCACAGCATGCCTCAGCCTACTGCAGATCAACATGCTGCCAAGATCCAACTACTTCTCATCCTTAAAGTGGATCCGAGATAAACTTTTACTCATTGCATAATTGTGTTCCTTTCATATAGTTTATAGGGCATTCCTCAAGCCAAATACTTTTTTTTTTTGTTTGTTTTAATACTCTAATTCCCTATAAACTAAACAAGCCTTGCCCGCAGCTCTTTGTGTGCCTTGGCGCTGTAGCAAGGGCTTATGGGAGCTCAGTCTGGGCTGGAGGAGGGGAAGGTGTTACTAGCCATTGATTGCAGAGGGGAGGAGGGAGGAGGAGAGGGGACTGAATTTACACACAGGAAAGCTGATAGCATCTCCAGCCCTCAGCCTGTGGCAATGTGACAAACAGAACATAGCTGCACTCATTGTATCACAGTATAAATCAATACATTGCAAAGTGAGAAGTTAAAAAAATAGAAGAGAGATGAGGAAAGAGTGATATTTGCCATGTTGTTCATATTGTTCGATCCACAATCAGCCTGCACGTCATCATCTTTACTGCTGGCAGACATGAAAAAAAATGGACCGCACCCACTGCCATAATCTGTAACCACACCACAGTGCTCTCTCCAGAACTAATTTGGCGGGCGAGGAGCTGCCCAGCTGTTTTGAATCCTCGCCCGGCTATTATCATTCGCCCACCTAGCTAGCAAAACCCAGCGCTGTAAACCTTAAACTGCACGCAGGAGCGCTCCATTGCCTCCTATCAATCAGCGCCCGGCTCTCACACAATAGCGAAAGACATTGCTGTACACTGCAGGAGCGCTCCTCTGCCTGTGTGATCTCACGCTTCCTGGTGGAACAGGGAGTGGCTGGGCTGCTTGTAAGGGGCGGGACCATGCGCTGCATCTTGGTTGCCAATAGTCCATATTTGACAATCACACTGTGGGAGGGGTTTCACCACAATATCAGCCATACAGACCCCACTGATGATCTATTCGAGAAAAGGTAAAGATTTCTCGAGGAAAAGGGGTATCAGCTACTGATTGGGATGAAGTTCAATCCTTGATTACAGTTCCTCTTTAGGCTGCCTCAGGTCCATGCAGGAGGGGTGAGGGGAATGAGGACATGACACAACAGTTCCCTCATACTGACAAGGGCATGTTTACTTGGGAGCAGAACCAAAGGATGAATGAACTTGGGTTTACTGGTTCCCTTATCTTTTCACCTCAGGAACAGCAGCACTTTCCCTAATGGGACAAAAGCCCTTCCAATGTTGTGAAAGGCCATGTATTTCTTCTTCATTGGTTAAAAAAGCAATATTTGTTTCCATATATGGTCATGTAAAAGCATAATCTTTGTATGTTTGCTGTTCAGTGTATTTTGGCTCATAGCAATTTGTGAAAATGGAATATGTCAAGTATATGACTGTGTTTGTCCCTTTTCCTACAGATCTGTCAGGATGTCCAGAACACTTTGGACCTGCCTCGCGCTCATCTCACTCTTGCTGGTGTTGACTGAAGCCTCAAAGAAAGGCGGGAAAAGCAAAGGTGGTGGATGGGGAAGTAGTGGGAGCAACAGAAATCCAAGCTACCCAGGAAACACAGGGAGCAATTGGAATCCAGGCCAGCGGAATCCAAACTACCCAGGAAACACTGGGAGCAACTGGAATCCCGGCCAACAAAATCCACATTACCCTGCCAATCCTGGTGGTGGCTGGAACCAAGGAGGTGGTTCTAACTGGAATCAAGGGGGTGGCTGGGGTAACAATTATAATCCAGGAGGAAGTAACTACAACAAGCAATTTAAGCCTCCCAAGAACAAGCCCAACATGAAGATGGTGGCTGGTGCAGCGGTAGCAGGAGCAGTCGGGGGTTTCGTGCTGGGAAATGCTTTCAGCAACATGAGATACAGTTTTGACAATGATAGGGAATCTCAATATTACAACAATTACCGCAATCAAATGCCCAACCAGGTCTACAGACCAATGTACCAAGAGAATACACACGTCACTGAAGATAGGTTTGTCACCGACTGCTACAACTCAACAATGATCGAATATGTGGGCAAGCCAGCTGAAGAGAAGAATGGCACTGATGTCAATGAAGTGGAGTTTAAGGTTAAGAGCACCATTATTCGTCAGATGTGCGTCTCTGAGTTTCGTCGTGGACCTGAGTATATGGGCTACAATGCTTCTGGGCTCAGATTGCCCTTTAGCTTAAGTGCAATCTTCTTCATCTCCCTCTTTGTGCATTTGTTGTCGCAGTGATCAGCTATATTGATGGGAGAAGTCCGTACCGTGTATATAAGTTGAATCGATACAGATATTCTGCTCCACTGCCTAAGCCAATATTTTCTCTATCGATTTCCTGTATGACCTCCGTCTCAGGAGGTCCTGAAATATGCGCTGTGTTTTATATTAGTGTAAACATCGCCTGTCACAGCTAAACAGCAAAAAAGCAACGTGGTTGTCAGTCTCTCCCCGGACATAGATCTGCATTTACACAACTGGTAAAAATCCACCTGTTACCTGGAACGATGAAACACGAAATTTATGTATTGATAAAAAGTTGTCTTCAATGTTTGCATGTTTTTGCACTGACCACCATGTTTTCTTTATCTGGCTACCTTGAAAGCATAACAAAAGAACTCTCAAAGCAGATATTTGCTGTTGTATTTCAAAAGAAATAGAAAGAAGAAGTCTTTGTGAAAATATACCCTTTTATTGGTTGTCTTTTAAGCTTAAGTTGCAGATCTGTTTGAAAAATGGACAAGCACATTTCTACGCCTAGATCTTCATTAATAGCCTTGTCCAGAAATAAAAAAAATCCACATTTTATAATCAAGTGAGTCAGGCGTGCCCCTGGAATTTAACCATTATAGAAGGAGGAAGACCAGCTGAAGGGAGTTGAGGATCACACATCTAGCAAATTATTTAATGCAACATATAACGTGCTATATTTGTATTTACACTTATGGGCTTATTTAATGAGACAAAGTGCAGTGTGCAACTGCAGCCAAACAGCAATCACTCTGAAAGTTCTAACTAAAGTAAACAAAGGCGAAGTTGAATGACTTCAGGTTGTACATCATCGTTTTTAGCATTGCTTTATTAAATAATCCCATTCTTGACCTAACCGAGATAGTTTGACTCAGACACAGTGTAATTGGCTATTCATAATACCTATATAACCAAGATGTGGACTGGTGACCCTAAAGTGACACGAAATGGAACTTGAGGCCTGAACATATTATTATAAAGCAGATAATTAAAGGTGGTCTATGGTGAGAATGGCTCCGGAGTTACTCTTAGGACAAATACAGCGGTTACCCACAGGGTCAGGTGACAGACCTCTAGTTTCAGGTCGAAGTCCCTCATCTTTAAGACTCTTTTTTTTTTTTTGGTTCTTTAATGTGATTGAGGCCTTCATTGGTCAACATAGAAACTCAAGAGCTCAGTTGTCTTTACTGTCAGCTCCACTTCTATCTCTCCAGTTTCTGGGGCTGCTGGATGTTTACAAGTGCAGTTGTCCTTGTGGGTATCCTCTGACTGGGTAGTTTGTTACTGTATGCTCAGGAAATATTCCTCAAGTTTACTTCAGGGTTACTTAAAAGCAAACATGTCACCTCAAGGCTGGGAAATAAAAACTGAGAGTATGGTCAATTAATACAAAGTCAGAGATTGCCTTCAATGTAAAATGCTTGTTTGAATGATCAGATTCATGCTAAAACCATATGCAGATGCAGATGTAGATGTTTTGCTTACGTTTTGCCTCTCCCGTCCACCTACCAAGGTGGTCTTGTGACATGACGGGTGGCTTTATGGTTCAGGAGAGAAGATCAGGAGCTCATATGAAACTTATTTCACTGTAACTCCAGCAACTTGTATCTCTGTAAATTCTGATTATTCTGACCTGCACTTTTCGCCAAAAGACCCCTCTGATTGTGTATTATTGCATCATGCTTTCAGCTTTTCTTTCTCTGGTTCGAAGCAGGTTTTCACCAACTGATGAAGTTATTATGCACATTGCCAGTCTGAGTGTAAGCATCATGGATGTAGAAAGGAACAAAGCTGTCTATTGACCTAGTAGGTCACATGTTTCTGTATTTGTACGATATTAATAATAATTAATAAAATGTTTGCCTTTATTACTGTGCGTTGTGGCTGCTGCCACAATACATTAGTCTGAAAGTTCCAGTCAAGTGTAGAATATGCAGATTATACATGTAAGCAGTCTTCTCCTATCTCTCAAGCATCCTAGATGAGATAAGTCTCTGTGATGGTTGGCATCTCCACCATCTCCCAGATGGCCATAAAAAAAGATGTGGCACTTGTTTCTTAATAATTCTGTATTGTAGAGAATCCACCATAAATGCCATAAGCGTAACTATGGAACTGAATATTCTTGTGAAGATATCTCGGTTTTATGATTCCTGAGAAATACAAGAAGTCAGTAGATGACTAATGCGGCGTGGACGTTTCCGGGGTCAATCCAACCAAAACGGATACTTCAGATTTGGATAAATGTTGATGGGAATCACGTAGTGGTTTCTTTCAGTTCTTGAAGACTCCGGTGAAACTAGTGAGAGATCGAAACTCCCAAAATTTGGTTTGAGTGATGGAAGAATAAGATGACCTGATAAATGGCCCATTTGGTCTTCATTGTACTTAAGGGACTCTAGCTAGAGATCCAGGCTTTTCTTGAGTTGAAGGCCTTTGCAAAGCTAGTTATTGTGCTACCACGGCTGAGTTGTCCATAATGTCAAATAATTGAGCAAATGGCCAATACGGTGGGCGGAGTTTGAAAACATTGTAATGTAGGTGGGAAATCAAGCTTAGATATCTCATCCCCCAGAGGCACAGAGAGGTATGAGAAGTATCTGTGTAACTAAACATTCCATCCTCACATATTACAGTTCTTGATCCCGGGATTCACATTGTTTGAGCTCCAGAAAGAGAACACCATAATGATTTTGGTAGAATCAGTTTCCCACCTCAATAGAAAGTTTGATGTATTAAAGTGCACTACTAAGAGTTGTCATTGCTTCTCCCACAGTCTTCAATCAGATTATGCAAGTATTCTCAGTTTTTACAACTAAATCAATATTTTATAACTGTGCAGTATCCCCAAGGCAATGCTAAAGCTTTGAAGTTATCACGAAGCATTGTTATTGCTTCCAGACATTGTGACTGAGCAACTTGGCAGCATCACAAGCAATAGATCAATTTTAAATCTAGCGGATATTCCTATCTAGTGGATATGCCATTTTATGCAGATATTACTTGTATTGATGCTAGAAGTTATCTTGCAGCAGATGCACTGCTCATGGAAGGTTTTTCTTTGCTGCAGGTGCCCTGGTAATTGAGGGGTTCCCTTGCTGCAGTTACTCAAGCAATTGAGGGGTTAGCTTGCTGCAGGTGCTCAAGCAATTGAGGGGTTCCCTGCTGTAGGTACTTAAGCAATTGAGGGGTTCCTTTGCTGCAGGTTTTCAAGCAACTGAGGAATTCTTTTGCTCCAGGTACTCAAGCAATGGAAGGATTTCCTTGCTGCAGGTACCAGGTTTCGGAGGAGTTCTTTTTGCTGCACTGGAGGTACTTAAGCAATGGAGGGGTTCCCTTGCTGCAGGTACTCAAGCAATAGAGTTGTTTTGTTTATCAATGGGAAGGTTTCCTTAATACAGGTGTTACAGGTGTTCTATCAATGTAGGTGTTTCTTTGTTGTAGGTACTCAGGCAATGGAGGGGTTCCCTTTCTGAAGTTGCTCTGGCAGTAAAGAACATGGCTTGCTGCAGTTGTTTTGGCAGTGAAAGGGCAGTAATGCTGCAGTTGCTCTTAAAGTGGAGGGATCAGCTTGTTGCAGGTTGCCAGCCACAACTAGAGAAGAACAGAAGGTTGCAGGATGAGGAGAGAGGAATCTGAAAGCAAAAGAACTGGGAAACCAACTGTAAACCCAGGATAGCATATCTAAGCAAAGTGAACCACCCATATTTAAGTCAACCCTCCACTTAAACCTTTTAAATGAGGGAGAATTTATCACACGTAATGAATTGAATTCACCAAAATGAAATCCTGATGTGCCACAAAACGTAAAGGGGCTACAATTCTGCCCATCAATAAATATCTGTAGATGCTAAAAAGTTACGATTAGAATGTGATAGATGTAGTCTGATTGGCAACAGGTAAGAGATGACAGCTCTTAGTGATGATCCTTTGATAAACGAGGCCTGTATGGGCAGCAGGGATGCTCACAGGAAGGTGCAAGCCTTCAGACACATGTACACCATGCTGGACCCCAGATCCCATCTAGAATGAGGGCCCGGTGTAACTGCAATCCTATTCCATTGTTTGTTATTATTTGTTGTCTTGTTAATAAAGCTGAGTGGAAAGACGCTCATGCAGCCTCCACATATTTTCTTTTAGTTCTTGATATGTATATGCCTTGTTCTGTTCAGCATGGTGTAAGGTGCCATTTATAATAAATTACTGTGGATTAACCAGGCTTTGGAGTGATTGCTGCTCCTGTTCAGGACAATGACTGGAGCGAAAACCTCACAATCCGCTTACACAAATCACTCTGCTTCAGCTTTAAATAACAGGAGATTATAGGGACACTGAATGTTAGCTATGACAACAAACAGCGTGGGCAGTGGTCCAAGAATAATGGCCCATACTCACGGGCAACTTTTCTTCACTGTCGCTAGCACACGGGAGCGTGTGCGCGACAGTTCGGCGACAGCTCGTCGCCACGTCCCTCTGCGTACACACGCGGAAGAGGGATCAGCGGTGCGACGGAAGCTATCGCCGACGTTCCTCCTCCCCCTGCCGGAAGCTCCGTGGTCTCTATAGAGGTTGCTGTCGCTAGTCCGCATACACACGTGGACTATCGACAGTTGCGGCGAAGTTGCAGCGGCAAGTGTCGCCGGGTGAATGACCGCGCCAATCGCCTGGTGACAGCAGCGACGAGCGACGGTTCGGGGTGCGCCCCCGTGTTGCGCCTCATACTCACGGGTGACCTGTCGCCGCAACACGCGCGCGCCGCGTGTTGCGGCAACAATTGGAGCCCGTGAGTATGGGCAATAAGGGTTGCAGAGGTTGCGACTGCTACAGCCACTTTGGTACAGAGTGCCCACGTGAGTCCTGCATCAGCACTGTATTGATTTTTTACTGGTAACAAAATCAACAGGGCCATTTCTAGCCAATTTTCTGAGACGATGACAGCTTAGTTAGACAATTAATAGTATTTGCCATTTCATTGTTATGCTCTTCTGCTCTCTTTTGTTATGCTAATCAGTCAGGGCCGGCCCGCTCATGAGGCGGGGTGAAACTTTTGCCTCAGGCGGCAAATTTCCAGGGGCGGCATCCGCCCGTCCGTGCGGGGAGCCGGCCGCCGAGCTGGAGGGGTAGCTGGCAGGACGGGGGTATTGGGCCTAGCGGCGGGGAGGGGGGGTCGGATCCCCCCCTCCCTCGCCTGGGTCCCCCGTCCTCCGCTCCCCTCCAGCCTTACATAGAAGCAGTCGCTCTTCCTCAATCCAGCGTGCGCTCCACTGACGTCACTTCCTGCAACGCTGCAGGAAGTGATGTCAGTGGAGCGCACGCTGGGAAGAGGTGAGTCCTCCCCGCCCGTGCGTCTTACAAATAGCGGCTGCTTCTATGTAAGGCTGGAGGGGAGCGGAGGACGGGGGACCCAGGCGAGGGAGGGGGGGGGGTACGACCCCCTCCCCGCCGCGAGGCCCAATACCCCCGTCCTGCCAGCTACCCCTCCAGCTCGGCGGCCCCCCAGAGCGCCCCCCACCCCCACCGGGGGGAGGGGGGGTGGCGGCGGAAAAAAATGTTTTGCCTCAGGCGGCAAAAAGTCTAGGGCCGGCCCTGTAATCAGTAGTACCCATTTATGTGTTAAAATCATCACTAATCCCTGTCATAAGGTGCGTACACACGTACTACCAAATGCAACGACGGGTCCGCCGGACCCTCCCGCTGGGTGGTCTTTAGCCGACAGTATGCGCATGTGTACGCGCTGTCGGCAGACTGATAAGGCTGCTTCTGAGCGATCCACTGAAAATGCAATTTAAATTAAGAGATATGTTCCTTTCATAAGTACTAATCTTTTTTTCCCTATCTCATGTAGAAACAGCTGTGCTGTCTCTCTCCTGCTCCTTTCTAATTATTCCTCTAGTTAGATGAATATTGTGCTTCAGGAAGAGGAAGACAGTCTAGGAGCTGTTACTTCCTGCTATATGCCTCCCCTCCCCCTGCTGCACATCATCTGATGAGTCATCCCTGACCTTCCTGCAAGCTCCAGACAGCAGGGGGAGGGATATCTGCCTCTTAAAGTGACTCCGAGCTCATCTAAAAAATAAAAGTTGTACTCACCAGGGGCTTTCTCCAGCCCATTGCTGGTCGGGAGGTCCCACGCCGGCATCCTGGCTCCTCTCCTTCTCCCCGCTCCGGAATGGCTGACAGGCCGCAGCCCGGGCGACACTCTCCCGAGTGTCGGGCTGCTTCTTCCGCATATGACGCGGATTACGTCACACGCCGGCCGCCTCGCGTCATCACGGCGGCCAACGTGAAAGTACTGCGCATGCGCGCTTTAATCGCGCATGCGCAGTACTTTCACGCCGGCCGGCGTGTGACGTAATCCGCGTCATATGCGGAAGAAGCAGCCCGACACTCGGGAGAGTGTCGCCCGGGCTGCGGCCTGTCAGCCATTCCGGAGCGGGGAGAAGGAGAGGAGCCAGGACGCCGGCGGGGGACCTCCCGACCAGCACTGGGCTGGAGAAAGCCCCTGGTGAGTATAACTTTTATTTTTTAGATGAGCTCGGAGTCCCTTTAAAGAGACCCTGAAGTCTCTTTTTTTTTTTTCTTGTTTTAATCATAAAAACCTCTAAAACATGAATGCCCCAGTTAAATCTCCACATCCCCGTGGCAGCTGGGTGATTTATTACACTGAAATAGCCCTGCAAAGCTCTGAGGCTCACAGGGCTTCACTTCCTTTAAGAGGCTGAGCTTTAGGCTCTAGCTCTGCCTCCTCCACAGTCAATCTCTGTGGATCGCTGTCTCTCCCCGCCCCTCTCAGTCTTCTTTCCCTGAGAGGAGCGAGGAGGAGGAGGCAGAGATCTGCAGAGATTAATTGCGGAGAGGCTGAGCTACAGCCTAAAGCTCAGCCTCTCCAGGAAGAGAAGCCCTGCGTGTTAGGGCAGCATGATCTGCGACCTGCAAAGTCATAGAACTTTGCAGGTCAATTAATCTGTAATAAATCACCCAGCTGCCATGGGGATGTGGCAATTTAACTGGGGTGTTCATGCTTAAAGGGACACTTAAGTCAAACAAAAAAAAATGAGTTTTACTCACCTAGGGCGTCCAATAGCCCCCTGCAGCTGTCCGGTGCCCTCGCCGTCTCCCTCCAATCCTCCTGGCCCTGCCGGCAGCCACTTCCTGTTTCGGCGACAGGAGCTGACAGGCTGGGGACGCGAGTGATTCTTCGCGTTCCCAGACACATTAGCACCCTCTATGCTGCTATATGGTATATGATATATGCTATAGCAGCATAGATGGCGCTATTGTGGCCAGGAACGCGAAGAATCACTCGCGTCCCCAGCCTGTCAGCTCCTGTCACCGAAACAGGAAGTGGCTGCCGGCGGGGCCAGGAGGATCGGAGGGAGATGGCGAGGGCGCCGGACAGCTGCAGGAGGCTATTGGAAGCCCCAGGTGAGTAAAACTCATTTTTTTTTGTTTGACTTAAGTGTCTCTTTAAGAGGATTTTATGACAAAAACAAGAAAAAAAAAGAGACTTCAGAGTTTCTTTAAGGCTTCAGCTCAGCTCAGCTCTGGTGCACAGCAGTACAGGGAGACAGTGTACTGACCCAGAAGCACTTTACATTGCAGCCATCTTGCCTAAAGGTTTAAAAATTATATTTTATTAATTAAAATATTTATTGGCAGCGGGGGCGACAAAAATAGGAGAAATGAAGAGGGGGAATAATGAGGGAAACAGTAATATGTTTATTTTAATGTGCTGTAAATGCACCACAGATCTTCTTTAATTAAACTAGCAGCAATGTATACATTTCCTCTATGGTGCCCCCTCCTGCAGCTGTCACTCCAGGCCTTTGCCTGGTTTGTCTATGCCTAAAAACAGCCGCATATCAACTATGTTTGCTTTTCACAGTGATAATCATCAAAGGATACCCAAGGTGAAAGGTATATGGAGGTTGCCATATTTATTTCATTGTTGCCTGGCAGTCCTCCTGACCCTGTGTCTCTAATACTTTTAGCCATGAACCCTGAACAGGCATGCAGCAGATCAGGTACTCTGACTCAGGTTTTACTGGATTAGCCATATGCTTGTTCCAGGGTTTAACTCAGACACTACTTATGCCAAATGATCAACCGGGCTGCCCAGACAACTGGCATTGTTCACAAGGAAATAAATATGGCAGCCTCCACATCCCTCTCACCTCAGGTTCACTTTAAAGGGAACCACAGAGGAACGCTCGTTAAAACCAGAAAAAGCTTTCATACATACCTGGGGCTTCTTCCAGCCCCATACGCACGGATCGCTCCCACGCCACCGTCCACCGCTTCCTGTATCGGCGGTACCGGGTCCCGTCACTTCCGGCGGACGCGGCCAATTGTCCGCATCACAGGGGCTCCCTCCATACCCGTACGCATGCGGCTGCGCATTATGCAGCCTCACGCGTACTTATATGGAGGGAGCCCCCTGTGATGCAGACAATTGGCCGCGTCTGCCGGCCGACTGGCGGTAATGACGGGACCCGGCACCGGCGGATCCAGGCAGCTGAGGACGGCGGCGTGGGAGCGATCCGTGCGTATGGGGCTGGAGGAAGCCCCGGGTATGTTTAACAGCTTTCCCCCAACGTCTCTGGTTCCCTTTAAAGCAATCCTAAAGTGGAAACAAACTGATGAAATAAGCAATTGCATCTATGGGCCATAATATTTTCCTGGAACCCCAAAGTCTTATTTTGTATCTTAAAGTTAAAAATGCCGTTTTAAAGCTTTTACTGTCTCTGGTGAATGACGACAGTTTTGTTCCAGTTCCCACACAGAAAATTTTTGAGCCATTGAGAATTTTTGTCTTTTTCATACGGATGTTTTTTAAGCTATGTATAAACCTAGCATACACTTTTGCCTGCAGGGATTCGGGCTTCATTCCACGGGCAGCGGTTTGAGGCAGAGTGCTACACAAACACATCACTAGTCTAGAGGCTAGCGACATGTCTGTATCTATGGAGGGGAGGAGGGATGATGCACAGCATACAACATGGTGGCTTATAATGGGCAGGGTGAGCAACATACTGAAGGGTTAGTGGGGCATGCTGCATTTTTAGTCGACATGAAGGGACTCGTGTAGAAATAAGATTCTTGGCCAGGATGGTCCTTACACCCATGTTGACCAAGTTTAATCCAGCGTGTTTTTTTTTTTTTTTAACAATATATTTATTTATTGAATCAGGAATAGAGTGTACAAACATTGACAAACAGTTGAAAACGCAAAACCAAGCAGATGTTAGATTCATATAGATAATTCGCAATACAGGCATTGTGTGAACAGGTTCAACATGTCAAATAACGGAGGGGTATAGGGATACATAAGAGAGTTTGCGTATTGAAATCAATTCTACAGCATTATTCTTATAGTTAGAAGGGAGTAGAACAGAGAAAAAATCTCGTCCTCATACTAAGAAATTCTCATTGCGTCAGTTGTTTGTTCACCCCCTCATGATTCTAGTTTAGCCTGTTCTGGTGAGGCAAGATATTGTTTGAGTCACTCTAGCATTTAAAGGGGTAAGTGTGTTCTTCTTAAGAGTAATAATCAGAGATTATGTCTTTATGTCTCCCCATGGCACAACAGCAACTTTTTATGTGTATACTATAGGATGAAGTCTAGTTTTTTAAAGCTCCGGGATTCCTGTCTCTTGAGGTGTCTGTCCAGTTAGGGGCCCCCTTTTCCATAGATAGGGAGATATATAGAGAGAAAAGAGATGAAGCTCCGGGAAGGGCCAAGTAGGCCAGTCTTGATTAATTTCTCATAATATCCTTATAAGTCTCCTTGTCCATAAAGTCATACCACAACGCCCATGTTCTGGTGAATTTATCAGGTTTTTCCTGTTTAAGAGAGATTAGCTCCTCTATGTTAGCTATTGTCTGGACCCTCTCCAACCACATCTTAACTGAAGGTGGGTTCGTGGATCTCCAGAGTACTGGTATGCAGGCTTTGGCTGCGTTCAAAAGGTGACAGGGCAGGGATCCTTTGTATCCCTTACCTGTTCCGGGCATGAGATGGAGGAGAAAGGCTTCTGGGGCCCACGGTATATTAAATTCTGCAATGGTTTTGATCCATACTTGTATGGATTTCCAATAGGTGGTAATGAGAGGACACGACCACCATATGTGGAGAATGTCGCCGGGATGAGTATTACATCTCCAGCAGAGAGCAGATTGGGAGCTGTAGATTTTGTTGAGGAGAACAGGAGTACGGTACCAGCAAGCCAAAAGTTTGAAATTGCATTCTTGCATCGTAACATTGATAGAGCTTTTGTGAGCTAAGTTGCATACTTTTGTCCATTCCTCCCCATCAAATGATCTACCCAAGATATTCTCCCATTTCTCTAAAAAGAGAAAAGGAGGTGAAGCATTCCCTAATAGTAAATCTAAATATAATTTGGATAAAAGATGTCTCTGAGGAGTGGCCTGTGTACACATGGATTCTAGAGGCGTAAGGGGTCTGGTGTAAGTTTCTTTAGAGGTAAGAGAAGTTATGTAGCTGCGAATTTGTAAAAAGGACCAAAACGGAATTGGCTCTTCCGAATCAGCATTCAGAACAGTGAGAGGTTTCATTAGCGGGGGGCTTGAACCCGTCAAAAAGTCTTTTATTAGCAAATCTGGATTTGGGGAATAGCCTTTTAGGAATTTCGGGTGTTCGCCTGAAGGGAATGTACTATTCATTCTGATTGAGGATAATGGGCCTGGAATCGACGAGAGTTTGGAAGAAATGAATATTGAGTGAAGTTTTTTAAAGATTGGTGTCAGTAGGGGATGATCAGTTAAGTCCACTAATAGTGATTTGGATATGTCCGAGGTCTTTGTCCAAGGTAGCCATTTAATAGGAACTTCAAAGCTTTCGTTTTCTAAAGTAGCCCAGTCTTTTGAGTCGACATTACAGTGCCAATCCACTACTCTGGAGAGAAGGGAGGCATGATAATAGCATGCGAGATCTGGAAGGCCCAATCCTCCCTTGGGTTTCGGGTATATGAGTTTACGTTGGTGTAGTCTAGGGGGCTTGCCCGCCCAGACAAATCTCACTAATGATTTCTGCATGTCTCGTAGCCACGTCTTAGGTAGCAGGATGGGTACTGTCTGAAAAACATACAATATGCGCGGCAAGGCAGTCATCTTTAAACTCGCTATACGTCCAAACCATGATAATGGCCTCTCTCCCCATTCACCAATGCTTTTGTGCAATTGTGTAGATAGGGGGTGATAATTGTATTTAAAGAGATCTTTAAGGTGTCTTGTAATCTGTATTCCCAGGTATCTAAAGGAAGTTGAAGTCCATGAGAAAGGGAAGCTACTTCTGCAAATCTCAGCGATTCTCTCCTGAAGAGAGACGTTCATGGCTATCGATTTTTGAAAATTGATCTTTAAGTTGGAAATTTCTCCAAAAGTTTTAAATTCTTTTAGAAGATTGGGAATTGAGATTAGAGGTTGTGTCACATAAAAGATCATATCATCAGCAAAGGCTGCTACTTTGTATTCCTTGGTTCCAATGTGTACGCCATGAATATTGGTATTTTTGCGTATGGCATTTAAAAAGGGTTCCAAGGACAGGATAAAGATGAGTGGGGAGAGAGGGCATCCCTGTCTTGTACCATTATGCAGTGTAAATCGGTCTGATAAGGTGCAATTCACCTTCACTCTAGCATTGGGGTCGGAATATAGGAGGGAGATCCATCCCTTCATGCTCTGGCCCAGGCCGATCGCGTCAAGGAGAACCTCTATGTAGTCCCACGAGACCCGATCAAAGGCCTTCTCGGCATCCGTGGAGAGAAGAAGACCCCCCACCGAATGCCGAGAAAGCCACCACTGGATATCTAGCGTTTTGATAGTGTTGTCTCTGGCTTCGCGCCCGGGAACAAATCCAGTCTGGTCTCTAGAAATCAAATATGGTATATGTACAATGAGACGATTAGCGAGAATTTTGGCAAATAATTTCAAGTCATTATTCAAGAGCGAGATTGGCCTGTAACCAGAGCAGTCTTGGGGGTCCTTCCCCTCTTTATGGATTACAGTTATGTGTGCTTCTAGAAGATCTAGAGAGTGTTTGTTATCTTTTGGAATTGAATTAAAGGCCTTCAGGAAATAGGGAGACAGCAAATCGCGAAATTTTTTATAGTATTGAGTGGTTAACCCATCTGGGCCTGGGCTTTTGCCCGTTGCTGATTGCTTCAGTGCCAGAATAAATTCGTCATTGCTTATGCTGTTCTCCATTTCCTCCAAGGTCTGTTCACTCAATTTTGGGAGGTCATTAGCATGCAGGAAGGCTTGGATAACTGCTTTAGAAGTCCTCTGGGGTGTAGAATCTGGGTTGATATTATAGAGATTGCTGTAAAACTGCCTGAACCTCTCTGCGATTTCTTTTATGTGTTGGGTTGTGGTGCCATCCGCTTTTTTGATAGCATTGACCTGGAGAGCCATTTTCCGTTGCCTTAAAGTGCGAGCCAATAGTTTGCCTGGCTTATTGCCTTCTTCATAGAATAGTTTTTTCCTGTATAGGAAAGCCCTTTCTGCTCTTCTGTTTAGAGCTACCAACAAGGCCTGTCTTGCCTGTTTCAGCTCCTCAGTAATAGAGTCAACTGGTGACCTCTTGTGTTGAAGTTCTAAGGTTCGTATTTTCTGGATCTGTAGATCCAGCATAGCTTCGAGTTCTCTTTTTTGTTGGGCCCCCAACTGGACAAACAATCCCCGGATGACCGGCTTATGAGCTTCCCAAAGTGTCATTGGTTTGATATCTTCCGTGTCATTCAGATGAAAGTATTCTCTCAATGTCCGTTCTACTTTCTCTTTATTGTCCTGATATGTCAGCAAAGAGGGGTTTAACCTCCAAATCCACTGTTTTTGTGAATGTTGAGGTTCAAGAAGAGAAATGGTGACTGGTGCATGATCAGAAATTGAGAGAATACCTATATCTGCTGAAGTTAAACGGTGCAGGTCTCTCTGCATTAAAAAGATTGTATCTATACGCGAGTATTTATTATGCACCGAAGAGAAAAAGGTGTAATCTCTCCCTGAAGGGTTCGCTAAACGCCAGGCATCTAGTAATTGAAGGGAGATGAGAGACTTCTTTATTTGTGCTATAGATTGGAATGGAAGGGATGATTTTCCATTTGAGGTGTCTATAACCGGTTCAAGGGGGACATTTATGTCACTACCAATAAGTAAAGTGCCTTCACAAAAACCTCTTAACTTGTAAATAATGGAGCTCCAAAAACGTGGCTGCTTAGTATTAGGTGAGTATACTGAAGCTATTGTATATACATCTTTGCCAATTTTGCCCTTGATGAAGAGAAATCTTCCATTATCATCCTGGATTTGATCCATTAGGCTAAAATTCAGTTTTTTGTGCAGAACAATTGATACCCCTTTGGTCTTGCCAACCGAGGTCGTTGCATGGAAGACCTGCGTGTAATATTTATCTCTTAGGACAGGGACTTGATCTCGTTTAAAATGGGTCTCCTGTAGTATGCCAACATCTGAGTTTAGTTTGTGGAGCTCTCGTAGAAGTGAGTGTCTCTTATTCGGATTATTAAGTCCTTTCAAATTATATGTAGTGACACGCAGGGGTCCCATGTTGAAAACCAGACCGGCAAGAACAAGTAAAAATAATGCAGATATCAAAGGTCTTAGCTTCACAAAGGAGAACGTGGTAATAGACCACACTGTATGTGCCATGGGGAGAACACTACCCCGTATCTGCAGTTTCGAACTGACTCTACGCTGCAAGGCCCCACCAAGAATCCGCCAAGCGAAATCGAGGATGGGCGTCACAGAACCAGAGCTTGAGGAACAATAATCCCTGAGGGGTCTCCAGAACACGGGAGGCCCCTCACTAATACGTTTGGGATGTAGTTGGGACCACTCGCGGCCGGCCCACCTCTCCCTAACAGTGAGAAGGGTGTGACCGCCCCGAGCCGACCCAGGTGGGGAAATGAACCCAACCAGCAAATGCGAGACTTTGGGGGGAGGCAACAAAGAGCCGAACACAGAAAAATATATATAATCTGTATCCTCAACAGAATGGTCCAGCAGCTATAAACTGATTTTTTGAACCAAAGAGAAAACAGAAAGGGTGTTGTATCAACCAAAAAGTATCAGCTTACTCCTGTTGGCTCCTCCCAATGCAAGCAGTCAGATATTTATCATTATGCTATAGGTAGGCTAGGGGAAAATGAGAGCTAGTATCGAACAAAACAGCATATATAGTCTAACTCATAACTACATGTCAGCCATTTAAGAAAAACTGGTAGGACAGGTTAGGAATAAGGGAGGGATAGGGGGAAGGGTAGCTGAAAAGGCAAGGGAAGAGGAGAGGAGAGGGAAGAAGGGTATAGGGGAGGGGGAAGGAGGGAGCAGGTAGAAAACAGGGGGGGGGGGGAGGAGAGGGAGTAAAACATTAGAATGGCTGGACAAGTGCAAACCACAGCAGAATGACCGCCAACTAGCTCCCAGTCCATCGTCATGCAAGGAAAAGTGACCTCTCTTCGCCCTCATATCAGAGGGGGTAGAAAATGGGTGATTATATGTCTCGAGACTGTTCTGCCACCTAAACAATCTTTAAGGAGCATATTTATATTAAAACAAGTAAAGATTTTACATCTCCCAGATCGCTGTATAGGATTGAAAAGGTTACCCAAAAGCAGGACAACAGGTACATCAGTCCACCGAGGGTCCCGTAGACGATTCACTGTCTCTTTGCGAGGTATGTCTCTCTCTGTCTCGGTTACGGAGGGCGCCATATGGTGTACCTCGTTTAGGTCTCATACCCCTACCGCGGTATCTGCGTGGAAGGTTGGAGGTAAAGCCTCTCAGGGGTACAATAGCACCTTCTTCGTGCATGTGGCCCAGCACTTCTGGGAGGCGGAATTCCTGATACCACTCGGGCACCTCCGTATACGGGATCTTAAGGTCTGCACAAAACTTCTCCAAGTCTTCCGGAGTGCGTAATAGGCCTGAACACTCCTCTTTGAACGCGTAGAGCGCGAAGGGAAATCTCCACTGGTATGTTATATTAGCCTTACGCAGTTCATCTAGAAGCGGTTTTAATGCTCGCCTATTCTGCAAAGTGATCGGGGAGAGGTCTTGGAACAGTTTTATTTCGTCTGAGTTGAAGAGTATTGCGTCCTGCGTTCTGGCCTGTTTCATTATCTCCTCTTTAATGGTGAAATCAACTAAGTGGCATACAATGTCTCGTGGCGTAGACCCCTCCTTTCCCTTGGGGCGCAGGGCCCGGTGCGCTCGGTCCATGGTAATAGTGCTTTCTTTCGGTCTGCCCAACAGGCTGTTAAAGATGGATTGTACGGCCGCCTGTATATCTTCTGGACCCACCGACTCCGGTAGACCTTTCACTCTTATATTGTGCCTCCTGCCTCTGTTATCGAGGTCTTCCATCTGCCTGTTTAATTCAATAAGCTGAGTGTTATGGGTAACCGCCGCTAATTGTAGCTCTTCGATGGCAGCGTCTCGGCTGTCTCCAGCTTTTTCTGCCTCCCCTAATCTAGCGGCTAGGCCCCGAAGATCCTCTCTTATCTCGTGGACAGCGCCCATCATGCTATT
This sequence comes from Hyperolius riggenbachi, assembly GCF_040937935.1. Classification (NCBI taxonomy): domain Eukaryota; kingdom Metazoa; phylum Chordata; class Amphibia; order Anura; family Hyperoliidae; genus Hyperolius; species Hyperolius riggenbachi. The sequence continues at coordinate 114,459,152 of NC_090648.1, read as the reverse complement.
TTTGATGTCTGCAGCTAAGGATGTCATATCATGCATTGTTGGAAGCTGCTTCAGGTATTGGAACATGTCTGCGGTGCTTACCGGAGAGGTGTCTTGTTCATTATGGAGATCGGGTGGGTCCGGGCCTCTGGTGGACGTGGGCGCCATGTTTGCAGCCGCCGCGCCGGCCGAGGTGACCTTATGCTGCTTAAAAATAGCAGGTATATTGCGGGAAGCTTGGGGTCCTTCTTCTCCCTGAGGCTTAGGAACGGGATTCAGCTTGTTGTTCTTCCCCGCCATTGCTTCTGGACACTGACTGCGGTGCATCTAGAGGAGTCAGGAGCGGAGCTCTCTCTTCACGCCGCCATCTCGCCCGCTGGTCAGCTAATCCAGCGTGTTTACTTCGCTTAAGCCACACAGAGTTTTATCAGCTGTAATTCGCTACCAGTAATTGACTGTAGTCCAATGGCAGAGATGCTGCGAATTATAGTCTGAATTTTTAACCCTTACAGTCTGAAAAAAGGAACACAACCTAGTTCTGTGTATGCTAGTCACTGTACATACACATTTGTCTCATCGTGTCACATGTCATTAGTACCTCTTTATGAAACTGATAAAACTGTTCCCCATTGCTTAGAAGTGACAAAAGTGGGAGGGCACTCACTGTGTAAATAGCCTTGGCCCAGTGAATCGGCCTCACCTGATCAAGTGGACGGTTCCCTACCCTTGAGAGCGTTTGTCCCAACATCACTGTGGCAAGTAAGAGCAGCGAAAACAGCTTCACCATCTGGATCCTTGACTGCTCTGTAAGTGAAATAATCAGGATCCTGACAGTTCTCCACATTCTACAGGATATGCCTGGCCCCTGACTTAAAGTGGACCTGAACTCTTGCACAGGACAGAAGGAAAACATAGAAAAATGCACCCTGTATGTATTTAGAGAGTTTAGCCAGTCTAATTCCCCCATCTGTGACTAATCACCACCATAATTTGATCTCTCAGCTGTGTCAGCTCAGGGATGTTCTCTGCAAAGGTAGAGCTGCTAATTTCCAAACACAGGATGTTAACATGTCTGCTTCCATGAAAGCAGGAAGTAGGCACACTGCAGATTTATTGTAGGATTTGTATCAGCTGTAATAAAGAAATGTTCTTTTTTAAAGGTTATTCTGCTGTTGAGTATTTTTTAGAAGAGCAGAGAGGAAATTTTGAGTTCAGGTTCTTTTTAAAAATTGAGAAAAAGGCTCTCAAAGCTACTTGTAGCAAATAGCTCACTTTATCAGGTGAAACCAATTCATGGGCCATGGCTACTTACCCATTCACTCAGTGAGCACTCTCTCCCTTTTGTCTGTTTCTTTACCATGGAGAACCAAGAGTAGCAGCACCTGTGTATTGAAAAACACCCGATTATCCCTCCACACTGAGATCTCTCACCTCTGTACTGTGCATTCCATCCCCTGCTCAGACATCTCTGAGTGCTGCTGCTCTCCTGGGGAGGCAGATTAGGGCATTGTTGGGGGAAGGGGGATGTTTCAGTGTAAAATCTTGCTAGGTTGGGAGGTTCAGTACAAATTTTGCTCTAAGGACCATGGGGCTGATCTATGAGAGCTATCGCACACAAGTAGCGTGGGCTAATACTAGCGAGCACACGCTACGTGCAGTCGTGTCAGGGCTTCATTTATGCGCAATGCTTTCTGCTGCCCTGCATTGGCTATCATTCATAAAGCATTCCCGCATGCGGAAATGTTAAAAACAGCCGACTTTACCGAGCACTGAGCAAAATGTGTATTCATAAAGGCTGTTTCCGCATGCGAAGTTGACTTTTCCGAGCAAAGCGATAAATCACTGCATTCTGCGGTGATTCTATGCGGAAATGTAACAAAATGTCAATTCATAAAAACTAACGCAGGCGGTATGTGGACGGGGATTACCGCTCCCCTGGATGTAGCAATAAGCATGCGGAGTACATGTAAGTGAATGGGACAGACCTCCCAATCAGCAACAGAGAGAACACTGCACGGAGGGACTCGGCCAGCTTCTCCTGTTTCCGCATGCCTACCGCCAGCCTACAGCGGGATATCTCCGCACTCCTATCGCAACAGGCAACATTTTTATGAATGACCACCCAGAAGGCTGAAATACCGACAGCGGTATTTTCCCGCACGGATTTTAGTTACCGACAACACTTTTATGAATGATAGCCAATGTGCTGGTTGCGCGACCGCAATACTTCACAAGCACGGACGCTACTATGGTAATCAACGTGGTAGCAGCCATCCTAGTGAAGTATCTCGGTCGTGCTGCAGCAGGAAGGATCGCGCATATGTGAAGAGTGCATGCTACGTTGACAGGATCGCACGTAGTGTGTGCTCGCTAGTATTAACCAGCACTGCTTGTGTGCAGTAGTTTCACAAATCAGCCCCCATGGTCTTACACCACTGAAAAATACCAAAAACTGTTGAGAGTTTAAAGAGAGCATTTACTGAATATAACATGAATTAAACTGCTACAATACTCATTTATAAATTAAGTCAATGTTTCCTGATTGTAAAATCATTCCTCACCCTGATTTACATTCTGAAATATATCATAGGAGGCAACATCTTTAATGATGGCAGGTGCATCACTGCAGAATGTTTGTTTACTGTATGTTCAGAGGAAAACAGAAATAACACCTGGTCTCCCAGAGTGCACTGGGAGGAGAATTCAGCTAAATATACAGCCTGAAAGGGGCTTGACATCTGGGTGTCCTCTTATCAAAGGTTGCCCTCCAGGACCTACAACCCATCACCTCCTCCTGGGTAGGAGAGGGGAAAGCTCTGTCTCACCTCTCTTATAGAGTCACCCATATTATGTACCATGTGGGCTGGTATAGTTAGCATAGCCTCACAAAGCTACAAACTCTGTGTGGCTTAAGCGAGTAAACACACTGGATTAAACTTGCTCAAAATGGGTGTAAGGACCATCCTGGCTATACCAGCCTGTATTGGTGAGAAGGGGTTGATTAAAGCTTTTGAGGGTGGTGGGGCTGCATTCTTTCATGTCATCCACCCCTTTTAAACATTTTTTTTAACTCCTGTAGGTTGGTATAGTAAACCTACATGGGACTCCACCATACTAACCATACCTGCCCACATGGTATGGGGGCATGCGCGAAACAATAGGGGATGCAGCCCATGCGCCCGCGGGGGGGCCCGGGCCCCCCCAGGGCCCGCTCGTGGCTGTTTTGGGGGGCTGGAGGGGTTGCACCCCGAGGGGAAAGCTATGGCCACACTCGGCGGGGAGGGGGGAAGGTCCCCCCCTGCCTCACCTCGGGCTTTCCCCTCTGTGCTCCACTCCAGCTTCTAGCTATAGAAATGCAGCGAGCGGAGCGGCAGGCAGCAAGAGGCAAACATACCTTCCGTGCGTTCCAGCGCGGACACTTCTCGCTCTAGTGACAGATGCCAACTTCCTGTATAAAACAGGAAGTCGCGTAAGTCACTAGAGCGAGAAGCGTCCGGACGCACGGAAGGTATGTTTGCCTGCCCGCTCACATTTTCTGCAGGGGGGCCCAGGGGCTCTTAGTTACGCCCCTGTATGGGGGGCTCTGTAAGCCTCCCCCTTTCTTAGAGAGCCCTTGTTCATCTCCTCTCCTACAGAGCCCTTGTTCATCTCCTCTACTACAGAGCCCTTGTTCATCTCCTCTCCTACAGAGCCCTTGTTCATCTCCTCTCCTACAGAGCCCTTGTTCATCTCCTCTACTACAGAGCCCTTGTTCATCTCCTCTCCTACAGAGCCCTTGTTCATCTCCTCTCCTACAGAGCCCTTGTTCATCTCCTCTACTACAGAGCCCTTGTTCATCTCCTCTTCTACAGAGCCCTTGTTCATCTCCTCTCCTACAGAGCCCTTGTTCATCTCCTCTCCTACAGAGCCCTTGTTCATCTTCTCTACTACAGAGCCCTTGTTCATCTCCTCTCCTACAGAGCCCTTGTTCATCTCCTCTCCTACAGAGCCCTTGTTCATCTCCTCTCTTACAGAGCTCTTGTTCATCTCCTCTCCTACAGAGCCCTTGTTCATCTCCTCTCCTACAGAGCCCTTGTTCATCTCCTCTCCTACAGAGCCTGCCTTGTTCATCTCCTCTCCAACAGAGCCTGCCTTGTTCAATTACTCTCCTACAGAGCCTGCCTTGTTCAATTACTCTCCTACAGAGCCTGCCTTGTTCATCTCCTCTCCTACAGAGCCCTTGTTCATCTCTTCTCCAACAGAGCCCTTGTTCATCTCCTCTCCTACAGAGCCCTTGTTCATCTCCTCTACTACAGAGCCCTTGTTCATCTCCTCTACTACAGAGCCCTTGTTCGTCTCCTTGCGGATCGTTCAAGACCAGTCTTATCAGCTGAACGACGGACTGTACACACGCCCGATTTGATACGCGTTGCCGCATATCTATGCGTTGGTAATGCGGCAAGGCGTATTTTTGTACGTGTTGCGGCCCACAATAGCGCTAATTACAGTCGGGAATGCGGAAAAAGCTACGCGTGGCCAGTCCTGACGGGCCTGTCGGCAAAAATGAAACTAGCTGGCAGCGGGGGACCAGAGGATTGGTGAGTGGCTGCGGGGGCACAGGACTGCTGCAGGGGGCTGGTAGAAGCCCCAGGTGAGTGTCTCTTTAAGGCATGCTACTATCTAGGTAAGGCACGCTCCTATCTAAGTAAGATACACTCCTATCTAAATAAGGCATGCTCCTAAATAAGGCACTCTCCTATCTAAGTAAGATACACGCCTATCTAAGGAAGGCACGCTCCTAACTAAGGAAGGCACACTCCTTACATAGCAGCAATCGCTGCTATGTAAGGCATGCATTAGCGGCAGCTCCTTCACATTAAAGGACAACTGTATTGAGTGGTATATGGAGGCTGCCATATTGATTTCATTTTAAGCAATACCAGTTGCCTGGCAGCCCTGCTGATCTATGTGGATCTTGTATAAGGGAGAGACAGACTGGCACCAGATGTGGGTGGGTACTGGGTTCACCGGATTGCGTACTCCATAATCAACGTGCTCTCCAGAGCATACACTTGAGCAATTGGCAATGAAGAGAAAATGGAGGCACAGTTGAAAAAATAGAAATACCTTTTAATCCACGGTGTGCTGACACGCGGGGTACAGTGGGGGTGAGGGGATGCCTGACAGCTGTTTCGCTAAAAAAGCTTCCTCAGAGGCAAAGATTGGGAACAACCCAGGCAAAGATTGTTCCCAATCTTTGCCTCTGAGGAAGCTTTTTTAGCGAAACAGCTGTCAGGCATCCCCTCACCCCCACTGTACCCCGCGTGTCAGCACACCGTGGATTAAAAGGTATTTCTATTTTTTCAACTGTGCCTCCATTTTCTCTTCATTGCCAATTGATCTATGTGGATGCAGCAATGTCTGAATAACACCAGAAAACAGCATGCAGCTAATCTTGTCAGTTACGACATTAATGTCAGAAACACCTGATCTGCTGCATGCTTGTTCAGGGTCTATGGCTAAACGAGACATTAGATGCAGAGGATCAGCAGGGCTGCCAGATAACTGGTATTGCTTAAAAGGAAATAAATATGGCAGCCTCCATATACCTCTCACTACAGTTGTCCTTTAAGCTGTACTGCTTTAGCAGTGCAGCTTAATGAATCAACCCCTATGGGTAGATCCATCCTATTTCTGGACTTCAACTCACCATAAAACTCTTACGGCCGGTAGCGCAATGATGCACATTCACTTCGCAGAAGCTGCATTGCTCTCGGCAAGTCTGAGGGCTTTTGCACTTTTAACACCCCGTCACAGTTAAGCCTCTTTCACAGTTTATGCTTTGGCCTTAAGTTTAGGTCACGGGTTAATACCTGACGCGTGTTCATCTTTACTGCTGTGATCAACAAGAAGCGCAGAAAAGGGCAGAGAACACATAATAAAAACATGTAAGTGCACCTGGGCCCCAAGCCTTTCTTATTTGCTTCCCTCACCTTCTGTTCAGGGGCGTAGCAATAGGGGGTGCAGAGGTAGCGACCGCATCGGGGCCCTTGGGCCAGAGGGTCCCCGAAGGGCCCTCCCTCAACTACAGTATTAGCTCTCTATTGGTCCTGTGTTCACAATAATCACTTGTATAGATACTTTGAATAGTGGTGATCATTAACAAGCTTTTCCCCATCCCCTTCTTGCACCTCTGACACTGTAGTTGCCATTGGCAGGATTTGGTGCGCCTTACCAATTGTTATGTATAGAGCGCCTGGGGGGCCCCATTGTAAAACTTGCATCTGGGCCCACAGCTCCTTAGCTACGCCACTGCTTCTGTTATGCCTGGTACACACCATGCAATTTCCCATCAGATAAATGAGTGTAATCAATTATTTCCGACAGGTCCGATCAGGCTTCTGATTTTTTTTATGATCAATTTTCCAATCACTTTTATACAAAATCAATCAGTAAAAGACCAGAAATCTGATCGGACCCATAGGAAATAATCAATTCTACCCGTCTATCTGACGGGAAATTGTATGTGTGTACCAGGCATAAGAGCTGCTGTCTCTATTGTCATCCTTATCTCACATTAGCACGCTGCCAGCTTCTCCCTGTTTACATGTAGGGCACAGGACTGTCTGCACTGGTGCCTAGATCTGCCTGTTTATTGACATTTGAGTCTCATCCAGGTTACCAGTATATGGTACACTTTGTATCCAAAGCTGGCGCATGGACCTACACGTAGGTAGAAAAACATTGTTAAAAACACCACAAGTGCTCACAAAATCACTGCAAAATCGCTTCTGAACAGCAATTCAAAAACGATTTTGCTCCTTAACTTTGTATTGGATCGTAATTGCTCCAAAAAGGTTGCATGACCCGTGATTGCGATTTCTCTAATCGCAATCGTTCCTTTGGGTTTGCAGTCATTTACTTTCATTAGCCTATTGCTTTTGGATCACCAGTGATTCCAAAGTGTGTCTAAAAGCACTCTAGTGGGCCATAGCCCTGAGCTGCTCTAAATACTGGCAAGTACTTCAGATTGCTGCAAACCTGTGTGAGATTCAGCTCATGTGCAAGCTGGCACATTATGGCTATAATGCAAAGATGACATGTGCTCATCCTTGTAGAGACCTTAAAGGATACCCGAGGTGACATGTGACATGATGAGATAGACATGTGTATGCACAGTGCCTAGCACACAAATAACTATGCTGTGTTCCTTTTTTTTCTTTCTCTGCCTGAAAGAGTTAAATATCAGGTATGTAAGTGGCTGACTCAGACCTGACACAGACAGGAAGTGACTACAGTGTGACCCTCACTGATAAGAAGTTCCAACTATAGAAAAACTTTCCTAGCAGAAAATGGCTTTTGAGAGCAGGGAAGAGATAAAAAGTGTACCTGAGACTTGCCGTAGTGCCTGATTTATACTTACCTACGGCTTCCTCCTGTCCCATGTAGACCGTTGGCTCTATCGCCGTCCTCCCTGGCCACTCCATTCTCATGTGGTCAGCTGTGTTAATTTGTCCTGACTGTGCATGCGTGGCCCGGCCATGTATATGCCCATGTCGCGTTCCCATGGCTGGGAGCATTCTGCTACCGGGCGCGGAAATGCTCCCAGCAGCGGGAGCACAATGGGGGGCATGCACTGAGCCGGCCACTGCATGCACAGTCTGGCTGACTGGACAAAATACAGCTGATCACAGGAGAACTGAGTGGCCAGGGAGGACGGCAATAGAGCCCACAGTCACCAAAGGGCTGGAGGAAGCCCATCATTTTTAACACCCAGGGCAGCTCTATAGCAAATAAAAAATGCATTCTAAAAATGTGATTTATTATTTAAAAAAACTTTCATTTTACCTCATTTTTTACATCTAAGGGTTAAAATAGCCACTTTGTCCGTCCATAAAGGACCTGCGGGACGCTGAGCAGGAGATGGTGGAAGGCAGATAAAAAAAATCACCTCATTAGACTTAATTGACCACAAACAAACCCCCTTGTACTTCAAACAGAAAACATCAGTTACAGTTGAAGAATTTCACACCTAGCCTGGATAATGCCAGTGGTAAAATAGCAGGGGGTTGTGCTTCTGAACAATGGCAGCCCTTACAGCTATTTAAAGCCAGGAGCTGCTTAGATCCCTTTAAGTGTAAATCAGGCACTATGGCATGTCTCAGGTTTCCTTTAACCTCTTGAGGACCATGGTGTTAAACCCCCCTAGTGACCAGGTTATTTTCTGCTTAATTGGCCACTGCAGCTTTAAAGAGACTCCGTAACAAAAATTGCATCCTGTTTTTTATCATCCTACAAGTTCCAAAAGCTATTCTAATGTGTTCTGGCTAACTGCAGCACTTTCTACTATCACAGTCTCTGTAATAAATCAATGTATCTTTCCCCTGTCAGACTTGTCGGCCTGTGTCTGGAAGGCTGCCAAGTTCTTCAGTGTTGTGGTTCTGCTATGAACTCCCCCTTCCAGGCCCCTCTATGCACACTGCCTGTGTATTATTTAGATTAGGGCAGCTTCTCTCTTCTCTCTTATCTTTTACAAGCTGGATAAATCGTCCTCTGAGCTGGCTGGGCTTTCACATACTGAGGAATTACAAACAAGGGCAAAGCTGTTTGCAGGAAGAAAAGAGCAGCCTGAAACTTCAGTGCATGAGAACTGCAGGGGGAAAGAAACACACAAATGATCTCTTGAGATTCAAAAGAAAGGGTGTATACAGCCTGCTTGTGTATGGATGTATTATTCTATGTGTGGACATACTGTACATCAACCTACTTCCTGTTTTGGTGGCCATTTTGTTTGTTTATAAACAAACTTTTTAAAACTGTTTTTAACCACTTTTAATGCGGCGAGGAGCGGCGAAATTGTGACAGAAGGTAATAGGAGATGTCCCCTAACGCACTGGTATGTTTACTTTTGAGCGATTTTAACAATACAGATTCTCTTTAAGGCCAAGCTGCAGGGCCTTATAACTCTGCACACAAGTGATTTCCCCCCCCCCCCACCCCTTTCTCCCCACCAAGAGAGCTCTCTGTTGGTGGGGTCTGATCGCCCCCCCCCCCCCCCCTTTGTTTATTATTTTTGTTTAATAAATATTTATTTGGGGGTTTTTTTTAGTAATATTTATTGCTATTTTATTTATTTATTTTTTTCAAAATCCCCTCCCTCCCCCCAGCCGGCCAATCACGCCGATCGGCTGTCATAGGCTTTCGCCTATGAGAGCCGATCGCTCTCTTGTCCCCCTGATTGCAGCGCTGTACATGTAAATACACGGTGGTTTTTGCAGTGTAACAGACTGAAGGCTCTGCTCCGCCCACCAAGCAGGAGATGCGCGTGCAGCCTGCGCGCGATCTCCTGCAAACTGCTGCCCCAGGACTTTATGCCAATCGACTTTAGCTGGTCCTGGGGCTGCCGCCGCGGCCACGCCCATCGGCGTGACGCGGCCGGCAAGCGGTTAAATAGACAAAGGCAAGTGAAAGGGGGCACAGGGCCAACTAAAACACATATCAATATCAGAATCCAGGGGCGTAACAATAGACCCTGCAAGGGATGCCTCCGCAGGGGGGCCCAGAAGCCACAGGTGGCCCGTGGGGGGAAAAGTTTGAGAGACTGACAACTAAGGGCATGGAGAGAGAAAACGTATTCTGCTCTCGCACCATTGTTATATTGACTGCATGTGTCCACCACACAGATAAGGAATCATACACACTTTGGAATTTGTACACTGTCCCTGCTCCCTAGAGTTCGTAAAAAAACATCTGTCTCTCACTGCTGCACAGTTCTGATGGCTTCCTGTACAACCTTACAAAGGAGTCACATTTTAAAAAAAGGTGGAGACTGTCCCTTATTTAGCAATCACTGCAAAGAGATTCCTAGATTCTTATCACACACAGGCTAATGACCTTATGGTGTCTGATTACTTTTACAACACAATGGAGTGGGTTAAAGGGAAGGTTCAAGCAAAATAAAAAAATGAGTTTCACTTACCTGGGGCTTCTACCAGCCTCATGCAGCCATCCTGTGCCCTCCGAGTCACTCACTGCTGCTCCAGTCCCCCGCTGGCAGCTTGCCGACCTCGGAGGTCGGCGGGACGCATTGCGTACATTTTTACGCATTCCCGCTAGTGCAGGAACATTAACACATACATTTTTACGCGTTACTGGTTCTATGCGTAAAAATTTACGCATTGAACCAGTAACGCGTAAAAATGTATGTGTTAATGTTCCTGCACTAGTGGGAATGCGTAAAAATGTACGCAATGCGTCCCGCCGACCTCCGAGGTCGGCAAGCTGCCAGCGGGGGACTGGAGCAGCAGTGATCGACTACGAGGGCACAGGATGGCTGCATGGGGCTGGTAGAAGCCCCAGGTAGGTGAAACTCATTTTTTCATTTTGCTTGGACATTCCCTTTAAGGTGCGGACACTCGCAATACAGCCGGCAATGATGGGTCCGTCAGATCCTCCGACAGTAGTGCTTGTGTACAGTCTGTCAGGCAGACTGATAAGGCTGTTTTTGAGCGGATCGTTCAGAAACAGCCTTATCAGTCCGCCGACAGCCCGTACACACGTGCTACAGTCAGCTGAACATCCGCCCAGCGGAAGGGTCCGGCGGACGCGTCGTTGCCGACAGTAGTGCATGTGTATGCACCTTAAGATTGATGTCTGACTGTAGCTGCCTCATTGAGAGCTTGTTGTCTCATACTAAGTCCAAGATCCTGTAATAACAGTATCAATCGGTGACATTCTGAATGTTTTGCCAAAGTTACAGTGAATACTATATCTTATGTTCAGCATGTCATTGTTGTTCCTCCATATAGCATGTGCTCTCATGTAGTAAAATAATACAGCTGTGTGTGTATGTATATATTGGGAGCAGAGCTGCAACAAGGGACTTGGCTACAAGGGGCAGGAGAAAGCCCCGGGTAAGTAGATCTAGGAGTAGCATAGATTGCCTGACGTTTTTTTTTTTTTAAGTCTGTTTTTACCTGCATGGGAAAACACATTGGTCCTCAGTTTTGTGCAGAAAGCGAGGGGGGTGGGGGGGGGACACCATCCAAAGTTTCGTGGGGGGGGGCCCATCCAAAGTTTTGCATCCAAAGTGTGATGTCTAGTTACGCACCTGTCAGAATCCGTTTTATTAGCCAAGTGCAACTGGGTCATACCCTGAATTGGTTTTGGAACTACAGCGAGCATTCAAGAATTAAAGTAGAAGAAGGCAATACGTAATAAACAAGAAGGATCAAGAACAGGATATATCAGAATACAACAATGATCAGCAGCAGCCTAAGGTGGAAAGGGAGGGGTGCAAGAAGTGAGTTCAAGAAATTAATAGTGGACGGATAAAATGTGTTCCTATGCCTTGAGGTTCTGGTGGAGATGACCCAAAACCTCTGGACTGATGGGGGCCAGCTGAATAAACCGTAACCCGGGGGGGGGGGGGGATCATCGGCTATCATTTTTGCTCTTGAATGTAGTCTGGAGGTCTAGATGGGGGAGTGGTTACCCAATGATCCTCCCTGCTGATCTGATGACTCTCTGATGACATACCAGATCGGGATGGATGAACAGAGGACAGATTCAACAGTGATGGAGTAGAAGCACTTCAGAAGTTCCTGAGCCATACCAAACTTCTTTAGTTGGCGAAGGAAGAATAGTCTTTGATGGGCTCTCTTCTGGGTAGCCTGTTTGCCTTCCAGCTCAGGTTGATAGAGATGGCTGTGCCCAGGAGGTGGACAAAACATACTTTTTCAACTCCAGTGGCATCGATATAGATCGGAGGTGGGTTGCAGGAATGCTTCCTATAGTTGATGATCATCTCGATGGTTTTGGCTGTGTTGAGGACCAGCTTGTTCTCTCTACACCAATGACATCCTTTGTCAACTTCCTGACATTAGGCCTTCTGGTTGTTAATATTAATCTCATGTACACACATGATGAATGGGGTAGGGCCAGTTTTACAGAGTTAATCTTGTCATTGATGAACTGGTATAATGGAAATTACTGCTATGCTTTGATGATCAATATCCTCTGTTTTATCATATTTAGTAGGTTTATGACTGTGTTACAAACTGTATGTACTTTGTGAGTGCAAAGAGTTAATACTGATATGGGATATTGCTTAACACCCCTCACTATCACATCAGCTGCCTAAGGGCTAGCTCACACCACAAGAGTTTTTTAAATGCTAGTGACTTGAAAAGCTCTTCCTAATGCAATGCTAGGGGGGATTTTTACAAAATCACATTGCTCCAGTGAGATCACACACATAGCATTATATTAGCAAGAGCTTTTAAAATCACAAGCGCTTACAAAAAGCTCTTGTAGTGTGGTTCAGCCCCATAGGCCTGTTCTCACTCAAACGATTAGCACTTTTTAAAATGGTAGTGAAATATTAACTATATGGTTATCCGGCGATATTGCCGGCAATTCGCGATTAGCAGTGATCGCAAAACGCAGTACATGCAGCATTTTCCTGTGCTTTTAGAGCAATCGCTATTACAATGCTAAAACATTGCTAATGGCGATCACTTCAATTGCGAAAGTATACGGTGATTTTTACGCGTTAGTTGCATAAAAAAAATCATAGTCGCAAAACGCTAGCACTAAGCACTTGTGTTTTGCGTTTGCCAGTGTGAATGGGCCCTTAGTATGTTTGCTCAGCGACCACAGGACAGGAAGCTTTCCATGGTACGAAATATATTCAGCTCCGTGAATGACAAGCCTGGCATCCCCCTTCCCCCACAGAGCCATCCCAACCGACCTTCCTGGCTATAGAACCTGGTAACAAGCAAAGGGAATACTGAACACGTTAATTTATACTCAAATTATGCAAATACCTCCATTTATGCTCTTCTTCATTAAGTAGTAATTTAATGCAAAACCTTGCCAGGGATATTTTTGAATTGTGATGTAAAGTCAGCAAAAGAGATAAAAAGTAAACAAAACAGATGTTAAAGGCACCAAAGACATTTTCTGAATCAGCTCCTATGAGTAATATGCTTCTAATGCTTCTGACGCAAGAGGGTGTGTCTGTCCAGCTGTCAGAGCTGGCAACTGGACTGGGCAACTGCTCAGAACACCACCTTTTTACGGTCCGCACAAGTTGTCCACACAGATGAAACTGGATCTGTAGATGCAATAGGAGTTTCTGTTTGGATAAAAGCCCAATGTTTGAAGTCATCTGTGAATTACCGCTACACATTAATATGGTTTACACCCTGTGCACCAGAGTGATCAGACCACACTCTCATGATTGCAAACACAATGAATTCCATAAGCATCATATACTTATATCAGACATTTGGAAAATCAGGCATATAAGGATTGTTACCTCATCACTTATCTCATTAATTAACTCATGATTCACTAATTGCTATTGTTGAATTGTAAATAGAATTTAAGCTGTGGTATTACATTACTCCACAGTGCACTGGATTCCTTTGTATATGGGTTTGGTGATCACTTAGGTACACCCTTTCAACTGTCTTCCATATTATATGGAATGTAACATCCCTAGTGAGTGCTGCCCCAAAGTTCCATAAGAGATAGCAGCTAAATTTCACCACACATTTGAAGTAACAGGTAGAGCTATCATGAACAGAAAGCTTGTTGATAGACAGGTCTATTTAGACATGCTGAGTGTCGGGCGTTGATCACTGGATGGCAGTTCGGTTTCTGCTACTAAAGCAGGATGGAAATCATTTGATTTTTAGGTTAAAGCTGTATTCACACGGATGTACAATGGAGTGGTAACAGCAGGTGCTTGTCGGTTCTGTTGCATGTCCATCGCCAGTGGCGTAGCTAAGGAGCTGTGGGCCCCGATGCAAGTTTTACATTGGGGCCCCCCCAAGCACTCTATACATAACAATTGATACGGCGCACCAAAACCTGCCAATGGCAACTACAGTGTCAGAGGTGCAAGAACGGGATGGGGAACAGTTTGTTAGTGATTACTACTATTCACAGCATCTATAGAAGTGATTATTATGAGCACAGGACCAATAGAGAGCTAATAATGTAGTTGAGGGAGAGCCCTTCGGGGCCCCTCTGGCCCAAGGGCCCCGATGCGGTCGCTACCTCTGCACCCCCTATTGCTACGCCCCTGTGACCATCGCATGCCCATGTGTGTCGTTCACATACCCTCCATTGTGCATGGGGTTCCGCTTGCGTTGCCACCTGTCCGCTTCACCTGCCGCCCTCCATTCGGGTCCTCCAGTGCTGCTGCCACTGCTGCTCAGGTCCTCTGCACAGAGGTAGCACCAAAATATAGATACTAGACCCATCAGACGCATCAAGCTCCCATTAGATTGCAAATGACCAATGAGAATCTGCCCTGAGCACCAAAGGGGATTCTTATTGTGTCCCCCACTCAGTGAACCAATGAGAATCCTCCCTGGGGAGAGGGGAATCCTATTGGTCTATTGCACACCAATTGGAGCCCGATGCTTCTGAGGGGGCATGGATCTGTATACCGGTGCTCCCTGAGCATCCAGAGGCTTTCCTCTTCTTTGGTAAGTATGTCTTTTTTTTCCCAAGGTTGGCCTCAGGCTCCCTTGAACACTATATAAATGTATCAGGACAATGAAGGATGCGAAGGGAATCCCACAGAGGCCGGTTAAAGAGTCTGCTATCAGGAACAAAAGACAGAATGAGAAGAAAGCTAAGAAACAGGACATCAAAGAACATTAACTATTTCTAAAAGCTGACACAGATTTTCTTTAATCTCAAGGATTTAAAGTCTAACTAACCCCAAAACTGGACAAGGCAAACTTTAAGCAATGTGGCTGATAAGTAAATATAATCTGTGTATTGTAGCTAGACAGAATACCTGTTTTATGGTATGCTTGGAAGTGTAATAAAACGTTATTTTAATCCTCACTGGATTCAGCTGCTGGATGGATTCAGGTCCTACTTTTTGTGTCACATGTTACATACACACAAAGTAGAAACTTCAATGGATGCCCAACTACATTTCCCATAATCCCTACATTACATTAAAATGTAGGTATTCATTAACCTCTATGTTGCCCTGACAGTGCACATAAATCATAGTGATACGTGATATGCAAACAGCATAAACATTACTCTAATTACACTCATTAAGTCAGCCAATAATGCACTGAACATAGACAAGATATATGCTGTCTGCATAATCTGCTATCAGCACAACCTAAATGTTAGCAATTAAGACCCAATGCCATGTTTCTACATGCGGAGGTGGAATCTGCATTGGTCACAGGAAGAGGGGTTAGCAATTGTAAAGCATGAATGAAATAGAGGGTGCAAGGAAAAACGGGCACAGGGTGAAGCCGATATACAGCTAAACAATAAATACTGTCATGAATTGGGCACCAAATGAAAACAAAAAACATTGACAGTGGTAATAACAATAGTAAAAGATAGGTAAGTGTTACCAATATTTTATTTTTTCCTAGGGTCTGTACCTATTTAGTAAGGAGTTCAAGGCAAGAATCCCTAACACTGCAAGGTGACCTCTTCAACGTGTCCCAGTGGCTGTAGCTCTTGAGTGCTTTGAAGCCAACAGGACAAAAGCGCTATACAAATGTTTGGATGGATGTTTAATATCTCAATGCCTAACCTATGCTTTGTATGAAAGAATATCATCAGCACCATGGAAAGCACCTACAACCTGTGAAAACTAACACAATGGTGATTCACACAAAGCTGAGCAGTAGAAGGCAATTCATGTATTTCTGTCAACTCATCAGATGCATTATATGGTCAGTGATGTACAGTGGGTTGCAAAAGTATTCAGCCCCCTGGAAGTTTTCCACATTTTGTCATATTACTGCCACACACATGAATCAATTTTATTGGAATTCCACATGAAAGACCAACACAAAGTGGTGTACACATGAGAAGTGGAACGAAAATCATACATGAGTCCAAACATTTTTTTTACAAATAAATAACTGCAAAGTGGTGTGTGCATAATTATTCGGCCCCCTTTCATCTGAGTGCAGTCAGTTGCCTATAGACATTGCCTGATGAGTGCTAATGACTAAATAGAGTGCACCTGTGTGTAATCTAATGTCAGTAGAAATACAGCTGCTCTGTGAGTGCACCAGAGGTTGTCTAAGAGAATATTGGGAGCAACAACATCGTGAAGTCCGAAGAACACACAAGACAGGTCCAAGACAGGTCAGGGATCAAGTTATTGAGAAATTTAAAGCAGGCTTAGGCTACAAAAAGATTTCCAAAGCCTTGAACATCCCAAGGAGCACTGTTCAAGCGATCATTCAGAAGTGGAAGGAGTATGGCACAACTGTAAACCTACCAAGATAAGGCCATCCACCTAAACTCACAGGCTGAACAAGGAGAGCGCTGATCAGAAATGCAGTCAAGAGGCCCTGGTGACTCTGGACGAGTTGCAGAGATCTACAGCTCAGGTGGGAGACTCTGTCCATAGGACAACTATTAGTCATGTACTGTACAAAGTTGGCCTTTATGGAAGAGTGGCAAGAAGAAAGGCATTGTTAACAGAAAGCATAAGAAGTCCCATTTGCAGTTTGCCACAAGCCAGCCATGTGGGGGACACAGCAACCATGTGGAAGAAGGTGCTCTGGTCAGATGAGACCAAAATGGAACTTTTTGGCCAAAATGCAAAATGCTATGTGTGGCGGAAAACTAACACTGCACATCACTCTGAACACACCATCCCCACTGTCAAATATGGTGGTGGCAGCATCATGCTCGGGGGGTTCATCTCTTCAGCAGGGACAGGGAAGCTGGTCAGAGTTGATGGGAAGATGGATGGAGCCAAATACAGGGCAAACTTGGAAGAAAACCTCTTGGAGTCTGCAAAAGACTTGAGATTGGGGCGGAGGTTCACCTTCCAGCAGGACAATAACCCTAAACATAAAGCCAGGGCAACAATGGAATGGTTTAAAACAAAACATATCTATGTGTTAGAATGGCCCAGTCAAACTCCAGATCTAAATCCAATCGAGGATCTGTGGCAAGATCTGAAAACTGCTGTTCACAAACGCTGTCCATCTAATCTGACTGAGCTGGAGCTGTTTTGCAAAGAAGAATGGGCAAGGATTTCAGTCTCTAGATGTGCAAAGCTGGTAGAGACATACCCTAAAAGACTGGCAGCTGTAATTGCAGCAAAATGTGGTTCTACAAAGTATTGACGCAGGGGGCCGAATAATTACGCACACCCCACTTTGCAGTTATTTATTTGTAAAAAATGTTTGGAATGATGTATGATTTTTGATCCACTTCTTACGTGTACACCACTTTGTATTGGTCTTTCATTTGGAATTCCAATAAAATTGATGCATGTTTGTGGCAGTAATGTGACAAAATGTGGAAAACTTCAAGGGGGGCGAATACTTTTGCAACCCACTGTATATATTTCACAAATGCAGCAGAGCTGTACACTGCACTCCAGGGGTGTAATTAGAGAGGAGCAGCCCCTGCCACCCAGAACTGTGGGGGGACCCAACTACTGCTTCACTTCCCCGATAAAGGGGCCCATCCTTCAGATCAGGTGTTTATGTGGCTACACTTGTTATGGGTGTGAAGATCCTGATCATTTGCCAGGCAGCCTATTGGGCCAATCAAAGTGCTGGGATCACGTCCTAAAAAGCTACAGGAAGCAGAGCAGCTTAATGAATCAACCTCAATGTGCCTTATAATTAATGTATCCTTTGTAGACCTATTTTGAAAAATAACATCATTTCTGTATATCATTTATCAACTTGTTAATGGTACCAGCAAAAATAATTCATTTCGAGTGGGAGGGGGGAAGGTGAATGAGACAACTCTGCTTCCCAGAGAGAGTCTGGCTGTGCCGGCTTCTGCAGTCTGAACAGAAGGAAAATGCAATGCAGACCGCAGCACCCCTACCCACCCAAAACTGGGCAGCTGAGAGATGGGATTTCAAGTTAACTGCAGATGCTTAATTTGCCAAAAGATTTAACATTTGAGCCCTCTAAATATCAGATCTGTGGGCTTTATATGTATAGGAGCTTCTACTGAAGAATAACACAGTATACCACTCCCCCATATTCAGATAGAGAAACACATCATCTTCTTACTGGTTTGATGAATGTATTATACATACCTGTGGCGAGAGACATATCTGGGGCACGAGGAATATTACAGACAGACGTAATGTCTCTACTTATAATTGAATCCTCTGCATTGTGCTGTCATTAGGATGCAGATACTGGAGGCTTAGCTCCTCTCGTAAATCATTTGATAAAATTAGCTGGACAGTGAAGTAATTACTGAATTGCTGCGGCTGCTGCTAGAGATGGCAGAATAGGTTTGCCGGCGAATAGTTCCCGGGAACGGCCGATGCTCACCCGTACCTATACAGGCTGTTTGTGACCTCTCTATTCTTTACTATGGAGCCATTTTTTGACCCTTCACCCTATAGTCACATGAGACAGGACGACCAATCAGACAGGATCACTACCTAGATCCCCCCATCCCATATGAAAGACATAATCCCCAGGGCAGGAATTCTTGAAAGGGCCACAAAGGCCGGGCCTTGGGTGGCTGCAGCACCAGGGGGCACCTGGACATGAAAGAGGAAGCTGGAAATGGGGAGCAGCACATGAAAAAGGGAAACTGATAGTCAATGGAGCTGTTCATGAAAAAAGGGAGTGCTGTACTTGGATGATACACATGGAAGAGGGGGCTGCACATGGAATGGGAATGGCACTGCTGCACAAGAAAGGGCAGCGCCAGCATACTTGGCCTAGAAGCATAAAAAACGATCCCGGCGTCAGTTTTCACTCTGACTGTAGTCATTCTAGGGAGGGGAGCTGGTGGCTGCTGCTGCAGATTAAGAGTGACAGTTAAGGTGGCCACTAACGATCCAATTTCTAGTGAAAAATCGTTCGAGCAATCAGAAAATCTGGTAGGAAGAAAAATCGTTCACTACACCATCAACAAACCAATCTTTGCTTCCTATCACAACCAACAAGAAAAGCCAAATTTTGATTTGACAAAAATCCAGCCGGACGACTGATTTTTATAATCGTTTGTGCAAATCAACAGAGATTATTTACAATCAATCCGATCAGAATTTCTGATCGCTCAAACAATTTTTCGCTACAAATTGGACAGTTAGTGGCCACCTTTAGGCCATATAAGTGTGTTTCACTGCCATTACTGTGCGTTCCAGTGCTTCTGTAGCTGCTTGTAGGTGCCCTGCTCCTTGCAGTTCACCATTACTTACCACAATAGTAATGACTGATCTAGACATAACAGGCAGATTCCGGCCAAAGCACAAAGGTACTAGGGGACATGGTGGTGCGTCCTTCCTTGGCTGTGGCATATATGCTGTTCTCCAGAAGAAACAGCTTACTTCCCAGAATGCAGTAGAGGTGGTTGACTGGCTCACTCAGCATTCCACCTCTTCTGCCGCCAACGTTCCCGCACCCTCCCCATACTACTCTGCTGTGATCAGCCACAACACCACCTCTACCACGATGGCTGTGTTTGTGGTTCCATATTCCCTGAGGGCTCAACATGTAATGAAGGAACACTGGGAAGCAATGCAAAACACTTTTCTGTGTGGTGGATTCAAATGTATTTTATTGGATATTTTAAATAACACAACTGTTCTGTCCCTTCCTCCTGAATGCTGAGAGGTGGGTGGTGCATTTCATGCTGATTGAGCACCTTCTGTTTATTTCTATAGGGATAGTTGAGGCACAGAGCAAGCAACATTGCCCTTAGCCTCTTAGTCATTGGTCCGTGGTGGTGATGAAGTGAAATCATATGCCCTGTGTGGAGGAAGTGGAGCTAAGCTTTAATTTCATGTACCATGAGCTACTGAAAGTGATTACCTAGTAGTAGTGTAAGTATAAAAACACCATTTGACACAACTCCTTTATAACTGTATAAGAAGCAGAGAGTCTGAGGTGGGCTCATGAAATAGAAAAAAAATAGGCTACCTGATTTGGGGGGGCTGAGTGGATCAGGTAGCCTCCAAAACCGCCGCTCCTGTGGATCGCAATGGGCCACTTTCATTTTTGTGACCTCTGGGTCACAACGCTGGAATGAGAGATTCATTCTCTCATTCACAACATGCAGAGAGGCAGGGGAGCAGCAGGAGGCGCGGCCAGGGAGAGAGAGCTTCCCAATGGCATCTCTGGAAACCCTGCAGGGGTTTTGAACAGGGAATCCCTCTCCCACATGTTTGTGGTAGGGGGCAGAGAGCGGCAGTGTGGAGACACAGAGGCTTGTGATGAGGCAGAGAACATGCCTCTGTGTCCAACATAATACTCGCAAATAAGATGACCCGTGTATAAGCCGAGGTACCCACTTTCCCTCAGAAACCAGGAAAAAGTGATTGACTCGCGTATTAGCCCCCTACCCAGTATAGCCTCCTCCACAGTAGCCTGATGTGCCCCCAGTGCAAGTCAGCCCCTCTCCCCATAGCCAGATGTGTCCCAAGGATGATACAGCTGTGTCTTAAGGCACCATTAGATGGTGTCATAGATATGAGACACAGCAGTTGCCACACAGGAAGAATCCCGATCATTGCACCGCTGACATGTTGCTTGCTCGCTCCACTCCACAAGCCAGGGGACACATGTAGTCCTGAGCAGTGCACTCTGCACACCATGTTGCAGGGGATGGTGGGAACGGACAAAGCAGGGAGCCAGCTTGCAAGAGCAGGATCTCCAGTGCTCAATCCTTACACTCTTCTGCCAGTAACAAAACCTGCTGCACCATCCGTTCTGCTCCAATGACCCGCATATAAGCCGAGGGGGTCACTTTTTAGCTTTTTTTTGTGCTGAAAAATTAGGCTTATACGCGAGTATATACAGTAAGTACAAAGTGGTAAACAGAGTACCTTTATCTGTACAACTTGTTTCCTAGCCTCTCAGGACAGAGAGTGCAAGCAGATCAATCAGATGTGACCAGTGGCATAGCAATAGGGGATGCAGAGGTTGCGACCTCATCAGGGCCCTTGGGCCAGAGGTCCCTCCCTCATTCATCTTATTAGCTATTTATTGGTTCTACGCTAATATTAAACACCTATTTATGTGCATTAGATAGTGGTGATCTTTAACAAGCGATTTTCTTTCTCTCATTACACTTCTCTGACACTGCACTGTCCTTGGTAGGTTTTGGGGCTCCATATCAACAGAGTGCTTGGGGCCCCATGTAAAACTCGCATCAGAGTCCCAAGCTTCTTAGTTACGCCACTGGATGTGACCATGACATAACCATAAAAGGAGGAACAATAGATGCCAGACTACATTTCCCATAATCCCTGCATTACATTAATGTGTTCACAGGAGGCGATAGCAATTTTAGTTCATAGGAATTAGGTGGTGAGCAACCGTAAGGTGCCCTATCCTAATGTAAATGTGTGCCTGACACTGCTATTACACAAGTATTATTATAATGATTTTAAATATTGCAAAGTATAATAATAATATTGAACAATATTGAACAATGCAGGTATGTTACAGAAAGACAGAAAATAGGGGGAGGGCCCTGCCTGACAAGTTTCTAGTATAGAGTTTCTTCAGCAGGTGAGTCGCTAGAGCCAAAGATCCATGGCCCGTTCCACAGATCTAGTCTGTGGTGCCATGAATGTCCACTAAGACCTCACAATGGCTGAGTCGCACAGCGGGCGGAACTACTCACCTCCTCCGGCAGCTTGGTCTCTGGAGTCTGCAGACATCTTCTCCACCGGGCTTTTCCTCCTAGTGTCTGAGGACAAATCAAACACTAGAGTTCCAGCATATGATTCTCAGACACTAGGGGGAGAAGTGCCAGCTACAAAAGGGGGGCATGCAGGGAGGTGTGTTACATCAATGGTGGGCATTCTGGGAGCTGTGACGCCTATATGGGGACTGGCTGGGAGCTGTGGTTCCTCTATGGAGCATGATGGGAGCTGGGTTCCTCTATGAGGCATGCTGGGAGCTGTGGTTCCTCTATGGGGCATGCTGGGAGCTGTGATGCCTCTATGGGGAATGCTGGGAGCTGAGGTTCCTCTATGAGGCATGCTGGGAGCTGTGGAGCCTCTATGGGGGCAGGCTGGGAGATGAGGTGCCTCTATGGAGGAATGCTGGAAGCTGTGGTTCCTCTATGGAGGCATGCTGGGAGTTGTGGTGCCTCTGTGAGGGGCATGCATGGAGGTGTGTTACATCAATGGTGGGCATTCTGTGATACCTGCGCTGCGTAATATGTTGGCGCTTTATAAATACAATAAATAAATAATACCTCTATGGGGACAGGCTGGGAGCTGTGGTTCCTCTATGAGACATGTTGGGAGCTGTGGTTCCTCTATAGGGGGCATGCTGGGTGCTGTATCAGCCACATGTTCACTGCCATTGTGTGTGTCCTCAGTGTCCCCATGCCCCTCTCACTGCCTGTTTATGTGATAAGCTGCATACAGTGGATTGCAAAAGTATTTGGCCCCCCTTGAAGTTTTCCACATTTTGTCACATTGCTGCCACAAACATGCATCAATTTTATTGGAATTCCACATGAAAGACCAATACAAAGTGGTGTACATGTGAGAAGTGGATCGAAAATCAAACCTCATTCCAAACATTTTTTACAAATAAATAATTGCAAAGTGGGGTGTTCGTAATTATTCGGCCCCCTGAGTCAATACTTTGTAGAACCACCTTTTGCTGCAATTACAGATGCCAGTCTTTTAGGGTATGTCTCTACCAGCTTTGCACATTTAGAGACTGAAATCCTTGCCCATTCTTCTTTGCAAAACAGCTCCAGCTCAGTCAGATTAGATGGACAGCGTTTGTGAACAGCAGTTTTCAGATCTTGCCACAGATTCTTGATTGGATTTAGATCTGGACTTTGACTGGGCCATTCTAACACATGATATGTTTTGTTTTAAACCATTACATTGTTGCCCTGGCTTTATGTTTAGGGTTATTGTCCTGCTGGAAGGTGAACCTCCGCCCCAGTCTCAAGTCTTTTGCAGTCTCCAAGAGGTTTTCTTCCAAGTTTGCCCTGTATTTGGCTCCATCCATTTTCCCATCAACTCTGACCAGCTTCCCTGTCCCTGCTGAAGAGATGCACCCCCCGAGCATGATGCTGCCACCACCATATTAGACAGTGGGGATGGTGTGTTCAGAGTAATGTGCAGTGTTAGTTTTCTGCCACACATAGCGTTTTGCATTTTGGCCAAAAAGTTCCATTTTGGTCTCATCTGACCAGAGCACCTTTTCCCACATGGTTGCTGTGTCCCCCACATGGCTTGTGGCAAACTGCAAACGGGACTTATACTTTCTGTTAACAATGCCTTTCTTCTTGCCACTCTTCCATAAAGGCCAACTTTGTACAGTGCATGACTAATAGTTGTCCTATGGACAGAGTCTCCCACCTGAGCTGTAGATCTCTGCAGCTCGTCCAGAGTCACCATGGGCCTCTTGACTGCATTTTTGATCAGCGCTCTCCTTGTTCAGCCTGTGAGTTTAGGTGGATGGCCTTGTCTTGGTAGGTTTACAGTTGTGCCATACTCCTTCCATTTCTGAATGATCGTGTTGCGGCGACAATTGTAGCCCGTGAGTATGGGCCGTTAGACAACCTCTGAGGCCCTCACAGAGCAGCTGTATTTCTACTGACATTAGATTACACACAGGTGCACTCTATTTAGTCATTAGCACTCATCAGGCAATGTCTATAGGCAACTGACTGCACTCAGATCAAAGGGGGCCGAATAATTATGCACACACCACTTTGCAGTTATTTATTTGTAAAAAAATGTTTGGACTCATGTATGATTTTCGTTCCACTTCTCATGTGTACACCTCTTTGTGTTGGTCTTTTATGTGGAATTCCAATAAAATTGATTCATGTTCAAAAAATGTGGAAAACTTCAAGGGGGCCGAATACTTTTGCAACCTACTGTATATATATATTTTTTTAGGTATTATTTTTGTATTATTGGTCCCTCGCCGTCATTTTTCTGGGCAGGCCTACTTACACCGCTGCCAAGTTCATTTAAATTTGGCTCCACCCATGACCACACCCACATTCTGGTGCATGGCCATGCCCATTTTTGCACGCTTTGCTGCAGAAATGTCCAAAAACGCACCAGATCTTTTAGGATCCAAGCCCTATTTCAGTAACCTTTTTAGGGAGTGGCAATTGAAAAGCACTCTGCTGCCCCCCTCCGTAGGTGGGATGGTTTGGCCTGTCACCAACCACTGCGCATGTAGCAATTTGCACGCACTGCAGACTGCACACTCTTGGTCACGAGAGCCGGCTGGAGGAGGCACAGGGTTGCTCATGCAGCATTCGAAGGGGGGCAGCGGAGGAATGGAGCAGTGCAGAATGACGGCGATGAACCAGGAGGACTTCAGGGGGCAGGAAGAAGTCCCAGGCAAGAAACTAGCCACATTTCTTTTCACTTAAAATGTCCTTGAGAGGTCATTCACACTGGGGCGGTGCGGCAAATTGCCGCACTGCTACCACAGCCTAATTAAAGTCTATGGGAAAGTTCATATTTCCCACGTTGTGGTACGCTGCGTCGGAGGGGCCCTTAAGCAAGCACATACCTACGTTACAGCACGGCGATCTGCAACGACCTGCGTCGGACTGGAGGTCATGGAAGTCTATGGTAATGCGCGGACATTTAAAAATTCACAGCAGTTATCAGCATTGCGCATATGCAGAAGTGTATTTTAGAAACACGCTCCTGTGCAATTTATTGCTTGGCCACAGAATGTGAGCGTCACTTCCTGTTTGGCCGGATGCCAGACAGGGAATACCGGGTACTAACGCGGTATTCCCTGAAGGCCTGGTTTTCGCGTTGCGGTGCGCTAGGTGCACCGAACCGCAATGCAAACACCAGTCTGCAGTGTGAAAGGGGCCTGAAGTGAACCCGAGGTGAGAGTGATATGGAGGCTGCCATATTTATTTCCTTTAAACAATACCAGTTGCCTGGCAGCCCTGTTCATCTATTTGGCTGCTGTAATGTGTGAATCACACCAGAAACAAGCATGCAGCTAATCTTGTCAGTTCTAACAATATTGTCAGAAACATCTTATCTGCTGCATGCTTGTTCAAGGTCTGTGGCTAAAAGTATTAAAGGCAGAGGATCAGCAGGATAGCCAGGGAACTGGTATTGCTT
Source organism: Hyperolius riggenbachi (assembly GCF_040937935.1). Taxonomy (NCBI): domain Eukaryota; kingdom Metazoa; phylum Chordata; class Amphibia; order Anura; family Hyperoliidae; genus Hyperolius; species Hyperolius riggenbachi. The sequence continues at coordinate 114,434,098 of NC_090648.1, read as the reverse complement.
AAAAGGAAATAAATAAGGCAGCCTCTATATCACTCTCACCTTTAAGGCAGCCCCGACCTACTGGAAGATTACAAACTATCACTAACAAACAGGCATTTGACAGTATTGGAAATTACTTTGGCTGGTGAAAGTTTAGATCTAGTCATTTCATTGTTTATCCCATTTCCAATTACAGATTTTCACTGTCTGACAAGAGAGACAACAGCGCCCTCTGCTGTCCATGGATCAAACTGGCCTTTTCATTTTCAGAAAACTAAAATGGTGCCACAATAGTTGGTGCAATCCTTTCAGCATCCACGCCAACATTTCTGTCTTTCAACATAATATGAAAGATTTGAAAATGATTACCTCTGCAATATTTACGTACACTGTGTACGTTGCATGGCGATACTATTGTAATGCAACAGTGAACAGTCCTAAAAAGTCGCATCACACGTTACATGCAGTGCAACTATACAGTGAAACATACAGTACAATAAAAGTATGTTTCGCTGCCTCCGTAAGCGCACCCGTAAACTCACAGCATGCCTTGTGTTACTCAGTTATATTGCACCGTACTCAGTGTGAAAGCACCATAGGAATATCATTGTATCCCATTTCAATGCGATAATATTGTCCATTTGCAAAACATAGCATCAAAACAGAGTGTGAAACTTAACATAAAGTCAAGCACACCAAAAATGCAGCAAGCACAAAATGTATATTTGATAAGAACTCGAATCACAGTAGTAGAAATGGCAGTTTGTAATTTATTATCCCAGCAGAGTCCTTGTGATTACAAAATAGTAAGCGCCTAGAAAATCCTATTGAAACACAGAAAGTAGCCATTGTGCTGAATGGGACAGAAGTGAGAAAAATGGGGCATACAGTGCATTTGTGATTCTACAGAATTCACATCACACTAGTGAGAACAGAGCACCACGATTTACAGTATTCAAAGTGTCTTTGCGATCAGCAAGATGCAAAAACTTCAGAAATAGCGTCTAGTGGAAACAGGCCTGAAGTCAGTAAAGTAAACCTATCTAGCTAGGTAATATAAAATGGATATGCAAAATGGTGCTCAACATACCCTGGTCTAGAGTTTTAAAAAGATATGATTGGGTGTCTTCAGTAAATATAAAGGTTGCTATGGTAACATTAGATTGTTGTGAGGAAGAGTTACCATAGTAACCTGGTAAATGGTGCTACACATGCATGAGATGATCACAGATGCTGCCTGCCATGCTCATTGAACATAGAGAAGAAGAAGATGGGGCGCCTCAAAGCCTGGTCATGTAGCTTTAGGCCCGGTTCACATTAGCGTTCGCTATCCGGATTTTCCGGATCTGATCCGGACCGCATACTGTACAAACGGAACGTACGTTCCGCATAGCAATGCAAAGTCTATGAGGACGTTCACACGTGTCCGTTCCGTACAGTACGGAGCCGGATCCGGACTCCGGACTCTTCCAACATGCGCTATTTTTTGGGTCCGGCTCTCCGGCCCACGCACCCGGACCGGAGCCGGACCTGAGCCTGACAGCACCATCCGGAACACAGGAGCCAATGGGAAATGGAAGGCACAGAACACACTGCCTACAAACTCCTGACGTTCTACCCCACTTCCTATGCGTATCCAAGCGGCCATTTCGGATGGGGACACATGGGCCAAGCATGTCTGGAGTGGAGCAGCAGTAACAGACGTGCTGGAGCTGTTTTGGCCGAATGTCGGAGGTGGAGGTGAGGCCTACAGCGGAGGAACCTGATTGTACAGGTGCACCTTCTGCTGACCCCAACATTTTTTTATTTAATTTCGCTATTTTTGGCCCACGGATCCGGATGGCAGCCTGATGCATGTCTGATACAAACGGACCGGATCCGGATCGGATCCTGATCGGAACCATCAGGTCCTGATCCGATCAGGATCCGGTCCGTTTGCAAGGCAAAACGCAAGTGTGAACGGGGCCTTATTTGAAATAGGGATTGCTTTACTTTTTGAGCAAATTGCCAACTTGTATGTATTTTTTTAATGTATTTCTTTATCTTTGTAGCTACAGTTACAGTTACATGTTAAAGCATTCACTTTTCTGTTTTTAATACAGTATAACTAAGGAAAACTAATTATCCAAAAAAAAAAAAAACAGAAACAAAAAAAAAAAATAACTGAAAAAGGTGGAACAAAAAAAAAATGCCATTGAAAGGTAACGAGATGAAGGTTGTGTTTCTTGCATTATGTGATGCACTAATATATCAGTCTAGTTTAGGGGGGGACCCAACAGAAATCGCCGTAGACAAACGGCCACTCCCATTTGTAAGAAATAGGGGGCCCAACAAGAATCACTATCTACCCCACCACCAACCAAATAGGTCTAGTAAAGTTGTGTAAGCAAAAGCTAAAATAAACAGAGTGCATGAAGCCCTGCAGCCAAACGCCATGGGCCAAGGTAGTGGTGGGCAATTTTATTGTTCGTTTTTCATAATTTATCATACTCTGTAGTCTGTATACAAAAGATCTGAATTTCCAGGTCTCATTTGACATGTTTGCTTTTCTTGTGCAGATAGATAGATCCAGTCACTGCATTAGCTCATTATGGGGTTGATTCACTATAACAAATAGCGTGCGTTATCAGAGTTAATACGTCTTATCAGAGTAGCATAGCGAGCGCTAAAAACTTATGCCTGCTAATTTACAATGGCGAGAGCTCCACTTATCCTGCCCTGAGCCCCTGCGGGTTCAATCACTTTAAAGGACAACTTTGATTGTCCCAATAGACTGCCTGTCACTTGACAGGAAACTTGACAGGCAGCCTATTGGGCCAATCAAAGTGAGGGGATAATGTCCTTTAAAGTGATTGGACCCGCAGGGGCTCGGGGCAGGACGAGTGGAGCTCTCGTCATTGCCAATTAGCAGGCATAAGTTCGTAGCGCTCGCTATGCTACTCTGGTAAGGCATGTTAACTCTGATAATGCACGCTATTTGTTATAGTCAATCAACCCCAATTTGTGGTAATGATCACCTCTGTGTGTGCTCTGAATAGTGGTAATCATTGGCAAACTTTTCCTATCCCTTTGCTTACATCTCTATCACTGTTTTTTGCAATATGTAGAAAAGGGCACTCCACAGGCTTCAAACTTGTGCTTGTCTGTTGTTGAGCAGCTGAACACACACTACATGTTACGGGTACACTGACCCTTCTTCAAGGTAAAACGCAATGCAAATTTGAAGCCTGTGAAGTGCCTTTTTCTACGTATTGCATGGTTGTTTGGCAGGAGTGGTGTACCTGCAGGAAAGGTGCACCGGTATTTGCTACCCAGTCCGGTTAGCAACATAAAGTGGTTCAAGGTGTGTTATTAGCGTTAACGTCTACTCCTCTATCACAGTGCCTGTCCTTGGAAAGATGGTTGTGGTGGTCTGCATCATGTGATTATTATTATTATTACTAGTGACCCTAGCCCATTTAAAAACGGGCTAGGTCTGTCTCCGCGCCCACCGTGCACATGCATGCTCCCGCGCGCGCGCACCGGCCGCACACCCGTTCGCCCGCTCGCACGCCCGCCTGGCTGCGTCCCTCTTGTCCTCCCTGTGTGAGACTGGGTCCGTGCTGCGCACATGCGCAGTACCAAAAAGCACGGCCCCAGCTACACTACGCAGGGACAGTTGCCTATTATTATAGAGGATTATTATTATTATACAAAATGTTATTTTTATCTATATACTTCTTTCTTCTGCTGTTATATTCTTCTGTATACTTCTTCCCAGTTCTGGACACAGTCAACAGTGGGTTCCTGAGTTGCTGTGGTATATAGTAAAGTCACTAGCTCATCATTTAATCCCTTCCACGTTCCTAGTGGACTATCACTATCATAATCGATTCTATAATCGAAAATTGCTACTGCGCAGAGTGCTCCCGGCCGCGGGAGCACGATCGGGGTGCTCGCGGCTTTGGACCGTGCATGCTCAGTAGCCACTGACTGACGGCAACAGGCCAGCTTTGCAGGGTTTGCCTCTGCTCGCTGGAGGGAGTCGGACCGACGTTGTGGGCACAGGATGACTCCAGGGGGCTGCAAGAAGCCCCAGGTAAGTTAAACTAATTTTTTTATTTGACTTAAGTATCCCTGTAAATGCTGCAGACTGTGGGCCGCATTCTTCTCCTTCCCTCCCTCTCTCCCTGCAGAGTTGTGAGCAGTGCAGTAATTACTGAGTTAACTCACCTAATCGCCACTTCCATTCCCGATCTCTATGGTCACAGCGGCTTCATGCGCCAAGCTGGCACATACTGACGGCGTGTCACATGGCGCCGCTGTGGCCATGGAGATAGGCACTGGAAAATGCAATTAGGTAACTTAAAGGGACTCTGAGCTCATGCTAAAAACGCAATTTGGACTTACCTGTGGCTTCCTCCGGCCCCCCATAGCCCGCGAGGAGTTGCCAGCAGGACCGGGAGGGGAGCTAGGAGGACACCAGGGGACCTCGTGGGCAACAAGGGACTGGAGGAAGCCCCAGGTAAGTCCAAATTGCGTTTTTAGCATGAGCCAAAAAAGGGATTATCTCTTCAAAAAAGGGATATTTGGAAGCTATATGTTGTATCAGGGCACAATAACAGGTGAAGCTGCCAAAGATAAACCTTATACAGGTCTCATATGGTACAGAAGCAACAGCTAAAGACTTGTTATATACTCTAAGAGGGAACTATAGCCACATCGTTTATCCCAGAACCCCCCCTTCCCCATCATTTCCCTATCCTCACACACCTTTTCCATTGTTTTGCCTCTGTTGGCATGTTCATGGAAAAGAAGGCTCGAGGGTTAAAGGGGCACTATGGCGAAAAATTGTAAAATTTAAAATATGTGCAAATATAAACAAATAAGAAGTACGTTTTTTCCAGAGTAAAATGAGCCATACATGACTTTTCTCTTATGTTGCTGTCACTTACAGTAGGTAGTAGAAATCTGACAGAAGTGACAGTTTTTGGATTATGTTTGCATATATTTTAAATTTTACAATTTTTCACCGTAGTGCCCCTTTAAGTAATAAGTGTACTGTGAATGCAGTGCTTCTCATTCTTGACATGAAATGCAGATTTATGCAGTAGTCATCCTAAATAATTAAACACATTCTACATACTTAACATAGATCAGTGTGTATTTGGACCCCATTCTTTCCTGTTTGTCTCCATACTGTGGTTTGTGCCTTGTGGGTTTCCATATATTCATTGAGGCTTTACTTAATGTTATACTCACATTGCTAAACATTATACAGTATTTACATTGTACTTTTTGTTAATGGCCGGGTGCTAAGAAGTCTTTAATGTGTATTTGTGTGTTAATGGGGTGGGGAGATTTGTTTCTTCCCAGAAAAGGAATAACCCACACATGATGGCTCACCCAGAAATTTTTTCGGCAATGGCTATTCCAGCTATGGTATCTTAATGTGTGTATATGCGCTCAGTTGTTCATTGTCTGGCTTTCAGCTCTAAGCTCGATCATGTTTTCCTTTTCTCTGTAAATTAAAATTGACTACTGTATCTCTGTGCCTGGCCAGGGGGTGGAGGGGGCTGGGAGAGCCACCTATAGGCCTTTTGCTAAGGTTAAACCTGATGAACATGAACAGTATCATTTTTTTTCGACCAAGATATTTACAAATGTAACTTCATTATCATAATGATGATGATTATTATGATTAATTTTATTTACACAGCACTGGCATCTTCCACAACAGATGAGATGCAAATAATTTCTCCTTGCATTCAAATTTCATTTAAATGTTAGTCGGTTTGGACTTGGACCAATAAAGATTGACAGGAAGTTATTCTAAATGGTCTAATTTTCAAGCCGCATATAATTTACATGAAATCTGAATGCAAGGAGAAATTATTTGAATCTAATTGATCATCCCTATTCTACAGACTAAACATTCATTGGATGAAAATAATAAAGAGCCCGACACGTTTTGTCAAACTGCCTCTGAGGAAACAAGGGTGAGTCTCGAGAAACACGTCAGACCACAACGTGCATTTTATTTTTATCCAATTGTTTGTTACTTACCTATTGGTGCAAATAGACTGATTTTTTTTAAATATCTGGAGAGCTTCAACTGCCTCCATATTGGATCCCCGGACGGTGCTTCTACACACAGTAATGCACTGCTCATTTACAGAAATACTTACCATCTGTGGAAGCAAAAGTTAATACTTATCCTAATTAAATAAGAGACATACAACTTTTGGATTTAAAATGGCCACGGCCATTTATTAGGGTTTAATTATCTTAAATAATGGATGGTATTATAAAACCAAAACCGTTCTTAATCAAACCAACCAAATCAAAGTTTAACCATAACGTTAACTATGGCTCAGCCAGCCAGCCACGAGCCAACCAGAAACATTGTTTTAAAAGTAACTTCAGCTCCGTCTTCTGACAGTGCTGAAGTTACTCCATGTGCCTGCTATAGCCGTAATTCCTATTACGGCCTATGGTGGCGCCGGCTGCGCCCAAATCTCCTGCGCTGGTTTCAGCGTGTTCGACATAAAGGTGCCAGCGTCAAAAATAAAAAGGAGGGGAGGGCGGGCAGGGAAACAAAGCAGATTGCTCTGACAGTCTTGATATGAGAGAGAGAGAGAGAGAGAGAGAGAGAGAGGGACCTTACCATGTGACCTTCAGCCTATATATAACCTTGACTCTGACCCTTGATAGGTCAATCTTCCAGCCAATCTAGACCCAACTCATCACTCAGTCTTCCATCTCACCTAGCAGGTGCTAGTCAGAAGTTGGGAAAGCTCTAGAACCTGTGAAGACAGAAAAAACACCATCCCCCCACAGGCATTTCACAAGCACAATATTTACTTCATACATTACTCACACAGGCATTACTGTGTGGTGCTCCCATTATATCACAGTAGTACCTGTACAGATGGGACGATCAAGATGGAGGACACTAATACGCTTGTATGCTGAACTGCCGATGTTGGCATTTTCAACCATGTAATACTGTATTTTTCTGACTATAAGATGCTCCTGACCATAAGACGCACCTAGGTTTAGAGGACAAAAACCAGGGTAAAAAAATATATAATAAACCTGGTTCATCCATGGTGAAGGGGCATCTTGTGGATTATGCCCCCTTTGTACCTCATGCCCCCTTGTACTTCTTGTGTCACTCTGTGTCTTCCTCTGTTCCCCTTGTGTCCTCCTGTGTCCCGCATGTGTCCGCCTTTGTCCCCATGTCCTCCTCTATGCCCTTTTGTGTCCCGTGTCCTCCATTTGTCTTCCTGTGTCCTCCTCTGCATGGGAACAGTACAGGGTGACCCTGACATTGCGGCGGTTTGGAGGTTTGTATTGGAAGGCGTTCACAAGTCAGGAACTCCCTGCATTTGGACTATAAGACACAGTGACTTTTTTTCCCACTTTTTGGGGAGAAAAAGTGAATCTTATAGTCCAAAAAATACAGTAAGTTGATCCACTCTCTGCATAAAAGCGAAGATCTAGTTTATACTTTTAAACACAAGGAGTGCTACCTTCTTATCTTTTTTAAAGATTCAATTGGGGATCCAACCACTGCAAGGTGAGAATGCTATTCGGTACTCAACTGTGCTGCCTGTATTTATTGTTACTACAGTGGGGGGTATATTCTCAAAACTACATTAACCCCTTCAGGCTTGACCACTCTGGCTACCTTAAGGACCAGAGCAGTCTCTAGTGCCCCATCCCCCCATTTACTATATAATCACTGGTGATCTAGTGGTCCCCCATTCCCTAAACATTCCCCTGGTGGTCTACTGGCCCCCATCTTCCCTCCCTTCATGCAGATATCAGGAGCAGGAAGTGAGGCTGGGTAAGTATTACTCATCTTCCTCCTCTCTCCAGCGCTGAGCAGAGGTGTAAGTTCTGGGTGTCAGAATTCTAGCGGTTTATTTATGCAGGAAAAGCTGTCATATGTGTATGTTTTAAGTTTTAATGTTCTATGCAAAATTTCATTGTAAACTGTAAAGTTAGAGTACTTTTTTAAAATATTGCTCTGTGACATCTTAGCATATTCCAGGCAGTGAAACTCATAATTATATTATTTTAGTTTAGAAGCAAAACATTCTTTGTTTATGCTACAAGAATATTTCAAATGTGAAGGTTAGACAGTGCAGTATGTGCAGACAGAAAGCAAGTTTAAAACTCGCATTACTTCAGCAGACATATATACACATTTTGCTCAGTTATTACACATAAATATTATTACATCTAAAAATGAATAATCAATACAGTCCTTCTAAGGAAATAAATAATTATTGTTAAATCTTATAATTACATATAATTGAATTTATTATAGTTAAAAGCTGGATTATACCAGTGATAGATGAGAGAGTAAACTTTTTCATAAGATTGTTTTAATTCTAAAACATTGTTGACATGTTACAAGGCCGTCTCAGCTAGCTGAACACTCATAGCTGATAACATATGCTATGTTTTGGGAACAACCCTCATAAAATATAAAACAAAAAAAGGGGTTTTCCCAATTAGTTAAAGATGTTAAAATGGTGACATCTGGTGGTTGAAATTATTAAAGTTATTTCTTCATAAAGGCAAATATATAGAACATGATTTTATATTATTACATTTTAATGTGCAATTATATCTTATATGATTAATTGTTTTAATAAGAATTATATAATAAGATTTATATTTAATGAGTATATTAGAAGCCCTGTGTACTTCAATAAGCATTACATTACTATATCTGTAATTCACAGATCGTTTGGGTCAACATGCCCTATTTCTTGTTTGGGAAAGAACACATATTCCAAACTAATTAGCAGGAGGACACATTATCAGAAATGTGTCATAAATTAAATTGTTTAATGTTTTTGGAAGTCCGATGTCTGGGGCAAAAAAGTCAACCAGCAGACAAGATGGCTGGTGACGTTCATTTTTAATTAACTGCGTCAGAAATGACCCTATATCAAATGTCAAAATGTCAAACACTCCAAATGACGTTAATGCCCACAAGATAAGGTAATGAAGGAATTTATAAACAATAATATTATGACTTAGGTATTCAAAACATGATAACGCATTGACGCACAAAGTTTCAGCCAATCAGAACCTAGGATTTAGGGAAATTCAAGATTAGGCAACCATATTGCATCCTATCCCTATAAAAGTAGGAGCTGAAAGCTCATAGTTTGTACTAGCCTACCAATCTCCTGAGAAGACACACGAGGCAGAAGTTACCTTCCCACACATGGTTCTAGATGCTAAAGATATGACAGAGAGCTGTTCATATTTTGTATATATGCTGTATGATAAGCAAATACATTTTTTTTATATCAAATCAAATACTGAGTGCTCTGATTCATTTCAAGGTACACTGTCAATCTATAATTACTGTTATAGAGGGCTGATTTATGGCAGATTTATGCCAGATTTATATGATTGCAACGCTTTAAAGGCTGGTCCTTTACTGAGTTAGCAATCTTGAAAAAGGCAAGAACCGCTCAGGTTTTTGACATGGGCAGGGAGACCCTGCAGCCACAGGGAGAGCCTGGGGCATTCCAATTCCTGGCCTTCCTTTTGTTACAGGATCCCCTTTCCACTGGTATCCTCCAATGACGGCCATGTATAGCAGTGCAGGGAAGCAGAGGTTGTAATAACTTCCTGCGTTGGTGAAGTCTGCAGGTCATCTTCCAATTACCTCTGGCCCTACTCTCCTGCAGGCTATACTGAGGTGACATGGTCATTGCTATGGATTGAAGAAAGTGGCTACACTTGTCACAGATGGTAGGAGTTATGGTGGCCGCACTGTTATGGTCATGATGGCCACACCTGTTACATGATTTTTGACAGGTGGTCCTCCTGGCTGTCTTGTGGAAACAGGCCTGAAGTCAGTAAAGCAAACCCATATAGCCAGGTAATAAAAAAAAAGGATATGTAAAATGGTGCACAACATGTCCTGGACTAGGGCTTTAAAAAAATGTGTGATTAAGTGTCTTCAATGAATACAGGTTGCTATGGTAACATAAGATGTTTGTGAGGAAGCGTTACCATAGTATCCTGATAAACGGTACTACATGAGATGATCACAGATGCTGCCTGACATGTTCATTGAACCAGGAGCTCATGCACAGATCAGGGTGCTCGCGGCTCAGGGCCGTGCATGCGCTGTAGTTGCCAACTGATGGCGCAAGACCAGCTTTGTGGGGGTTGCTGCTGCTGCTTGCTGGAGGGAGTCGGACGGACGTCATGGGCATGACTCTAGGGGGCTGCAAGAAGCCTCAAGTAAGTTAAACTCATTTTTATATTTGATATAAGTCTCCCTTTAAGTGCTGCAGGCTGCAGACCATGGGCCACATTCCTCTCCTTCCTCCCCCTCTCTCTGCAGAGTTGTGAACAACGATTAGGTGACAACCCTGAGATTAAGCACTGTTGGGAACTCTGCAGGGAGGGAGGAGAGGAATCCGGAACGCCAGTGGAGGGCCAAAACCATAGTGCTTAGGGGCCGGATCCGGACCAAGGGCCATAGTTTGTCCAGTACTGATTTATCTCATATATTATCTGTCCTTATTGTTGAAAATTAAGCAAGGTGGGGAAATTAATGAGATATGTTTTGCAATTAAACTGGATTGTCCACTATTTAGTTGCAAAAGTTTGTTCTCTTTATGCCACCTTTTCTTTGGTTCCCAAAAAAGGGATTGTCCCTTCAAAAGAGGGATATTTGGGAGCTGTATGATGTGTATCATCATCATGAGTATCAGGGCACAATAACAGGCGTAGCTGCCAAAGATAACCCTTATACAGGTCACATGTGGTATGGAGGCAACAGCTAAAGACTAGTTGTATACTCTGAGGATAGGAACACACTAGGCAGAATCGCATATGTGTTTTCCATAGCACATAGTAAAAAATGCATATGCGATTCTGCCTAGTGTGATCCTACCCTAAGAGGGAACTATAACCTTCCCTTATCCCAGACCCCCCCCCCCCCCCCCGCCCTTTCCCCATTCTTCAGTCACCCTTACCATTGTTTTGCCTCTGTTGGCATGTTCATGGAAAGGAAAGATCAGGAGGGGGTAAGTAATAATATGAATGCAATGCTTCTTAAGGTGGCCACTAACTGTCCAATTTCTAGTGAAAAATCGTTAGAGCGATTAGAAATTCTGATCAGACGAAAAATTGTTCACTACACCATCAACTAACCAATCTTTGCTTCCTATCTATCACGACCACCAAGAAAATCCAAATTTTCGTTCGACGAAAATTCATTCGGGCGACATTTTTTTCACTCGTTCATAATCGATTGTGTCCACCAATGGAGATTATTTACAACCAATCCGATCAGAATTTCTGATCGCTAGAAATTGGACCGTTAGTGGCCAGCTTTATTCTTGACATGAAATGCAGATTTATGCAGTAGTCATCTTAAATAATTAAACACATTCTACATACTTAACATAGATCAGTGTGTATTCGGACCCCAGTCTTTCCTGTTTGTCTCCATACTGTGGTTTGTGCCTTGTGGGTTTCCATATTTTCATTGAGGCTTTACTTAATGGTATACTCGCATTACTGAGCATTATGATATTTACATTGTACATTTTGTTAATGGCCGGGTGCTAAGAAGTCTTTAATGTGTATTTGTGTGTTGGGGTGGGGAGATGGGGGGGGGGGGATGTTTCTTCCCAGAAAAGGAATAACCCACGTATGATCGCTCACCCAGTAATTGTATTTTCTGCAATGGGTTTCCCCGCTATGGCATCTTAATGTGTGTACATGCACTCAGATGTTCATTATTTGGCTTTCCTCTGTGCTGGGAGAGATGCCTATATGCCTTTTGGTAAGGTTAAACCTGATGAAGATGAACAGTATCTTTTTTTTATTATATTATATTTTATTATAAGTTATTTACAAAATGCAACTTCATTATCACAATGATAATGATGATTATTATTATTCATTCATTTACACAGCGCTCGCATGTTCCACAGTTAATAATGAGATGCAAATAATTTCTCCTTGCATTCAAATTTCATTTAAATGTTAGTCAGCTTGGACTTGGACCAATAAAGATTGACAGGAAGTTATTCCGATTGGTCTAATTTTCAAGCTGCACAGGGGCGTAGCAATAGGGGGTGCAGAGGTAGCGACCACATCGGGGCCCTTGGGCCAGCAGGGCCCTCCCTCAACTACAGTATTAGCTCTCTATTGATCCTGTGCTCATAATAATCACTTCTATAGATACTTTGAATAGTGGTAATCATTATCTAACTGTTCCCATCCCGTTCTTGCACCTCTGATACTGTAGTTGCCATTGGCAGGTTTTAGTGCGCCGTATCAATTGTTATGTATTGAGTGCTTGGGGGGCCCTATTGTAAAACTTGCATCGGGGTCCACAGCTCCTTAGCTACGCCACTGAAGCTGCATATAGTTTACATGAAATCTGAATGCAAAGATAAATTATTTGAATCTAATTGATCATCCCTATTCTACAGACCAAACATTCATTGGATGAAAATAACCAATAGCCCAACACGTTTTGTCATGTTTAAGCAGTCTGAAATCTGAGTTAATGAGATACTCTCAGAAATCAATTTGCAGATAATGAGATCCTCCAAAAATGACTCACATCTGGGAGGTTCAGCTCTGGCTGTATGTACCAGTCATGTGTCTTATAGAGTCTACGTTCCAGCTACTGGATAAAAAATGAAAATGGGGCCTCTCTGACACCCCCTCCACCGAAAATGGCATTAAGGGCCCCGTTGTTTCTAATAAAAACCCTCCCAGGGTTCCAGAGCCAGCGGTCAGGTCCCCAGGTCTCCTCTCAAATTTATGGAACATGTCACTGAGTCACAAAGAAGAGACTCCCCTGCAAGGATGGAGACAGAACTGCACAGACTGACAGACTGACTGAGTTAGCTCCACTGCTGAAAACTCTGAAGGGGCCCCAGGGACCATAACAGAGTTAGGGGAGACCTGAGGGGGCCCCAGCAGCTGGCTCGAGGAGGCCCTGGGCAATTACCCGGTTTGGCTCTATGGAAGAGATGGGCCTGTATAAGAGTGCAGGCTGCTACAGATTTCCTTTTCAGTTTTTGATTTTGACACCTTCTCAAATGTTCAATCCTGAGCCTCTGGATCCTGTAGAGGCTTCTCAAGCCACCCTTTTGGCCCATCATTGCCAAGCATGGTTCCCCTCTCTTCCCCACCAAAGGAATCCAAGAAGCTCTTACTTGTGCATGAAGAGGAGCGCAGTCATGATGTGCATAAGGGTCCCAGGCAGCAGTGGACCTCCAAAGGATGGCATCGATCTTCCAGAGGATTCCCTCTCCTTGGGTAAGTATTTTATTTTTCACCCAAGGTCCATCTCCCCATCAAAGTCCACCTCGGGTTCTTTAGAAATAGTCATCATGCAGCTGAGATCACTCGTTGGATAACTGAAGGTGAAAGAGTTCTCACTGATTTTCGCTGTAAAAATTTGCATTCCCTGACCAAAAAAAGACAATTGAACCATAAGAGCGTTTTATTTGGGTAAGAAATGGTAAAAATCAGAAGCAAGCTGTCTTATGGGTATATTTTTTCATTACATACACGGTTGCAATTAAATTATGTGTGCAATGGAATCAGGCCCTTGGTCTAAGTAGGCCTATTGGAAATGCACTTCTTGCTTTTCTTCTGTTCAAATGACTTCATGTAACTGTTCCAGAAATGTTCCGAAATTACAGTGCACATAATTTGCACTTACACCACATAGCTGTACCGAGAAGGGATAAACATGAACTACGCTGAAGGTAATAACTGGCCAGAGAGAACAAATGACTAAGGCCTATTATATTAGATCGAGCTAAAATATGAATTTCCAAGAGAACATGAGTGATGCGGACACACTGAAAACAATCTAAAGTGGTTTATAAAAGATAAGGTGCCTACATTCCAACATCAGCTTACTGAGAGAAACATCTCACTTTAAAAAAAAATCTAAAATAACGTTTCATGGCAGATTTATTGCTAACTATTAAAGCAGGACTTCTGACAATCTTTTTCACTTGAAATGTATTATTGGAAAGAGCAGTGAAGCATTAATATTTGTCAGATTTTTGAGGGGTCTGAGTTCTGGTTGGGGTTGCAGTAGCAGAACGACAGGATGTAGAAAATAAGGTGAAATCTCTCTGAAGAGGACCCAGACAACCAGGGGGTGTAACTACAAATCCCCCCAGCAAAACTTTGATGAGGCCCCTTAAAGAGAACCAGAGACGTTGGAAAAAAGATTTTATACATACCTGGGGCTTCCTCCAGCCCCATAAACCTGGATCGCTCCCACGCCGCCGTCCTCCGTTGCCTCGGTCCACCGGTACCTGGTCCCGTACTTTCGGCCAGTCGTCGTTTTTTTAATACTGTTCGTCTCTGGTTCCCTTTAATGTTCACAACCCTTCTTTGCCTCTTCTTGGTGATCCTTACAGCCTGGAGGCCCATCTTACAAGGGTCATAAAATAAGTGTGGCTATTAGGATCGTCACACCTACTGTATAACGTGTAGCCACAAAAACACCTGATCTGTATTATCAGAGGAAGCGAAGGTTTGTAGTTGCCACACACATTCTCCTTATCTCACTAATATTATAAATGTGAAAGTTTGGATGTTTGTTACTCAATCACGCAACAATGGCTGAACAGATTTGAATGAAATTTGGCACACACATAGTACAATACCTGGAATAACATATAGGATACTTTTTATCTCCATAACCAAAAAGTGGGTGGAGACAAATACAAAATTCACTGGGAAAATGCAAACTCCAGCCATTCTTACACTGTTGACGGTAGGGTTCTCAAACTTTGCACGGTTGGTCGCTGGGTGGCTGGAATTAATATTCAGAAAAGTGGGTGGAGCCTACAAAAGCCAATCAAAATTCACCTATTGATTTTTGAATCACAAGTGCTCAGAAAAGGCTTGGGTTCCAGGCCTTACAGCTGATACAAATCCTGCAATAATTATGCAGTGTCTACTTCCTGCTTTCATGGAAGCAGACATAGGGTTAACATCATGAGTTTACAAATTACCTCCACTGCTGAGGCAGCCAGCTGACACTGCTGAGAGATCAAATTACACTTGTGATTAGTTGTAGATGATGGGGGAAATAGACAGGCTAAACTCTCTAAATACATACAGGGTGCATTTCTCCGGGTTTTCCTGTCGTCCTGTGCAAGAGTTCAGGTCCACTTTAATTAATTTGGAAATCATCACGTTCTTTTTTTATTTATTTTTCTCACAGGTTCCAATATTTTTGGGTGTTACAGAATGGATTAGGCAGAATGATATGTGCCTACACTGCGTTATTATTCTCATTACATGAACAAAAGTGGAATTTTAACTTGACATCAGTGGGTACCTTGCTGCATTGTATGTAGCAATGATATGCCCCCCGAATCCATCAGTATAACTGCCATTTTCTGCCCTTGATCACAAAGGGTTAATGGCCAGCTGATGAATAAATCATACCAGACGCTACAATGAGACTCCAGCCCGCCTCCCAGTGTCTAATAGGTCTGCAAATGAAGTTACCAGATTCACTCACCTCTCCCTTTCTCCAGCACAGGTCCAGCTCAGTATCGGTAAGTTTACAGACCCACTTCATTCTGGTTTGAGTATAATGTTGTGTAATAGGCATTCAATATATTTATTTGATCTAGTTTATATACGGTATGTCTTAAACAATTGCCCCTAGGATGGAACAGATATCTTTTTTGGGCACACTGAATGTTCTATTTTTGTTTTTTGGGGTTTTATTTTTGTATATTTTATTTTATTTTTAATTGAAATATGTATTTATATGGTTCTAGCTTTTGAAGTAAATGTTTAGTTATTCTTTTGCAGTATTGGTTGAATGTCCGGATCAGGTACCCCAGCTTTCCTATGTACTAACAAAATAAACAGGAGAGTTGCATGTTTTCTGTAAGTAGAGAGTTGAGGAGACAATAGTGTAAATAATCTAGATTTAAAAAAAAAAATATTGCATCAAATTTGCTACTTTATTTACACAATTTAAAAAAATGTAAATCAAGCAGGACAGAGGAAATGTTATAAAATAAATGAATAACAACTACAATTAGTCTTGAGAAGTTCTTGGTTCTCATAGATATACAAACAAACAAAGAACATTTGCGGCCAGCATAGGGGTGCTATTTTGGCTGGGAACGCGTAGTATCAGCCGCGTTCCCCAGCCTGACGGGTCCTGACGGCGAAACTGGAAGTGGCCACCAGTGGGACCCGGAGCATCAGAGCGACTCGTCGTGGGCACCGATCAGCTGCAGGGGGCTGAGGTAAGCCCCAGGTGGTAAAACTCAATTTATTTTTTACACTTAAGGTTCACTTTAAGTAGTCCTTTAATCTATCAGTATGACATTTTCACTCTTAGTATTACCCAGAAATGTGCACCAGGTGCAGTGCCAGTCAATAATAGAGTCCAGTTTATTTAAGTGTAAACTCATGGATCTTCAGTACATGTAAATTGTATTTTTGTATGTGCATATTATGCATATGAGAAAGCAATATAACTAATTTTGCAACAATGTATTTTTGGAGTTGCGCTTGACTGTGATATCTGATTTACCTGTTAATTAAACCTGCCAGGCTAGAGTTCGGTCTGAGACGCCCACCTTAGTTTATGCCTTTTTTGTAGGCACAACAATTTCTATCTTCCCCACTCCCATCTATGCCCCCCTCTGGCCTCTGCATACCGCTAGCACAGTTTGGCAGTGAGACTTTCTGAATACTATTTCTTGCCCCAATGAGTCCCCTGCAGTTGGCACTAGGGAAGTTCTTGCAGTCATGTCTGTCACATGATTACAAGTGCAGTGCAAGGGGTGCGCGAACACTGTAGCAGCACCACCATCAAATGACTCTTCTTGGAACATAGTACACCTAAGGTGAAAATAAACTAATGAAATAAACAATTGTATCTATCCTCCTTCTCCTAAAAATGACTTTTTAAAATATTTCACAGTTTTATATTTAAATCTACTTTTTAAGTTTTTACTGTTTTATTGTTTTGCTCAATGACACATTAATTGAAGCATGCCAGAGCTAAAATCTATGAATTATTGACCCTTTTTATCTCTTTCCTGCTCTCAGAAGCCATTTTCTGCTAGAAAAGTGTTTTATAGTTGTAATTTATCAGTGAAGGTCACACTGTAGTCTGCCACAGTTCTGACTCAGACAGGAACTGCTACTTACATACCTGATGTTTAACTCTTTCAGACAGAGAAAGAAAAAAAGGAACACAGCATAGGTATTTGTGTGCTACTAGGCACTGCACATACCCATGTCTATCTCGTCATGTCACATGTCACCTCTGGTATCCTATAAAATATTAGGATATCTGTTCAACAGGAGACATCAAAAGCTGTAAAATCCGTAACAGCCCCATGTTTACGCCCTTGTACACACTGCACAACACTGTAGCTGCAGAGGATTCATCATAGCTGGTAATTATATTTACTCAACATGATTTCTTGCCAATCTGTGCAAGGACAGCTGTGGGCTGTTTCACAAAAGTAACTGGACATCTAACAAAGTACAATTAATGTTCTTTAAATGTAAAGGGATGAATGTAATGGGCTGCACATTTTATGGGGTATATGTAAAGGGTTTCAGATATGATCATATTTTTATTATTTGTATAGCGCCAACATCTTCTGTAGTATAGTACAAAACAAATATTGGAGCATAGATGCATGAGACATTCAAAACTCTGTACAATCAGGACATCCGGCAATATGAGTACAAAATACATACATGGTTTATTTGTTTGAGGCACAACTAATCACATCGCTGTGCAGATCAATCAAAAAACAGTCTTATCAGTCAGCTAAGCTTGTGCTGCTGTCGGCAGAACGACGGCCCCACGGGAGGAGCTGACAGACCCGTCATTTGTATAAATACTGCGTGTGTACGCGCCTTAAAGGGAAGGTTCAGGGAGGGGATTAAAAAAAATAAAAATACATTTCCACTTACCTGGGGCTTCCTCCAGCCTGTGGCAGGCAGGAGGTGCCCTCGCCGCCGCTCCGCAGGCTCCCGGTGGTCTCCGGTGCCCGACCCGACCTGGCCAGGCCGGCTGCCAGGTCGGGCTCTTCTGCGCTCCATTTCCTGGGACTTCTGCGTCCCACGCCGGCGCGCTGACGTCATCGGACGTCCGCCGGGCTGTACTGCGCAGGCGCAGTAGTTCTGCGCATGCGCAGTACAGCCCGGCGGACGGCCGATGACGTCAGCGCGCCGGCGTGGGACGCAGAAGTCCCAGGAAATGGAGCGCAGAAGAGCCCGACCTGGCAGCCGGCCTGGCCAGGTCGGGTCGGGCACCGGAGACCACCGGGAGCCTGCGGAGCGGCGGCGAGGGCACCTCCTGCCTGCCACGGGCTGGAGGAAGCCCCAGGTAAGTGGAAATTTATTTTTATTTTTTTAATCCCCTCCCTGAACCTTCCCTTTAAGAATTATAGCCAACAGACATGATAACATAGTCTGCAGCAGTTTTCCTGATTCTTCTCTGTACTACAGTTTGTAAAAAGAGAAGTAATTTGATCCAGGCAGGCAGACAGCAGGGGAGGGAGGAGCAGGGGAGGGAGGAGCAGGGGAGGGAGGAGCAGGGGAGGGAGGGGCAGGGGAGTGAGAGGCAGGGGAGGGAGAGGCAGGCGAGGGAGAGGCAGGGGAGGGGGAGGGAGGGGCAGGGGAGGGAGGGGCAGGGGAGGGAGGAGCAGGGGAGGGAGGGAGGAGCAGGGGAGGGAGAGGCAGGGGAGGGAGGAGCAGGGGAGGGAGGGGGAGGGAGGGGCAGGGGAGTTAACCAGGCCGAAGAGGGGGGCACAATGCTTTCAGCTTCAGGAGGAATAAGGAAGTGCGTCTTATGCTGGATCCACACCATGCAATTCTTTTTGGCAGATTTACTTGCAAGAATGATTATTTCCAGCATGTCTGGACTGAGGATCAATATGTTTTTGTTTTGTTTTTTGCGATTTTCTGATCGATTTCCATAGAAGTGAAAGGAATTTGATCATAAAATGGCTCAAAAAAAGATCGATCCTCAGATCCGATATACTGGAAATAATCAATCTGGCAAGTAAATCTGCCAAAAAATTGTATGGTGTGGATCCAGCAATACAGATATAAATGTGAGTCTGTTCTATCCAATATGATGTACCAGATGTAAACTTTATATGTTCATCTAACTGTACACAGTACCTAGACTCCATATCTGTATTGCCATTCGGACCTTTTTTTGGCTGGAGGTGGTCTTTATATCGTTTTATTTCAGAAACTGATGTAACACTTTAAAGGGAATCCGAGGTTAGAGGAATATGGAGGCTGGCATATTTATTTATGTTTAACTACTTCCTGACCGCCGTATAGACAAATGGCGGCCGGGAAGCAGACGCCGCAAGGACCGCCGTATTGACAAATGGCGGCGGTCCTTGTTTGGGCATGGGCGGAGCGATCGCGTCATCCGTGACGCGATCCTCTGCCTCCGCCTGTCGCCGCTCACTCGCCGCAACATCCCGCCGGCCATACGGAAGCGCCGGCGGGATGTTAACCCGACGATCGCCGCATACAAAGTGTATAATACACTTTGTAATGTTTACAAAGTGTATTATACAGGCTGCCTCCTGCCCTGGTGGTCCCAGTGTCCGAGGGACCACCAGGGCAGGCTGCAGCCACCCTAGTCTGCACCAAGCACACTGATTTTCTCCCCCCCCCCCGCCCCAGATCGCCCACAGCACCCATCAGACCCCCCCCCTGCCCACCCCCCAGACCCCTGTTTGCACCCAATCACCCCCCTAATCACCCATCAATCACTCCCTGTCACTATCTGTCAACGCTATTTTTTTTTATACCCCCCCCCCGCCCCCTGCTCCCTCCTGATCACCCCCCCACCCCCCAGATTCTCCCCAGACCCCCCCCCCCCATGCACTGTATGCATCTATCCCCCCTGATCACCTGTCAATCACCTGTCAATCACCTGTCAATCACCCGTCAATCACCCATCAATCACCCATCAATCACCCCCTGTCACTGCCACCCATCAATCAGCCCCTAACCTGCCCCTTGCGGGCAATCTGATCACCCCTCCACACCAATAGATCGCCCGCAGATCCGACATCAGATCACCTCCCAAATCCATTGTTTACATCTATTCTCTCCTCTAAACACACACTAATTACCCATCAATCACCCATCAATCACCCCCTATCACCACCTGTCACTTTTACCTATCAGATCAGACCCTAATCTGCCCCTTGCGGGCACCCAATCACCCGCCCACACGCTCAGATTGCCCTCAGACCCCCCCTTATCAATTCACCAGTGCATTCATTACATCTGTTCTTCCCTGTAATAACCCACTGATCACCTGTCAATCACCTATCACCTATCAATCACCCCCTGTCACTGCCACCCATCAATCAGCCCCTAACCTGCCCCTTGCGGGCAATCTGATCACCCACCCACACCATTAGATTGCCCGCAAACCCGCCGTCAGATTACCTCCCAAATCTATTCTTTACATCTGTTATCTTCTCTAAACACCCACTAATTACCCATCAATCACCCATCAATCACCCCCTATCACTGTTACCTATCAGATCAGACCCTAATCTGCCCCTTGCGGGCACCCAATCACCCGCCTACACGCTCAGATTACCCTCAGACCCCCCCCCCCCCCCCCCCCTTACCAATTCGCCAGGGCATTATTTACATCTATCCTTCCCTGTAATAACCCACTGATCACCTGTCAATCACCTGCCAATCACCTATCACCCATCAATCACCCCCTGTCACTGCCACCCAACAATCAGCCCCTAACCTGCCCCTTGCGGGCAATCTGATTACCCACCCACACCAATAGATCGCCCGCAGATCCGACATCAGATCACCACCCAAGCGCAGCGTTTACTCTCCTCTAAACACCCACTAATTACCCATCAATCACCCATCAATCACCCCCTATCACCACCTGTCACTGTTACCCATCAGATCAGACCCTAATCTGCCCCTTGCGGGCACCCAATCACCCGCCTACACGCTCAGATTACCCTCAGACCCCCCCTTATCAATTCACCAGTGCAATATTTACATCTGTTCTCCCCTGTAATAACCCACTGATTACCTGTCAATCACCTATCAATCACCCATCAATCACCCCCTGTCACTGCCACCCATCAATCACCCCCTGTCACTGCCACCCATCAATCACCCGCTGTCACTGCCACCCATCAATCAGCCCCTAACCTGCCCCTTGCGGGCAATCTGATCACCCACCCACACCAATAGATCGCTCGAAGATCCGACGTCCGATCACCTCCCAAGTGCAGTGTTTACATCTGTTCTCTACCCTAAACACCCACTAATTACCCATCAATCACCCCCTGTCACTGCTACCTATCAGATTAGACCCCTATCTGCCCCTAGGGCACTCAATCACCCGCCCACACCCTCAGAATGCCCTCAGACCCCAGCCCTGATCACCTCGCCAGTGCATTGCTTGCATCTATTCCCCCCTCTAATCACACCTTGAGACACCCATCAATCACCTCCTGTCACCCCCTAGCACACCTACCCATCAGATCAGGCCCTAATTTGCCCCGTGTGGGCTCCTGATCACTCGGCCAAACCCTCAGATCCCCCTCAGACCCCCTTCCG
This sequence comes from Hyperolius riggenbachi, assembly GCF_040937935.1. NCBI lineage: Eukaryota > Metazoa > Chordata > Amphibia > Anura > Hyperoliidae > Hyperolius > Hyperolius riggenbachi. The sequence continues at coordinate 114,412,462 of NC_090648.1, read as the reverse complement.
ATCACCTCCCCAGTGCATTGATTGCATCTATTTTCCCCTCTAACCACCCCCTGAGACACCCATCAATCACCTCCTGTCACCCCCTAGCACTCCTATCCATCAGATCAGGCCCAATACAACCTGTCATCTAAAAGGCCACCCTGCTTATGACCGGTTCCACAAAATTCGCCCCCTCATAGACCACCTGTCATCAAAATTTGCAGATGCTTATACCCCTGAACAGTCATTTTGAGACATTTGGTTTCCAGACTACTCACGGTTTTGGGCCCGTAAAATGCCAGGGCGGTATAGGAACCCCACAAGTGTCCCCATTTTAGAAAAAAAGACACCCCAAGGTATTTTGTTAGGTGTATGACGAGTTCATAGAAGATGTTATTTTTTGTCAAAAGTTAGCGGAAATTGATTTTTATTGTTTTTTTTCCACAAAGTGTCACTTTCCGCTAACTTTTGACAAAAAAATAAAATCTTCTATGAACTCGTCATACACCTAACAGAATACCTTGGGGTGTCTTCTTTCTAAAATGGGGTCACTTGTGGGGTTCCTATACTGCCCTGGCATTTTAGGGGCCCTAAACCGCGAGGAGTAGTCTAGAAAACAAATGCCTCAAAATGACCTGTGAATAGGACGTTGGGCCCCTTAGCGCACCTAGGCTGCAAAAAAGTGTCACACATGTGGTACCGCCGTACTCAGGAAAAGTAGTATAATGTGTTTTGGGGTGTATTTTTACACATACCCATGCTGGGTGGGAGAAATTTCTATGTAAATGGACAATTGTGTGTAAAAAAAATCAAACAATTGTCATTTACAGAGATATTTCTCCCACTTAGCATGGGTATGTGTAAAAATACACCCCAAAACGCATTATACTACTTCTCCTGAGTACGGCGGTACCACATGTGTGGCACTTTTTTACACCCTAAGTACGCTAAGGGGCCCAAAGTCCAATGAGTACCTTTAGGATTTCACAGGTCATTTTGCGACATTTGGTTTCAAGACTACTCCTCACGGTTTAGGGCCCCTAAAATGCCAGGGCAGTATAGGAACCCCACAAATGACTCCATTCTAGAAAGAAGACACCCAAAGGTATTCCGTACGGAGTATGGTGAGTTCATAGAAGATTTTATTTTTTGTCACAAGTTAGCGGAAAATGACACTTTGTGAAAAAAAAACTATTAAAATCAATTTCCGCTAACTTGTGACAAAAAAATAAAAACTTCTATGAACTCACCATACTCCTAACAGAATACCTTGGGGTGTCTTCCTTCTAAAATGGGGTCATTAGTGGGGTTCCTATACTGCCCTGGCATTTTAGGGGCCCTAAACCGCGAGGAGTAGTCTTGAAACAAAAATGACCTGTGAAATCCTAAAGGTACTCATTGGACTTTGGGCCCCTTAGTGCAGTTAGGGTGCAAAAAAGTGCCACACATGTGGTATCGCCGTACTCGGGAGAAGTACTATAATGTGTTTTGGGGTGTATTTTTACACATACCCATGCTGGGTGGGAGAAATACCTCTGTAAATGACAATCTTTTGATTTTTTTTTACACACAATTGTCCATTTACAGAGGTATTTCTCCCACCCAGCATGGGTATGTGTAAAAATACACCCCAAAACACATTGTACTACTTCTCCCGAGTATGGCGATACCACATGTGTGGCACTTTTTTGCACCCTAACTGCGCTAAAGGGCCCAAAGTCCAATGAGTACCTTTAGGATTTCACAGGTCATTTTGAGAAATTTCGTTTCAAGACTACTCCTCACGGTTTAGGGCCCCTAAAATGCCAGGGCAGTATAGGAACCCCACAAATGACCCCATTTTAGAAAGAAGACACCCCAAGGTATTCCGTTAGTAGTATGGCGAGTTCATAGAAGATTTTATTTTTTGTCACAAGTTAGCGGAAATTGATTTTAATTGTGTTTTTTCACAAAGTGTCATTTTCCGCTAACTTTTGACAAAAAATAAAATCTTCTATGAAATCACCATACTCCTAACGGAATACCTTGGGGTGTCTTCTTTCTAAAATAGGGTCATTTGTGGGGTTCCTATACTGCCCTGGCATTTTAGGGGCCCTAAACCGTGAGGAGTAGTCTTGAAACGAAATTTCTCAAAATGACCTGTGAAATCCTAAAGGTACTCATTGGACTTTGGACCCTTTAGCGCAGTTAGGGTGCAAAAAAGTGCCACACATGTGGTATCGCCGTACTCAGGAGAAGTAGTATAATGTGTTTTGTGGTGTATTTTTACACATACCCATGCTGAGTGGGAGAAAGATCTCTGTAAATGGACAATTGTGTGTAAAAAAAATTAACAAATTGTCATTTACAGAGATATTTCTCCCACCCAGCATGGGTATGTGTAAAAATACACCCCAAAACACATTATACTACTTCTCCTGAGTACGGCAATACCACATGTGTGGCACTTTTTTGCAGCCTAACTGCGCTAAGGGGTCCAAAGTCCAATGAGCACCTTTAGGCTTTACAGGGGTGCTTACAATTTAGCACCCCCCAAAATGTCAGGACAGTAAACACACCCCACAAATGACCCCATTTTGGAAAGTAGACCCTTCAAGGTATTCAGAGAGGGGCATGGTGAGTCCGTGGCAGATTTCATTTTTTTATGTCGCAAGTTAGAAGAAATGGAAACTTTTTTTTTTTTTCTCACAAAGTGTCATTTTCCGCTTACTTGTGACAAAAAATAATATCTTCTATGAACTCACTATGCCTCTCAGTGAATACTTTGGGATGTCTTCTTTCCAAAATGGGGTCATTTGGGGGGTATTTATACTATCCTGGAATTCTAGCCCCTCATGAAACATGACAGGGGGTCAGAAAAGTCAGAGATGCTTGAAAATGGGAAAATTCACTTTTTGCACCATAGTTTGTAAACGCTATAACTTTTACCCAAACCAATAAATATACACTGAATGGGTTTTTTTTTATCAAAAACATGTTTGTCCACATTTTTCGCGCTGCATGTATACAGAAATTTTACTTTATTTGAAAAATGTCAGCACAGAAAGTTAAAAAAATCATTTTTTTGCCAAAATTCATGTCTTTTTTGATGAATATAATAAAAAGTAAAAATCGCAGGAGCAATCAAATAGCACCAAAAGAAAGCTTTATTAGTGACAAGAAAAGGAGCCAAAATTCATTTACGTGGTAGGTTGTATGAGCGAGCAATAAACCGTGAAAGCTGCAGTGGTCTGAATGGAAAAAAATGGCCGGTCCTTAAGGGGTAGAAAGCCCTAGGTCCTCAAGTGGTTAAACAAAACCAGTTGCCTGGCAGTCCTCCTGATCTTGTGTCTCTAATACTTTTAGCCATAGACCCTGAACAAGCATGCAGCAGATCAGGTACTCTGACTAAGTTGACTCAGGTTTTACTGTATCAGCTTATGCTTGTTCCAGGGTTTTGACCTACAACACTACTTATGCCAAAAGATCAACAGGGCTGCCAGGCAACCTCTCAGGCCTTGTTCACATTGCATTCGGCTCGCGTGTCCGTCCGCGGTGGGCTTATTTTGAGGCATTTTTTCTTTCCGATTCCCGGCACTTGGGTGGGCAATCGTTTTTTGTAGTTAACGGTTTTCAACGATTTTTCCCGAGCGTTTTAGTAATTCACTCCCTGACGCAAGTCAGGAAGGGAACTCTTTGATCTGGAAAAGAATAAATACAATAAATGTATTCTTAAAAACGCGAATGCAATCGCTCCACAAAGCGGTTTTGTGAGCATTTAGCGTTTTTCCTATAACTTCTATTGAGGCAGAATCGCCTCAAAAATGGCTCAAGCACCGCTTATCTAAATGGATCGGAATCTAACCGCTTAGTTATGAACTATCTCATAGAGAATCATTGTGTAAGCACTTTCAGGGCGATTTTGAAAAATCGCTCGCGTTTAAAAAATAACAACCGCCTGCAGTGTGAACAAGCCCTTACTTCAAGTTCCCTTTAAACATCCTTCCATGCCTTATAAACTAAGTGGTATGAGGGTGAAACAGATTAAACAAGAAATCATTTATTATGAATTACATTTAATCTCTTTTAACCTCATACTACAGAGTATAAATAATGCAGTATGAGGCTGAACCACACTGACTACAATCTGAGCACGTGGGGCTCAATTCCTCTAAGCATTACCACATTCAGTAAAGCAGAAAACAGTTGATTTTACTGAACATCTTATCTTGTCAAATGTGAGTTCATTAAGGCTGTTATCAAATGGAAAAGTAAAATTACCGACTAGTGAGGTAAATTACCGATCTGTATGGTAAACATCTCAATAAATGTCAATTCACTCAGGCCTCTTTCACAGTCGGACGTTGCGTTTTGATGCAATGTTAAAGTCGCAACGCAAATTGCAGCGCAACGCCCCCAAAAAGTTGCATTGCAACTTAATGCCCCGTTATTGTCGCATACAGTAGAGCATACAGGCAATGAAATGTATGCTTCCAAGTCATTACTGAGCATGTGCAAACAGTCCAACACAGCTAATAATGTGTATAACGCACAGCATACCGGGCTTTCACTTAACGTGCAGAGTTAGACACCAACGCAACATGTGCACTGTGAACAGGGCATTGATTTATCATTGCAGTGAGTTATTCTGTGTTAAATGTTGTTTTAACGTGAAAGATGCCTAAGAGTAAAGCATTTGGTAAAACAAGTGAGATAATCAGTATTTTACCTCTTACCTGAAACTGCTGGTAATCAGAATTCAGTAAAATGAATGAATGGACTGCCAATAGGAGGAGCCACCCCGCCCAACTCCTTCCTCCATTGGTACCGATCTACTGCCAGGCGGGACATCAGAAAGTAAAAAAAACAAAAAACCAGGAGCTGCAGGAGCAGGGCACATTTAGAGAAGTTTACCTGAATGTATTTAGATGTGTACAGGGAAAGATTGATACACAGAGAGGGCCCTTTAGTGGCATGTATGCAGACCTAAAAGAACACTGGAAATACGTTTCACCTTTGCACACTGTCACAAGCAGTTCTTGCGAAGGAAGGCTCACGTTTTAGGCAAGGCCACCTGATGAATCATCACAGCTCTGGCCAGAAGTGGATGACCACCACTGTAGCAGAACAAAGCTTGCTGCCAAGACCTGCGCCACAGCTGGTTAGATGTCATTTTTTTTAACATCGCTCATGGTACATAAATAATGTAAAATTTCCCAAATATTGTTCCATGACAAATATATCTAGGAGTAACATCAGGGGCATAAGACATAGGAATCCACTGATACTTCCACAACACAACTTGATCTCATTATGATGGAATGGAACTCCCAGAGATTTTCAGTCCTCTCCAGTAAAGCTAAGTAACAGACTGAAGAGTTCTCACTGGCTGCTGAGGTTGCAGGGTTAGGGTGTTTCCTGCATCAAATTCAAGAGCTACATTGTGTGAAACTGGCAATATCTAGGGCATACATTAAAGGACCACTACCGAGAAACACTTAGTTTTTAATCACCCCCATAGTAGTTACATCAATGATACATAAGCTTCAGTGTGTAATTATTTTCATTTTCTAAATTCTTACATGTACCTATAAATATTCACATATCACTACATCCTGTAGCGTCAGCCCAGGCACTAAATGCTGATGGACTTCTGCAAGTAGAAATACAGCATAAGGGAAGCCTCTTCAGGTAAACTAACTGTCGTTTTAATCCCTGCTCCCCATTCCCCCCCTCCCTCTGAATATTTAAAGGTACATGTAAGAAAATGAAAATAAATACACACTGAAGCTTCTGTATCATTGCTGTAACTACTATTGGGGGTGATTAAAAACTAAGTGTTTTGCGGTAGTGGTCCTTTAAGTAAGGACGCAAAGAAAAAAGGGGCGGGGTGTGAAGCCGAAATTTCTAAATATCATTTATAACAATGTTTTTGATAGTTTCTTCATCTTTATCTCCATTAGAATAATATATATATTAAAATGACAGTATTAAAAGGGCACAGGGTGAAGCCGAAATTGAAAAATAGCGTATATGACAATGTTTTTTGTTGTTTTTTTTATGAATATCTCCATTTATCGGGTGCCCAAATTTCTGCTTTTGGTGCCCAATAACTGGAATTTTGCATTAGCACTTTTGTGGAGCCCAAATAGTTCCTTTGCCACAGGCGCCCAAATTTCCTGCTTCCATATCACGATCTAGATACCATTACATTATCTTTTTGTACATGAACTGGAGTGTTCCTTCCCTCTCCAATGCCTGAACAAATATAGCAGAGATGTTATGATAAATGTAAGCTATAGACATTGCCATGTGCCTCAGTGTGCTAGCACAGTCTAAGGCCTGGAACCCACTCGAAGCGCTTTTCTGAGCGCTTTGTGGTTTGAAAAGTTCTTGCTAATGTAATGCTATGGGTGTGATCCCGCTTGAGCGATGTGATTTTATAAAAATCCCCCATAGCATTGCATTAGCAAGAGCTTTTTCAAATCACTAGCGCTTAGAAAAGGCTGCTAGTGGGTTTGAACCCTAACAGAGGAGAGAGTGGGCTGATCCTAAGATACAATACATAATTGCTGCTTGGTCCTGATGGTGGGGATGGGGTTGCTGGAACTTGCACCCCTTAGTCACACTGGGATGTATTCACTATACAGCGATAAAACTGCTATATGCAAAGAGCACATGTCAGTTTTACTGGTGCATCTGACAGGTAGGTAGCGCATGTTGTGCAATTAGCACAACCAGTGTGAGGCCTGGAAACCGCTAGCTACAAATCGCTAGCGCAATCGCTAGCATTTTTAATTAGCATTTTGTATGTGATTTCATGAACGTTTTCCGGCGCTTTTGGGAGTGATTTTAAAAAATGTAAGCTTTTTGCCAGCGATTGTATAGCGATTAGCGATTTTAATTCTGATTGGTCCTTTCAATCTATCGTAATTTTATTTACAGTTTCCAATCGCACTCAAATCGCTATGTGTAGCGAATAGCGATTCATGAGCGATTTGCCAGCGCTTCATTGAAGCGCAAACGCTCCCAAAATGCTGTATGTCATGCGATTGCGATTTTGCTAAGCACAATCACTACTGTGGAATTTGTTACATTTACTTACATTGGCAGAGCGTTTAGGGAAAGCGCTAGAGATTTAAAGCTCTACCTAAACGCTCTAAAAAAAAAAATCGCTCTAGTGGGTTCCAGCCCTTACCTAGGTAATGTGTAAATTGCCATTTTCTAAAGAACAGGGAAAGAATTGGCAGGCTGCAGCTGAAATGAAACCAATAGAGGTGTGCAGCGCCCCCCAGCAACTTAAATTACACACCTTGAATGCAAATCAGGTGCAAAACTATGCACTAAACCGTAATCTAATCTAAATACATTGAATGCAAACTGATACACAATATGCAGCTAGCCATAAGTAGACTTACACTTTTGTACAACAGGAGATATTGGCAGCGGTTCCAAATACAGGCTGCACCCGAGTTGACCAGCTGCATAGATGTGCATTGCCAAGGTAATGCATGTTACGAAACTTGTGCATGGGAAATTGGAAATGTACTAGTCGTCTGAGTAATGTGGGTCATGCTCGTTGCCTAATGCACACGACCTACCTGGTGGAAGTTCCATTAAAATTGCTGTGCACTCTTTTCTAACAGCAATTTTACAGCTGCATAGTGAACACACCTTGGTGTTCGGCATATCTAAGGTTTAAAGAGAACCTGAGGCGGGTTTTTGAAATCTTAAGAGGACACAGAGGCATGTTCTGCACAATCACATGCCTCTGTGTCTCTCTATTGCCGCCCCTAGCCCCCCCCTCCCCCCCCCCCCGGGGTCTGCTGTGCACATAGCGACAATCTGCTTGTCGTTAGCCTTCTGTATACCTGAAGCTTGTCAATCATCAATGGCTCTCCGTGCGTCTGTCCCCTTTGCTCCCTCCCTCTATAAGCTTCCTCCAATCGGAAGCTAAGCCGAAACCCAGGAAGTACTTCCTGGAAATATTTTCAGGGGGACACAGCAGACCCCGGAGGGGGGGGGGGCTAGTGGTGGCAATAGAGAGACACGGAGGCATGTGATTGTGCACAGAACATGCCTCTGTGTCCTCTTAAAGAGACACTGAAGCGAGAATAAATCTCGCTTCAGTGCTTATATTCAGCAGGGGCATGTGTGCCCCTGCTAAAACGCCGCTATCCCGCGGCTAAACGGGGGTCCCTTCACCCCCAAACCCACCCCTGCAAAATCTACGACCAACTTGGTCGTAGATTTTGCTGCTGTTGAGGCAGGGCTAATGGCTGCAGTCCTGCCTCTCAGCGCCGTCTATCAGCGGCGCATCGCCGCCTCTCCCCCGCCCCCCTCAGCGAAGGAAGACTGAGAGGGGCGGGGGAGAGGCTGAGATACGCGCTGATAGACGCGCGTGAGGCAGGGCTGCGGCCATTAGCCCTGCCTCTATGCGGAAAAGATCCCCGGGACTCCACGAGGGGATTTGGGAGGTAAGGGACCCCCGGTTAGCTGCGGGATAGCAGCGGTTTAGCAGGAGCACACATGCCCCTGCTGAATATAAGCACTTAAGCGAGATTTATTCTCGCTTCAGTGTCTCTTTAAGATGAAAAAAAAAGTCTCGGGTTCTCTTTAAGTAGCCTGATCTGGCGACAGAAAAAATGAATGAAGCCCGTGGACTAAATTTACCTTTTCAGAAGTGTCCTAGGACTCCCAATCAGGGCCAGGCAGAGGCGAGAGAGGTTCCAGCCTCAGGGCACAGTGTAGGAGGGGGCACACAACTCACTCAGCTATTATTCCCCTATTGCATTTGAAGCAGAGAGAAATAAGAGAAAGGAATACAAGGCAGTGACTGCAAGCCAGATAACTAGAGATTACTTTTTGAGGTAGGAGGGATGAAGGACCCCCTTTGTGTCTCAGCCTTGGGTGCTGGAGGACCTTGTCACAGCTCTGCTCCCAATGTCCTCTGGATCCCCTGCAATTCCCCGTCTCCGGGCCTCTCCATAGTCAACAGGATCCTCCAGTTAAATATTAAAACCGGGAAGGTCCCCCCTAGCAGCAGGCGTTTCTCAGAACAGCGCATGTGCAAATTCTAAACCGTGTGAGCACAGCGAAAGCAAGCGCATGCCCATGAACCCTTTGTATCACTTCACGATTCAAAACTCGTGCTTGCGCTGCTCAGAGGAATTCCTGGAAGGTGGGTGAGTTAGGAGGACCAAAGACCTGGAATGGGGGAACCCAAAGGATGATCAGCAGTGCCAGGACACTTCTGAAAAGGTAACCTAGCCCACCATGGGCTTCATTTCATACATTTCCACCGGTTCAGGGGTAAGCTTTTATAGAGTGTGTACTTAGCTAATAAGAGAGCTTAGAAGCAGATAAAACAAGCCAAGGGGAGTGGCGAGAACAAAGCTCAGCCAAAGCTTTCAGCCATCCCTCAGCCAAAGCGATCAGCCAAGTAGAGATGGGAAGTTCGGATCTTTTCAATGATCCGGATGATTCGAATCGGATCATTGAAGAGATCCGGATCTTTGATCCGAATCTCGGATCATTTTACTACCGGAAGCATTCGGGGGTGAAATGAACAGCAGGACAGGTCTGTGGACAGGAGAAGGGGAGGGGGGTGGACACACAGAGAAGGGGAGAAGATGGACAGAGGGCAGGGAGTGGACAGAGAAGGGAGGAGGGACGAGCAGAGAGCAGAAATGTTTGCACGTAATACCCACATGCTGCAATCATACGCTTTACATATATTTCACCTATATGCTCATCTGTACACTTTGAAAGAAAAGGTCGCACAGTGAAAGAAAGCATTCCCAGAAGATAAGTGCAGCTGTTTAGTGCCGAGTGCAGGAGGATTATATTGCCTTTCAATCACACTGTCTGCAAAGTTACTGAGCTGTGCTGAGCCAAAAGCTTCCCATGTGTTCACTGTGCAGCACTACGGAACATCCAGCCTATAATGGGCAGCACGTTATAGCCAGTATGTGTGCTCTACACATATCTAGCAGTGGCACCCATGTCCCCTCTCTCTCATCTACCTGTCTCCCTGCAAGGCTGCCTCCCATCCAACAGAGCGATCCCTGCTTCCAGGACCCCGCTGCCCGCTGAGAGGGGGCGTGTCGCTCCTGGCCCCGCCCCTTTTGCGATCCGAATCGTTCATTTTGATGATTCGGATGATTGACTCATAAAATAGATTCGGATCAAAGATCCGAATCGTTCATGATCCGGACAACACTACAGCCAAGTGGATCGATGTTCGAGCAGCCAAGAGGGGTCTGAGGGTGATGTACAACTGCGGGCTTATCAGCACTATCGGTTGGCTCAGCTGAGTATCATCTAGCATGTGTATTGGGTTTTACCTACAGAATGCACATATACAGGTGAAACTCGAAAAGTAAGAATATTGTGCAAAAGTCCATTTATTTCAGTAATTGAACTTAAAAGATTAAACTAATATATGAAATAAGAACCCTTTGCAGGTGTTTTGGATTAATTAGCAGATTAGCGTCTGATACTTTTAGCCTAGAATATTCAACATTTTCACAATACTGTATTCTAATGGTCTAAATTTTGATTTGGGGGTTTTCATAAGCCATAATATAGCTTTGCATGTTGCATAATATAGCTTTTGCATTATATCTAGCTTTGCATGTAATGGGTCTATTTTATATATTAGTTTTTAATACTCAAATTTTTCAAGTTTCACCACCTGCGTTCGAAATGAATGCGGAACGATGGCTCAGCCAACAATCGTTAAAAAAGGTGTCCCAATGACGGTAAAAGATAGTGATTATCTTCTATGTAGAGTGATCTGTCCTGGTAAATCGGTTCGGGTGATAATCGCCGTCAGTCATTTTTATCAAACGATAGCAACCAACGTCTCCATTCAAGATACTCGGCTGTGGCAAGTTACGCACTTCAGTTTAGTGCTTCTGCTAACACTCTGATCGGCAGACCATCGTTGAGCTGTCCTTGAGTTAAAACATGCTCTGATGATGATCTTTCATTGCTAACCATCGAGGATCACTCATTTTATAATGACACCAGTTGCACATGTATATGGAGTTTGAGGCCGGTTGCACACCTGAGATTAGCGGCGGTGTAAGCACTGCAGAAATTAGGCTTTATATGAGCCTACGCCATGGTGCGGTTTCAGGATCATATGCATAGGCCCGCTCCCGGCTAGTGACGTACTCCCTGCTGGGCAGGAAGTACATCACTGGTATTCCAGATGGTCCGTACATGAGTGCCGCATTGCACCCAATTCCCGCTGTGCACACTTGCTGTGTCGCCCATTGACTTGCATTGCTGCATAAGTCGTGCGGTAGGGGCTGGATCATCCAGTAATGCACTGCAGCCTGTGAGGCGGCATTGCAGCACGTCGCATTGTGTGAACTGTGCAGGTCTCCGTAGACTTGCATGGCCCTGGGGATTCAGCGGGGAAGCAAGTGTGTAAGGGGCCTCACTATTCTCATTTCCATTAACTCAGGCTTTGTTTGAAGTGTCAGTGCCGACATCTCTCAGATGTGATGTCTGATGAAGGCAGGAGTTTGACAGCTTGCTGCCTTATGAGTTACACATCATTTGGGCATTGCTTCAATAGCATTGTGCAGTACTCTGCTGCTTCCATTATTGCCCTACTGTTTGCTATCTGTAGGTTTCCCGGCCATAATGTTTCCAGCACATTTCCCTTATAGCTCTGTGGCTAAGCCTCTGAGGTCCTGGAGAGCGCAGAATTAAAGCATTGTCTATGCATGTTCAATATAAAAGAGGGCTTCAAATCTTGTTAAAGTACAGAAATAAGGAAAATGAGAACAAAGTGCTTTACTATCATTGTACATTATCTCTGTCAAATAAACATGATGGACTCGTACTATGCTGGTGCATCGTGTTCTCTTCTCCAGGTACCTCTGGGAGGAAAAAGTGCTATTTTTGAATCAATTATCATTTTGAAATCTGAACATCGGTTACTGAGAGTGGAACACACAGCACAACAATTACATTAGACTAAGCACAGTCTAAGTGCCTGGAGCACATGTATGAGATCACCGTATCTGGATCACAGGACACGCCCTCTGATGAGCGGGAAAATAAATAGGACATTTTGTGGTAGACAGAAAATTGATCGTCCCAGTTTGTTTATCCATACTATATGCCTCTCGTAATAGATCAGTGTAACGATCGGTGAAGCACAGAGAGGTCTGATTACCGGTGATCTGCAGTATCTCGGGGAATACAGACGTATACCAGATTATAAGTGATCTGCAGTCTCACCGATAATCCAATATACTAGCTAACCTCTGTTCACCTGAGTAGAGTGTAGTGTTTTGGTGTAACAGCAGAGCCAGATTAAGGCTAAATGGGGCCCTAAGCAAAGTAACTGATTTGGGCCCCCCATCATGTCTTAATAGAATCAGAAGATGCAGCTGCACAGCAACATGCCGCACTCACTGGGGAAGCCGAGCTACTGGTTGCTATGGGCAACAGCCTGCTTTCCTCTGTGGGTGCACAATGCAGGGAATAGCAGTGGCAAAATGCAGAGTGAGAGATGAATGGCTGGGTCATTTGCACTCAGGGGCTGGGGCACTTCTGTAAAGAGGGTGCCAGATATCACAGCAGCAGCACTTTCCCCCTGCATCTCCAGCCTGGCAATAGCAGAAAGCTCTGGACACCGCCAAAGCGGAAGCCGTTCCCCAGACAGAATTACATAACCACCCCCACCACCGAACAACCGATTTCCTCCCAAACTAGACAGCCACCATGCAGCCTCCATCCCAGTGAATACGATAGTCCAGCAGAGAAGGCAGCCGCAGCGGGGGAAAATGACAGCACCAGATGACTCACATTCATCTATTGCAATCCAAGCAATAGAGGTCCCGTCATCCGGAGCCCATCTGTCTCCTCTAGAGTGCTGCCGCTCTATTATTACTACTTCCTACTTCCTGTCTGATCTGAGAATCGGGAAGTTCAGAGCGAGCGGCTGCACTGTAGAAGAGAAAGATGGGTTTCAGATGACGGGATCTCTATCGCTTGGATCATGGATAGGTGAGTGAGCGTTTGCCATCTGCTGCTATCATTCTTGCTGCAGCTGTGGTTCTCTGTGGGAAGGGAGGGAGGAGTGGGCAGTGACAGAGCGCACAGTAGCAGGAGCTGGCTCTGAAGACAATCAGCAGCGCATGGCATCATTTGATGAGACAAGACAAATAACATTTATATCGCGCTTTTCTCCTGGCGGACTCAAAGCGCCAGAGCTGCAGCCACTAGGACGCGCCCTATAGGCAGTAGCATTGTTAGAGAGATTTGCCTAAGGTCTCCTACTGAATAGGTGCTGGCTTACTGAACAGGCAGAGCCGAGATTCGAACCCTGGTCTCCTGTGTCAGAAGCAGAGCCCTTAAAGGGACTCCAAGCAGTGCCTGTGGGTATGCCTTTAAGCATACCCACAACTAATTAATTACATCCTCACACCTACCAGCATGATGTTTGTAATTATATCCCCCTGGGTTCCTTATATTTCATTGCATTGTGCTAAATCGAGCTGCCAACTTTGGAGTAAAGTCGTCCTGTGTAATACAATGTAACTATGGAAAGATGAATATCATTTTGAAGCTCTCTTTCTCCTCTTTCCAATGATAGATAAACTGCCACCCAACGCCTTTTAGTTTTGCAGTGGCCGCGATTTCGATTACGAAAATAGCGAAAACTAAAAGGCATAGGGCGGTGGTTTGTACATCATTGGAAAGAGGAGAAAGAGAGCTTTAAAATGATATGCATCTTTCCATAGTTACTGCACTGCTCAGAGTCCCTTTAACCAATATACCATCCAGCCACCGCTGACAGGATGGCGAGGGCTAGTTTATGTGCTGATGGGGCCCCTTTGGCTCTGAACAGGGCCCCAAGCGACTGCTTTTGTTGCCTGGTTGGTAATCCGGCCCTGTGTAACAGTAACAAGCCTCAGCGCAGTCGGAAGTACTGCGCTGATTCCTTCCGCAGATCTGGACTCTCCAAGATGGGAGGAGTCAGACTGATAGTAGGAAGGTTAGTCTGAAAGTGACACTCAGGAGGAGATGCCACTGACAGGACGGGGAACCGCCTCCAATAGTGAGGTCGGTTCTCGAGGTCGGACAAGCCAGGTCGATACACACGGACAGATAAGGTACAAGATCAGGAGGCAAAAGCAGAGTCGAAGTACAGGCAAGGTTTGGCAACAGGGTATCAGATATATCAAGGTACAAAATCAGGAGACAGAAGCAGGGTCTAGGACGAGCCGGGGTTCGGCAACAGAGTATCAGAGATATCGAGGTACAAGATCAGAGTTCAGGAGGATAGTCGAGACAGGCAAAGGGTCATAACAGATAATCACAATCACACTAGTCCTTTAGCTATCAACAGAATCTAGCTAAGTGTAGGATTACAGCTCCAGCTGGTCCCGGCACACTTGCGGATCTGACTACGGATCTGAGTGCTCCCACGTATGTGATCGCACGCCAGACAAGGAACAAGTGAACAGCCTGCAGTATATATACTCAAGGACATTTCCAGGACCTCCCTAATTGCTGGACCAATGAAAGTTGTGAAAAATGTCAGCTGACCAGCCTGGTCAGCTGACTACTTCTGGCTGTTATATAAGCTCTGTCTCTGTGCGCGCGCGCGTGTCACTCTGAATCCTGGTGGACTATCAGTCCCAGCCACACCAGAACTGTCTTGGTATGCATCTTGAGCACCACGTGTGGGGGCCGCTTCCAATGCGGATTCCGCCGTTTTCAATGCGGATTCCGGCACTCTGCCTAAGCAGCATGCGGCGGTTTTTCAGCGTTGTGACGCCCTGCTGGACGCGGAAACAGCCGCCTCACCTTGAGAGACGGCGGCTTTTCCGCGTTTCCTTACAATCAGAAACTGATTGGAGGGCGGAGGCTACCTTGTCACTGAAATCTCATACACATTCTAGAGTGTTTTCAGCTAAGGTGGTCCAGGCCACCTAAGAATCTAGAGCGTGTACAGCAAACCCAGTATACAGTTAGTGTGCCTGCCTGTTACATTCAGTGTATGGTAATTTGTATAGTTAGAATATTGGTAATTTTATCTCCTAGCTGATTTATCCTCTTGCACCTCTGCTTAGGTGAGACAGGTGCTTAACTAAGCACCTGTCTCAGGTAGGACACAATATCCTGCAATGGTATAAAATGGCAGTGCAAATGAGAGAAATCTAGGACATACATACAGACTGTTTATCACTTTTCCAACCTCTCTCTTTCTGCATCTGCCATTATATATAGCTTTTAAGTACCATATTTTACTCGCTTCACATGCTTGCAAGCATACGTGCATCAACATATAATACCATATGTAAATGACAGGGACTGCCCACAGCCAAAGTAGTACAATCCCTGGTGATGAATAGGAAACATGAAAACCAATGCAATGCCCCATATAAAACAGAATAGAAGGACTGCAACACACCAACTCCATCGAGCAGCTTTATAACATCAAAGTACTACAAAGGCAGTAAAATAAGGCTGTCGTGTTCGGAGCCCTACTGCCTGCCTCTTAGCCATAGCCTCAAAATAAAGTACCAAACACATCCATATAAAAGTGCTAGAACCAGAACCACCCCCAATCTACATAAAATCTAAAACAGACAAAACAGTGTAAAGGATTTTTCATTTGTATATACTCATCTATAAGTCTAATACTTTAGGTCTGACCATTGTTGCCAACCGCCCGTAAATTTACGGGCAGCCCGTAATTTTTTATACAAATTGAGCTGCCCGTGAATGCTGTAAGGAATTCAGCAGCGTCCATAAAAGGGCGGCCTATTGGCCGCCCGCTCTGTTGCAGGAGGACTGCAGCGCAGTGGAAGGAGAGCTGTGGGCAGCGGTGGAGAAGGGGGGCAATCTCCCCCCCCCCTTCTCTCACCTTCGTGCTCTCCCTCCCTCGCTGACTGTCCCCCTCCTGATCTGTCTGGCAGTGGCGTTTGGCAGAGCGGGCGGGACTTACCTTCCGTCTCGCTCCTGCGCCGGAAGTTCTGCTGCTCTGGTCTGGACCAGACCAGAGTAGCGGCCGGCAGATCATCCCGCGCCGGCGACGAGAGAAGACGCAGGTAAGTTCCGCTCGCTGCCGCCTGCCACTGCCAGCCACTGCCACTCAATCACACACATATAACCCTGGCTACATCTACTGGGCACATATACATCTGGCTACATCTACTGGGCACATATATACCTCTGGCTACATCTACTGGGCACATATACATCTGGCTACATCTACTGGGCACATATGTACCTCTGGCCACATCTACTGGGCACATATACCTCTGGCCACATCTACTGGGCACATATACCTCTGGCTACATCTACTGGGCACATATATACCTCTGGCTACATCTACTGGGCACATATACATCTGGCTACATCTACTGGGCACATATATACCTCTGGCTACATCTACTGGGCACATATACATCTGGCTACATCTACTGGGCACATATACATTCTGGCTACATCTACTGGGCACATATATACCTCTGGCTACATCTACTGGGCACATATACATCTGGCTACATCTACTGGGCACATATATACCTCTGGCTACATCTACGGGGCACATATATACCTCTGGCTACATCTACTGGGCACATATACATCTGGCTACATCTACTGGGCACATATATACCTCTGGCTACATCTACTGGGCACATATACATCTGGCTACATCTACTGGGCACACATACATTCTGGCTACATCTACTGGGCACATATATACCTCTGGCTACATCTACTGGGCACATATACATCTGGCTACATCTACTGGGCACATATATACCTCTGGCTACATCTACTGGGCACATATACATCTGGCTACATCTACTGGGCACATATACATTCTGGCTACATCTACTGGGCACATATATACCTCTGGCTACATCTACTGGGCACATATACATCTGGCTACATCTACTGGGCACATATATACCTCTGGCTACATCTACTGGGCACATATACATCTGGCTACATCTACTGGGCACATATACATTCTGGCTACATCTACTGGGCACATATATACCTCTGGCTACATCTACTGGGCACATATACATCTGGCTACATCTACTGGGCACATATATACCTCTGGCTACATCTACTGGGCACATATACATCTGGCTACATCTACTGGGCACATATACATTCTGGCTACATCTACTGGGCACATATATACCTCTGGCTACATCTACTGGGCACATATACATCTGGCTACATCTACTGGGCACATATATACCTCTGGCTACATCTACTGGGCACATATACATCTGGCTACATCTACTGGGCACATATATACCTCTGGCTACATCTACTGGGCACATATGTACATCTGGCTACATCTACTGGGCACATATACATCTGGCTACATCTACTGGGCAGTGTGGGCACATATATACCTCTGGCTACATCTACTTGGCACATATAACCCTGGCTACATCTACTGGGCACATATACCTCTGGCTACATCTACTGGGCACATAGATATAACCCTGGCTACATCTACTGGGCACATATACCTCTGGCTACATCTACTGGGCACATATACATCTGGCTACATCTACTGGGCACATATACATCTGGCTACATCCACTGGGCACATATATACCTCTGGCTACATCTACTGGGCACATATACATCTGGCTACATCTTCTGGGCACATATACCTCTGGCTACATCTACTGGGCACATATAACCCTGGCTACATCTACTGGGCACATATACCTCTGGCTTCATCTACTGGGCACATATAACCCTGGCTACATCTACTGGGCACATATAACCCTGGCTACATCTACTGGGCACATATAACCCTGGCTACATCTACTGGGCACATATACCTCTGGCTACATCTACTGGGCACATATACATCTAGCTACATCTACTGGGCACATATACCTCTGGCTACATCTACTGGGCACATATACCTCTGGCTACATCTACTGGGCACATATACCTCTGGCTACATCTACTGGGCACATATACCTCTGGCTACATCTACTGGGCACATATAACCCTGGCTACATCTACTGGGCACATATAACCCTGGCTACCCATGGGCACATATACCTCTGGCTACATCTACTGGGGACATATAACCCTGGCTACATCTACTGGGCACATATAACCCTGGCTACATATACTGGGCACATATAACCCTGCCTACATATACTGGGCACATATAACCCTGCCTACATATACTGGGCACATATAACCCTGCCTACATATACTGGGGACATATACCTCTGGCTACATATACTGGGCACATATATCTGCTGGCTACATATACTGAGGACACTGGCTGTTTGCCATTATGTGCATTTACTGGTGAAAAGCTGTCTCATGTGCATTTACTGGTGAAAAGCTGTCTCTTATGTGCATTTAATGGTGAAAAGCTGTCTCTTATTATGTGCATTTACTGGTGCAAAGCTGTCTCTTATTATGTGCATTTACTGGTGAAAGGCGGTCTCTTATGTGCATTTACTGGTGAAAAGCTGTCTGTCATTACGTGCATTTACTGGTGAAAGGCTGTCTCTTATGTGCATTTACTGGTGAAACTCTGTCTCTCATTATGTGCATTTACTTGCCATGCCCACTTTAGTCGCCGCAAATTTCCTCGAACATGTTGCACCCTACCCATTTGACTGCCCCCTCATATGTGCCAGTCTAGAACCAGCCCTGTACCCCTGCCTACATATACTGGGCACATATACCCCTGGCTACCTGTTCTGGGGACATCTCTCCCCCTGGCTACCTGTTCTGGGGACATCTATATCCCTGGCCACCTATTCTGGGGACACCTATATACCTGGGCCTACCTATTTTTGGGGAACCACTGCTGTCAGATTAAATGTATTTTGGGGAACTGCTGCCAGATTATGTGTATGTTGGGGGAATCGCTTCGCTGCTGCCAGATTACATCTATTTTTTAGGAACCACTGCCATATTATCTGTATTTTGGAAGAACCTCTGACAGATTACGTGGATTTTTGGTGAAATGCTGTAAGATTACATGTATTTTGGGGGAAGGGGGGGAAACGCTATGGCAGAGCTCAAACTTCCCTGGCAGACCTTTCACAGCAATATTAAAATCATGTATATTTGGCCCCACCCATGACCACGCCCACATTCTGTTGCGTGGCCACGCCCATTTTTCGGCACGCCGCGGGGGTTTTGTCAGTAGAAAAAATCTTTTGTCAGTAAATTTTAAGGTATTTGTCAGTAAAAAATAACATGAAAGGTTGGCAACACTGGGTCTGACTCACTAAATAAAAGTTTAGGGGTCGACTTATACACAAGTCACGAGCAGCACTGAGTAATGTGTGTACTATTAGTGACATTCTCATTTGCAACAATTTACTCAGTGGTAAGCAACACTTTCTGGATAAAGGAAATGCTATGAAAACACAGATCTGAAAGTCCTAGCCACAGGATTTAACATGAAAGGGCAGGGGAAAAATATTGGGCTGCAAGAGGCGGAGTGAATGGGACAGGGGTGATAATGGCTGCAATACTGTATGCAGTGCATTCATGTATCCCTCCCCCCCCCCCCTGGTCCCCAAGTGCAGCTGTTAATTCTTCCTTGTCCCCAAGTGCAGCTGTTAACTTTGCTGGGTAGACTTATACTTGAGTCAATAAAAAATTCCAGCTGAAGAGGGTCAAATACTAGAGTCGACTTATACATGAGGTCAACTTATATTCGAGGATATATGGTATTTACAGCTAAATTGACATTGATTGCACTAAATGCCATTTCACACCTAAATAACACTGACCAGCATTCAATTCATATAGAAAATCAAAATACAAAGTTGCCTTTTAGCAAGTAACGCCCCAAGGGGCGTTACACCATCTACCAACCTTCCCTTCCTCCACCGAAGGGGTTCATCCTCCAGATCAGGTGTTTTTATACCTACATTTGTTATGGATGTGAATATTATGATGGCCACCCTTGTTTTAGGACCCTTGCTTGCTGGACCCCCAGGCTGTGAGAGTCACCAGGGGTAGGCAAGCAAAAGGGTGTGAACATTGGGGGCCCATCAAAGTTTTGATGAAGGAGTAGGACCCAATGATTTGTAGTTACACTGACCCCTGTAACGCACCATTTCTGAAGGACCTTGTCAAAAATAGTCCAAAATTTGAATGAACAACTGTTTTTTTTCCACCATACAATAATACCATACATTCAGTAGAATGAAGTGTAATAATGTGTTATTTTACAGGTTAGCATGAGACTCTCGTATCTGCTCTCCAGCCTCATCATTATCCTGCTTAATGTCAACAACTGTCACGGACGCCTAAAAACTCAGAATAAGAAGAAATATGTTACCAGGAAAACCTATCCAAATACACCTAAAACCAGTCGCCCAGTTATGCCAGGACAACTCTTCTATAACGGCAAACGTCTTTCTATACCATTTAACGACACTGAAGAGATGATTGTCTACATGACCAACTATACCATGTTTCCCGATGCTCTACACTTTCCTCGGTCCAGCAACATTGAAAATGCTGAGGACTTCTTAGGACCATGCATGAACACCACAGTGGAGCACGAGATCAACAAAGAGAGACTTTCAGAACTACGCAAGGGTGAAGAGGTTTATATGAGGGTGGCCACTCATGTCATAGAGTACCTTTGCTTAGAGCAATATAGCAATATAGGTGAGATGTCTACTGCAAGCCTATGTGTTGTGGCAACAGCCTTCATAATACCCTTCATTCTGAAAGTGCTGTGCTGAAAGAGCAGTGTAGATACCAGTCACCAAATAGAATTTATGGCAGTCAGTTTTCTTTTTAATAAACAAACATATGTCGATATCTGTCCTACTGAGGTGTTTACAAAATGTAGGCTGAGTTTACACAGATGGGTTTGAGGGCAGTTAAGAATTGTTACACCTGAAAACTGTTAGTGTTATTTAATTGAAAACTACCCAGCCTGTCCATACTCATGTGGTTGGGAGAAGCACAGTTGACGGTGGTGGGAAAACCTTGACATGCAGCTTCTGGGCACTGGTTACCACCCTCAGCTATGCACCAGTTAAAGGACACCTGAGGTGAAAATAAACTAATGAGATAAACTATTGTATCTATCTTCCTTCTCCTAAAAATGACTTTTTAAGATATTCCACAGTTTTATTTTATGTTTAAATCTACTTTTTAAGTTTTAAATGTTTTATTGCTTTTGCTCAATGATACATTCAATGAAGTATGCCAGAGCTAAAATCTATGAACTATTGACCCTTGTAATCTCTTTCCTGCCCTCAGAAGCCATTTTCTGCTAGGAAAGTGTTTTATAGTTGGAATTTCTTATAAATGAGGGTCACACTGTAGTCACTTCCTGTCTGAGTCAAGACTGAGTCAGCCACTTACATACCTGATATACTGTATAACTCTTTCAGACAGAGAAATAAAAAAAGGAACACAGGATAGTTATTTGTGTGCTAGGCACTGTACCTACCCATGTCTATCTCATCATGTCACATGCCACCTCGGGTATACTTTCAGGCAACAGTATAGAAACAAACACAGTCCCCATTTTAAAGTGGATCAAATTCCTACATCTAACACCCTCAGAAATGTCCACGAAACTCAGACTTGGGGTGTCGTTTATCTGCTAGAAATAAAAAAATAAAACAAAAACATTCCAATCCATTATCTCTTAACAGACCACCATGAATGTGCTGTGCTTGGTGTATATGCCTAATGCAACTGAATTCCACCTGGTGGCTGTATCAGTATATGAAGATTGGAGGTTTTGTGCAGTAGTCAGAAATGCACTGTGTACGTATCATGACCTTCAGCATTGTGATCTGGTTCATTTGAGCTGCTCTCCCAAAGAGACCATCCAACCCAAGTGTCACCCATGCCGAATAAACCTCTACAAATCGCCAATATATGTATGAGTTAATTGTTATCCACAATTCATGTTGAAATTCTGTTCAGCCATGGCTTTTTACAAACCACACATTCAAGGTATATTCAAAAATCCTACAGAGATATGAGTGACTTCATTATAGAGATCTCAATATTACCCTATCATTACCCTATCATTATAGATCTATGGAAGGTTCTGTCTTGATGGCATATAAATACTGTAGACTGGCTGCAATGCTCATCCTCTGTACTTTCTTAATCAGTCACATGGAGCAGGTGTACAAAGTAGATGCTCTGAATGTCCTAATCTATGCGGTTGTTCCATAGTTAGAGGATTAGCATTACTCCTGGAAAAACTAGCATAGTTACAGTTACCTTCAAGACAGGCGTGCTCTACACCTGAAAGCTGGATGGCCGCCAGCCACCATAGATGCCCATTGAAGTTTGTATTTTAAAACACTGTATTTGTTAATACTCTACTGCTACTACTTTGTTAGAGTGGAACTAAACCCCAAAAACATTTTTTAGATATAGATAAGGCAAGGAGGATACAGACCATGACCTCGATTCATCATTGTCTTTGCGATAACGTTATCCAGTTCGTTAAATTCCCGAATTCAAAGTTTATCGATTTCTAGTTGTATTCATCAAAGTTTTTCCGCATTCGGTAACGTGTCGATATTTCCATTTTACTGTGGTAACTTAAAGGGACACTTAAGTCAAACAAAAAAAATGAGTTTTACTCACCTAGGGCTTCCAATAGCACCCTGCAGCTGTCCGGTACCCTCGCCGTCTCCCTCCGATCCTCCTGGCCCCGCCGGCAGCCACTTCCTGTTTCGGTGACAGGAACTGACAGGCTGGGGACGCGAGTGATTCTTCGCGTTCCCAGACACATTAGCACCCTCTGTGCTGCTATATGGTATATGATATATGCTATAGCAGCAGGGGCGTAGCAACAGGGGTTGCAGAGGTTGCGACCGCATCGGGGCCCTTGGGTCAGAGGGGCCCCAAAAGACCTTCCCTCAACTACAGTTTTAGCTCTCTATTGGTCCTGTGCTCATAATAATCACTTCTAAAGATACGTTGAATAGTAGTAATCATTAACAAACTGTTCCCCATCCCCTTCTTGCACCTCTGACACTGTAGTTGCCATTGGCAGGTTTTGGTGCACCGTATCAATTGTTATGTATAGAGTCCTTGGGGGGCCCCATTGTAAAACTTGCATCGGGGCCCACAGCTCCTTAGCTACGCCACTGTATAGCAGCATAGATGGCGCTATTGTGGCCAGGAACGCGAATAATCACTCGCGTCCCCAGCCTGTCAGCTCCTGTCACCGAAACAGGAAGTGGCTGCCGGCGGGGCCAGGAGGATCGGAGGGAGACGGCGAGGGCACCAGACAGCTGCAGGGGGCTATTGGAAGCCCTAGGTGAGTAAAACTCATTTTTTTTTTGTTTGACTTAAGTGTCCCTTTAATACAAGGCCATAAGATTCCCGTGGAATTGTGGGTGAAAAGGCAGTCCTTTGAACACAACGTAGCAACATTCCGAAAAGGGCTTAACACCTGGACTAGGATTCTGGAAGTGCCTTGGGACAATTCCACAATGTTGCCAGCTGTGGCTTTGATAGGATCCTTTTCTGAAACAATATAGTGCAGCTAGCAATTTAGTTAACCCTGGCACTGCCTGTGTTCTCTTACAAGATGATTCAAGAGAAATGCTGATGTCCTGGTTTAGCAAATAAATCCATTATCTTGCAAACTGACATAGTTCTAGACCTTATTCTTGCCCTTCTGCGCCTTTGAATCACTCTCAGCTGATACAGAACCACTTCAAATGGCTCCATCTTCTCTGTCAGCAATGGTTTGACAGGAATAATGACAGAGCAGTGAAGGAGATGACTAATGCTAAATTTAACGCTAAACCACGCCCTCTTTCATTTTCATGAATTGCACTTTCTTCTGTTTTATCGCATCCTTACCGAATGATTACTGAATGCTCGCTAACAGCTGTAGATAACTTTGATGAATCCTGAAATCAACTTATCGAGTTCGGTATTTTACCGAGCTGTCGGTAATTGATTCGATAAGTCTTGATGAATCGAGGCCCATATGTCACCAAGGATGAATTTATTATTTTTCCGTCCCTAGGCCAACTTTCTTGCAGCTTCCCTTCCATTCTGTAGCACCCCCTCCTATTCCTTGTGCAGCCCCCTCTTCCATGTCTAACATTCATGTACAACAGCCTCCCTATCTCCATGTGTTGCTCCTTATTTGCAAACTTTGTATTCCATTTGCATCTTCTTCCTCCATATGCAGCAATCCCTCTTCCATGTCCAGCCGCCCCTTGGCCAGCAGCCGCCAAAGGCCCGGGCGGGGGCCTTTCTAGAAATTCGTCCCACTTTATTGCCTGTTTACAGGAGAGACTTTTCTAAGGTCTCACCATCACTAGTGATGGTCAATAAAAGGCAAAGCATTCTGGCTTGCTTGTAAATGTTTGTGATAGTTGTATGCTGCTTGGAATTGGGAAAATCAAATGTAATTCATCTCTATTTTAACTGGCTCAGTTCGAGGCTACATACAATTTGCATGATATGTGCATGCAAGCTGGAACTATTGACATCTCAATGACCATCTCCACTTAGCATTCGCCATTCTTTATGGGGCATCCACCCAGTCTTTCATTCCTAAAAGCAGTCTGTATGTTAAGGTGACGGTCATGTGATATCACAGAATGCATGGAATGTCTGAAGTCATTCTAATAAAGCAATATGAACTTTGCTGGACCTGCAGATGTAAGTGGTGAAAGGATGATCAATGTTCAGTACCACTGCAATCATCTCACACCTCGATGGTACCCCCCAAAAATATAACGTCTTTCCAGAGGAGTCAATCAGGGCTATGTCACTTTAGTGGATGGTACGACCCATGTCACATGACTCATAAAATGCCAACAGAGGATTGCTGATATACAGTAAATCATCTGTTCCCAAAGATTTTCTGTTAGGCCTTTTACACTGTGTCCCTTTGCGTTCCATTACACTGGACATTATAATCACATCCCAATGCTATGCAATTATATGTCTTTATTACAGAGATGGATTAAGATGTAAGGGGGCCCTAGGCAAGGTAGTAGATTTGGGCCCCCTTGTGATGCTTTTGGTAAGCTGAAGTGAAGAAAGGTCAGAGAAGCTGGCAGGTGGGCCCCTTGACACCCAGTAGGCCCCAAGGACCTGCCTAGGTTGCCTGGTGGATGATTCTGCTCTGACTGTTGCATTCTATTTGCAACGCAACGTGCATAGTGTTAAAGAAGCTTTACAAATGGTTTGCTCTGTAGGGAGCCTAATGCTGGGCATACACGAGTCGACGGGCCCTTATCAATCGAGCCGCTGATGGCTCGATTGATAATTTCCGACGTGTCCGATCACGCGGCAGATCGATTCCGCGCTTGATCCCCGCGGGCGGACAATAGAAGACAAACGAAAGGAAGATAAGAAACGAGCGGGAATCGATCCGGGCGCCCGCGGGGATGCAGCAGGAGTCGATCCGGCGGCTAATCGAGCCACTAAGTCGACTCGTGTATGCCCAGCATTATTGACCGGCCAGGTGATTCAACTTCAAACTACTGTTAATGGAGACAATTGTTGCTATCTGCTACCGGCTATAGAAAAGCATTTGCAGTAAACATCATTGAAAATAAGGGATTTCACACGTGTTTATTGCTGGAGTTCATGTGACATTGAAGTGCAGCTAAACATATTTCTTTTCTCTCAGAATTTGAGTCATTGTACCCATTCACAATCTTCGTTGCATGATCAGTTCCATAGTACTGCAGTACTGATATAATTACATAATACTGCTAATCACTATATAATATTCTACAGCACTATGATTACTATATGTAATAATATTATCTTGTAGTTGTCACAAGCAATTAAACTGTGTTACCATGTAAAGTTAGCAAAAGTCAATCAGTCATAACGCAAGCAAGTCATGTGAAACATATTGAAATGTCAGTATTGCCTCCCCGGCTGCTAATTAGAATCAAATTCAATAATTATCTGGTACACCTTGGAATATAATTGACCTGTCTTGTAATACAGTTATGCAATTATCATGCCTGATTCTTAATCCAATACTATAGTATAATTCTGTATCAAAGTTACTCAGATTACTCTCAAAGTGGTGTTTATGCATCTGGCCTGTAGATGGCACTGTGCTACTTGCATGTCCTATAAGATGATCTGTACTGCTGTGGGTTGTTGGTTCCTGTTTATGCATGCCAGATACATGGAGGAAAGTGTGTAGATAGCGGCTGAAGTTTGTAAATATACCCAGATCCAGTTATTCTACATCTGATATTACTGAACACAACATCAACGGAACCAGTATGTTTCAGATCACAGAACATCCTTTATCTAGCATTTAAATATATGCCTGTTTATCTAGTTTCCTTGATACATGGCTAGCAATGGGCCATTCCACCATCATCATCATTTCAGTTCATATGCTTGATAAAGGATGTCCTGTGAATCGAAAGACTGGTTTCATTACTGTGACGGGAGCCTGCGTGGCTTTAATTGAAAATCTCAAACTATTGTATGAAAATAAGAAATTGGGTACAGTGATTACATATGTGTAATACAAGACATAAGGATAAAGTTGCCATTCAACAATTATACTCCAAGGTGTACCAGAAAATTATTGAATTTAATTGGATGATGTGGTGATCACTATGGTACAACTTATATTATCCTCTTTTTGATACATTGCCAGATATTGGTACCTTTACAAATACTAGTGGCATTCCAGTAACGTACTGTTCTCCACCATATGCAAGCTATGTATTCCAGGCTGCATCTCAGTGTGGGGTAACATAAAGGCAAAGAAATCCCAGCTGTTTGAACTTCATCTCTCAAAGCATGCCACACCCTAAATCCAGTCGTTTGCCTGTGATCACATCTGTCCGTTGCTACAGACATAGGTACAGTTGCAGCTGAGTTGCCAACGCAGCCACGCAGGTGTGAAACAATAGGGGGAGGAGCTTCTGCAACAGCAAGCAGGACCAGAGCTGTGGGGTCCACTCACTTATCCTCTCTCTTTCCAGCACAGGAGTCCATCCTCTAGATCAGAAGTCCTTATAGCCAGACTTGCTATGGGCAGGGGATCATGATGGTCATAAATCTTATAAAGCCGCTGGCAGAAGAGATGTAAACTGGGGGGGGGGGGGGGGGTGTCACTGAAGTTTTGCTGGAGGGACCCGTGATTTGCAGTTACATCTCTGTAGCCACAGAAGAAAAACATCAGCCCTGAAGCGGCTACATAGTTGGATTAGCTGCAGTTCTCAGTGATGCTGGGGATAGTGTGTGGGTACTGGTGGGAGCCAACCCCCTCTGCAACACTTGCACCTCTAGGTATGTGCCTAGTATGCTTGATAAATCCGGCACTGAATGTATTGCATTATGTAACACTGTTTATGTATTTCATGTGTTTATGTGTATTTTATGTATTTTGTAAAGATTAAAAACAAATAAACTATGTGTGTATGGACTGGTACGCGCATCATGGCTGATCAGTAGTACGTGCCTCTGTATTCATTCTTCAGAAAAATAGTATAATAAACGCATTCATTAACCTCCCTGGCCTTATGATTATTTCCAGATTTAGGTTCTAAAAGCCATGCAATTTTTTTTACAAGCTTTTAGACCCTAAAAACAAGAAGAAAAAAAAAACATACCATGGAGAGATCTGCAGCCGCTCCTGCATATAACTCACTCAGATTCTTGATTACCACTCTGAGCTGCAGATTTCCCTCCCCAGCCTGACTCTGGATTGCCGCTAAGGAGGTTAAGTGTGAGTTAAACATGCACTTCTGTTTCAGCCTCAACCTTTGCCTCGTTTCCGCTTATATTATCTATAAATGGTGGCACTATAAGGAAGACACTGTAATTGTGTTATTAACCCATTAGCAGCTTCAATAGAGTTCTCTCGTTTGAGATAAGTTCGCTGCTTTTGACGTCGGCCGAACTGGTTGTGCTGTAAATTCTTGGAATGCTTTGATCTCTCTCTACTGAGCAGACAATATAGAAACTAAAAGCAGAAGTTCTATTATTGTCTCACACTGCCCCCTGGTGACAGGTGACCATAAATTAGGGCCTTTACAATGATAATGTTGTTTACCACCCTCTACTGTATGACCACATCACCAGAGGGACTAAAAACAATTTCTCCCTAATAATGTAAACATTTATTGAATGTAACTTAACTACCTAACGGCCATGTCACGCGGATAGGCGTAAACGGGGCAGCTCCACCAGGCCCAGGCAATTGGAGTTAAGTCCAGGGGGAGTGGTTTGCAGGGGATCAGGGGGACAGCCGATCGCTGTCATTGGCTGGCGGGAGGAGGGTGGGAAAATAAATAAATAAATAAATACATGCATTTATTTAAAAAAACAACCTAAATAAATAAATAAACACGGCAGCAGCGATCAGAGCCCACCATAAGAAAGCTCTGTCGGTGGGCAGAAAGGGAATCACTTGTGTGCTGAGTTATATGGCCCTGCAGCGAGCCCTTAAACCTGCAGTGGCCTGAATTGTAATAAATAGCCTGGTCACTAAGAGGGGTTGGGTGTAAGCCTACAGCCTTCAAGTAGTTAATGAATGAAATGGCTTATATTTTATTTTTTAGTGTTTGCTCATTGTAAAATCTTTCCTCTCCCTCATTTACATTCTTAAATTTATCTCAGGTGTCGACATCTTTACTGCTGGCAAGTTGCTTCACTTTGGAATGTTTGGTTTGTTGTGTGTGTTGATGTGAGCAGAGAAACAACACCTGGTCTGTCTGAGCGATCTGGGGCAGATGGCTGCATAACTAAATAGCCTAGGTTAAACATCACTTGGAGGGAAGGGTTACATATCAATATACAGTACAGTCCTGGTTATCCAGAACTCAACTAACCAGCAGTCTCAACCAACCAACGCAAGTTGCCAACAGTACTCACAGTGGTGAAGGCCAATTTCTTAGGCTGTTTGTGGGATCTGCTGGGCTTGAAGGAAACCTGAGACGTCATAATAAAAAGTTGTTATACTCACTGTGGGCTTCCTGCAGCTCCAAGAGCTGGGATGCGTCCCGCGCCGCTCTTCCGAGTGCCTCTGTTCAGCCACAATCAGTCGCGCCAGTCGGCTCTCTGTGCATGCGTAGAAGAGCCGACTGGTGCGTCTGAGACAGTTACTGGGACTGATTGCGGATGAACAGATGCATTTTGGAGGACAGTGAGGAACACATCACTGCTCATTGGGCTGGAGGAAGCACCAGGTAAGTATTAAATCTTTTTATTATGATGTCTCTGGTACACTTTAAAGGAATACTTAAGCCAAACAAAAAAAATGATATTTACTCACCCGGGGCATCCCTCAGCTCCCTGAAGCTGGATGGTGCCCTCGCAGCCCCGCTCCGATCGTCCTGTCCCCGCCGGCGGCTACTTCCGGGTTCGGCGACCGCCGCCGACAAGCTGAGAATGCGGCTGATTCTCCGCGTTCCCAGCCGCTATATCACCCTCTATATATATATATATATATATATATATATATATATATATATATATATATATATACGCTATAGCAGCATAGAGGGTGATATAGCGGCTGGGAACGCGGAGAATCAGCCACGTTCCCAGCCTGTCAGCGGCTGTCGCCGAACCCGGAAGTGGCCGCCGGCGGGGACAGGATGATCGGAGCGGGGCTGCGAGGGCACCATCTAGCTTCAGGGGGCTGAGGGATGCCCCAGGTGAGTAAATATCATTTTTTTTTGTTTGGCTTATGTATTCCTTTAAGGACTGGGTTCCACAGCTCTCCCAAGATTAATACACTTTCAATAATGTATTTAACATTGAATACAGAGTTCATGGTATGTATATAGAGTGGGGTATAGTACTGTGTTAGCTGGGTCTATTTTAACATTGAGTCTCAAGCAATCAGAAAGCACACCTATCTGGCATCAGCCCATTTTACAAAGAATGTCACAAAGTGAGAAATATAAAAGCAGTGGTGAAAATCTGAAGGAAACTCTACCCATTCCGTACTCTACCAAATAATACTAAATATTGGGGTTGATTTACTATAACAAATAGCGTGCCTTATCAGAGTTAACCGGCCTTATCAGAGTTGCATAGCGAGCGCTACAAATTATGCCTGCTATTTGGCAGTGACGAGAGCTCCACTCGTCCTGCCCTGAGCCCCTGCGGGTGCAATCACTTTAAAGGACATTATTCCCGCACTTTGATTGGCCCAATAGGCTGCCTGTCAAGTTTCCTGTCAAATGACAGGCAGCCTATTGTGCTAATCAAAGTGCGGGGGTAATCTCCTTTAAAGCGACTGGACCCGCAGGGGCTCAGGGCAGGACGAGTGGAGCTCTCGTCACTGCCAAATAGCAGGCATAATTTGTAGCGCTCGCTACACAACTCTGATAAGGCGTGTTCAATCTGATAAAGTGTGTTAAATCTGATAAGGCATGTTAACTCTGATAAGGCACGCTATTTTTGTTATATTGAATCAACACCATTGTTTTTTATATTTGTCTTTGCATCTATATTTACCAACTTCTGGTCTGGACAGGCAGTAGAAAAATGTCTCCCCAAAGGAAACAGCAGTAAAAACCCAGAAATAGATGTAACACACACTCATCGAAACCGAAATAAAAGTATTAGGACGAGTTACTGCAGATACAATGATAGCGAGGTCTAACAAAACCCCAAACTGGTGGGAGCTAAATCTGGGTAAGTGGATATAATATTCACAAACACCTGATTACTTAAACTAACAACACAATTGTTGCCTCTTTGGTAGGATATAAAACGTAACTTTTAATAAATAAAGATATAAAATACACCCAGAGCTGGCTGTCTTAATTACAAACTCATAACTTATGAACTAGGGGTCTATAATAAGCAACGCTGGAAAGATTACTTCCCCCCCTTACAGTTCATATCGTCAATAATAAATTACACAAAACCCCCACCAAAATAACCCAACATGTTTCACTTCCTAGCGGAAGCTTTTTCAAGGGAACAAAGTGAAGTGCAAAAGTGCATTGGTGCTAAGGTGCAATATTATTAAAACAAAGAAAATAACATGAGTCAAACAGCGTGTCCGCTCATGACAGCAGCCTAAATGAACTGGCTTATTTAGGAGTCCTTTTATACTTCCTGGACAGTCACATGGGTGTGGGTGTGTTCCCAACTCCACCCATTTGTGAAAAAAGTCCTGGTGATTGGTCCCTGGGCTTGTCAGAAAATGGCCCAGCCAATCAAAGAGACTCTCCATTAGGACCCATTGATACCAGATATCCCCTTATTCTATGTCCACTACACTCCTTAGATCAATATTTCATTTCCCTGTGTGTTTAAAATACTCTATAATCCATAGATTAGTCGCTCCTGGTAGCGCTAATACACAGAGTAAGAAGTATCGTATTTCCACGCTCCCCATTGGCTAACACCTTTTCCAAGCTCAGCAGCAGAGTGCCCAATCAGATTCTGGTCACACCCATCTCCCAACAAATCACCAATCAGCTCTCCCCACGGAACACGTCCAATAAGTCCGTGCGGAAGCCTATGTACTGAGGCACAGGATGAGTCACTACTCATCAGTGAAGAGCGAAAATGCAAATATTCTTTTCGCTGAATTTTCGCGAAAATAAGTACTATTTTCGTTTCGAAAGGCGAAAATTCGCCGAATATTTTCGCATTAATTTTCGCTTAATGTCCGTTTTTTCGCATTGAATATCTAAGCCCCCTTACAAGCTAGAATCACCAAATTTGCAGGGTATATTAAGGAGATATGTGGGTACAAGAGGAAAAAGAATTTTTTCAAAAAGACCTTATAGTTTTTGAGAAAATCGATTTTAAAGTGTCAAAGGAAAAAAGTATACATTTAAATGCAGTAAATGACAGTTACTGTAGCAAACCTAGCAGTAGTGTAAATTTACTAATATCAAAAGAAAGGGCCAAGTGTAAGTGACATGGGCTAAGTGCCAAGTGCAAACTGCCAAGTGCAAAGGGCCGAGTGCCAAGTGCAAAGGGCCGAGTGCCAAGTGCAAAGGGCCGGGTGCCAAGTGCAAAGGGCCAAGTGCAAGTGCAAAGGACCAAGGGTCAAATGAAAAGGGCCAAGTGCAAAGGGCCCTTGGCTCTTGGCCCTTTGCCATTGCACTTGGCCCTTTTCATTTGACACTTGGCCTTGGCCCTTTGCACTTGCAATTGGCCCTTTGCATTAGGCCCTTTGCACTTGGCCCTTTGCACTTGGCCCTTTGCACTTGCAATTGGCCCTTTGCACTTGCAATTGGCCCTTTGCACTTGCAATTGGCCCTTTGCACTTGGCCCTTTGCCCTTGGCCCTTTGCCCTTGCACTTGGCCCTTTGCACTTGACCCTTTGAACTTGGCCCTTTGCACTTGGCCCTTTGCACTTGGCCCTTTGCACTTGCAATTGGCCCTTTGCCTTTGCACTTGGCCCTTTGCACTTGGCCCTTTGCACTTGCACTTGGCCCTTTGCACTTGGCCCTTTGCACTTGGCCCTTTGCACTTGCACTTGGCCCTTTGCACTTGGCCCTTTGCACTTGGCCCTTTGCACTTGCAATTGGCCCTTTGCCTTTGCACTTGGCCCTTTGCCTTTGCACTTGGCCCTTTGCCTTTGCACTTGGCCCTTTGCACTTGCACTTGGCCCTTTGAACCTGCACTTGCACTTGGCCCTTTGAACCTGCACTTGGCCCTTTGCACTTGGCCCTTTGCCTTTGCACTTGGCCCTTTGCACTTGGGCACTTGGCCCTTTGCACTTGGCCTTTGCACTTAGCCCTTTGCCTTTGCACTAGGTCCTTTGCACTTGGCCCCTTGCACTTGCACTTGGCCCTTTGCACTTGGCCCTTGGCCCTTTGCACTTGGCCCTTTGCCCTTGCACTTGGCCCTTTGCACTTGACCCTTTAAACTTGGCCCTTTGCACTTGGCCCTTTGTCCTTTGCACTTGGCAGTTGGCCCTTTCTTTTGATATTAGTAAATTTACACTACCTCTAGGTTTGCTTAAAGAGGAACTCCAGTGAAAATAATGTAGTAAAAAAAGTGCTTCATTTTTTACCATAATTATGTATAAATGATTTAGTCAGTGTTTGCTCATTGTAAAATCTTTCCTCTCCCAGATTTACATTCTGACATTTATTACATGGTGACATTTTTACTGTGGGCAGGTTATGTAGCTGCTCCTAGCTGTTTTGGCTGTTAGAGACAGCTGTAAACAGCTAATTCCTGTCTGTGAACCTTGTTACATTGTGGCAGTTTGCCCAGAGTACCGCGGTACTCAGAGCTTCTTGTGGGAGGGGTTTCAGCACAAAATCAGTCATACAGCACCCCCTGATGGTGTGTTTGTGAAAAGCATTATATTTATCATGTAAAAGTGGGTATCAGCTACTGACTGGTATAAAGTTCAATTCTTGGTTGGAGTTTCTCTTTAAGTAACTGTCATTTACTGCATTTAAATGTATAGTTTTTTCCTTTGAAACTTTAAAATTGATTTTCTCAAAAACTATAAGGTCTTTTTGAAAAATTTATTTTTCCTCTTGTACCCACATATCTCTTTAATATACCCTGCAAATTTGGTGATTCTAGCTTGTAAGGGGGCTTAGATATTCAATGCGAAAAAACGGACATTAGGCGAAAATTAATGCGAAAATATCAATGCGAAATTTCGCCTTCGAAGCAAAAATAGTTCTTATTTTTCGCGAAAATTCGGCGAAATCGAAAATGGGATTTTCGATGCGAAAATGGCTTTGGCGAAAATTCGCAAGCAACACTGCTACTCATGCGAGTGGCTCATCTCGCAGAGTGACCCACCATCGGAGTCAGTGCTGAACAGCTGCTCCATCTCCGGTTCGACTCCCACCCTCAGCAAAATATTTTATACCTCTGTATTATTAACTCATATTTATATGGGAGGAAATTACTGTGTAGTCCTCAATTGGGAATATATATTAATGTCTGTTCTATTGTTGTATAGCTCATATGATGGTAGGTAAAAACGACACAGGTGTTTATTTTAGGAAGATCATATAGCAGATGGAGGATCTTGGCATTCATACACCCTCATACAATGGGGCCCATAAAATGCTCTTAATGATCAAAGGAGGGGGAAGTGGAAGAGGGGAGGGTCCATTATTGTTCTTATTAACCCACATGTATACTAAGGTTAGTTGTCATTGCCGAAGCTTCAGATGGAAATACACAGCTAGAGGATCACTATAAAAAAGAGTATGTGTGAACATATCCATATTCTCCAGAATTCTTAACCCCCCAACTAGAGATGAGCGTAATGACCTAATTACGATTTCGTGAAATTTCGCGTAATTAGTGTAATTACGATTATGGCCGTAAGTACATAATCGTAATGAAGAAGGATTTCGCGAAATTTCGCGTAAGCGTAATTTTCGCGTAATTTTCGCATTACAATGGTTATTTGTTCATGCCGTAATTTCGCATTAAACGCTACCGTAATTTCGCATTAAACCGTAACGCTACGTATAATATAAAAAAGCCGCCGACTTTAAGGGTTAATAGCAAAGCCCCCTTAAATGCTAAGAGCCTCAAATTTGGAGAATATATTAAGGAGATCAGGAGGAATAAGAGTAAAAAATTTTTTTTCAAAAAGACCTTATAGTTTTTGAGAAAATCGATGTTAAAGTTTCAAAGTAAAAATGTATACATTTAAAAACCCGACGACTTTAACGGTTAATAGCAAAGCCTGCTTAAAGTTTAGGAACACCAAATTCCTAGGGTATATTAAGGGGATCAGTGGGAATAAGAGGAAAAATTTTTTTTTCAAAAAGACCTTATAGTTTTTGAGAAAATCGATTTTTAAGTTTCAAGGGCAAAAATGTCTTTTAAATGCGGAAAATGTCAGTTTTTTTTGCACAGGTAACAATAGTGTATTATTTTCATAGATTCCCCCAAGTGGGAAGAGTTTTACTTACTTCGTTCTGAGTGTGGGAAATATAAAAAAAAAACGACGTGGGGTCCCCCCTCCCAGACCTCTTTAACCCCTTGTCCCCCATGCAGGCTGGGATAGCCAGAATGCGGAGCACCGGCCGCGTGGGGCTCCGCACCCTGACTATACCAGCCCGCATGGTCCATGGGTTGGGGGGTCTCGGAAGGGGAGGGGCAGCCAAGCTTTCCCCTCCCCCTCCGAGCCCTTGTCCAATCCAAGGACAAGGGGCTCTTCTCCACCTCCGATGGGCGGTGGAGGTGGAGGCCGCGATTTCCTGGGGGGGAGGTTCATGGTGGAATCTGGGAGTCCCCTTTAAAAAGGGGTCCCCCAGATGCCCACCCCCCCTCCCAGGAGAAATGAGTATAGAGGTACTTGTACCCCTTACCCATTTCCTTTAAGAGTTAAAAGTAAATAAACACACAAACACATAGAAAAAGTATTTTAATTGAACAAAAAACATAACCACGAAAAAAGTCCTTTAATATTCTTAATTAACCATTAATACTTACCTGTCCCTTTAAATAAATGATCCCACGCAATATCCTCGGAAATGTTCTATCAGTTACAATGTAACAAAGTTATTACAATGTAACAACTTTGTTACATTGTAACTACGCCGCACCCGACGCCACTCGCCGCTCAGCCGCCGCATACGCGTCCGTGCAGGACGCTAAGTCCCCGCAGCTCCCGCTGTCCACCCCGCCCACATCTGTCACCCACATGTCACCCACATGTGGGTGACATGTGGGTGACATGTGGGAGAGGCGGGGAGGGCAGCGGAGCCGGCGGGGACTTAGCGTCCTGCACGGACCCGACAGAGCTCTGAGCTATATAGCTCAGAGCTCTCTAAAGCATCTTTGTATTTGGGCTCCAAGGAGCCCCATTGGTCCTTAGCAGACCAATGGGGTTCCTTCAAATCAGAAGGAACCCCATTGGTCTGCTAAGGACCAATGGGGCTCCTTGGAGCCCAAATACAAAGATGCTTTCGAGAGCTCTGAGCTATAGCTCAGAGCTCTGTCGGGTCCTGCAGCACAGACGCGGTGGCGGCGGCGGCGGTGAGTGACGTCGGGTGCGGCGTAGTTACAATGTAACAAAGTTGTTACATTGTAATAACTTTGTTACATTGTAACTGATTAGTATATTTCCGAGGATATTGCGTGGGAACTGGCTTTTAAAGGGACAGGTAAGTATTAATGGTTAATTAAGAATATTAAAGGACTTTTTTCGTGGTTATGTTTTTTGTTCAATTAAAATACTTTTTCTATGTGTTTGTGTGTTTATTTACTTTTAACTCTTAAAGGAAATGGGTAAGGGGTACTACAAGTACCTCTATACTCATTTCTCCTGGGAGGGGGGTGGGCATCTGGGGGACCCCTTTTTAAAGGGGACTCCCAGATGCCACCATGAACCCCTCCCCAGGAAATCGCGGCCTCCACCTCCACCGCCCATCGGAGGTGGAGAAGAGCCCCTTGTCCTTGGATTGGACAAGGGCTCGGAGGGGGAGGGGAAAGCTTGGCTGCCCCTCCCCTTCCGAGACCCCCCAATCCATGGACCATGCGGGCTGGTATAGTCAGGGTGCGGAGCCCCACGCGGCCGGTGCTCCGCATTCTGGCTATCCCAGTCTGCATGGGGGACAAGGGGTTAAAGAGGTCTGGGAGGGGGGACCCCACGTGGTTTTTTTTTTATATTTCCCACACTCAGAACGAAGTAAGTAAAACTCTTCCCACTTGGGGGAATCTATGAAAATAAAACACTATTGTTACCTGTGCAAAAAAAACTGACATTTTCCGCATTTAAAAGACATTTTCGCCCTTGAAACTTAAAAATCGATTTTCTCAAAAACTATAAGGTCTTTTTGAAAAAAAAATTTTTCCTCTTATTCCCACTGATCCCCTTAATATACCCTAGGAATTTGGTGTTCCTAAACTTTAAGCAGGCTTTGCTATTAACCGTTAAAGTCGGCGGGTTTTTAAATGTATACATTTTTACTTTGAAACTTTAACATCGATTTTTTCAAAAACTATAAGGTCTTTTTGAAAAAAAATTTTTTCCTCTTATTCCTCCTGATCTCCTTAATATATTCTCCAAATTTGAGGCTCTTAGCATTTAAGGGGGCTTTGCTATTAACCCTTAAAGTCGGCGGCTTTTTTATATTATACTGAGCGTTACGGTTTAACGCGAAATTACGGTAGCGTTTAATGCGAAATTACGGCATGAACGAAACGCGAAATGTCACGTTGAAAATTACGCTTACGGTATTTTCAATTACGATTTTAATGGCAATTTCGCTACGCTAATTTCGCATCGTAATCGCAAATTTCGCATGCGTAATTATAGTAATGCGAAATTACGAAAATTTCAGCTCAACTCTACCCCCAACACCCCATAAATCCATACGCAGGGAAGGGGCAAAGGTTGAACAATAGGGGATGATACTTAAGGATTTGTTGGGAGATGGGTGTGACCAGAATCTGATTGGGCACTCTGCTGCTGAGCTTGGAAAAGGTGTTAGCCAATGGGGAGCGTGGAAATACGATACTTCTTACTCTGTGTATTAGCGCTACCAGGAGCGACTAATCTATGGATTATAGAGTATTTTAAACACACAGGGAAATGAAATATTGATCTAAGGAGTGTAGTGGACATAGAATAAGGGGATATCTGGTATCAATGGGTCCTAATGGAGAGTCTCTTTGATTGGCTGGGCCATTTTCTGACAAGCCTAGGGACCAATCACCAGGACTTTTTTCACAAATGGGTGGAGTTGGGAACACACCCACACCCATGTGACTGTCCAGGAAGTATAAAAGGACTCCTAAATAAGCCAGTTCATTTAGGCTGCTGTCATGAGCGGACACGCTGTTTGACTCATGTTATTTTCTTTGTTTTAATAATATTGCACCTTAGCACCAATGCACTTTTGCACTTCACTTTGTTCCCTTGAAAAAGCTTCCGCTAGGAAGTGAAACATGTTGGGTTATTTTGGTGGGGGTTTTGTGTAATTTATTATTGACGATATGAACTGTAAGGGGGGGAAGTAATCTTTCCAGCGTTGCTTATTATAGACCCCTAGTTCATAAGTTATGAGTTTGTAATTAAGACAGCCAGCTCTGGGTGTATTTTATATCTTTATTTATTAAAAGTTATGTTTTATATCCTACCAAAGAGGCAACAATTAAGTGGATATAATAAAAACTTTCCAAAATGATTGTGTGTATTAAAAAAAGGCCAGTCAAACCCTCCCATGTAGTCTAAAGCACTCACATAAGCCAATTTAATCTGACACGCTAAAGAAGGTTTAATACAAAAAAAACCCAAAACAATTATTTCAGAATGGGAGGCTCTCGCTGCCGTTCAGTTCTCTGCAGGGGACCGGAGACCAGTAGAAGCATGGGGCACCCCACTGGTTTGCAAAAGACCAATGTGAATCCTGCTGCAACAGGGAAATTCTCATTGGTTCATGGTAGCCACTGAGCATCCTTCCTGTTGCTAGGTAGGATTCACATAATTTTTTTTCATAATCTAACAGGGAGCCCATTGGTACTTCTGGTCTCTGGTTTTGGGATGATCAGTGACCACACAGCGGGGGAGCAGTGACACAAATGCAGTGGATGGAAATAGCAGCAATGTGAACAACGCCAGCGCATCCTGAGCTGATCGATACTGGTAGAAAAAGGTTCACAGGTCCAACTACTGTAGCTCAATGGAGCACTCTAAGCCCAGATGGAGACCATCATATCGGTATAAAAAGAGAGCATTATGGCTGGGCACATCCAAAGGTAAAAAACTCAAAAAACAAAATCCATGGCAAAGGCCACAAGGAGAGAGAGGGCACATAAGCAAGACAGAGGTTGACCAGCCACACTGTTCTCTTTTTATACCATCCTGAGCTTATGCGCTTAGAGCACAATTTGCATCACATCACAGTCATGAACCAACCCTTATGCATTCTTGCTCAAACTGCTGATATGAGCCATTGTAAATGTATCCTGTGTCCAATTTTTGTAACTGTTATTAGCAGGCAGGATGGATTCTACAGCAGCTTACAGCCAGGGCCATTTCTTAGGCAGTGCGGGCAGGGCGACCGCCCTGGGAGCAGACCAGCAAGTAGAAGAAGGGGGGCGCAGGCAGAAGGACATAACCGCTAGGGAGCTAGTGATGCGCAGTTCAGCCAAATGGAAGAAGAAAGAAGATTACGAGTGCAATCACCTTCCTTGACTCCTGGGCTGCCTGCGTCCGACGTCAAGTCATCATCACGTCACCACCGAGTGATGACCACCGTGTGATAACATTTCATGTCCTGTGATGACATCTCATGTCCTGTAGCGGTACTGCAGGCTGTCAGTGCATTGGCACCCATGGAGGAGTCGGCTTTCCGGGCTCTCTTTACCTATGTGTTTTCCTGCCTCCTCCTGTATGAGTGGCTGTTAACTAGTGAGTAGGCAGCTCTAATTGTGACCTGTGGCTGTCTCTAAAGAGTAAGGGTTTGCAAGTCCATGGGGGTGGGGAGGGATCTGCAGTTTTTACACCCTCGCCCTGGGTGCAATTTAGCCTAGGAACTGCCCTGATGTCTAGCGGCACGATGCAGTGTGGCAGACCAAACTATGGCAGTCCAGGTCTATTTATTCTCAGCACAGGCCATCTCGGTGCAGGGTGGACCCGAAAAACCGCTCACTCTGCTCCCGCACAAACTCCTGGCCCGCTCCTCCCGCTTATTTTTTACAATATTCATTCATAAATTATTCAGACAGTGTTTGCCCATTGTAAAATCTTTCCTCTCCCTGATTTACTTTCTGAAATGTATTATTGGTGGCGACATCCTTGGTACTTGCAGGGAAATGTTCATTTACTGAGAGTTCTAAAGCCAGTGGAATCTATCTTTGGTCTCCTGGAATGCTCCGAGGACAGAGGGAAAGGATTCTGCATAATAAACAGCCTAGGCTCAGCCTCAGCGGGAGGGCGGGACTACATACCAATATACATCAATATATAGACATAGGTAGTGTTTCTGAAGCTGAAAGCAGGATATTTAATGTAAAAGTGGGTATCCTGAATAATTTACTGAAATTTACTGCAATCTATGTCATTACAGATTCTCTTTAATAGTTTAAAAGGCTGAGGAATGTGTTTTTACATTTGACATGAATAACAATTTCCAGAGCCACCCATGGCCAATTTTATGTTTAGGGAGTACAAACGGGCACATTGTGGGAATAGAACCAGTCGAGTGGTTAGGATAGAGTTTGAATGAAGGTGTCCCTGGTGGCCAACATATGATTATAAATTAACTAGTGGGCAGGGGCTATGGAATAAGGATGGAGATGCTCTGGAAAATGTAGTGTCTTGGTTGTGCAGACATTTTATCAGCCCTCTTGTCCCTCTTAGGTTTAGAAATAGAAAGGGAAGAAATGATTTTTGTAAAAACCAAATAGCTCCTTTTACCGTCTTCATACACATTACCAAGTGGTTATAAAAAGTAGTCAGGGATGCTGTTTAGATTTTTGAGGCCCCAAGCAGCACATGATTCGTGCCTCCCGCCCGCCCCCCTCCCCAGTCATTGTCCCCTTCTCCCATAATAATAGGTACCCAAAAGGTGCTCCCCACAAAAAAAGGTAACCATCCAGTAGAGGTAGGTAGCCAAAAGTGCACCCCCGCAGTAAAGGTAGCCACCCCCAATTTAGGTAGCCAAGGTGTCCCCTCAGTATAGGTAGCCTAGGGTCCCCCAGTATAGATAGCCACCCCCAGTATAGGTAGCCAAAGGAGTACCCCTCCCCCTAAGGGCCTTTTTCCACTACCCTGCGATTTGATTCTGAACGCAAATCGCAAGGTACAATAAACTAATGGAAACTGCAGCAGCAATTTCCATTAGTGCGATCCGATTGTGATTTTGGTCAAAGCGCCGTCCTGCCTCGTTTTGTATGCGATTGAGTTGTACTATAATGAGTATAGTAGCTCAATCGCATGGTGGAAATTGAAACGAGATCGCATTTCATAGTGGAAAAGAGCCCTTATAGGGCATTGGTGTCAGTGGGGGTATGTAGCTTCCTGCTGCCTCCCCATCCCCAGCACTCACAGACCTGCAGATCAGTAACTGTGTGGCACACTTCTAATGCAGGAAATGAGCAATAACCTCACTTCCGCATCTGAAGTGTTCTCCATGACCACTGCGCTGTTCTACCCTCTGGGCACGCTACCGCTGATCTGACCTCTGTGTGTAAGTGAAGGGGAGGCAGCGGTGGCCATAAAAGTCACAGAGAGGGTGGCCCTGGCAGCATGGGAGGCCCCTGCTGTGGGTGAGGTCCCAAGCTCCTGCTTGGTTTGCCTGGACCTAGCTGCACCCCTGAGACTAGTGATAAGGTAGAGTGAATAAAAAACAAGGAGGCTTGCCTCCAGCATCTGTAGCTTCTTGACTTATTTTCCTTTTGTTCACCCTAATCTAATCCACCTAATTATCGTCAATCAACATGTTTTGTTTTGTTTTTTTACACCCTCCCTCCCACATTCCCAAAGTAAA
The DNA here is from genome assembly GCF_040937935.1 of Hyperolius riggenbachi. NCBI lineage: Eukaryota > Metazoa > Chordata > Amphibia > Anura > Hyperoliidae > Hyperolius > Hyperolius riggenbachi. Next base: position 114,371,081 of record NC_090648.1, on the reverse strand, counting down.
GGTGTGCCCACCACCCCATGCTTCTGTCTTGGGCTTCCTCTTCTTATGAAGGCATGTCACCCCGTCATTGAAGCTTGGGCCTCCTTCTGCTCACATCACTCACACTGCCCTTTTACTGCTTATTAGAGGGGCTGGAACCACCTGCAGTATACTGGGAGGCTTCAGTGGATGACTCCATACGGGGTGTGTCAATGGGAGTGGCACAGTGAATCCTGGGATGCAAGAATTCTCTGGGGGGAGCAGGAGTCAGGAAAACACCTCAAATCCAAAATGGCTCTAAACTGCTTCATGCTGAATGGCTATCCACTCAGATACAGATAGTAGGGGGCCTGAAGATGAGGAACCCCCCGAGGTGAGTATGGGCCTGGAAAGTACAATCAGGGCCGGATTTAGGGCAAGGACTCCTAGGCCATGGCCTAGGCTAGGCACCACAGCAGCAAGGGCACCAAAGTAGCAAGCTAAACTGGTGCAAGTTTGCAAATGCTGCAATGCAGGGAGATCAGGCGAGCTGCCTGTGCAGCAGCCACCTTGCTCTCTGTGTACGTTTGCATTGTGGCCGGCGGCTATGGGCTTGGGCAGATTTGGAGAGAGAAAGGAAGAGAAAGCTTCTGCACTGGAAACAAGTGAAGAAATGAGTGACACTGATGGCTGCTGCGGTGTGAAGGCGAGCTGGCTACCTATACTGAAGGGGGGAGGGGGGATTAAGAGAGTCATCTCGCTACCTATAGTGGAAGAAAGGGGGGTGGTTGTCTTGCTACCTATCCTGGAAGGAAGGGGGAGGGGTCACCTCGCTACCTATATTGAAGGGGGGGGGGGGGGGGCGGCTGGTGACTGTGGCCTTGTGTAGTAAAGAGTACAAATCCGGCCCTGAGTACAATGCCAAGTTAGTTAGGTAGGTTAGTAAAAATATTCCTGGAAATGCAATTCAAGCACTGCGTATAGATGGAATGTTCCTATCTCTCCTGGTCTCCTTATTTATTTCTAGTCCATTTAGGATATTAATGCTGAAGTGTTCCTGAGAAACACAAATGCATCAGCTTCACTAATAAATGAGGTGGTTACTCATAATTATACAGGCTCCTTTGGGGGGGAAAAGTGTAAAACGTCCTTTTCTGGCAGACAGGAGGAGCTGCAATTACCAGAATCACTCATTATACAAAGATCGATCATTAGAATGAGTACATGTAGGTATCAGTTATGTGACATTAGCTGAGAATAAAGTGTTTTTTGCAGCCCACAAACCACAGCACTCTCCTGCCAAACAGCTCAAACACGAACACAAGAGACGTGAAGAAGGTAACTAGTGCCATTATGAACAATGAAGCGATCCAGGAATTGTGCTAATGAAGGTGGCACGTCCATTTTATTATGGCTCTGCTGAGTGCTTTAAGGTGGTATGGTCTCACCCAACGTGTCCACAAAGTAGATCCCTCTCAGACCGAAATCTGTCTTAATGATAAAGGACGGGGACGGGGGTGTTGTCTCTGACGCACTTCACTCAGGCAGGTGATGGCTCTGGACTCCTCGTGGGTTTTATTTTAAAAAATTTCATCTGAGGCTCTGGCCACCCCCTCCTGCTTGCTGCGACCCACCCCCAGCTTGGCATTCACGACCTAATTGGTGGCTGGCGAGCTGAGGGCAGGCTGGGGCAACTCAGGCAGAGGTTTCTGGAGAGGACTTTGAAACATGGCCACAACTGTGTTCCCGAGGAGGGGGTGGGATGTCACCAGTGTCCCAATTACACTGGATCAGGTAAGTATTCTGTCTTTTTATAATTGAGGTACTCTTTAAGGTGGCTGTTACAGTAATCTTGATTGTACAATCTTACCACTTCTATGTAAATGAGTAATGACTTAAAGGAAACCAGAGACTAAGTTTTATAAATACCTAGGGCTTCATCCAGCCCCACGCTGCCTCTCCAACGCCGGTACTGGATCCCGTAGCATGCACAGTGTGCTCTCTCTGTCTCTCTCCAGCGGAGAATAGTACTGTGCAAGCCAGAACACTTTTAGGTATCCATAATGTATATTCACTCAGTTTACCCTTCTACTATATAGATTTGGTAAATTTGCACAGACAAGATTGTAGCATTGATGGCACTGGCATAGGGATAACCATAGCAGCCAGAGCAGCTGCTATGGGGCCCATAACCAAGGAAGGTGAGGTGGGACCCGGGGCCCTGCTGCTGTTTTTCTTCCCCCCTTCTCTCCACAACAAATAAAGCGCCGGAGCCTGCACTTAGGTCTGCACACACACTATTCACCCACCGTTTAACACAGCAGTTTCAGGAACCGCCGAGCATCACTGTTGCAACGGCAACTGAACACAGAAGCTGGGCCATTGCTCTACATGCAGCGGCTGCATGTAGAACAGTCACCTGGCTTTGCCTTCAGTTGCCATAGCAACAGTAATGCTCGGCGGTTCCCGAAATTGTGTGTTAAATGGCAGGGGGCATTGTGTGTGTGGGGGCCAAAGTGCAGGCTCCGGCGCTTTGTTTGTTGCAGGGGGGGGGGCACATAATTCTTCCCTCCCTCTCCTGTGTCCCCCTACAAAGCACAGATACTGCGGTGCAATCATCTCTCATCTGCTGCGTGCGTCTCATACGCCGCCTCCTCTTTATTCCCTGTTTCCCAATATATTTTTGGAATTGTAGGTTTTGTGCAAACTATGTGATATAATCTATTGGTACATTAACACAATTGGTATATTGAGTTATTCTCATCTAAACACTGTCTTTCAACACTGAACCCGGGTTCATTCCGATTAGGGCTCATGTAGGGCTGGTGCACACCGAACGGCTTTTACAGCGTGCTTGGTCAATGTATCTCAATGGGGTGGTTCACACCAGAGCGGGAGGCGTTTTGCAGAAACGCATACTCCCGGGATGAGGCATTTTTTGGATTGCGGATGCGTTTCTGCCTCAATGTTAAGTATAGGAAAAACGCAAACCGCTCTGAAAAACTCCTGTTCAGAGCGGTTTTGCCGGCGTTTTTGTTACAGAAGCTGTTCAGTAACAGCTTTACTGTAACAATATATGAAATCTACTACACCAAAACCGCTACACAAAACCGCAAAACGCTAGCTGAAACGCTACAGAAAAATAAGAAAAAGCGTTTCAAAATCTCCTAGCATTTTGCGGATCTGCTAGCGGATTTTGGTGTGCACCAGGCCTTACTGAGCCCTTTGAGGAGCTGATTCATTTTTTATTATATTTAGTAGGTATTTACTATGCATTGCGGATATATTGTAATGGGCAGAGTATTTGATGGGTCTGTTTCCCAATTTTAATTGTTTTTAAATCATGGATAATTTGTGAATTGCAGTATTTTATAAACACAATTATTTAATAATAAAGATATATTTTCTTTGATACTATCTATAATTGTCCTGAGTGGTGCTATCATACAGGGTTTTCTTTTCTTCCATTGTGCATATTTGTCTAAACTCTAGCACACTGCAGGCTTATGTGGGAGTAGCGGACGCACTCTTTTGAATTGTTCCCCAACAGGAAGTAGAGAGAAGTAGAGAGGAGGCGGCGGCTGGGAACTCATGCAGCAGTTGACAGATAAACGCACCGCTGCTCCTGTACTCTGCAGGGGGGCATAACAGGGGAGCCCATGGGGAGGAAAGGAGGTAACAATTATGTCGGCCTCCCTACCTGCATCCCCAAATTACTCACCTGCACAGGAGGGAGGCAATATGGTGCCCACCCAGTGACATTCTCCTCCCCACCCAGTGGCACCTTCCTCTTCTCTCCTCCTCACAGAGTGGCACCCTCCTCTCCCCTCCTCCCCACCCCAATGGCACCCTCTTCTCCTCTCCATCAAGTGGCACCCTCCTCTCCCCCTACCCAAGCACCCTTCTCCCCACCCAGTGGCACCCTCCCCCCCACACAGTTGCACCCTCCTCTCCTCCCACCCAGTAGCACTCTTCTCCCCACCCAGTGGCACCCCCCCCACACACACACACAATTGCACCTTCCTCTCCCCTCCTTCCTACACAGTGGTATCTCCCTGCCACCCAGTGGAACCCTACTCCCCACCCAGTGTCACACTCTTCCCACACAGTTGCACCCTACTCTTCCCTCCTCCCCACCCAGTGGCAGCCTCCTCTTCACTCCTCCTCACAGAGAGGCACCCTCCTCTCCCCTCCTCCCCACCCCAATGGCACCCTCCTCTCCATCAAGTGGCACCCTCCTCTCCCCATACCCAAGCACCCTTCTCCCTACCCAGTGGCACCCTCCCCTCCACACAGTTGCACCCTGCTCTCCCCACCCAGTAGCACCCTCCTCTCCCCCCACCCAGTAGCATTCTTCTCCCCACCCAGTGCCCCCCCCCCCCCCACACACACACACACACACAGTTACACCTTCCTCTCCCCTCCTTTCTATTCAGTGCTATCTCCCTGCCACCCAGTGGAACCCTACTCCCCACCCAGTGTCACACTCTTCCCACACAGTTGCACCCTACTCTCCCCTCCTCCCCACCCAGTGGCAGCCTAGTCCCCAACCAGTGGCACCCTCCTCTTCTTTCCTACCCACCCAGTGTCACCCTCCTCCCACACAGTAGCACCCTCCTCTCCCCACCTCCCCAACCATTGGCACCTTTTTGCCATCCAGTGGCACCCTCCTCGCGAGTACCACCCTCCTCTCCTCCCCTCCTCTTTTATGGCGCCCAAGATAACCCCCCCCCCTTCCCCCCCCGGGAGGAGCCGCTGGTGGCGGGGGGCCCAAGAGAAAAATCTGCGATGGGGCCCAACCATTTCTAGCTACGCCCCTTTTCAAGTTTTGATAAATATCTGGATGTCTTTGTTAATATCTGTATATCACAGATATCCAACTGCTGCTGGTAAAAAAAAAAAACACAAAACACACAAAGCACTTATAGACCTGCTTCAACAAAAAAGATCTCCAGTATTTCAAGAAGAAAGTCAGTCAGTGCGCTTGTGCAGTGTGGCTGCGATCGTTCACGGTTGGGGTCCAGGCAAAAATTGGTGGGCTGCAGGAGGATGGGAGAGGCCTCTGGAGCAGGGCTGTGGAGTCGCTATTAAAATCATCCTACTCCTCAGTTTATGAAACCACTGACTCCAGGTGCCCCAAATTGCTCAGACTCCTTGATTCCGACTACACAACTCTGCTCTGGAGGATCCAGAGGGCGGAGGTAAGTATATAACTTTATTCATTTGCAAATTGACAGGTTTGCTTTAATCTTATTCCAGACAAACTAGAAAAAAATTATATCTCTCTTCAGTAATCCAGGTATTTTGCTGATGCCATCTAGTGGATTTTTTGTATATTGCTACTGCTACAGTTTTTCACTGTGAAATGCCTCTTAAAAGAAATCAGATAACTTGCGCTGGGGCTCAACATTTTTACCTGGTATGAACTGATAATGTTTGTTCAATGTAGTGATGAACAGGAACTATTAGTGGCTTTTCTCATCAAATCTTATCTCTGCTGCCTTTTAATGGCTTCCTACACAGTGACATACCCACTTTTACATTAATTGTCCTGGTTATAGCATTATAAACACTTCGGATATGTATATATTGCTGTATACTGGTATGTAACCCCTTCCTACCGGTGATGTTTAAAGGACCACTATTGCGAAAAAAGGTAAAATTAAAATAGATGTGTACACATACTTATAAGAAGTAAATTTCTTTGTGAGTAAAATGCAGTATAAATTACTTTAGGAAGTAAAAATCTGACAGGTTTTGGACTAGTCTATCCCCTCATGGGCGATTCTCAGTATCTAATTTATTCTTTACAAAAGCAATCCCTGATTAGGATCTATATAAAGATGTGGGTTGCAAAAGTATTCGGCCCCCTTGAAGTTTTCCACATTTTGTCACATTACTGCCACAAACATGCATCAATTTTATTGGAATTCCACATGAAAGACCAATACAAAGTGGTGTACATTTGAGAAGTGGATCGAAAATCATACATCATTCAAAACATTTTTACAAATAAATAACTGCAAAGTGGGGTGTGCGTAATTATTTGGCCCCGAGTCAATACTTTGTAGAACCACCTTTTGCTGCAATTACAGCTGCCAGTCTTTTAGGGTATGTCTCTACCAGCTTTGCACATCTAGAGACTGAAATCCTTGCCCATTCTTCTTTGCAAAACAGCTCCAGCTCAGTCAGATTAGATGGACAGCGTTTGTTAACAGCAGTTTTCAGATCTTGCCACAGATTCTCGATTGGATTTAGATCTGGACTTTGACCGGGCCATTCTAACACATAGATATGTTTTGTTTTAAACCATTCCATTGTTGCCCTGGCTTTATGTTTAGGGTCATTGTGCTGCTGGAAGGTGAACCTCCGCCCCAGTCTCAAGTCTTTTGCAGTCTCCAAGAGGTTTTCTTCCAAGTTTGCCCTGTATTTGGCTCCATCCATCTTCCCATCAACTCTGACCAGCTTCCCTGTCCCTGCTGAAGAGATGCACCCCCCGAGCATGATGCTGCCACCACCATATTTGACAGTGGGGATGGTGTGTTCAGAGTGATGAGCAGTGTTGGTTTTCTGCCACACATAGCGTTTTGCATTTTGGCCAAAAAGTTCCATTTTGGTCTCATCTGACCAGAGCACCTTCTTCCACATGGTTGCTGTGTCCCCCACATGGCTTGTGGCAAACTGCAAATGGGACTTCTTATGCTTTCTGTTAACAATGCCTTTCTTCTTGCCACTCTTCCATAAAGGCCAACTTTGTACAGTGCATGACTAATAGTTGTCCTATGGACAGATTCCCCCACCTGAGCTGTAGATCTCTGCAGATCGTCCAGAGTCACCATGGGCCTCTTGACTGCATTTCTGATCAGCGCTCTCCTTGTTCGGCCTGTGAGTTTAGGTGGATGGCCTTGTCTTGGTAGGTTTACAGTTGTGCCATACTCCTTTTATTTCTGAATGATCGCTTGAACAGTGCTCCTTGGGATGTTCAAGGCTTTGGAAATCTTTTTGTAGCCTAAGCCTGCTTTAAATTTCTCAATAACTTGATCCCTGACCTGTCTTGGACCTGTCTTGTGTGTTCTTTGGACTTCACGGTGTTGTTGCTCCCAATATTCTCTTAGACAACCTCTGAGGCCCTCACAGAGCAGCTGTATTTGTACTGACATTAGATTACACACAGGTGCACTCTATTTAGTCATTAGCACTCATCAGGCAATGTCTATAGGCAACTGACTGCACTCAGATCAAAGGGGGCCGAATAATTATAAACACACCACTTTGCCGTTATTTATTTGTAAAAAATGTTTGGAATCATGTATGATTTTCGTTCCACTTCTCACGTGTACACCACTTTGTGTTGGTCTTTCTTGTGGAATTCCAATAAAATTGATTCATGTTTGTGGCAGTAATATGACAAAATGTGGAAAACTTCAAGGGGGCCGAATACTTTTGCAACCCACTGTATATTGTTGGTTAAACTGAGCAACTCCCATTCAGTAAGTGCTTTTGAAAATAAAGAAAACTCTTTGAACACCCCACGAGGAGATGGACTAGCCCAAAGCCTGTCAGATCTATCAGATTTTTACTGACCACTGTAAGTGACAGCAACACAGGAGAAAAGTAATCTATAGTGTGTTTTAATCTGGGAGCCATGCACTTCTTGTACAAACATGATTTACATTTTACAATTTTCCCTGATAGTGGCCCTTTAACACAGGCTATTTAGCTATGCTATAAAGGAATCCAAAAATGCAAAACCAAGCAATAAACTACCTATCTACGCTTTCACCACACCTGCAGCATGCTGTACCGCTCCCTAACTGCTCCGGTCAATATTGCTACAGTAAAGAAAACCTGTACTGAAAAAAGTTCCCCTGTGGGGTACTCACCTCGGTAGGGGGAAGCCTCTGAACCCTATTAAGGCTTCCCCCGTCCTCCTGGGTCCGACAGTGGTCTCGCTGCAGCCCACGGAACGCACAGTCGACAATTGTCGGGCTGTGCAATATTCATCTTTTCTGGCTCCAGCGGGGGCGCTGTTGCAGCTCTTCCCACGGAAATAGGCGAAAATAGCCAATCTCCGTTGGATCCGCTCTCCTGCGCAGGCGCAGGAGACTTGCGCCTGCGCAGTAGAGCGGCCCGACGGAGATCGGCTATTTTCGCCTATCTCCGTGCAGAAAGCGGATACTGCACCTGTGCTAGAGCCAAGGAGGTAAATATTTACATCGACGCCGCTCCGGGAGGATTTTCGCCGCCGCCGGACCGAGGAGGACGGGGGAAGTCTCAATAGGATCCGGAGGCTTCCCCCACCCGAGGTGAGTACCCCCCAGGGGAGTTTTTTTCATTACAAATTTTCTTAAAGGGAAGGTTCAGGGAAGCTACGAAAAAAATACAAATCCACATCCACTTACCTGGGGCTTCCTCCAGCCCGTGGCAGGCAGGAGGTGCCCTCGGCGCCGCTCCGCAGGCTCCCGGTGGCCGACCCGACCTGGCCAGGCCGGCGGCCAGGTCGGGCCTCTTCTGCGCTCCATTGTGCGTTCCACGCCGGCGTGCTGACGTCATCGGACGTCCTCCGGGCTGTACTGCGCAGGCTCAGAACTACTGAGCCTGCGCAGTACAGCCCGGAGGACGTCCGATGACGTCAGCGCGCCGGCGTGGAACGCACAATGGAGTGCAGAAGAGGCCCGACCTGGCCGCCGGCCTGGCCAGGTCGGGTCGGCCACCGGGAGCCTGCGGAGCGGCGCCGAGGGCACCTCCTGCCTGCCACGGGCTGGAGGAAGCCCCAGGTAAGTGGATGTGGATTTTTTTTTTTCGTAGCTTCCCTGAACCTTCCCTTTAAAGATTTACTGCAGGCTTTCTCAACTAGGGTTTCCTGGAACCCCAGGGTTCCTTGCGTACTTTGCAGGGGTTCCCTGGCATTTTCTCCCCTCGTGGGGGGGGGGGGGGGGGAGTATAATAGAGCACATTATAATGGGGAATACTGTAAAAATAAGCACTAAATTGTACTCAATGAGAGGCACTGTAATAAGGGATAGTGAAATAAACAGCCTCACCTACTTTTAAAGACCACGCCTCCTGCAAAATAAATGCAGGGTTTCCTCGAGATCAAAAAATTGTTTGCAGGGGTTCCTTGAGATCCAAACTTATTTTTAGGGTTCCTCCAGGGTAAGGCTGATCTACTGTCTTTCATACAGTCTGAGTGTGGTAAAAAAGAAAAAAAAACTATAGCTGACAGCCAAGCGAACTGCAGTGTGAACAAAGCCTATCACTTTGATTCGATATTAATAATAGCATTATGCAAGGGCGATGTGTAGTTTCTCAGTAAATGATCAGTGTTTTCCTGTGGCTTACTGACTCCTGTAGTCTCTCGGTAACTTGGCAGCAATGGGCATCGGTCTGTATAAATGCTGGGAATACACGTTTCGTTTTTGCCTTCGTTTTAGCCTTCGATTCGTTCAGTAAACGAATCGAGTGTTGAAAACGTATGTGAAAATAGTCATAATCTCATTATAGTTTCGATTAATAGACCCCAAAAACGAACGACTAGTGATCGAACATGTTTGATATTATCTCTCTTTATCCATCTAATCGAGCCATTGGTAGGCTTGATGGCTGTTCAGATCGAGTATATGTTCGTTTATGTTAGTCCGTCCCTGTAAAAAGGGATTTTCGTTTCGTTTCTTTGCAGCCTTCGATCATTGGAAAAACGAAACCATCAGAATCGAAAAAAAAAACGAAACCGTGGGTGGTGATATTAACCGTACGTTCGATTATTTCGGGAACGAAAAGGACAAAAGGCACAATCAAAACGAAGGCTAAAACGAAGGCAAAAACGAAACGTGTATTCCCAGCATTATACAGAACTCCCTTATGTAACAGGGGAGGGAGTAAAAAAACACTTCTGGGTAAGGTAAAGGTGGCACATTCAAAATATGCAGGTTAGAGGTCACTGCAAGCCTGTTTTTGAAAAGGATTGCAGTGATGATTAGGTTAAAAAAAAATGAGATCTTGTGATTGAAGTCCCCATATGTTTAGTTTAATGGTCATCAAAACTGTGGAAGGAATAAACTTTGTCATTCGCATTTGGCTGCTTGCAAAGACATGATGATCAGATGGAATAATGTATAGCCCAGGCTGTGGAAAGAGGAGGTTATGGAAATGATGACACCATCTCCAACAAAGGTAGAAGGCCTTCTTCCCCAATCAGATTGACCAAGCAGTCTCGTTTCTAGGAGCAGGCGAGGCGGGTGTCTGCCCGGGGCACAGTGAGGATAGAGGGGAGCAGTAGCCACATGGGGACTCAGCCCCGGGGAGGGGGACCCGACTCCTCCCTCCTCTATTGCAGGAATTTATGGTCAGTGGTAGCAGTCTTTTACTCCACCATCCTGCATTTGAGGGAGGAGTCGAGCCCGAGGATATGGAGGGAGGAGTCGGGCCTCCCTCCCCGAAGCTTAGTCAATGTGTGCCTGCTTCTCCCCTCCCCCCTGCACCTATACCTGGCTAACCTATACTGAGCCACCTATACCTGGCTACCTATACTGGGGCACCTAGATCTGGCTACTTATACTGAGGCACCTATACCTGGCTACCTATACTGGGGCAGCTAGCTCTGGCAACTTATACTGGGGGCACCTATACCTGGCTACCTATTCTGGGGCACCTGTACCTGGCTAACCTATACTGGGAGCACCTATACCTGGCTACCTATACTGGGGCACCTGTACCTGGCTAACCTATACTGGGGGCACCTTTACCTGGATACCTATATTGGGGACACCTATACCTGGCTACCTATACTGAGGCAACTATACCTGGCCAACCTATGCTGGGAGTACCTATACCTGGCTAACCTATACTGGGGGAACCTTTACCTGGATACCTGTATTGAGGGCACTTATATGTGGCTACCTACACTGGGGGCTAAATACTGCATCCCAGTATTATACTGCATTGGGGGGTTGTAATTTCTACACCCTCGCCCTAGGAGCAATTTAGCCGTGTCACCAAGCATAACAGAAACAATAAAGTCTGAATAAACGTTATTGCAAAGTGCTTTATTAAGGAGGGGAGGGGAGGCTGGGCATCAAAGCAGCATTTCTTGCTGCAAAAATTCACATTTGTTAGATAGAAAAAACACACACAAACAACATAAATTTCAGAAGCTCAGCAGTATTACAAAACACACATTAGACAATGTATTATTACACAAGGTCATTTGCCTGGTTGAATCCCATGGGCAAACACAGCATCCTCAACTGAGCAATACGTCTTTAAAGTCCCGGTTCAGCCTCACATGTTTAATTAATACGAAAATAAACTTGCACTCATTAGCGATGCACTGTTTACATTTCCTGTAGTCTTATTTCCTGTTGGGACAACAGTGCTGTTTTACTGGACAATCTGCTGTTTAATCTCCTCCCCCATCCCATCATCATCCACAAGTCAGGGTGGAGGCACCAGCCAGTCTCTTTGCATATCATCTGGCTTAGCCCACCTCCTTCCTCTGCTTGTAAGAGAGTATATCTTTGTTGCCAGCACTGCAGCTCAGCAGTCTACTAGTAATAAGCTGCTGAGCTGCAGTGCTGTTCATAAATAGTTAAAGAGCACAGGGAGGAGATAGGTGGGTGACTCTGTGCTCAGCAGTGAAAGCTATTCCCTAGCCAGGGAACACCCTATCGTCTTGCAGCTGCAAACTTTCTGTGAATGGATCTCAGATCCAATGACTGACATCTCCAAAGGGAATTCTCCATAAGAGCTGCATCAATATACAGAAACTGAGGAATGGCTCAGTGCCCTGTTACTCTTACTAACAAAGATCTGAAAGGGTGAACTAGTACTTTAAGGATTTATAAGAACTTCTTTTATTTTGGCTAATAGCGGAGTAACTCATAGGAGATATCAAGCATGATCCTTTTTATCAGCTGTTACATTTCAGTCCTTTTTTGATTTACTGAGGTATCTCCTAATTTACTGAAGCATTAGGAGATACCTCAGTGCTTCAACAAAACTGGGCTGGGTGTATTAAAAAAAGTTAGTAAATAAATAGCTATGTGATTTTTATAAAGTAGTGGTGTGACTACGGCCCTATGTAGTGCCACAGCCAGAATCATTTCTTTTTTCTTTTCAATAAACCAGGACAGTGTCAGTAGATGAAAAGAACGTCCCTTCCTACAGTATTGACACCCGTATAAGACTGAAATCACACATCTGTCAATTTACTAACATTTCTGCAATCCCCAATGTGCCCATACAACAGGTGAGGGCTGCATGCCGGTATCACCGAGAAGCAGTTTTCTTAAATCCAGTGCAGATTTGATGAAACACTTGGAGACACATAGATGTAATAAAGGCGCCTGGAAAAAAGGGCGCCGGATATTTCTACTATTAGAATATCGGTAAGATTATTGGTAAATTACCATAGTAAAATATTGTAAAAATCTGTAAATTACCATAGTAAAATATTGTTAATATTTACAGATATCTTCCTATGACCTGACCTAACCTACTCTCACACAGAACCCTCCTTCTACCGATCCCTAATAATTAACCCTTCCTCTAACAATGCCTAACCCTTAACCCCTCCTCTAATGATGCCTGACCCTTAACCCTTCCTCTACTGATGCCTAACCCTTAACCCTTCCTCTAACAATGCCTAACCCTTAACCTTTCCTCTACTGATCGTCTCTGCACCTGCTCTAAAACTGCAATATCTTTTTTGTAATGTGGTGCCCAGAACTTCCATATTCCAGATGTGGCCTTACTAGAGAGTTAATATTGCCCCTGTTTAACTCTCTAGTAAGGCCACATCTGGAATATGGAATTCAGTTCTGGGCACCACATTACAAAAAAGATGTTGCAGTTTTAGAGCAGGTGCAGAGACGAGCAACAAAATTGATACGTGGGATGGAAGGTCTCGCTTACCAAGAAAGGTTAGATGAACTGGGTTTATTTAGTCTAGAGAAAAGACGCCTTAGAGGGGATCTAATTAACATGTATAAATACATCAGAGGGCAATATAAAAGCTTGGCGGATGAGCTTTTTGTCCCTAGGCATTCTCAAAGGACTAGAGGACATAATCTGCGCATGGAGGAAAAACGTTTTAGCCATTTATTTAGGAAAGGGTTCTTTACAGTAAGAGTGATTAAAATGTGGAATGCATTGCCTCAGGAAGTCGTTATGGCAAACTCTATACCTGCATTTAAAGGGGGCTTAGATGCTTTCCTTGCGTTGAAAGACATCCATGGCTACAATTACTAGGTAATGCCTAATGATGTTGAACCAGGGATTTTATCTGATTGCCATCTGGAGTCGGGAAGGAATTTTTCCCTTTTGGGGCTAATTGGACCATGCCTTGTAAGGGTTTTTTCGCCTTCCTCTGGATCAACAGGGATATGTGAGGGAGTAGGCTGGTGTTGTACTTTGTACTGGTTGAACTCGATGGACGTACGTCTTTTTTCAACCAAAATAACTATGTAACTATGATGCCTAACCCTTAACCCTTCCTATACTGATGCCTAACCCTTAACCCTTCCTCTAACGATGCCTGACCCTTAACCCTCCCTCTACTGATGCCTAATACTTAACCCTTCCTCTACTGATGCCCGACCCTTAACCGTTCCTCTACCGATGCCTAACCCTCAACCCTCCCTCTACTGATGCCAAACATTTAACCTGCCTGTAGTGCCTAAACCTTAACTCCTCTGCCTAACTCATACCATTGCAGCCCCCCTGCCTGACCCCCCCCCCCCCCCCGCCCCCGCTCTATTTTCTCCTCCAAGCGCCCACAAATTTCAAATCATTGCGACTAATTGCTTATTTTATCATATCCGCCCTTTTTTCAGCATGCCTCGGGTGCCCTTGTTACTGGCTTCGCTTGGAGACCCCTAAGTAAGTCAGCAGAGGCCTTAATAAATCAGGAGATCCCTGGAGATGTTTAAGTAAGCCAGGCCATAGTTTCATTGGGCTAAAAAAAAAAAAAAAGATACAAGTTCAGAAGGACACGTGCTTCCCACAGCAACCAATCAAATTCTAGTATACCTAATGAAATACAAACTCCAAAGGTATGCTAACATCATTTGTCATACACATCCTATCTTTTATCATTCATAATTCTCAGTTATTTTCTTTCCACATTGTGCCAGTAGTGGATATTTTTTTCTCTGTTAAAGGACACCTGAAATGAAAGAGATATGGAGGATGCCATATTTTTTTTTCCTTTGTAAACAATGCAAATAGCTTGGCTATTGTGCTGATCCTGTGCCTTTAATACCTTTAGCCATAGAACCTGAAGAAGCATGCAGATCAGATGGTTCTGACTGAAGTCTGACTGGATTAGCTGCATGCTTGTTTCAGGTGTCTGATTCAGGCACTACTGATGCATGACAGATCAGCAGGATGCCAGACAACTGATATTGTAGAAAAGTAAATGAATATGGCAGCCTCCATATCTCTCCCTTCAGGTGTCCATTAAGATGTGTGCTTTTCACTTAGAAATATTGGCCCTGGCTAACAAAAGGTGAATGTAAAATTTCCAGGCAGCGCACGTACATTTTATCAGCATTGCACATAATGCATGCTGGACTTTTAATGCGCATTATACTAGCATGTCGTGAAATGTTACACTACTTGCCTAAATACCGGTAGAATTCCCATGTGCGGTGTGCGCCCTATGGAAATTTTACTGGCCTTCATTGATTCGGGGTCTTTGTCTCTTGGCTCACATTTGACATTTCTGGACCCCTATGGAAGAACATTCTACAAGTTCATCTGGAAGTTTGAGAACTGACATGATCTGGAACTGAATGGAGACACATACAGTATTCCTGCCCAATATCATCATATGCAATCTACAGGTGAACAGTGATGGTCATGTCTAGAAGTCATGGAGAAGCACGTGATCAGTTTGGTCAGGAGATAGATATGTAAAGGTTCCCATACATCAGACAATCTAGGGGCAGATCAACCAAGAGACAGATCTCTCTGAATCTGATCAGAGAGAGACCTGTTGCTTGCCCATACACCACAGGACGATTCCCGAGCGATTTAAGCATTAAATCTCTTGGAAATTGGCCTTGTGACGCTGCATACTCCGCCACCGGCACTGTCCCCCTAATGTAAAATGTGCCCCGTGCAGTATATTTGGTTTCCGCCGTATACGTGGGCGCGTCTGTGATGTTACACTGGCAACCACATGGGGCACATGTATGTGGACGGAGCACGGAGCCAGTGGCAGACACCGACAGGTAAAGTGTACTGCACAGGGCACATTTTACATTAGGGGTGACAACACCCCCGGGGTTCCGTTGCATTCGTTGTTCATCCAAATATCGCACCTGATGGAGCATGTTGGCCCTATATTTTGCAGAATGCCTGATCGATACATGCAACTCATTTTGGCCCAAAATTGGTTGCATCGCTCCTAGCCATCCGATTTGATTATAATAATCAAATTGGATGGTTGATCGGCTGCCAAGTCGCCTGATGTATGGCCACATTAAATCTCTGATTTGCTAGTCATGATTATGTACTAAGGCAGGATGTGATCACAGCAAGCAAATCAGAGCTTTGCAAATGTATCAGCTGATCAAACAAATCACATGCTTCTCCATGAGTTCTCCTAGACACGACCATCATTACAGGTGAAGCTAAGTAACTCCTTAACAAACAGGTCCCGTCCACAATGCACAAGTGAGCATCCACACATGAGGCCTCTGGTTCCTGCATCATTGTAATCAAGCATCAAATGTATCAACATGCTGACATCACAATGGCAGCAGGACTTGATATACATTCATCTGGGGTTCTTTACAAACCATACAATTATTTGGTCAATTGCTCAATCAGTATAACAAGACTTGGTCCATTTTATATTGACCTGATTAAACTCTGACACTTCAAGCAAACGCTCTGAATGTCTGCAACTGTGCACCACACTGATTTTAGTAAAAGGGCTTTTTAGTTATTTGTAGCCCCTTACGCACTCCTAGGAGTTCTGGTTCACTATGAGCTTGCTGGGTAATTTGTGACTCTGGGTGCTTCAAGTCCTACCCCATAGAGCCACATTAATCCATACCATGCACTGATGAGGATCAACCAATCCAAAATCCAGTCTATATGCATGTTGGATTATTGTGGCTCTGTACAATTAACAAGGTGACCCATCATTGCATTCCAGCAGTTCTGGAGGTGTGGTTAAATTACAGGGATAACAAAAAATGATTTGCATATTTAGCAATGATGCATCGCGGGAGACATCATATGCTCACTCCAACCTGAATTATCGCAAATACCTTCTGTTTTAAGAAGGCAAACTTTTGTTTTGCATAAGATTTTATAGAGGGCTTTTTGGTCCTTTTTAGCCCCTTACACACTCCAATGAGTTTGGGTTCACCATGAGCTTGCTGGGTAATCTGTAACACCACATTGGTTCACGGGAACTCTACAGTATGGAATGTGGCACAGAGAGGTTACACAATAACAAAGCGAAGGCTCGGCATCCAGGTTTCCATACCTTGGAAATAGTGCAATGCTACTAGATTCAATGAGATACAGGAAGCATTACATTACGGTGCAGTCCCCTCCACTAATGGAGAGAGAGGTTAAGCTGAATGTGCGTTCTCTAGTGGAGCTTCCACAGCTGATTCTTAGAACCAGGCTGAGGAAGGTGATGGCTGCATATCATGTAGGCTCATTGGCAGAGCGCTCGGGTCTGGGGTCTACATGCTCGCCCGGCTGGTAGACATTTCATATAAGCGCTGCTCAATACGCCCCCGGAGCGATGTGTACCTGTAATACAGAAATAACATACTCTCAGTTACACAAAAACAGAGGTTAGAGTAAGTCACGCATATACATTGCTATTACAGTACCGATTGTTTGAAGCACATCGAGGATATGGACAAACAATATAGTACACTTCCAATATAGTAAACTACTTGGCCAGGGCCCTTGGAGTTTACTATAAAGGGATTGTACTGTACTAGTTGTTGTTTGAAGCGCAGGGTACACAGTAGGGGCGTAACTAGAGTGGAGCAGCACCTGCGGCCGCAGGGGGGCCCAGAGCTGTGGGGGGCCCCAACTACTACTTTACTCCCTCTGATAAAGGAATCCATCCTTCAGATCAACTGTTTTCTGGCTACACTTGTTATGGGTGAGTCGATTATGATGGCCACACCTGTTGTATGACCCCTGCAAGATGAGCCCCCCAGGCTGTGATGGTCACCAGGAGGAGGCAAGTGAAAGGGTGTGACCATTGTGTGGCCCCACCAAAGTTTTTCTGGGGGGCCCATGATTTATAGTGACGACCCTGGCACACAGTAATGATGGTGGGACTCAATACATGTAAAATCCCTCTACTGAGAATGTCCTGCAGGCACTGCCCATGTACAGCCCGACACATATCAGCAGGAACTGCCCCAAGAAATGTGAGCAGATATGGGCATGTTGGCATAACAATGGGTATGGATCCATTAGCACCATTTAAGGCCACTAAATAGGAAGGGAGCGAGAATGTGTCTGGGGCCTCTTTTTCTTCTTTCTCTTTTCACTTTATTTTTTATTTTCTTTTTTTCCTTTATATCTTCTTCTTCTAGCTATGTGGTTTGTGTAGCACCTGAGGAGGGCTGTCACTGAGAGTTATATACACAACAGGATGTATGCTATGGCGTATATTAATACATTCCTATAGGATGTGTATTGTTTTTAATTAATTTCTCAATAATAAGAATGTTAAATGTATATGCATATAATACTGTTACTGATAGAATGGTATACTGTAGTGATGTTTAAGCACAATGTTATATTCATACCCTTCAACTTTAATGAATGTTGTGTTCTTCTGTGTTGCTATGACACTACATGTCTTTACAGGGCCAGCGCTACCATAGAGGCAAAGGGGGCATTTGCCCCAGAGCCTATTGGGGCCCCCAAGGTGTCTCCCCACCAACGTAACTGTGCTCCCCTACCACATCTTTGGCAGAGTAGCATTTCCCCTGTCCTAGCGGGCGTGGGTGACAGAGGAACATGCCTGCTGAGACAGATGAGTTGCAACTCTGTCAAAGACATTGTGGGGCCCTGAGGACCACAACTAAGTTGGGGGTGAGTGGGGAGGGAGCACAGTCAGCTCAGTGGCCCTGTGGGGAAACATAACTGCAACTAAGGGGCCCTAATGCTGCTTTATGGTTGGGAGGAAGGGAGGTGTCTGTCGGGGGGTTCACTTTGCCCAGAGGCCCCATTGTTACAAGAACCGGCCCTGTGTCTTTACTCTACTTATAGTTGCTGAAGAAATTCACTTCTCTGTGTTCTGTGTTTGGTTAAGGCGCGCTGAGCGGATCTGTCAGAAACAGTCTTATCAGTCTGCCGACAGCGCGTACACACGTGCTACTGACGGCAGAACGTCCGCCCAGTGGGAGGGTCTGATGGACCCGTCGTTTGCGGAAGTATGGTGTGTGTATGCGCCTTTAGACAGATAAACCTGTCTAATTAGTTCTCATCAGCAACTGTGAATAGACTCCAAAGGTTCATACACACCTACCAACTATCTACCAAACATTACTGTTAAGCCCCATACAACTTTTGGTGTGAAACAAGTTGAAACAACTAAAAAAGTCTTTTGCTATTGTTCAAACAGCTGATAAGACTGATAAGAAGTAAATGCAACTGTTGGAGTTACTTCTTATCAGTCTTATCAGCTGTTTGAACAATAGCAAAATACTTTTAGTTGTTTCAACTTGTTTCACAACAAAAGCTGTTTGACAATTGTGCTGCATAAAAGACTGCTGTTGAGATGTGAATGGGGCTTAAAGGGACTCCTAGCTCAAGTAAAAAAAGAAAGTTGTACTCACCCGGGGCTTTTTCCAGCCCAGTGCTGGTCGGGAGGTCCCACGACGGCGTCCTGGCTCCTCTCCTAGTCCCCGCTCCGGAATGGCTGACCGGCTGCAGCCCGGGCGACACTCTGCTGAGTGTCGGGCTGTTCCTTCCGCACTCTGCTGAATGTCGGGCTGTTCCTTCCGCACTCTGCTGAGTGTCGGGCTGTTCCTTCCGCGTATGACGCGGCTGGCGTCACACGCCGGCCGCCTCACGTCATCACGGCGGCCGGCGTGGCAGTACGGCGCATGCGCGCTTTAATCGCGCATGAGCAGTACTTTCTCGCCGACCGCCGTGATGACGCGAGGCGGCCGGCGTGTGCTGTCAGCCGCGTCATACGCGGAAGGAACAGCCCGACACTCAGCAGAGTGTCGCCCGGGCTGCGGCCGGTCAGCCATTCCGGAGCAGGGACTAGGAGAGGAGCCAGGATGCCGTCGCTGGAAAAAGCCCCGGGTGAGTACAACTTTCTTTTTTTTACTTGAGCTCGGAGTCCCTTTAACAGACAAGTTTGACAGATAGTTGGACAGATAGTTGGTAGGTGTGTATGAACCTTAAGAGAGCTCTGCTGAGGCAGATCTCCATATAGTAAACACTGAGGCTTAACCCTTTCAACGCCTTCTGCAAAAGTGAAACCGAGTAATACTTCAGGTTTTTTCAGGATTTCCATAAGTTGTAATGAAGACATTTTTTTTTTTGTGTTTTTGTTTTTTTACAATAAAGCTAATCATACTGTGGCTGACCGTTTAGAGCAGAGAGAAAGTTTAGTTCCACTTTAAATGGAAATACATATGGCAGCCTTCTTTCACTTCAGTTGTCCTTGAAATACTTTTCCACTCCACCAATAATAAACACATATCTCACATGCATGGAATACTCCTGAACGCTAATTCCCATGTGGACTCTGATCAGCTGACACAGATTTGGAATTATACAGTACATAATATTACCAATAAACCCATAACCTCAATGTTCTGAAGACAGACTGACCTTTTATATATAAACGCCTCATTTGTTCTTTTTCCTAACAAAAATATCAGTTCCTAGAATATTTTCTGGCACATCACAATTGAACAGTTGTTCTGTGGAAGGCAGTGACTTATATAATCATAGCTTTTGTATCATGACATTTTGCTAGCAATTCTAAGAGTTAAACAATAATAGTTGCCTGGCATCCGATTCCTTCATGCATCAGTAGTGTCAGTTGTGTCTGAAAAACATACCCAAAACAAGCATACGGCACATGCAGTCAAACATCTGATCTGCATGCTTGTTCAGGGTCTATGACTAAATGTATTAGAGGCAGCAGATCAGAAGAACAGCCAGGCAATTTGCATTGTTTAAAAAGAAATAAGTATGGCAGCCTCCATATACCTCTCACTTCAGGTGTTCTTTAACCCTCCTGGCGGTAGCCCTGCCGCTACCCGCCGATTCGCCGCACCGCCAACCCCCCCCCCCCCCCCCCAGACCCCATGCGCTGCCTGACCAATCAGTGCCAGGCAGCGCTGAGGGGTGGATCGGGACTACCTTTGATGTCACGACGTCTGACGTCATCCCGTCCGTCGCCATGGCGATGGGGAAGCCCTAATGAAAATCCCGTTCAGAACGGGATTTCCGGACGGGCTTGATCGCGCCCCAGTGTAAATAAAATTCAAAATAAAAACAAGATAAAATCGACGAGATCTTTGCATAGACAAAGAAATATTTATTATTATTCATCTTTGTCTATAGAAATAAATATTTCTTTGTCTATACAAAGATCTCGTCATTGAAGTAAGCCACCTCATTTTTTTCAATTTTATCTTGTTTTTAGTTCAATTTTATTCTTGCTGGGGTGACTCTTTACCCAAATTGTGCTTTACTTACCCCCAACACACCCCATTGGAGCGGTCTAGACAGACCACTCATGGTTTAAACCATAGCGATAATCTGTCACTTTTACCAAGGAGAGCGACCACACCCAGGTCCAGCTGGACCACCCTGATTGGTGTTGGGTTTGTTGTCTCCCCCTGCTTCTTGCGGTCAGTTGCCCCTCTGCAACCCACCTTTGTGAGTAGTACAATTACCTTACCTGTTGATATCCCGTATATGAAAACATATAGCGCTATTGGGCTCCCGTTTTTTTGTTTCCTGTGTCTTTTTCTCTAGGGTGCTGAGACACCCCTACTACTCTACCTAAGGCAATAATTCAATTTTAAATCAACAGCGAAACTTATGGTCTGTGACCACTGGCGGACAAATCCAACAGAGGGCCCCTGTGCAAAATAAATTAAGGGGCTCCATGCGAGTGGCCATAATCATATCAGATTACGGTTGGATCCAAATAATGTTGATAATGTAAAAGTACATGAATCTAGGTTACATTTTGTGGGCACTGTGTTAATGTAGCACACATTTCATACTTGTGTATGACTGAGCCATAAGCTAGTATCACTGTTCCTCCTGGGTTTCAGAGAGAAATACACAGAGAAGAACCTACAGAATAATCATGCCCTAACTGTGGAGCACATGCATGGGCCAGCGAGGGCATTGGGGCCCCTGTGCAGCTGCATGACCTATGTCCGCCTCTGTGACCATCCACTTAATATTTCCTTAATACATGACAGAGTAACTGTAAATGAAGTGAGACCTGAGGGGGAGGAGTTAATGGCATAAACCAGAGATCTTCTTTGTAGAAATGAAGGTCCAGTGACTGCTATTGTCCACTGTGCAGCAAGGATCTACAACATGCATTGGAGGGGACTTAAGGACATACAAACGAGAGGGGTTCTTAAGCTCTTCTAAGGTCCTATAATTGTGATTTGAGACAAAAAAATGAAGGTATTTTGGAATTTTTCTCTCAAATATGCTCTTGAGGGTTCGGCTTCAGGGATGGAAAAAAACTTAATTGACTATAGTCTCCTAAGTCCAATAATAACACACAAAAAAACAAACAAACACCCAGCTAGGATAGTGCAAGCTTGTTCAGCACTGCTATATAAGTCTTAACCCTCGCAACGTGTCATGCTTCTAAAGCCTGATATTTGCTGTTGTAGCAGTTGCCTTTCTCACAGCCAGGACCGTGACACCACCTCTATTCCTGGTGTATCTTCTGCCAGTCCTGGCTGATTTAGGCTACCATCAGGTTATCTGTCAGTATGAGGTGCCCTGGTCCTGACGGTGGGGGAAGCAGCAAATACAAAACTTTGAAGGGTGAGACTTTAAAGAGGAACTGTAACGACAAAACGGCCCCTGGGGGGTACTCACCTCGGGTGGGGGAAGCCTCAGGATCCTAATGAGGCTTCCCACGCCGTCCTGCGTCCCTCGGGGGTCTCGCTGTAGCCCTCCGTACAGCCGTGACGCAATATTTACCTTCCTGGCTCCTGCGCAGGCGCTCTGATGGCTGTCGGCGCCGAAGTAGGCGGAAATACCCGATCGCCGTCGGGTCTGCTCTACTGCGCAGGCGCAAGTTTCCGGCGCCTGCGCAGTAGAGCGGACCCGACGGAGATCGGGTATTTCCGTCTATTTCCGTGCCGAAAGTCGCCACAGCGCCCCCGCTGGAGCCAGCAAAGGTAAATATTGAACTGACAGTCGGCACAGTCGCCGGCTGTTCGGAGGGCTGCGGCGAGATTCCCGTGGGACAGAGGACGGCGTGGGAAGCCTCATTAGGATCCGGAGGCTTCCCCCACCCGAGGTGAGTACCCCCCAGGGGATCTTTTTGTTGTTACAGAGTCTCTTTAAGAGAGCAGGTATTAGGGCATTGCAGCATCAGCTGGGCGTTGGGAGGAGCAGCAAATAGTAAAATATCAGTAATTGAAGTTACCGATATTGAACTACATACTACTCTAGTCTAAACCTAACCCTTAACTCTCTGATGTGGGTGCCTAACCCCTCGCCGAATGCCTAATCCTAACTGCCGATGGTTTGGTTGCCAGATGCGGTTATGTATTTAATGGTTGTAGATGATCGCGTCCGATTGTCTACAACCATTTAATGCATAGCTATATCGGGCGTTCAAATCATCACTTGGCCTGACAGCCGAAATTTAACACAGGTGTCAATTAGACGCCTGCTGAATGTGGTACCCAAACCACCTGATTCGCTCATAGGATATGCTGAACTAATCAGCACTATCTCTACTGGGCAAAGCTTCATAATATTCTTCCTTCCTTCCATTTCAGCCACATTTAAGCTATATTTGCATTGCATTGCGATTGTCCAAACACTGTATGTTCTGTGGTGCTGTATTTGGATCTTGCACCTGCAGTGGTGGATGGGATGAGAATGTGATACGTTTGCATGCCATATCTGCATTGTGTGTCCTCTCTGCATTCCATGTACAGAAGCCTGTGTGACGTCAATGTCAGGGACACAGAAGAAAGTTGTATACGATCATTGCTGGAATTGTAGTCTGTGCAGCTATTACATGATTCAAAGTGACTGATGGTGAGTGCAGGAAATCCCCTGATGCCAGTTGTGCCCCACATTACCTCCTCATCAGCTTGATGACCTCTCTGTCTTCTTCCTCCTTCAGTTTCTGAATGAAGCTGCTGAGGACGGGCATCTCAAACTTAATGTACTGCGCCACCTGACAAGCAGAGCAAAGTTGTCAATGAAGGTACATTTGGAAATATCGGAGTATCTCTATTTGTGTTTTTAACATGGTCTATGTCCTGACTTTACAGATTATCCCTCACTCTCTAGAATTAAGGTAGCCATACATTGGCAGATGGCCACCAGATTCGACTATCTCTGATAGATCCCTCTCCAATCGAATCTGATGAGAGAGAGACCTATTACGTGCCACACACTATAAACAGATTTCCAGTAGGTTTCAGCATGAACTATTATTGGGTGCACACAGTTCGCATTCACAGGAAGGGCTGGCTGTATGTGATAAATCTCTAGATCCACTTTATTAAATACTTTCCAATCAAATAACTTACAAACATTAAACATGTCATGCACCTAGGTGGATACCCACACAATTATTTGTAAATTGCCACTATAGCCTAAACTTGACTCAAAATATAATAATTAGGCCCATTTTACATTTACCACATTGCTCTTCATTGCGGTCAGCTTCCCCGCTGCTCGATTGACAGCGGAGCTCGCGCAGGCGCAGTAGAGGATGACCTCGCAGGGTCGGCCTCTGCACCGGCAGGGAACCCGGGCCGATGGCTGGGAGCGGAGCTGCAGCATGGAACATGTCGGCTGCAAGGGGCTGGAGGAAGCCCCGGGTAAGTAGATGTTTTTTTTTTAATGAGCTTGGATATTCCCTTTAACGGACTTACGAGGTGAAAAATTCAAAAATCTAACCGCCACTCACTGAACTGTATGCCAAAAAGAATCACTTTATTTATAGGAAAAACATTGCAACCAACCCATTAACCACTTCCCGACCGCCTAACGCACAGAGGCGGCCGGGAAGTGGAGCCCTTAAGGACCGGCTCACCCACAGAGGCGGCGGTCCATTTAAGGGCATGGGCGGAGCGATCGCGTCATCCGTGACGCGATCCTCCGCCGGTGCCTGTCACCGCTCGCTCGCCGCAACATCCCGCCGGCTATACGGAAGCGCCGGCGGGATGTTATCCCCGCGATCGCCGCATACAAAGTGTATAATACACTTTGTAATGTTTACAAAGTGTATTATACAGGCTGCCTCCTGCCCTGGTGGTCCCAGTGTCCGAGGGACCACCAGGGCAGGCTGCAGCCACCCTAGTCTGCACCCAAGCACACTGATTTCTCCCCCCCCTGCCCCAGATCGCCCACAGCACCCATCAGACCCCCCCCCCCCCTGCCCACCCCCCAGACCCCTGTTTGCACCCAATCACCCCCCTAATCACCCATCAATCACTCCCTGTCACTATCTGTCAACGCTAATTTTTTTTTATCCCCCCCCCCTGCTCCCTGCCCCCTCCTGATCACCCCCCACCCCTCAGATTCTCCCCAGACCCCCCCCCCCAGACCACCACCCCCCTGTTTACTGTATGCATCTATCCCCCTGATCACCTGTCAATCACCTGTCAATCACCCGTCAATCACCCATCAATCACCCGTCAATCACCCCCTGTCACTGCCACCCATCAATCAGCCCCTAACCTGCCCCTTGCGGGCAATCTGATCACCCCCCCACACCAATAGATCGCCCACAGATCCGACATCAGATCACCTCCCAAATCCATTGTTTACATCTATTCTCTCCTCTAAACACCCACTAATTACCCATCAATCACCCATCAATCACCCCCTATCACCACCTGTCACTTTTACCTATCAGATCAGACCCTAATCTGCCCCTTGCGGGCACCCAATCACCCGCCCACACGCTCAGATTGCCCTCTGACCCCCCCTTATCAATTCACCAGTGCATTAATTACATCTGTTCTTCCCTGTAATAACCCACTGATCACCTGTCAATCACCTGCCAATCACCTATCACCCATCAATCACCCCCTGTCACTGCCACCCATCAATCAGCCCCTAACCTGCCCCTTGCGGGCAATCTGATCACCCACCCACACCATTAGATCGCCCGCAAACCCGCCGTCAGATTACCTCCCAAATGTTTCGTTTACATCTGTTATCTTCTCTAAACACCCACTAATTACCCATCAATCACCCCCTATCACCACCTGTCACTGTTACCTATCAGATCAGACCCTAATCTGCCCCTTGCGGGCACCCAATCACCCGCCCACACGCTCAGATTGCCCTCAGACCCCCCCCCCCTTATCAATTCGCCAGTGCATTAATTACATCTGTCCTTCCCTGTAATAACCCACTGATCACCTGTCAATCACCTGCCAATCACCTATCACCCATCAATCACCCCCTGTCACTGCCACCCAACAATCAGCCCCTAACCTGCCCCTTGCGGGCAATCTGATCACCCACCCACACCAATAGATCGCCCGCAGATCCGACATCAGATCACCACCCAAGCGCAGTGTTTCCATCTATTCTCTCCTCTAAACACCCACTAATTACCCATCAATCACCCATCAATCACTCCCTATCACCACCTGTCACTGTTACCTATCAGATCAGACCCTAATCTGCCCCTTGCGGGCACCCAATCGCCCGCCTACACGCTCAGATTGCCCTCAGACCCCCCCTTATCAATTCGCCAGTGCAATATTTACATCTGTTCTCCCCTGTAATAACCCACTGATTACCTGTCAATCACCTATCAATCACCCATCAATCACCCCCTGTCACTGCCACCCATCAATCACCCCCTGTCACTGCCACCCATCAATCACCCGCTGTCACTGCCACCCATCAATCAGCCCCTAACCTGCCCCTTGCGGGCAAACTGATCACCCACCCACACCAATAGATCGCCCGCAGATCCGACATCAGATCACCACCCAAGCGCAGTGTTTCCATCTATTCTCTACCCTAAACACCCACTAATTACCCATCAATCACCCCCTGTCACTGCTACCTATCAGATTAGACCCCTATCTGCCCCTAGGGCACTCAATCACCCGCCCACACCCTCAGAATGCCCTCAGACCCCAGCCCTGATCACCTCGCCAGTGCATTGCTTGCATCTATTCCCCCCTCTAATCACACATTGAGACACCCATCAATCACCTCCTGTCACCCCCTAGCACACCTACCCATCAGATCAGGCCCCAATTTGCCCCGTGTGGGCTCCTGATCACTCGGCCAAACCCTCAGACCCCCTTCCGATCACCTCCCCAGTGCATGGATTGCATCTATTTTCCCCTCTAACCACCCCCTGAGACACCCATCAATCACCTCCTGTCCCCCCCCTAGCACTCCTATCCATCAGATCAGGCCCAATACAACCTGTCATCTAAAAGGCCACCCTGCTTATGACCGGTTCCACAAAATTCGCCCCCTCATAGACCACCTGTCATCAAAATTTGCAGATGCTTATACCCCTGAACAGTCATTTTGAGACATTTGGTTTCCAGACTATTCACGGTTTTGGGCCTGTAAAATGCCAGGGCGGTATAGGAACCCCACAAGTGACCCCATTTTAGAAAAAAAAGACACCCCAAGGTATTATGTTAGGTGTATGACGAGTTCATAGAAGATTTTATTTTTTGTCAAAAGTTAGCGGAAATTAATTTTTATTGTTTTTTTTTCACAAAGTGTCATTTTTCACTAACTTGTGACAAAAAATAAAATCTTCTATGAACTCGCCATACACCTAACGGAATACCTTGGGGTGTCTTCTTTGTAAAATGGGGTCACTTGTGGGGTTCCTATACTGCCCTGGCATTTTAGGGGCCCTAAACCGCGAGGAGTAGTCTAGAAAACAAATGCTTTAAAATGACCTGTGAATAGGACGTTGGGCCCCTTAGCGCACCTAGGCTGCAAAAAAGTGTCACACATGTGGTACCGCCGTACTCAGGAAAAGTAGTATAATGTGTTTTGGGGTGTATTTTTACACATACCCATGCTGGGTGGGAGAAATTTCTATGTAAATGGACAATTGTGTGTAAAAAAATCAAACAATTGTCATTTACAGAGATATTTCTCCCACTTAGCATGGGTATGTGTAAAAATACACCCCAAAACGCATTATACTACTTCTCCTGAGTACAGCGGTACCACATGTGTGGCACTTTTTTACACCCTAAGTACGCTAAGGGGCCCAAAGTCCAATGAGTACCTTTAGGATTTCACAGGTCATTTTGAGAAATTTCGTTTCAAGACTACTCCTCACGGTTTAGGGCCCCTAAAATGCCAGGGCAGTATAGGAACCCCACAAATGACCCCATTTTAGAAAGAAGACACCCCAAGGTATTCCGTTAGGAGTATGGTGAGTTCATAGAAGATTTTATTTTTTGTCAAAAGTTAGCGGAAATTGATTTTAATTGTGTTTTTTCACAAAGTGTCATTTTCCGCTAACTTGTGACAAAAAATAAAATCTTCTATGAACTCGCCATACTACTAACGGAATACCTTGGGGTGTCTTCTTTCTAAAATGGGGTCATTTGTGGGGTTCCTATACTGCCCTGGCATTTTAGGGGCCCTAAACCGTGAGGAGTAGTCTTGAAACGAAATTTCTCAAAATGACCTGTGAAATCCTAAAGGTACTCATTGGACTTTGGGCCCTTTAGCGCAGTTAGGGTGCAAAAAAGTGCCACACATGTGGTATCGCCGTACTCAGGAGAAGTAGTATAATGTGTTTTGTGGTGTATTTTTACACATACCCATGCTGAGTGGGAGAAAGATCTCTGTAAATGGACAATTGTGTGTAAAAAAAATTAACAAATTGTCATTTACAGAGATATTTCTCCCACCCAGCATGGGTATGTGTAAAAATACACCCCAAAACACATTATACTACTTCTCCTGAGTACGGCAATACCACATGTGTGGCACTTTTTTGCAGCCTAACTGCGCTAAGGGGTCCAAAGTCCAATGAGCACCTTTAGGCTTTACAGGGGTGCTTACAATTTAGCACCCCCCAAAATGTCAGGACAGTAAACACACCCCACAAATGATCCCATTTTGGAAAGTAGACCCTTCAAGGTATTCAGAGAGGGGCATGGTGAGTCCGTGGCAGATTTCATTTTTTTTTTGTCGCAAGTTAGAAGAAATGGAAACTTTTTTTTTTTTTTTTTTCTCACAAAGTGTCATTTTCCGCTTACTTGTGACAAAAAATAATATCTTCTATGAACTCACTATGCCTCTCAGTGAATACTTTGGGATGTCTTCTTTCCAAAATGGGGTCATTTGGGGGTATTTATACTATCCTGGAATTCTAGCCCCTCATGAAACATGACAGGGGGTCAGAAAAGTCAGAGATGCTTGAAAATGGGAAAATTCACTTTTTGCACCATAGTTTGTAAACGCTATAACTTTTACCCAAACCAATAAATATACACTGAATGGGTTTTTTTTTATCAAAAACATGTTTGTCCACATTTTTCGCGCTGCATGTATACAGAAATTTTACTTTATTTGAAAAATGTCAGCACAGAAAGTTAAAAAAATCATTTTTTTGCCAAAATTCATGTCTTTTTTGATGAATATAATAAAAAGTAAAAATCGCAGGAGCAATCAAATAACACCAAAAGAAAGCTTTATTAGTGACAAGAAAAGGAGCCAAAAGTCATTTAGGTGGTAGGTTGTATGAGCGAGCAATAAACCGTGAAAGCTGCAGTGGTCTGAATGGAAAAAAAGTGGCCGGTCCTTAAGGGGTAGAAAGCCCTAGGTCCTCAAGTGGTTAAATAACCCCCCAAAACCCCTAAAAACAAATAGGACCTGGGCAAGTATCACACAGGAGTACTCCTAGTGCACACGAACACTTTCATAACCCACACACATAAGATCTGGATCGGCCGATCCTAGAAACACTAATGCTGTGGCGCTCTGATATAATCATACTGTAATGTAAAGCTTCAAACACATGGGGAGGGAAACCAGTCCCATGATCCTGTATACAAACATCCGCTGTTTCTTAAGTAAGACACAGTCCCTCCAGATATGGTTGTAAAAAAATTGCTTCTCAACAGAACTTTTTTCTATTTTCACCTCGTAACTCCTTTAAGATGGCATCACGCTCCCTCTTCATGCACAAGTGTGGCTGTGCAGCACAAATATGGCCACACCTGCGGAGTAGCAAAGAGCTGCTTGTGTATGAGCAGCTTCAGCTTACTGAGCAGCCAGGACTGTCCGCGCACAGGAGCAGTAAGGCCACACTTGTACACAGCAGAGAGCACGGCTACAAGAACAGAAAACATATCCAACAAGCTCTTGCCAGATAGGTTCCGGTGGTTCGTACGCAGCAACTACGGTCTGCAGGGAGATGTAGGAAGCCTCAGCAGGATCCAGAGGCTTCACTCTTCATAGGTAAGCATCTTATGTTTTATTTTACTCTGCTTCGGTTACACTAATTATCTGACGGCGTACAGTCAAAAATGGCGTGGGGAAAAAATGGCGCAGTGATAAATCTTTTAAAACGGTATTTATAGTTTTAAGGATATGCAGTAACTTTATTTAAAACGCTATTTATCGTTGGTCTGACCCCCGCCCCTCATGTCCTGCGGTGTCCCCCGGTTCCTGTCTTCTGCCTCCCCCGCCCCCCCTCGCACGTCCAATTTTGTCTCCCAGTGATTTCATCTCTGCCCCGGACTGGAGTGTAATGCTACAACAGTCCTACCTAGTACCTAAGCAGATCTTACGAACAGCTGGTGGATGTATCTGCTCGCTGCCGCTGATGACTTTCTGATGCACCAATCACGCTGGGGGCGCTGCTCCAGAACTGCCAATCACCGCTGCTCATGTCTCTGCTCCGTCTGCTAATTGGACGCGATGGTCTCGGAGGCGGGAGCATTGGGTCCAATTAGCAGACGGAGCAGAGACATGAGCAGCGGTGATTGGCAGTTCTGGAGCAGCGCCCCCAGCGTGATTGGTGCATCAGAAAGTCATCAGCGGCAGCGAGCAGATACATCCACCAGCTGTTCGTAAGATCTGCTTAGGTAGGACTGTTGTAGCATTACACTCCAGTCCGGGGCAGAGATGAAATCACTGGGAGACAAAATTGGACGTGCGAGGGGGGGCGGGGGAGGCAGACAGGAACCGGGGGACACCGCAGGACATGAGGGGCGGGGGTCAGACCAACGATAAATAGCGTTTTAAATAAAGTTACTGCATATCCTTAAAACTATAAATACCGTTTTAAAAGATTTATCACTGTGCGCCATTTTTTCCCCACGCCATATTTTCCTGACCCGATCTGACGTACATCAGGCCAGAACTGCTTGAGTTGCTGTAATTTGAGAAGGTATTACTTGGCATTATTAGATAAATCACATCACGTATGTGCTGAGCAATCTCACATCATAAGTGATCTCTTCCACTTGATCCTTCTCCATGAGGAAAACTTTACACACTAGTTCACACGGTCCGTGCAGAATGCGAGCTACAAGAGGATAGTCTGTGTCCTTCAGCCTGGCCTTCTCTGCAGGGAGAGTCAGATGGGAGAGACTGACACTTCAACAAAAGTATGAACCATTACGTATTACACTTTCTAAAAAGATATGTTCTTGAAGGCTTACCGCTCAAAATGTAATGCCTGTTAATTATACAAGGCATAAAGCATGTGCAGGCATAGATATTGCACTTGCTATCTGCTTACCTGCCTGTTATGCTTTGAGCTATATAGTTAACAAATGCTAAGTAGTGATGGTCAGGTCTAGGAGAACTCATGGAGAAGCATGTGATTTGTTTGATCAGCTGATAGACTTTCAAAGCTCTGATTTGCTGTGATCACATCCTGCTTTAGCAGCAAATCAGAGACTTACATATGTATCACCTGACCAAACTGATCCCATGCCTCTACATGCGTTCTCCTAGACATGACCATCACTAATGATAAGTTTTGAGCCTTCATGGTTTAAAGGGAACCCGAGGTGAGCGGTATATGGAGGCTGCCATATTTGTTTCCTTTTAAACAATACCAGTTGCCTGGCAGCCTTGCTGATCTATTTGGCTGCAGCAGTGGCTGAAGTACACCAGAAACAAGCATGCAGCTAATCCTGTCAGTTCTGACAATATTGTCAGAAACACCTGATCTGCTGCATGCTTGTTCAGGGTCTATGGCTGAAAGTACCCTGGATCAGCAAGATAGCCAGGCAACTAGTATTGGAAATAAGTGTATATATATATATATATATATATATATATATATATATATATATATATATATATATATATTATATATTTATTGTATTTATAAAGCGCCAACATATTACGCAGCGCTGTACATTAATTTAGGTTACAGACAATATTTAGGGGTGACATACAGCAATAAGATAATACAGGAATACAAGAAAACCAGATCACACAGCACAGTATGAGTACCAGGTAATGCTTAGTCAGTCTTTGGATGGGAGCATGGAGATTAGGCAAGTTAGGTTCACTCAGATGCATAGCATGGGTTCACAGTAATGGAGGTGCATGATCAGGTAGGACACAAAAGGAGGAGGACCCTGCCCAAAGGCTTACAATCTAGAGGGAGAGGTAAGGACACGAACGGTAGGGGACCAGAGTTCAGCTGTGGGTTTAGAACACTTGTGAGGGGTAGTAGGCCAGAGTGAAAAGGTGAGTTTTGAGGGCTTTCTTGAAGATGTTGAAGGAGGGGGCTACCCTAATGGGTGGAGGTAGGGAGTTCCATAGTGTTGGAGCAGCTCTTGAGAAGTCCTGGAGGCGTGCATGGGACTGGGTGATGCAGGAGGGGGGGGGGGGGGGCGGTTAGGTGAAGTTCATTGGAAGAGCGGAGTGAGCGGCTAGGTGTGTACCTCTGAGTAAGATTGGAAATGTAGGTTGGACAGATTTGTAGGTCAGACACACACACACACACACATTATATATATATATATATATATATATATATATATATATATATATATATATATATATATATATATATATATATATATATATATATACTGTATATATATTAGTATGAGGAAATAAATATGGCAGCCTCCATATAACTCTCACCTCAGGTTCACTTTAAGACTTTAAACATGTAGGCTGATATGCAATTAACTTTTTCTCCTGCGTTTTCTATCAGTAGAAGATATTTTTTCAACTTTATTTTTGAAATAACTTTTCAGCACTTTGCAACTGAAAAAGTACCAACAAGTACGTGAAGAAGGGGGTATTTTAATTCTCAGTGCGGGCCATCTGGCCACAGGGTGAAGCTGAAAAACAGCTCACCCTGCTCGCACACAAACCCCAGGCCCGCGCTGATTACTATTCCCCCTACATGTTATAGCAAGTCAGGTGGACACGCAATACAGGCATTGGCCAAATTACTTTTATTTTTACTAATTTGTGTGGTACCCAAATCAGACACCCAGTGCTGGCTCTGAAACGATTGGCACAGCAATGCCCCAGAAATTAGCTGGTTCAGAAAAAAGGTAGAAAATTATTTTGAGTATTTTCTCACTTGATGGTGGTTTAAAAAAATATATATAGACGAGGTAAGACGATATCACCTAGGAGAAAACGTTTATTGCACATGGGCCGCAAACTTTTACTTACATGCGAAACTTTACACATGTAAAATACATCCATGCACTACAGCATGATTCTGCTGCTCTGTGAATCAACCCTATTGCCTCTGTGCATGTTACTGCCTCTGCTTTGTATGCATCATTGCCTCTGTGCATGTTACTGCCTCTGCTTTGTATGCATCATTGCCTCTGTGCATGTTACTGCCTCTGCTTTGTATGCATCATTGCCTTTGTGCATGTTACTGCCTCTGCTTTGTATGCATCATTGCCTTTGTGAATGTCATTGCCTATGCTTTGTGTGTATCATTGCCTCTGTGAATGTCATTGCCTATGCTTTGTGTGTATCATTGCCTCTGTGAATGTCATTGCCTATGCTTTGTGTGTATCATTGCCTCTGTGAATGTCATTGCCTATGCTTTGTGTGTATCATTGCCTCTGTGAATGTCATTGCCTATGCTTTGTGTGTATCATTGCCTCTGTGAATGTCATTGCCTATGCTTTGTGTGTATCATTGCCTCTGTGAATTCTATAACCTTTGTGCATGTCATTGCCTCTGCTTTGTGTGTATCATTGCCTCTGTGAATGTTATTGCCTCTGTGAATGTTATTGTCTCTGTGCATTTGAATGCCTCTGCTTTGTGTGTATCATTGCCCATGCGAATGTTATTGCTTCTGTGCATGTTACTGCCTCTGATTTGTGTGTATCATTGCCTCTGCGAATGTTATTGTCTCTGTGCATGTTATTGCCTCTGCTTTGTGTGTTTATCATTGCCTCTGCGAATGTTATTGCTTCTGTGCATGGTACTGCCTCTTGCTTTGTGTGTATCTTTGCCTCTGTGAATGATATTGCCTCTGTCTGCAACATTGCCTCTTTATGTGTCATTGCACTGTGTCCTGTATTGTATGTACACCAAGAGCCTATTACATTATTCCCCTGACTACACAGAAACTGCAACACTGCTTCAGGTAAATGGATAAGCATGTATACATTCCATCTCTCACCTCCACTTGTGTGCACCATGAACAGGGAAAACTCATATGCTGAATTCTCAATCTGAAATCAAATTGCAAAGACATTAAATATAATTGCTTGCAGAATGCCATTATGATAATAAAATAACATTTCGTGTATTGTCAATTTTCCCATCAAGTCGACTGATCGATAATTTCCAGTATGTCCCATCCTCTTCTGATCGAGAAAGAGATAGATTTTGTCTAGTAATGACTTTAAAATTGATCCCTTTCTCGTTCGGAAGCAGATCACACATGCTGAAAATTATTGACCGATCAGTCGATCTGACAGGAAAATTGCATGGTGCCTTTAAACAGAAATGATGTGCATTTGCTTGTATTGAATAGTATAAGATTAATGATTTTCTTAAACGTTACATGTGTTCTTGCTTTACAAACAATAATAATTTTATCATGATGGTTCACAATTATCCCTGCCATTTTTAGCTGCATTTTTCCTGTCACTATTTTTATTTGTATGCGCAAACCTTTTTTTTCCCTGCAGATAATGAAGGTCAATGGGAAATAGCATGCAGTGTGCAAACTTATGCTGCAAGAAGTGTTTTTTTTTTTTTTTTACACATGTGAAAACGAAACTGTGAAAAACACAAATTTTAGTAGAAGTGCAATTTTGCATTGACTTTCATTAGGGCCCTTTCACCCTGGGACCGCACCGCTACCGTAGCCTAATGAAAGTCTATGGGTTATTTCATACTACCTACGTTGCGGTACACTGCTCCGGAAGTGCCCTATCTAATGGGCAGACATACCTACGTCACAGAGCAGCTCCTGCGGCGACCTGCGTTCCAAACAGAAGTCATGTAAGTCTATGGCGACACAGGTATTTTTAAAAATGTTGGCGCTTCCGGGCACTTCCGTATTTCTGAAACAGGAAGTGACCGCAAGTGAGTATAACTTCCTGTTTGGATCTCACATACTAACGAGGTAATCCCCGAAGGCCTGTTTTTTGGCGGTGCAGTGAGGACCCGAGCCCCTGCTGCCAGCTGGAAGTCTGAAGGCAGCCTCAGATGTGCAGCAGCTGCATTTTTGCACATTTGGAAAATGCACACGATTTTTAATAAGTGTGAACCCAACCTTACTATTTACATGCAAGCAACTATGAAAAGAGGATCAACAATTGTGAACTGCAGCAACTGTACAATAACCTTTGAGGTTATCACAATATAATATGGTTTTGTGCGGTATACAACTTTTGATCCTGTTTTGGTAGTTGTTTGCATTTATTTGGGGATCTTTTTGCACATACCATTAGCTATTTCAGACCAGACATACCGAATATTCTGGCGTATAAGACTACTTTTTAACCCTTGAAAATCTTCTGACAACTCAGGGGTCGTCTTATAGATGGTACTTGTCCTATTCTTGCTGCATTTTACATGCTTCTGTATTCTGATGTCAGACACAAATGTTTATTTAATTTCTGCTTTTGTGAAGCTTTGACCCTATCTGCAAATAATAGTTCAGCAAATCTTGTTAATTTGTAATGCTGGGGAGCAGATATACGGTAAGTGGTGAGAGAAACAAGTGGGGTTACCATCAGGATGCAGCTAAATTTTGTCACTTTCTGAACTTCTGATATTTAATTTCAATGGGAACCACAAGTCTTCCAGATGCATGATGTTTGGTTTGGTCTGTTGTGCGGTCATCATTCCTGAGCTCATTTTAGCTTGGAAAAATAAAGGAGTCTGGTCACAGAGTGGTGATTGCTATATTTTTTTGAATACAGTATACTTGAGTGATAGTACACTATTATCATTACTATGTATTTATATAGTGCAGACACAGTTCACAACACTTAGGGCCGTTCCACACCAACTCTATTGTGTTGTGCAATGTAGCCAAAAATATGCACCGCGCATTACCGCTGTGGTGGAACCATACAGTGAGGTATACAGTACAATGAAAGTATATTAACCTTGTGAGGGCCATGGAATCCAGTCTTTAAGCACAGCAGAGCCTACAGACGGCCTAAGAATTTGGCCTTCACCGCTGTGGCCAGACATTTGTGCTGGTTGGTTGACAATGCTGGTTAGCAGAGTTCTGGATAAATTGGACTGTACTGTATAGCGCAGGTGAACATGCATGTTTGTTCTGTACCAGTAGCACTACATATAACAGAGAGCTCATACTTATCATGCCCCAGCAATTATCTAAATTCTTTACACAGATTCAGGGTGTAGTAGTGTGATAATAACACATTTTCAGGTCTCACCTTGAATTTGTTGAGCAGCAGTTTAAGGACCTGCGGGGTGGACATGGTGGAGTTTATCCTCACATTGGTGACTGATCCGTATGCTGGTGTGAACACAGATGTCTGAATAGTAAAATAGTATACAATTAGTGCAGTCATAGATGGGGCTTATACAGGAATCACACACAGTGATTACACAATACAGATGGGGCTAATATAGGAGTCACACACAGTGATTACAAAATACAGATGGGGGCTAATATAGGAGTCACACACAGTGATTACAAAATACAGATGGGGCTTATACAGGAGTCACACACAGTGATTAAACAATACAGATGGGACTTATACAGGAGTCACACACAATGATTACAAAATACAGATGGGGCTTATACAGGAGTCACATACAATGATTACAAAATACAGATGGGGCTTATACAGGAGTCACACACAGTGATTACACAATACAGATGGGGCTTATACAGGTGTCACACACAGTGATTACACAATACAGATGGAGCTTATACAGGAGTCACACACAGTGATTACACAATACAGATGGAGCTTATACAGGAGTCTCACACAGTGATTACACAATACAGGTGAGGCTTATACAGGAGCCACACACAGTGATTACACAAGACAGATGGGGCTTATACAGATACAGGAGTCACACACTGTGATCACACAATACAGATGGGGCTAATATAGGAGTCCCACACAGTGACTACACAATACCTTGTGGTTATAGAAGTGCCCATTAATAGAGAATCGGTGGCGTTTGATCCGCCTTTGTTCTCCTGGAGTTCGCAAGTTCCCCCTCCGTCGTACCCCAACATCACTGCGTGTGCGCATGAGCTGAGGGGCCTCCTCCTGGGAGGTCCTCTCCCCCTCTTCCCCAACTGCAAGACAAATACATCAGCGCTGATTTAGTGACAGAGCTGTTCTGATTTTAAAGCAGCAGGGACAGCCATACTATCCCAGGAAAGAAAACACATATATACGTAGATAAAAACTTGCTCTACCAACATATGTAATGTACTGTCCACATTTTTATTTCAGTTAATTTTATATAGTAAATAAAGAGAAAACTGTTCCAGGTATTTTCCATCTTTACTGCCTCTGACTAAAGCCAATCGTGATTTCAATTCCTCCCTTACTCTTTTTTTTCTCCTACCTGAAATGGTGTATGCATTGCCAGACCTCCTCCCCACTGAGCTTTGTACTAAAAACTGCTTGCTTCATAAACACTGCTACTGCCTATAGAGCGCACCCTAGTGGTTTTGAGAACACCAGGAGAAAAGCGCAATATAAATGTTCTGTTTTTGCCACTAGGAACCTTGCATGTAAAGCTAATATTCGATTCTGTCAGAAAGTTGTATAGTCAGAAAAACAGCCGTGATCTGCAAGGGATTTGTGCAGCTATTCCATCAGTTATACAGAATCAGGTTATTTCGGTGTGCGGCGATGAGCGCAGTGCACCGAAGCTGGGCGCCGTCATAGCAGCAATACTATGCTGCATGCCCTGTGTAACAGTAATTCCGGGCTCTAGACCCTGAACAACTCAGAGGCGGAATAGTCTTTAACTCCGCTGGGGAGTTTAGTGACAGCAGGGAGA
The DNA here is from genome assembly GCF_040937935.1 of Hyperolius riggenbachi. Classification (NCBI taxonomy): domain Eukaryota; kingdom Metazoa; phylum Chordata; class Amphibia; order Anura; family Hyperoliidae; genus Hyperolius; species Hyperolius riggenbachi. Next base: position 114,333,437 of record NC_090648.1, on the reverse strand, counting down.
GCTAGCAGGGAGAGCTGTCATTTGGCTCTCCCTGCGCGGAACTGACTGGTGCCGAGATGCCATGTATTCAGTTATTCAGGAAAGACACCAGTTTTGTTTGTAAACAGTCTTAATTAATTGCTCCTTTCAATACATGGAGGAGAATTGCTCCTTTCAATACACGCAGGATTTCTCAAGAGCTGCCCCCACCCTCTGGAATGCCCTTCCACCACCCATCAGACTTGCTCCCTCTTTCAACACATTCAAGCAAGCCCTCAAAACCCACCTCTTTATGATGGCCTACCCACCTCCTACCACACAGTAACTCTCTAAGGAATATTTAACAGCCCCACCTAGTGTTTCCACCCCTCCCTTTAGATTGTAAGCCTCTGGCAGGGTCCTCCACTCCCTAGTGTAATCTACAGGATCATGTGCTCCTGTCCTATGACAGACTGTACTTGTATTACTGGGCCTACCTAACCAGCCCATATTGCATGATCATGTATTTTGTGCAATTTGCATGTATAACTTTGTTCTATGTGTATAACCCTATGTCTGTCATCCTTGTATCATTGTATATATTTATTGTCCAGCGCTGTGTAATATGTTGGCGCTTTATAAATACAATTAATAATAATACATCAAAGGGCAATATCCTATACAGCTGGGTAACCTGATGTAGGACTGGACTGGCTCCTGTTTTATCCATACATATACTAAGCCAGAGTTCCCCAACCCTGTCCTCAAGGCCCACCTGCATGTTTTGTGGAAATCCACAGAGGTAGTTAATCAGCTCTGCTGAGACACTAATTACCTCACATGTGGATGTTTGTGATTTTCTGTAAAACATGTACTGTTGGTGGGCCTTGAGGACAGGGTTGGGGAACACTGGCTTAGTATATGTATGGATAAAACAGGAGTTGGGGAAATCTGTACTAAGCAACATCCTTTCATCCTCTCTTAAAGGGGCTGTCACATCATTAATTTATAACCTAGCTGCTGTGCAAGTGTGCCTGGGTGCATGTGTGCTTGCTTGCAGGGTTTGGTACGAGGGGGGGGGGGGCATCTTATGAGCTTTTTATGCATAAATGTATTTTAATCTCTGATGTTTCAATAAACCTTTGATATTTTTTCATATGACAAGCTTGACCAGCGCTGCGTATACACGTGTGTCACTCCCAACACCAGCACCTAATGGAGAGCGACTCACCCATTCAGTTGGACCACTATTCACAGTGGTCAAGTGCGCATATGGGGCATTCAAAGGCTCCCCTCGCCTATACGAATCGTTCCGCCCTTGCTGCAGCCACCATTGATGAATGAAGTCCCAGGTTCCACTTTTAAAATTTCCTCAAATAAAAAGCATAATGCTCATAGCGCAACACTGTATGTACTTTAAAAACTTTTATTCCAGATGTACACTTACAGATTCCACGGGTTAGACAGCACATAGAGGGGCATCTGATGAGTCATGGTGATGACGAAATCGATTGGGTGGAGCTACGAACGGCGCATCTGAACACACAGGCAAACGGCGGGTGGCAAGAGAGATTCGGATCAGGACAAAGGATAAAAGCGTGCACCTTCCTACAAGTGAATGATTTATTATCAACAGCGACAGCCAATACTTGAGAATTCAGACAACTACAACACTGTGTATGATGAAAACAGGGATTCCCCATATGCAGGGATTGATTACACCATCTGGCCATACCAGGAGGCCAAACGGTGGAGAGCCCAAGGGAAAAACTCTATGTGCTGTCTGAACCGCGGAATCTGTAAGTGTAAATCTGAAATAAAAGTTTTTAAAGTACATACGGGGCCTGATTCACAAAGCGGTGCTAACAGTTAGCACACTGCTGAAAAGCCCTTTATCATGCTTAAACTTAATTTAGGCATGATAAGTTTAGGTGTGATAAGTTTAGGTGTGATAAGTTTAGGCATGATAAGTTTAGGTGTGATAAGTTTAGGCATGATAAGTTTAAGCGCCAACTGCGTTAGCACCGCAGTGCACAGCTGATCAAAAGTTTTACGCTAGCAAAGTCTGGTGCACTTCGTATAGAGTTTAATGGCGCTGCTTTGCGTGCGGGACTTTGCGCGCGTTCTAAACTTATCTAAACTTATCATGCCTAAACTTATCACACCTAAACTTATCATGCCTAAACTTATCACACCTAAACTGGCTTTTCACCAGCGTGGTGCAAAGGTTATCATGCCTAAAGTCTCTAACTGGGTTAGCACCGCTTTGTGAATCGAGCCCACAGTGTTGCGCTATGAGCATTATGCTTTTTATTTGAGGAAATTTTAAAAGTGGAAACTGGGACTTCATTCATCAATGGTGGCTGCAGCAAGGGCGGAACGATTCGTATAGGCGAGGGGAGCCTTTGAATGCCCCGTATGCGCATTTGACCATTGTGAATAGTGGTCCAACTGAATGGGTGAGTCGCTCTCCATTAGGTGCTGGTGGTGGGAGTGACACACGTGTATACGCAGCGCTGGTCAAGCTTGTCATATGATTTTACATAAAGGATTAACTCGCCTATATATTTTGACTACAGCGAAACTAGAAGTCACTTTGAATGGGACTTTTTATATGTTTTATATTTCTGAATTAGGAAAGTGATTGGAGCATTTAACTGGACTGATTCAGATATCTGTTTGTTGGCAACTTGATGTAGTTGCTGGACTGCAGAAAATAAGAATAGACACCTGTAGCTCTTATTGTACTGATTTTTATTGTATCGATTTTGGATTAAGCGCAGAGCTAACTTAGCCCCTCTCGGGACTGAACGCGTGGTTCTTTGATATTTTTTGATTTATGTTTCTAAGGTTTACATTATTTTTGATTAAATATAATTGCTATATTAGGACATATATGTCCCACTACTTTTCTGCCACTTCCAAATACAAATATAGTATATAACCTGATGTACCTGTAGTTGCATGTAGTCCATGCAAATTTCAACCGTAACGTCGCTTTAAAGCCTACATATATAGTGGAAAAACTGACCAATGTTTAAGGAAGGCATGTTGTGATGATCCGCTCAGCTGGCTGCACAGGCAGACAGCTGTTTGTCCATTCCTCTAGTCTGTGGGCTGCAGGTCTCTGGAACAGAGACCTGTCTTTCCGTTGCAAGTTTCTGGTCTGTTCTCTTGCTGGGGAATTTGCATACATTCGTTATGCAAATCCCCTACCTGCCTTCTTTGATGACTGGCACTATAAGAGCTTTATGTTTCCCAGAAGGCTTTGCTGGTCATTTCCCTTCCATGGTCTGTTCCTGATTGACACTGCTGGAGTGTCAGCCATTGCTATCTAGTATAGTTAATTCCTGGGGGTTGCTTTAGGCTCCCCTTCTAGCCCAGTCAGGTTGTATTATCTGTATTGCCTGTTCTGTCTTGTCTTGCCTGTTGCCATTGTCCTGTCCCAACGGTGGTCGACAGGAAATGGTTCTGATCTCTGTTCTTGGAGTATAGCTGGTGCAGCGGTTGCTACCAGCTATCTCTTCTGTTCTGTCTCCTGGGATTGCGCTAGCTACTTTTCGCTGGTGCTGTGGATCCTATCTTTCGCTTGTCCCTGTTTTCGTGTGTCTGTCTTGTCTACTACGCTTGCTGGAGGCTCGGTGAGGTAACCGTTAAGCAAGCGCTCGTGTCCTCTGTTTCATGTTTGTCTGTCGATGGTTAGTTAGGCGTGCTTGTCTCTATTGTGCTATCCGCGTGCACCGTTGCGAATGAGTGCGGTGTTCACGGTTAGCTAGCGTTTGTTATTTTCCGCATCTTCTCATTGTATTATTTGCTGTGCCTTTGCTACCCTCGTATTCTATTCTGATCTGCCTTGTGTCACGTCTGGCGATCGCACCTCTCGCGATCGCGTTCCTATTTCATATCTGCTGTTATGTGTGCGCGGTCGCGGGGTGGCGACTGGATTGGCGCACACACATACAACCTGTGCCTTTGCTCGCTCTCATTTGCAATCGCCTCTCTTGCGATTGCGTTCTGCGCTTCGTACAATTCCTGTCTGGCAATTGTGGAGGTACAGAGGATTGGTTCCTCTGCACTCCCCAGCGCAATCTGCCGACAGGAATTTCCCTCTACAGGTGCGTAGCACCTTTTGCTGGGTGCCTGCAAATATACGCTTGTGGAGGATTTCCGCCGTGTCAGCGCACGCGTTGTGCGCTGATCACGGAGAAAGTTCCACAATCGTTACAGAATGACCAGCCAAACCCAAAACCCCAGTGTAGACGGAATTTCCGATTTGTACGATTTTGTCGAATATGGCTCTTGTACCTTTAAGAGATTTAAAAAACTTGAACCTGAATCAGCAGACGAATTTTTGTCTGAGTGTACGAAACTGTTAGCGAACCCTGAATTCCAATGCAGCCCAGTGTCTACCTGGGCCCCCCAAATGGTCTACATTCTGTTGGGGGGCGAAATGTCAATGTGGGGTTATGATGTGTTAGATCATACCACCTTGAGTCAAAGACCCCTGGAATTCTTGGCCTTTTTAATTCACAATTGGCTGAGATTACCTCAATTACCATACCCCCTTAATGAGTTGTTGTCAGCAGCTCAATCAGCTGTTCCATCTACTCTTTCATCCATAAAGCAGCCATCCAAAGCCTCTAAGTCTAAACGTAAAAGATCTAGGAAGGCTTGCCAGCGGAAAGATCCGTTGCCCATGGCAACCACAGATAGAGAGGTTATTTCTGTCAAGTCTGAAATGGGCAAAACCATGCAGTATGATAATGATGTTTATAATGCATCTGCTGATCAGTTTCCAGTTTTTTTGCCCCAATCCAAAGCTTATGTGGATCCTGCTATAGGTAGGATCGCACACTACATTAAAGCAGTTAAAAAATCTGTTCTTGTTCCTGAACTCCACCCCTATGGAGATTATCTGGATACTGGCCTGTTTGAACCCCCATTTGCTTCCTGGGATGTTGGGGCCTTGCTGGAGGAATTCGATTTTGATTGGAAAGCCTTTTTGCGATTTTTACATCGCAAAAAGCGAAGATGTCTTGAATGCTTGTCTTGATTCTATGTACCTTCTGATTGATTCCGATGAATGTGACAAGGATGATGTGGATCTGGTGATATATGTATGGCAAACGATTTTGGATGAGTTGCACACACACCAACCAATTGATTCCAATAAAGAGACATCGTTGTCGGATGATTGTTCCTGCCTTTCTGGGGTAAAGCATGAGAGTCTTGACTTTGTGCAATCTGAAATGAATGAGTGTGCTGCTGTGGTTGATTCCTGTGCGAATCCTGAAGGATTCTCTCCTGACAGTGTGCAGTTTGAATCTGTGCGATCTGATGCCTGTTTCTCGGATGTTCCTGCAGATGGTGATCGGCATGAGTCTGCCGGTTTCCTCAAGGATGTGTGGGATCCTTTGTCATTTAGAAACAGATCTTTGAGATCTTCCATCTGTGACCCTGCTATGGGGAAAGTTTCTCGACTGTGCAGAGTCAAAAGTAAAATTAATATGCCTAATAAAGTTTATCCTGTTGATTTTGCTATTTCTTCTGCAAATGATTCCCTGTCTCACCCTGTTCTCACCTGTAAGGGCCCGTTGCCTGGAGACAGTTGCTCCAGTGTTTCGGTCCTAGATGCCTTGCAGTCTGCTCCGCAGATCGCGGAGGTTTGCGCTATGGAAGCATCAGTTTCACAACCTAAAGTGAATTTTGATTCGCAGGTTTTGCGTTCTGATTCCTTGGATTCGACATTGTTAGCCGAATCTAAGAGTGAGACAGCGCTTCGGTTTTGCGAATCTGATGCTGAACCTTCTTTGCCTTATTCAGAGACGCTTTCTCTGAGCCTGCCCTGTACCATGACTAACAAAACGATGTCCAATCACACTGACATTTGGGAGTCCCTTTCTTGCTTTGAAGAAAGTTCTGACTCTCCACCCTGTACTCTGGATGAGTCAATATTGCCTTGTACAATATCTCCTGCCCTGCCCCTAGAGGCTCGTCTAGGTATTGCTGCTATTTTTACCTGTCTTTCTGCAGTTTTGGAGTTGCAAGCTAGTTTGACTACTACGCAGAATTCTGGGTGCAGCGAGATTAAAGTTAGGGAGTCAGTGTGTGGTCCAGTGAATATTCCTGTACGTTCCACTCATGATGATGAAATTCAGTCTCAGTTTATGGTGGAACCTTCCCTGGGACATCTGCCCTGTTCTCAAAATAAAGTTCCAGTTTTGCCCTGTAACATGGATAGTACAGAATCCTTCTTAGACAACTTGAAAAATGATGTTCCTGAGGTCTTGTTTGATGATCTGAAGGTCTCCGAGTTCCTCCCAAAGGGTGCAGAACTTGTAGGAGATGTCTCCTGCCCCCCAGGTCCTTCTGAGGTGTTGCCCACTTCAGTAGGCATTGCTGCCTTGCTGACTACTTTTGCAGCTCTTGTGGAGCTTCATTCATGTGTAGTCAATGATGATATTACAGTTACAGAAAATTCTGAATTTGAGTCCGAGTCTTCTTTTGAAAGACCAGTATCTGTGACCTTTACTCGTGATGATTTTCTGCCCGGTACTGGTTTTGGTCTTGTCGTGTCGGACTCTGAGGTTGGCAGTTCCCCGACATGTCCTGAGGTTTCATCTGTACTAGTGTACCCCGATGTGCTCTGTGACCCAGAAAGCCCAAGTGTGCCTCGGTTACCAGCGTACTCAGATGCTTCCTCAGTGGAGACATGTTCTGATATAGCCTGCCTGCTTGCATGCCCAGAAGTGGTCCCTGAAAGTCCTGATCTTGATGGGTGTCCTGCTAATTTTGAGTCTGGAATGATCATAGGTTCCATAGGGGTTCTTGGTGGTTCTCCATGTGAGCCTGGTGAGCGTTCTGGCTTCTTGGGATCTCTGCGGAGCTTCAAGGCGTTCTGGGAGATTCCGGGAAAGGTTTTGCTTGGTGCCCTGAATACGATCAGCAATGTAGTTTCATTCACCAGACCACGACATTCCAATCCCAGGTCACTAAAACAGAGCACCAAATCAAATACCATCTTAACTGCGAATCAAAATATGTAATCTACATCATCACATGCCCATGCCAGCTCCAGTATGTGGGCAGAACCACTCAACCCGCGAGATCGAGAATCGGACAACATAAAAGGAATATAATCAAAAAATATCCCCTAAACAGCGTATCACGACACTTCACCACCCACCACGACAGTAATCCGGAACTATTCCACATTACACTTATTGATACAATTCCACAAAACCGATTCAACTCGTTTGAGCTCCTTAAAGCACGTGAGATGTATTGGATTCAAATCCTAAAATCGATCACTCCAGGAGGCCTTAACGAGCAGCTGGAAAAAATCTATTAATATATCACCCCTCTACAGATCATGTCTCAGTCTTTATCCGTCCTCTCTTTTTATGAAGTAGTCACCTCGACTTTTAAATATAAATTGTACTGTATATTTATGTTCATATATTTTATGATTTTCTTATGTCATATTTTAATCAAGAATGTTACCCTAATGTAGACAGTTTTATATCATGGCCATAATAATCAGAACACTGTTGTTATGATGTCTTTAAACTGGTAAACAACACACAGATGTACCCAAATGCAAGTTGATACTGATGTACACACATATGTATACTCTTTTTTAGTTTGTCTGTGTCGAAAAAGATTGATCCCGAACCTATAGAATGAATTGGTACTATGGACATTTTATTTTTGCTAGAATATCTTCTCGTAATACAGCAGTGATTTTGTTCTATAAATGTATGACTGTTATAAACTGTTGTTATGTCTTGACCACTGGAGGGCAGCAGCGCTCTCCATACAGTACCACTAGATAGGGAAGTTTCACACGCAATCTAGAAGTTTTAGTTAAATGGATTCAAGATTCCTTCCAAACAGTTACTTTCACCGGATGGAAGGGTTAATGCGCATATGCATCAAGTTTGGGCAATTCGCCCTCCACTCCACCCCCTCCCCTCCCCTCTGCCTACTTTCCCACCTTGTATGCGGAAGTGTGAGATGCGTGCCACACTCTCCGCATAACGTAACTGAGTGCGCACATGCGCACAACTACATAGCCACGTTACACTCGCCCCATAATCCCCTGCATGCGTCCGCTCATCTCAGTGATGCAGCGCGCGCATCCCAGCCGTGCTCAGGTCCCCGCCCAGCCCCTCCGCATTGGCCACACAATGCAAGCGGCCCAATCATGCTCCTCACACGGCCCCACCCCCCTTACGTCCTCCGTAGCCTCCCTATTCACCTTATAAACCCCACAAACACGATATACCGGCACAGAGGTGCCAAGCATCATTCAGACCAGACGCTGGTAAGTTTTTACTCCTTATCACTCATGTTACTCTTTATCATCACCCTGGGGCACTATTTTCACTTCACCTCGCTATTCATTCATAGTCACTCCACCATGGAACAATATAACTCCCCACAAAGGCAGCACAAGCCCACAAATATATTCTCCCTGTGGGAATAATGCACAGTTAGAAATACAAATACAACTATTTAGGCATACATTTTGAACACATACCCCGCAACTAAGCAATTATCAACACAAAACTAGGTGTAATATAAGACACTTCAGCGATAGTATATTTGTGTTAGCATCACTTATACCATAAAGATTATGTATGCATACAATTTAATGTACCTATACAATTGTACCACACACAGTATGCTGATGCCTGCTATGTATCTCTGTCATTTTCAGTGTTGTTGCTCCTGTCCTTTATTGCCTGAAGAAGCGGGTTTTTGCCCGTGAAACGCGTTGCGACTGTTTATTGGGAGCAATCAAATAAATTGTGTATATTTATTTTTGAAAATCAACAGCCTTGTTGTCCGTTTATGGTTAGCTGGTCCACCACCGCAACCAAAACATTTTAAACTTTTTAGCTATTTTTATACTTCCGGCGCCTCTGTACACCTGTATACGATCAGCAATGGCTTTGGTGTTGTAAGGGACACTTCGAACACGTATTGCGGCAGGTTTGGTATTCTTGGACGCTCCTTGGAAGGTGGTGGGTATTGTCTGGAGGGTGTCGATTGCTTCTTCTCTGGTGTCCACAGTCCTGATGGCTGAGACTTGTAGTGCTGATGGGCATGTTTCGGTGGCTTCTGCTTCCGATGAGGTCGGTTTCGGATGGACTGACTCTGGAATTGGGCCTTGTCGGGCTGTCCCGACCTTCATGAGTCTTCAGTTAGAGTTTTGTGATGATACCAGTTTTGAGGGATGTCTGGAATCCATCCCTAGAGGGGGGGGGGGGGGTACTGTGATGATCCGCACAGCTGGCTGCACAGGCAGACAGCTGTTTGTCCATTCCTCTAGTCTGTGGGCTGCAGGTCTCTGGAACAGAGACCTGTCTTTCCGTTGCAAGTTTCTGGTCTGTTCTCTTGCTGGGGAATTTGCATACATTCGTTATGCAAATCCCCTACCTGCCTTCTTTGATGACTGGCACTATAAGAGCTTTATGTTTCCCAGAAGGCTTTGCTGGTCATTTCCCTTCCATGGTATGTTCCTGATGGACACTGCTGGAGTGTCAGCCATTGCTATCTAGTATAGTTAATTCCTGGGGGTTGCTTTAGGCTCCCCTTCTAGCCCAGTCAGGTTGTATTATCTGTATTGCCTGTTCTGTCTTGTCTTGCCTGTTGCCATTGTCCTGTCCCAACGGTGGTCGACAGGAAATGGTTCTGATCTCTGTTCTTGGAGTATAGCTGGTGCAGCGGTTGCTACCAGCTATCTCTTCTGTTCTGTCTCCTGGGATCGCGCTAGCTACTTTTCGCTGGTGCTGTGGATCCTATCTCTCGCTTGTCCCTGTTTTTGTGTGTCTGTCTTGTCTGCTACGCTTGCTGGAGGCTCGGTGAGGTAACCGTTAAGCAAGCGCTCGCGTCCTCTGTTTCATGTTTGTCTGTCGATGGTTAGTTAGGCGTGCTTGTCTCTATTGTGCTTATCACGTGGAGACCGCGCATAACCGCGTGCACTGTTGCGAATGAGTGCGGTGTTCGCGGTTAGCTAGCGTTTGTTATTTTCCGCATCTTCTCATTGTATTATTTGCTGTGCCTTTGCTACCCTCGTATTCTATTCTGATCTGCCTTGTGTCACGTCTGGCGATCGCACCTCTCGCGATCGCGTTCCTATTTCATATCTGCTGTTGTGTGTGCGCGGTCGCGGGGTGGCGACTGGATTGGCGCACACACATACAACCTGTCCCTTTGCTCGCTCTCATTCGCAATCGCCTCTCTTGCGATTGCGTTCTGCGCTTCGTACAATTCCTGTCTGGCACTTGTGGAGGTACAGAGGATTGGTTCCTCTGCACTCCCCAGCGCCATCTGCCGACAGGAATTTCCCTCTACAGGTGCGTAGCACCTTTTGCTGGGTGCCTGCAAATATACGCTTGTGGAGGATTTCCGCCGTGTCAGCGCACGCGTTGTGCGCTGATCACGGAGAAAGTTCCACAATCGTTACACATGTTCAGTTTTCAACTTTACATACCCAGCAGTTATTTTAAACGAAGCTCCAGTGGACACAGCACCTCCTCTCTTATTCCTCCATCTACCACATTAATGTGTGTTTACCTGCTTGAAGAATGACCCCTTCATGATCCTCATCATGCCCTAGCCTCTGCATGGTGCACAGACCAGAGCATCAGGCTATGACTTGGGCAGGTGGAACGCACACTATTTTTCAGCCTCACACCTAGAAGCATCATTGGAAATCTATGCTAATTTAGCAGAGTGTATTTTGCAGTTTCATTAGGTATGGTTTACCTTTGTCTTCTACTCATCAAGCTCCAATCAATAGGACAATGCAGAAGTATTGGTCCTCTCCTACTTTCACCGCCTTAATCACTGGCAGCCACTGCCAGGTATACTGTCTCATTGCCTTAATTGCTGCTCATTGACTTTGCCACCCTGGAGATGACACAGTCAGTGCAAGTCAGTGGGAACATGCGTCACCCAATGCCTAATGGCTGGATACCCCTGCTTGGCTGATATTTTATCAGGAAAAGTCATTCATCTGCTTTACAAGTAGGTCGCAGAGTTAATTTCTTTGCACCTTCCAGGTAAAATGTAATGGGATAAACTTTCCTAATTATTTTTTATAAACTTCAGAATTGTTTTATTGTATTTTATATAGTATAGTATTCTGTGTACAGATATATTCTATATAGTATAGCATAGTATAATAAAGTATAGTATTCTGTGTACAGATATATTCTATATAGTATAGCATAGTATAATATAGTATAGTATTCTGTGTACAGATATATTCTATATAGTATAGCATAGTATAATATAGTATAGTATTCTGTGTACAGATATATTCTATATAGTATAGCAATCCTCTAGATTGTAAGCCTTTGGCAGGGCCCTCTCCCCTTGTGTATCATACGTGACTGTGTGCACTTTACCCAGAATTTGGAAACTGGTAATTTTTACCACTACCACTCCAGTGTATAATCTGGTATGTACTACTGTCTGCATTATGTTGTGTATCTTATTGCTATTACCTGTATTGTTGTATCTATGATTTTTTACCTGTATTGTTCTTTCACCCCAGTTATCATTGTCTGTAACCCTATTTATTGTACAGCGCTGCGTAATATGTTGGCGCTATATAAATCTAATAAATAATATTAATAGTATTCTGTGTACAGATATATTCTATATAGTATAGCATAGTATAATATAGTATAGTATTCTGTGTACAGATATATTCTATATAGTATAACAACAATAACAATAATATTTATATAGCGCTTTTCTCCCTGGGGACTCAAAGCGCTGTTACCCTGCATTATGCAGTCTCACAGGCTAGGGAAAAGAGGTGAGTTTTTAGCCTTTTTTTAAAGCTGTCCAGAGAGGGAGCCTCTCGTACTGATAGTGGAAGTGAGTTCCATAGAGTAGGGGCTGCGTAGGAAAAGGCCCGAGCACCAAATGTTAAGTGTATCCTGGGAATAATCAGCTTCATCTTGTTGGCAGAGCGGAGGGTGCGTGGAGGGGCATAAAGTTCCAATAGATCCGCTATGTATTTGGGTCCCATGTGGTGTAGAGCCTTGAATGTCAGCAGGCAGATCTTAAAATTGATTCTCCATTTTACTGGCAACCAGTGAAGAGTTTGCAGTACTGGGGTGATGTGTGAGCTGCGGGGGGGCATTGGCTAGGAGTCTGGCTGCAGCATTCTGTACTAGCTGTAAGGGGCGCAGAACCTTTTCTGTAGATCCGATGAACAGGGCGTTGCAGTAGTCTAGGCAGGAGGATACAAATGCATGAACCAGGGCAGGTAGGTCTTCAGCTGGGATAAGGTGTTTGATTTTCGCTATATTTCTTAGATGGAAGAAGGAAGACTTGACGACAGCTGATATCTGCTGTTTGAGTTTTAGATTTCCATCCAGGATCACCCCAAGGTTTCGCACAGAGTCTATATACTGTACAGTATCTCCCCCAATTGCTAGTTTGAGGTGGTGAGCGTTTTGAACTTTATCCATCATGTGTGGACCACCTACCACCAACACCTCTTTTTTGTCAGAGTTCAGCCTCAGCCAGCTGATGTTCATCCAATTTTGTAAATCCACTAGACACGCATTTATGGATCCTGATGGGTCTTGAGTGCCAGGCTTGAAGGACAGATACAGTTGTGTGTCATCTGCATAACAATGGTATCCTAGGCCATAGTTCTGGATTATTTTGCCCAGTGGGAGCATGTAGACTGCAAAGAGTAATGGTGATAGTACAGAACCCTGTGGAACTCCATAGGGAAGTGGCACTGGATTAGAGTAGTGTGTGCCCAGACATACTTGCTGTGTCCAGCCAGATAGGAAGGTCTGAAACCAGCTAAGAACAGTACCCCTTAGGCCACAGTAATTCTTCAGTCGCTGGATTAGTATTTCATGATCCCCAGTATCAAATGCTGCAGACAAGTCAAGAAGAATCAAAATTGAGCAATCACCCTTGTCCCTTGCAGTAAGTAGATCATTCATTACTCGGACTAATGCTGTTTCAGTGCTGTGCCTTTTCCTGAATCCTGACTGAAAAGTATCAAAGATGTTGTTATCTGTAAGCCTGGCTTCCAGCTGGTTGGCGACTACTTACTCGATAACTTTTGATAGGAATGGTAAGTTCGCAACAGGTCTGTAGTTGGTTACAGAATCAGGATCTAGTGATGGTTTCTTCAAGAGGGGTTTTATGATTGCTTTCTTTAGTTCTTCTGGGAAAAGTCCATTTTGCAAGGAGCACTGAGTGATTTTGTGAAGTGCTGGCCTGATCAGCTCTGGGCACTGCATTAAGGATCCAGTTGGGCCAGGATCCAGGTCACAGGTAGTGGGGCGGAGACTTTGAATGAGAATTCCAAAATCTTCTTCACTCAGAGTGTCAAAGACTTGCCATGGTGGTACGGTAGTAGGCAGATGCAAAGTCCAGTGGTCAGTTGATGTTGGTGTAATGCTGGCACGGATGGTAGACACCTTGTTTGTGAAGAAGGCAAAGAATTCTTCACACCTTTCCCTGGAGAATGTAATTGGGGCTTTTAGGCAGGAAGGATTGCAGAGTGATTCCACTGTGTGGAAGAGTTGACCAGTTCTGTTGTTGGCTGTAGATATTTTGTGCGAGATAAAGTCTGATTTTTTCTTGGTTATTGCTTGTTGGTATTGTCTGAGGTGTTGAATTAGGCTAGATTTGTGCTCCTCAGACCCTGATTTACGCCACTGTCTTTCAAGTCTGCGCCCTTTCTTTTTTAGATCCATGATGGTTTTGTCAAACCAATTAGCTTTCTGCTTTTTGGTTGCTGATTTGGTGCGCCATGGGGCAATACTGTCAAGTGTTTCATATATCGTGTTGTTGTACTGGGTTACTAGAGTGTTTGGGTCCATTTGACTGTGGAGCAGATTTGTAAAATCCAGGTTGGCAGTTATCCTCTCCGGTGTTAATTTATTCAGGGGACGGATTTTGATTGTTTCTTTAGGGAGCTGCTTGATAGGGTGATGTTCAATAGTAAACTGTATTATGTGATGGTCTGACCACACCACTGGGGTTACTGTTATGTTACTAATGTCCATTCCAAGGTGGAACAGTAAGTCTAGCGTATGCCCTCCTCTGTGGGTAGCAGATTTTACAACTTGTGTGAAGCCTAGTCCACCCATGAGATTTATTAGTTCATTTGCATTTTGTGATTGAGTGTCATCAGCCCAGACGTTGAAGTCACCAAGGATGATCCATCTCGGATAAGACAGAGTTAGCATTGCCAGAAGTTCTGAGAATTCCTGTAGGAATGGGTCAGCATCTCCGGGGGGACGATAAACCACTAAAATTTTGAAGCCTTTACCAGCTGAGATCTGGGCACCTATACATTCAAAAGACTTTGTTGAGCCAACATTTAGGGCTCTGAGCTGCAGAGTTGTTTTGCCACAAATTGCTACACTCCCTCCTCTGCGGTCTCGTCTTCCCTCACTTAGGACTGAGTAATTGTATGGGATGGTTGCTTCCAATGTGGGGCCCGCATTGGCATCAATCCAGGTTTCAGTGATGCATGAAAAATCGCATGTCTGAATAAGGTCCGCAATAATGGCTGTCTTATTGTTTATAGAGCGGGCATTGCAGAGCAATGCCGTGACTGCATGGGGCTTAGCATTGGCGACTGGGATCACTGCCGGGTTGTTACTGCATCTCTGACTAGGGACATGGTAACTTCTGCTACTTTCAGCCTCTGATTTCCAGTACACATCACTGGAGATCGCTGGAAAGTTCTTTCCCTTGAATGGGCCTGGGTCCCTGAAGTTGGACTGAGTCGGAGTGTGGTATTTTTTATGGGCCTGGACACCTTTTTTTCCTCTGTGCGTTTTATTTAAAATCCCTAGAGATTGCAGCAAATTAGCTTGTTTTTTCCCAATGTGAGATGCAGCTCTTGATGGCCTGAGAGATAGTAAGATGCTGGCTGTATAGATTAACATTGCTCTTTGGGAAGGAATGGGTTAAGTAAGCTCTTCCTTTGATTGTTGTTGTTTATCAGTGGGGGGTAGACAAAAGCAAACTGCTGGCCTTGTGAATCAAATAGGAGAGGTGTGAAAATTCCATTGATATGCAGAAACATGGGACCTACTAAGGTTCACTTAGAAAGGCAATGGAGTCAATATAATTTCAGCCTCTGAATGCATTTAAGTATTTGTACAGTCTGCAAAAAACAGATTGCCAGCTGGAAGATATTACTGGTGTTTGGGGAAGGAGGATGAATTCCCTTACCTTGGGAAGAGGACTTGGGAAGGTAGGAGATCTGCTTGCTGTGTTGCCTGGACATGCTTTTTTGATGTGTTGGTTTGTTTGAAGCTGTGGACCTCATGAGTATCCTGGTGGAGAAATCCTAACCCATTGTGTGCCCTTGTAGGAGTGGAGAAGGCTTTTGTTTGTTTGTGTGGATTATCAGCTTCCCAATCCCATGCAGGACTCCAAAACCAAGGTCAGCTACACAGGACTTTGATGGTGAGTACAATCCAGCTTGTAGCTTAGCCATCCATAATCTTCCACGTTTCCCAGAAGGTTCCAGTTGTAGCCAGAGATTTCATGGTGCGGAATCTCTAAGTATTTTTGTTTCTTCTGTGCATATATGTGATTAATGCTTCCCAGAGCCGAGACAAGGTGTGGAGCAGGTAAAAAGAGAGGCTGCCATCTTGAGCGCGCTCAGTAGTATAGCATAGTATAATATAGTATAGTATTCTGTGTACAGATATGTTCTATATAGTATAGCCTAGTATAATATAGTATAGTATTCCGGCGTGTACAGATATATTCTATATAGTATAGCATAGTATAATACAGTATAGTATTCCGGCGTGTACAGATATATTCTATATAGTATAGCATAGTATAATATAGTATAGTATTCCGGCGTGTACAGATATATTCTATATAGTATAGCATAGTATAATATAGTATAGTATTCCGGCGTGTACAGATATATTCTATATAGTATAATATAGCATAGTATTCCGGCGTGTACAGATATATTCTATATAGTATAATATAGTATAGTATTCCGGCGTTTACAGATATATTCTATATAGTATAGCATAGTATAATATAGTATAGTATTCCGGCGTGTACAGATATATTCTATATAGTATAGCATAGTATAATATAGTATAGTATTCCGGCGTGTACAGATATATTCTATATAGTATAGCATAGTATAATACAGTATAGTATTCCGGCGTGTACAGATATATTCTATATAGTATAGCATAGTATAATATAGTATAGTATTCCGACGTTTACAGATATATTCTATATAGTATATCATAGTATAATATAGTAAAGTATAGTATTCCGGCGTGTACAGATATATTCTATATAGTATAGCATAGTATAATATAGTATAGTATTCTATATAGTAACAAAAAAAAACAATAAACACAAATTTAGAAATGTAAAAGCACACCTAATAAAGGAATATGGAGGCTGCCATGTTTATTTCCTTTTAAACAATACCAGTTGCCTGGCAGTCCTGCAGACCATCTGTCTCTAATAGTTTCAGCTATAAACCCTGAACAAGCATGCAGATGAGATGTTTCTGACTGAACTCTGACTGGATTAGCCACATGCTCGCTTTAGGAGTGTGATCCGGATACTACTGTAGCTAAAAATCAGGAGGATGCCAGGCAACTAGTATTGTTTAACCACTTCCCCTCCCCCGAGATGAGTCACTACATCCCTGCAAAATGCCACAACTGCTTGCACGGGTGTAGCTACTATGCCCCTCCCTGCCGCGCGTTCCCGTTCACCTCCCTCTGTGCTCGTTACTGCCACCGATCGTTAGCCGCTAGATCAATAAATGGAAACAGAGTTCCCATTCATTGATCTAAGTCCCCATGTGAATGAACGCAGCTATCCACGAGACGGCGCCTTCATTCACAAAGACGGTCCACGCATCACTTCCTCTTTGTGTAGTAATACTACGCATAAGGAAGTCAGCCGTAAGGACATCTTGTGGCCAAACAGTAAAACTACATCTACATATTTTTTTTCAATAAAAGACCTATTTAGACCTTATTTTTAAATTTTAAATTAACCCCTGACCTCCCACACTCCCCAATAGTTAACAACTTAAATTTTTTTTTTTAATTTACAATAAAAAAAAACCAATACATAAATAGTTACCTTATGGACTCAACTTTTTAAACCACTTAAGGACCACAGGCTTTACCGCTCCTAGTAAACAGGCTATTTTTCTCCATGAAGGCCACTGCAGCTTTAAGGGCCGCACAACTCAGCACACAAGTAATTTCCCCACCCCCTTTTCTGCCCACTAACAGAGCTTTCTGTTGGTGGGCTGTGATCGCTCCCAGGAGGTTTATTTTTCTATAAATCTTTCTTCTTCTTTTTTTTTTACAATAAATATTACTATTTCTTTTTCTTTTTTATATTAGCCCCTCCCTTCCTCCCCCCGCCAGCCAATCACAGCAATCAGCTGTCATAGGCATCAGCCTTTGTGCCTCCAAATGGCTGTCCCCAGTACAGCGCTGCCTTAGATCGCAGCACTGTACAGTGTAAATAGACGATCACTGCTGGGAAACTGATGATGGAGTGGAGATCCGTCATTCAAGTGGAGATACACACACATCGGCGTGCACAATATCCTGCAAATCCTGCCCAAAGGACTTGACGCCAATCGGCGTGACGCAGTCATTAAGAAGTTAATATGCGTGTCAAGAGGGTATATTACTATTAGTTTATAAATTATGGGCTTGTAAGTAGGGATGGATGCAAAACTGAAAAAATGCACCTTTATTTCCAAATAAAATATTGGCGCCATACATTGTACTAGGGAAACATTTAAAATGTTGCAATACCCGGGACAAATGGGCAAATAAAATGTGTGGTTTTTAATTAAGGTAGCATGTATTATTCTAAAATTATATGCCCGAAAACTGAGAAATGATTTTTTTTCCATTTTTTTCTTCTTTTTCCTGATAAAACGATTTTAAAATAAAATAATTCTTAGCAAAAAAGTACCCCCCCCCCCCTCAAAGAAAGCCTAATTGGTGGTGAAAAAAACAAGATATAGATGTCTTGTTGTGATAAGTAGTAATGAAGTTATAGGCGAATGAATGGAAGGAGCGCTGACAGGTGAAAATTGCTCTGTTATTTTTAAGGGGAAAAACCCTTGGAGGTGAAGTGGTTAAAAGGTAAAAAAATGGCCGCCACTATATCCCTCTCAGTTCAGGTGTCCTTTAACAGCAGGCGTAGGCAGCCAGGTGTCAAGGAAGGAATTGTTGGGGAACCAGTGTCTAATTTTACTGCGATGCCCACTTTCAACCAGATCTCAGCAGAAATCGAATCAAGTATGGATTGCACTACTAGTGCTGTACTACACTGCAATACTACACTATTATGTGACCTTCAAGCACGCCCGCCCGATACCTTTCCCAATCAGGTTGACCCATCTGACATGCTAGGGACAAAACATCCCTGGCAGAGATTCCATCATGATTAAAGCAAACATGAAGTGAAAATAAATGTATGGGATGATGAATTCTATATGTTTTACTAAATGTAAATTAAACAGGGTATTGAATCTTATGTTTTTATGTTCACTTTAAGTACTTCATTGTAAGACTATATATATTATTGTAAACTGACTGAACTAAAAAGCTGTTGGACAAGCTCTGCCATAGATAACACAACTCTTCTTTTTTCCACTATTGTTGTACTGGAAAACAGAAAGGGACTTCAGATAAATTCTTAGTAGGGCTAGTACTACATGTACGTATGTTTATCTCATCATGTCACATGCCACATTTCAGGTACACTTTAAATCAGCTGGAAACATCAACACATGTATTACCAGACAGCCCCTCCTTAAAACCCTAACCTGGCTTGAACTTCCCAAACTCAGAAAATAGCATTACTTATCAGCTTCAATAGTTTTGAAACAGACTAGCACATAGAGATCAAGTGACTCCTTTCAATCAATCCATTAATCAAGTACAGTACTTTCAAACTTTCCTAATTCATTTTTGTGAGGATGTAATAAACAGATGCCATTGGCAGAGGGCGCTATTTACTATATTTTAACTAGCTTGTCACACACCAAGTCAGAGGACACAGCACAGGTTCACTAACAGTGGTGCTCATCCGCATTTCAGATATCCGAACTACCCAGATAATCCGAACTTTTTCAACTATCCGAACTTTGAATAGCAATTCGGATATTTTTTAAAAGCCGAATAGACTATCCAAACAAACTTGGATTTCGAGAGAGAGAGAGAGAGAGAGAGAGAGAGAGAGAGAGAGAGAGAGAGAGAGAGAGAGAGAGAGAGAGAGAGAGAGAGAGAGAGAGAGAGAGAGAGAGAGAGAGAGAGAGAGAGAGAGAGAGAGAGAGAGAGAGAGAGAGAGAGAGAGAGAGAGAGAGAGAGAGAGAGAGAGAGAGAGAGAGAGAGAGAGAGAGAGAGAGAGAGAGAGACCTCCGAAAGGGGTTTTAGCCGTTTTCAGGTCACTTCCGGTTTTCTATCCGGATATCCGAATCCGGCCGGATACTGAGGTTGGATATCCAATTCAGATCCGGATTGGAACATTTTTAACTCGGATATCCGACCCGGATCGGATATCTGGGTATCCGGATCCGAATTAGATCCAGATAGTGAAAAGTGGTATCTGAGCAGCACTGTTCACTAATGCTGGGATTACACAATACGTTTTTTTGTAAGAATCGTTCCGATAGATGCCTTCGATGATAAAATTCCAACATGTCTGATGTTCCGCTCTAATCGTTTCCGCTCGATTTCTTATAGAAGGAAAAAAAAAGACAAGAAAATGGAAAAAAGCTAAGAAAAACGAGTGGAAAATAAGAGAATCGAGCAGAAAATCGAATGGCTAATAGATTGCGCGCCGAATTGAACGCAAAAAAACGTATCGTGTAATCCCAGCATTAGAGCACAGAAGCCAGCAGACAATGCAGAGCCTGTAGTGGGAGAATAAATGCTTGAATAATTTAGGTGGCCAGGCTGTGACCAGCTGATGCCATGAATAATTTATGAGGACACAGCAGCAGATCAGTATGATCTTCCGATCAGTGCATAACCCCAGCTGTGCTCCTGCCATGTGACCAGCAATAAGCTCACATGATAGATAAATAGGCATCCACTCACAGCAGTTAAAGATCTCTGAAATACACTGTCAGTTCTTTGTGAACCTAACTTCTGTCAGCAGTCACATAGGTCCATCATGCACCTGTCCTGTTCCACATGTTTTGTCATCCAGTCCCACAGGAAGACAAGAGCTCATATACGGCTTGAGAGATTGGCATCTGCCCAGAACTGTGGCTTCACAATGAGTAGAAGGGGAGAACTGAACAGTCAATGCTATATCCATGCAGTGTTGCTGGATGACCATGGATGCCATGGGTACAGCTAGCATCACAAAATTGTTTAACCGAAAGAGCTTCTGGGGTCTGAACTAGAATGCCGCAGGGCAGCACAGCGAGGAGTAAGCGAGGGAGTGATGAACTTTGTGGATGCAGGACGGGACCAGGACAAGCAGGCAATTAAGTGGCAGGCAAACCCGGAGTGCACCACCTGGCCAAAGGCAGTATGCATACCACAGGTTGAAAAGCCCTGCTCTAGGGAGAGAGAAACATGGTAGGGATGCCTCACTGAGTATCCCCTGGGTTCCAAAGTTTGATATTCATATTTGCATGAGGAGTTCTGGAGGAGTGGGTCAGTGGAAAATACAAATAGCACTAATTCACTGCACTTGCGGGAACAATAAACCCTCAACTAGTTTGGTTTATTTGTTTTTCATGTTAGTAACGGTGAACAGATGTTTTTCCTCAGCACAATATGTAAGACATATTTGTATGGTAATTCTTAATGTATTGATTGTAACTGTCTACATAGAGTATGCTGTTTTTCACTACTTATGGATCTTTGTCCACGTGATTTTGCAAACCGTACATTTTTAGACTTTCTTAATAAAAATGCTAATTCGATTGTAAGATCCTTAAAGCGATCCTTGAAATGGGAGCCGATGTCATAATAACCGACAACACAGCATTCTTATATACACACAGCAAAAGGTGTTTCAAAACACTTCCATCCATTTGGATGGAAATGCGGCTCACCAATGACGCCCCATTTACCGCCCGTGTGAACTAGACCCTAGAAACTCTTCTGAGAGCAGGAGACAGATGAAAAAGAGTTCAATAGACCTGTCTGTGTGGGAGCTGAAGAACATTGTAACCACTTTCCCACCACTGGTTATTTCCCCTTAAAAACCAGAGCAATTTTCACACATTACGCTCCTCCCATTCATTCACCCTTACCTTTATCGGCACTTATAACATCAAAATTATCTAGACATCGTTTTTGTTTCACCACAAATTAGGCTTTCTTTGGGTGGTACTTTTTGCTAAGAATTATTTTATTTTAGCTGCATTTTAAAGGTAGTATTATTTCTCAGTTTTCAGCCATTATAGTTTTAAAATAAGATGTGCTGCGATAGATAAATCTAATATGTTTTATTTGCTCATTTGTCCCGGTTATTACACCGTTAAAATTGTGTCCCTAGTACAATGTGTTGCAACAGTATTTTATTTGGAAATAAAGTGTATTTTTTCCATTTGCGTTTCTTTATACCAGATCAATAACTAGACCTAATTTGCAAACATAATAGTGATATACCCTAATGACATACATATTAAAGGGATACTGTAGGGGGGTCGGGGGAAAATGAGTTGAACTTACCCGGGGCTTCTAACGGTCCCCCGCAGCCATCCTGTGCCCGCGCAGTCACTCACCGATGCTACGGCCCGCCTCCGGTTCACTTCTGGAATTTCAGACTTTAAAGTTTGAAAACCACTGCACCTGCGTTGCCCTGTCCTCGCTCCCGCTGATGTCCCCGGGAGTATACTGCGCAGGCCCAGTATAGTCTGTGTCTACGCAGTACGCTCCTGGTGACATCAGCGGGAGCGAGGACACGGCAACGCAGGCGCAGTGGTTTTCAGACTTTAAAGTCTGAAATTCCAGAAGTGAACCGGAGGCGGGGCCGGAGCATCGGTGAGTGACTGCGCGGGCACAGGATGTCTGCGGGGGACCGTTAGAAGCCCCGGGTAAGTTCAACTCATTTTCCCCCTGCCCCCTACAGTATCCCTTTAAAAAAGCTGAGTCCCTAAGGTAACTATGTATGAATTTTTTTATGCTGTACTCCTTTTTTTAATCAATAGCAATAACAATAACTATAATTATACAGACAGGAGGGGGAAGTAAGGGGTTAAAATTTGGTATTTTTTTATTCATTTACATCTGTACGTGTATTAACATTTGTAGGTGTATCTTTATTTTTGCCCACTAGATGTCCCAATACATCATAATTCAGTGTGCTGAACGGGACACAGCAAGTAGTGAAGAGATGAGAAATCCCCAGGGTATTTCATTGATGCCAGAAAATGATTCACTGCAGGGACAGTGATCGGTGAGTACCAATCAGTAATCTGCCACTTGGGGGTCGTGACAGATGTCATGGGGGGGGGTCGCTCGTCGCTGTAAACGCAGCGGTACATGTACACAATAAGGTCCCTTGGCAGCTTCGGCGGAACTAGTGGGATAGCGCGGGCAGCGCTACTGCAGCCTTCCTAGGTCCTTCATCTTTCTTTCACTGGGTGAGTCTCCATGTCCTCTCCTTTCTGACTCCAGGTTTTCACCCTGAACTTCACTCATATTTCTCATTGGCGTCTCTTATGTCGCCATCTTCCTTAAACTACAGCACATGCCTGATTTACCTGTATGGTTATTTGTGTGTTATTTTCTTCACCTTATCTGCATTTTCACGATATATGATTATCTACCTCATTTGCATATTTGCACATTGTTTGTATTAATGTTATTGGCTATTTTTGTCAATTATGATGTTTATTATCAGTACCTATTGGTGATCACAGTTTAGCACTAGCACCTTATTAGTGAGATCCGTGAGGAGAGTTGTTATTTGTTTTATTGTCTTGTTTCCCTGTGGGTCAAGATGTGGGGTGGATGTCTCTAACCATAATTATTGTTATTTTACATAGGGGACACCACCTTTATTTTTCCACATGATCCCCCAGGCAAGCAATCGAGTTATTTAGTGTATACCAGGTTGACATATGACTCAGCTATTTATAATATTCATTATTCAGGGGCCTGTGACCTAGGCGGGCTGCTTGGTTTTAATTGTTTTTAATTTTGAGTTGGTTATGGAATAAAGATTTTTCATATTTGATGCTTTTGTCTCAGGCCATTGATTGACCATTTGCTCTATAGTGTTAATTACATGTTATTTGAGGAGGAGCTTTGTTCTTTTGTTTAGTGAGTGTTATAGTTGGAGGTCGACGACCTCTTTCCTCCTAGTTATTTAACCTATTTTAGGTATCAATAAGGCTACTATACACATTTTTGCCTGAAATATGTCTGCTCGCTCGTTGTGGTGTCAATAACATGTACACAATAAAACGGTACATGTACACGATGTAAACGCCGTGCAGATACATGATACAGCGGTGGGGAACTGGTTAAAATATTTAATTCATCTGAGACTGTAAAAACTTCAAATCCATGTTTTTATATCTTAAACTTTTAGATACAAAATAAGACTATTGGATTCCACAGTGCTATCAAGGATTAGGATTATAGCTGCAATTATTAATCTCATCAGTTTATTTTCACTTCAGGTCTGCTTTAAGAAAACAATAAATCAGGCATAGGCTGCAAAACTTCCACCATCAATCTACTCCTGGGTCTTTCATGTTCAGAGGTTACAAATAGTTACAAACAATTGATGAAAATGGGGAGCAACACATGAAAAAGGAAAAACATGCCCAAGGGAGCTGTTCATGAAAGTGAGGGGCTGCAGTGCATCGATAATACACATAGAGGAGGGGCTACAGTGCATCGATAATACACATAGAGGAGGGGCTACAGTGCATTGATAATACACATAGAGGAGGGGCTGCAGTGCATCGATAATACACATAGAGGAGGGGCTACAGTGCATTGATAATACACATAGAGGAGGGGCTGCAGTGCATCGATAATACACATAGAGGAGGGGCTACAGTGCATTGATAATACACATAGAGGAGGGGCTACAGTGCATCGATAATACACATAGAGGAGGGGCTACAGTGCATTGATAATACACATAGAGGAGGGGCTACAGTGCATTGATAATACACATAGAGGAGGGGCTACAGTGCATCGATAATACACATAGAGGAGGGGCTACAGTGCATCGATAATACACATAGAGGAGGGGCTACAGTGCATCGATAATACACATAGAGGAGGGTCTACAGTGCATTGATAATACACATAGAGGAGGGGCTACAGTGCATTGATAATACACATAGAGGAGGGGCTACAGTGCATCGATAATACACATAGAGGAGGGGCTACAGTGCATCGATAATACACATAGAGGAGGGGCTACAGTCCATCGATAATACACATAGAGGAGGGGCTACAGTGCATCGATAATACACATAGAGGAGGGTCTACAGTGCATTGATAATACACATCGAGGAGGGGCTACAGTGCATTGATAATACACATAGAGGAGGGGCTACAGTGCATCGATAATACACATAGAGGATGGGCTACAGTGCATTGATAATACACATAGAGGAGGGGCTGCAGTGCATCGATAATACACATAGAGGAGGGGCTACAGTGCATTGATAATACACATAGAGGAGGGGCTACAGTGCATTGATAATACACATAGAGGAGGGGCTACAGTGCATTGATAATACACATAGAGGAGGGGCTACAGTGCATCGATAATACACATAGAGGAGGGGCTACAGTGCATCGATAATACACATAGAGGAGGGGCTACAGTGCATCGATAATACACATAGAGGAGGGGCTACAGTGCATCGATAATACACATAGAGGAGGGTCTACAGTGCATTGATAATACACATAGAGGAGGGGCTACAGTGCATTGATAATACACATAGAGGAGGGGCTACAGTGCATTGATAATACACATAGAGGAGGGGCTACAGTGCATCGATAATACACATAGAGGAGGGGCTACAGTCCATCGATAATACACATAGAGGAGGGGCTACAGTGCATCGATAATACACATAGAGGAGGGTCTACAGTGCATTGATAATACACATCGAGGAGGGGCTACAGTGCATTGATAATACACATAGAGGAGGGGCTACAGTGCATCGATAATACACATAGAGGAGGGGCTACAGTGCATTGATAATACACATAGAGGAGGGGCTACAGTGCATTGATAATACACATAGAGGAGGGGCTACAGTGCATCGATAATACACATAGAGGAGGGGCTACAGTGCATCGATAATACACATAGAGGAGGGGCTACAGTGCATCGATAATACACATAGAGGAGGGGCTACAGTGCATTGATAATACACATAGAGGAGGGGCTACAGTGCATCGATAATACACATAGAGGAGGGGCTACAGTGCATTGATAATACACATAGAGGAGGGTCTACAGTGCATTGATAATACACATAGAGGAGGGGCTACAGTGCATTGATAATACGAATAGAGGAGGGTCTACAGTGCATTGATAATACACATAGAGGAGGGTCTACAGTGCATTGATAATACACATAGAGGAGGGGCTACAGTGCATTGATAATACACATAGAGGAGGGGCTACAGTGCATTGATAATACACATAGAGGAGGGGCTACAGTGCATTGATAATACACATAGAGGAGGGGCTACAGTGCATTGATAATACACATAGAGGAGGGGCTACAGTGCATTGATAATACACATAGAGGAGGGGCTACAGTGCATTGATAATACACATAGAGGAGGGTCTACAGTGCATTGATAATACACAGAGGAGGCTCTACAGTGCATTGATAATACACATAGAGGAGGAGCTACAGTGCATTGATAATACACATAGAGGAGGGGCTACAGTGCATTGATAATACACATAGAGGAGGGGCTACAGTGCATTGATAATACACATAGAGGAGGGGCTACAGTGCATTGATAATACACATAGAGGAGGGGCTACAGTGCATTGATAATACACATAGAGGAGGGGCAACAGTGCATTGATAATACACATAGAGGAGGGGCAACAGTGCATTGATAATAAACATAGAGGAGGGGCTACAGTGCATTGATAATACACATAGAGGAGGGGCTACAGTGCATTGATAATACACATAGAGGAGGGGCTACAGTGCATTGATAATACACATAGAGGAGGGTCTACAGTGCATTGATAATACACAGAGGAGGCTCTACAGTGCATTGATAATACACATAGAGGAGGAGCTACAGTGCATTGATAATACACATAGAGGAGGGGCTACAGTGCATTGATAATACACATAGAGGAGGGGCTACAGTGCATTGATAATACACATAGAGGAGGGGCTACAGTGCATTGATAATACACATAGAGGAGGGGCTACAGTGCATTGATAATACACATAGAGGAGGGGCAACAGTGCATTGATAATACACATAGAGGAGGGGCAACAGTGCATTGATAATAAACATAGAGGAGGGGCTACAGTGCATTGATAATACACATAGAGGAGGGGCTACAGTGCATTGATAATACACATAGAGGAGGGGCTACAGTGCATTGATAATACACATAGAGGAGGGGCTACAGTGCATTGATAATACACATAGAGGAGGGGCTGCACATGAAATGGGAGGGACGCTGCTGCACAAGAAAGGGGAGACGCAACACACTTGGCCTTGGTGATGGGGAGTTGATTTTTAGCAAGCCACCTGATATTGGGCCACATATTGGTGCTCACACTATTGGGTGTCCTTCTAGGTATGAATTTACTTAATTTGATATAAATCTGCTACTGTACAGTGATTCCTGATTCCCCAGACATTATGGGAAAGCATTATCTTACACAGCCTGGTCTCATTGTACCCCAGATACATTTTATAGCTTTGTTTTAGGCCTCTTTCACAGTACGACGTTAAAGTCGCACGTTAGAAAATGTTTTAACGCAGACTAACGCACAGCAATACTAAGTCTGTGCAACATTCACAGTGCACACGTTGCGTTTGTGTGTAACGTGTAGCATTATTAGAAAGTGCTTCATGCTGTGCGTTATACACGTTATTAAAGGGAAGGTCCAAGCAAAATAAAAAAAATGAGTTTCACTTACCTGGGTCGTCTACCAGCCCCAGGCAGCCATCCTGTGCCCTCGTAGTCACTAACTGCTGCTCCAGTCCCCCACTGACAGCTTGCCGACCTCGGAGGTCGGCGGGACGCATTGCGTACATTTTTACGCATTCCCGCTAGTACAGGAACATTAACACATACATTTTTACGCGTTACTGGTTCAATGCGTAAATTTTTACGCATTGAACCAGTAATGCGTAAAAATGTATGTGTTAATGTTCCTGCACTAGCGGGAATGCGTAAAAATGTACGCAATGCGTCCCGCCGACCTCCGAGGTCGACAAGCTGCCAACAGGGTACCAGAGGATCCATGAGTGACTACGAGGGCACAGGATGGCTGCATGGGGCTGGTAGAAGCCCCAGGTAAGTGAAACTCATTTTTTTTATTTTGCTTGGACATTCCCTTTAACTGCGTTGGACTGTTTGCACATGCTCAGTAATGACCTGGAAGCATACTTTTCATTGCCTGTATGCCCTATTGTATGCAACAATAACAGGGCATAGAGTTGCGTTGTGACATTTTTGGGACGTTGCGTTGTTAGTTTGCGTTGCGACTTTAACGTCGCATCAAAACGCAACTTCCCACTGTGAAAGAAGCCTTAACCACTTCACCACTGAGGGGTTTTACCCCTGGAACACCAGAGCAATTTTCACCTTTCAGCGCTCCTTCCATTCATTCGTCTATAACTTTATTATTACTTATCACAATGAAATGAACTATATCTTGTTTTTTTCGCCACCAATTAGGCTTTCTTTAGGTGGGACATTATGCCAAGAATTATTTTATTCTAAATGTGTTTTAATGGGAAAATAGGAAAAAATGTGGGAAAAAAATATTATTTTTAAGTTTTCATCCATTATAGTTTTTAAATAATGCATGCTACTGTAATTAAAACCCATGAAATGTATTGGCCCAATTGTCCCGGTTATAAAATCGTTTAAATTATGTCCCTATCACAATGTTTGGCGCCAATATTTTATTTGTAAATAAAGGTGCATTTTTTTCAGTTTTGCATCCATCCCTAATTACAAGCCCGTAGTTTATAAAGTAACAGTGTTATACCCTCTTGACATAAATATAAGTTCAGTCCCTAAGGTAACTATTTATGTTTTTTTTTTTATTGTATTTTTTTTTTAAATTACAAAAAAATAAATAAATTGGGGAGTGTGGGAGGTAATTAGTTAATTTATTGTGTAAAAGTAATGTATTTGTATATGTAAAATGCTTTAGGGTGTAGTTTTACTATTTGGCCACAAGATGGCCACAGTGAGTATGTTTACATGCGACCTGTAAGCTTACAGGGAGCACTACGAGGCTGGCAAAATCACAATGATCGCACTGTTTCTCAAAGAAGCAGCAGATCATTGCGGGGGCATAGATCAATGAACGGGAATGGATTTTCCCGTTCATTGATCTCCGGGTGAGCGGGCGGCGGCATGCACAAGCGTCGGGAGCGCGCGCACGAGCGGCGGGCGCACGGACAGCAGCGGTAGCAGGGAAGGTACGGATTCAGTTCAAACTCCTAACCCTATGGAAGGTACGGATCCAGTTCAAACTCCTAACCCTAATCTACAAAGCTCTCCACAATCTCTCTCCCCGGTACATATCATCACTAATTTCCAGATACAAACCCAATCGCAATCTCAGATCTGCACACGATGTTCCGTTGTCCTCCTCTAGAATCACCTCCTCACATTCACGCTTACAAGATTTTGCACGCGCTTCACCCCTTTTATGGAATCCCCTCCCACAACACATCCGTCACTCACCAACCTTTGTTACTTTTAAACGCTCTTTAAAAACTCATTTGTTCCGACAAGCATATGCGCTACCCTAGGTCACTTCCCTTTGTCCTAAGACCAAATTGCACTCCTACTAGGTATCCTAAAACACACTGCCTTTATATATTTTATCGTATACTACCCCTCCTCTTGTTTCCCTCATTCCCTTTAGATTGTAAGCTTGCAAGGGCAGGGCTCTCTCCCCCTTTTGTGTCTTGGAAATCATTATACATTTTATTCAACATGTTACTTTTATCACTGTCATTACCATTTCTTTATTTTGTATTCTGTATGCTGTATCATTTTTTGTATTTTGTCACTAATTATGTATCTTGTATATTAGTGTACACCATTGTCCAAATTATGTACCCCATGTTTGTTTCTTACTTTGTACAGCGCCACGGAATATGTTGGCGCTTTATAAATCAATAATAATAATAATCTCTCCGTCCCTTGGTTTTTTAGTGGGGAAAAAAGGGACGGAGAAATTCGTACCGCGGGGGGTAAAGTGGTTAAACTCTACTGAGAAAGTACAGAGCGACCATCACAGGTACTGAGCAAATTGACTATTTAAAGTGTACACAAAGTCACTTTTTATGCGGGGGTTGTGGCAGGGGCGTAACTAAAGGGGAGCAGCCCCCGGGAATGCAGGGGGGCCAGAGCTGTAAGGGGGCCCCAACTACTACTTTACTCCCTCTGATAAAGGGGTTTATTCTTCAGATCAGATGTTTTTAAGGCTACACTTGTTATGGGCGAGTAAATTATGATGGCCACACTTGTTTTATGTATTTTGCAAGATGGGCCCCCAGGCTGTGAGGGTCACCAGGGGGCCCATCAACATTTTGCTGGGGGCCCCATGATTTGTAGTTAAGCCCCTGGATTGTGGACATCTTGCAATGAAAGATTTGAAATGAAGCAGTTGGGTTTTAAAAAAGTCTGAATAAGATGCATAAAAATAATATTCTATAGTCAGGACTCACTGTCCTGCCCGCCAAGCTGTCCTTGAGTTTTTGGACCAGAGCTCGGCAGCACAGCAATCTCGCCATCCTCAGCAGGGTGAGGGGATCGGCACCAGTAACAGCTGAAAGTACACTCTCACTCGTATCTGCAGATCCATCCTACAAATAACTCCTTGTTATCCACTCTTTCATAATAGCACATGTGGCTTTAAGTCACATGTTCTGTACGAGCTCAAATCTTCATCACGGTGCCTGACATACATTATCTGTAAAGTCCACAAATAATTTGGAGAGCGTTATATAGTAACATGGAAAAAACACAGTTTCTACAGCCGTAAAGTTTTCCAGATGCTGGAAGCACTGATCTGCAGGTCCACCTACAGCACCACCTGGTGGTGAGTCTGAGTCCACCTAGGTCAGGCTTTCTCAAACAGGGTTCCTTGAGTACTCTGCAGGGGTTGCTTGGCATTTTCCCCCATTGTGGAGGAAGTATAATAGAGCACATTATAATAGGGGGTACTGTTAAAAGAAGCACTAAATTGGGGGTCAGAATAATGAGCACATTAATAAAAAGCACTAGGTTAAGGAGACAGTATAATGAGTGGCCGTGTAATAGGTGGTAGTGAAATAAACCGCCTCATATACATTTAAAGACCACGCCTCCTGCAAAATAAATGCAGGGGTTCCTCGAGATCAAAAAATTGCTTGCAGGGGTTCCTTGATATCGAAAAGTTATTTGCAGGGTTCCTCCAGGGTAAAAAGGCTGAGAAAGGCTGATCTAGGTGGAACTTCACCAAGATGTGAAGAATAGTAGCATTATGAGTACAGGCACTGTTTACAAGAATCTGGGAGGACATTGGTGTCCACCTTTGTTGCTACACAAAACTAAGACTACACGCGGATTCTGGATGCAGAAAAACTGACTCCAATGAATGTCTATGGGCCTGTTTCCACTAAACGCGATTTTTCTTGTGCAGATTTCCCATAGGCATTCATTGGAGTTTTCTGTATCCAGAATCTGCATGTAGTGGAAATAGGCCCTAAAGAGTAAAAAGACAGAGCCTGTCATCTAAGGGGAAGCCCTGCCCCCTTCATCACCAAGACAGTTGCTGCATTTTTTTTTGAGTACAGTATTCTTAAACTTTGACCAACCCCATCTGCATATGGCCCACCCCAGCTTGTTGTGGCCCACCCCAGCTCAACAGCCACCAATTAGACTGTGGCTGCTGAGCTGAGTTTGGGCCATGGCAATGCAGGGCCACTTACAGTAGACAGTAAAAACCTGACTGATCTTGCAGATTTTGGACCAGTCCATCTCCTTATGGGAGATCCTCAATATTTATTCTTTACAAAAAAAAAAGAACCCCCTGCAAAGGATCCATACAAAAATGCCAGTCAGCTCCCCTTCTCATTTGCACATTATATTTCAGAAGTTGGACTGAGCAACTGCCATTCACTGAGGGCTCGTTTCCACTATCGCGAATCTGCATGCGTCCAACGCAGGCAGATTCGCACATGTAATGCAAGTGGATGGGCCTGTTTCCACTGTAGCGTTGTTGAGGTGCGTTTTTTTCAGCGGTAAAAAAACGCACAAAAGAGCCAACGAATTCGCCTGCGAGTGGAATGTATGCGAATCGCCGCTAATGTATTTAATAGTAAAAACGCATGCGTTTGTTACATGCGTTTTTACCCGCGATTTCGCGTGCGATTTCGCACCTTTTTCAATTTTATTTTGCCCTGGCAGTGTCATGGTTAATTTCGCATGGCACCCTGCCATGCGAAATCGCACGCGAAATCGCGGGTAAAAACGCATGCGGAAACGCATCCGCATGCGTTTTTACAAGCGTCGGAATGCCGGCGAAATCGCGTCGCAACAGTGGAAACAAGCCCTAAGTGTTTTTGTAAATAAAGAGATAACTGAGAATCCCCCATGAGGAGATGCAAAAGTCCGCTGGGGAATTGCACACCACCTCAGAGGTGCTGGATTAGCATATTCGTTCAAAAAAAATCCAGAGAATCCGCACACTCTTAATGAACCTAGTTCAATGTTTTAATTCAAAAAAAGTGACACATGCCATTCCATAAACCAACGATTCGTTTCGGGGCCCCGTAGGGTCCCCTTTGTCAAGGTAACAAAACACAGAATGGTGACATTGTGTGAAGCAGCCTAACTGCTTATAAGCAATCCCTCAAAACAATAGCCACTCCCATAGTACATTCAAATTTGCCGCTGCAAGACATAATTAGCATATGTACACAAAGCCTCAAATGCTTATGCATCAAACATCTGCTAAACATCAGGAGAGAACACTCCCCCCCCCCCCCCCCCCTAAAGTGTAAACAGGCGCAATTACCAATTGCTGGGTCCCCCACGTCGTCCCCCAGCTCGTCATGTTGCAAGGACTCCCAAACCAGCACTCTGTTCCAACCGTTGGGGCGGAAATCCTGCCTCTCCACTGTAAGTGAGCCCACCCGACCGGTGCACTGGACTGGCCTCTGCCGGCGTCACTCAGCATCGGGTAGACTCTTCCCCGCCTCGCTCATAGATGCGTGGCGCATCGCGGCTGCGCACTGCGATAGGGCACTGGGATAGGTCGGCACATGAGTCCGGCCCACCCACGTGACCCTCCGTCGCCATGGAAACATAAACAAAAGCGCAACTACGTGTCCCTGAATGCCAGAGGCGTCGCTGCCATAGTAACCCCGGCTCAGGCAACAGTTCCACGTCACCGCCGGTCTTCAATGTGCAGCATCCTCCTGAAAAAAACGCGTGCCAGAACGCCAGCTGCCGCAGCAACCTCAGTTCTGGATAACACGGAGCTGTGCTCTGAAGGTTAGCTACACATTGGTTACAAAACGAGCGCCACATGCGAGTTTGGGCCATGGCAATGCAGGGCCACTTACAGTAGACAGTAAAAACCTGACTGATCTGGCAGATTTTGGACTAGTCCATCTCCTTATGGGAGATCCTCAATATTGATTCTTTACAAAAAAAAAAGAACCCCCTGCAAAGGATCCATACAAAAATGCCAGTCAGCTCCCCTCATTTGCACATTATATTTCAGAAGTTGGACTGAGCAACTGCCATTCACTAAGTGCTTTTGTAAATAAAGACATAACTGAGAATCCCCCATAAGGAGATGGGCTAGCCCAAAACCTGTGATCTGTCAGATTTTTACGACCTACTATAAGTGAAATAAAAAATATATATTGATCATTTTACTCTGAGCAAAATTCTGAGATTATGCTCCGCCCCTGGCTCTTATAGCGGAACTGTAAATGAATTAAAAAAAAACAGTTTCACTTACCTGGGGCTTCCCCAACAGCCGTCCTGTCCCGCCCCGGTCCTGCATGTGCCTCCGTTCTCCAGTGCCCCGGGTGACGCAAACCTTTCTTTGCATTCCCGCTCACAATAGCATCCTGCACTTAGCGGGCTGGAATGCTAAGAAAGCTTCGCGTAGCCTGGGGCGCGCAGGCACAGTTGCCGTCGACGGTAACAAAACTAGTTGGCTCGGGAGAACAGAGGCTCGTGCAGGACCGGCGCGGGACAGGACGGTTGCTGTGGACTTGGGGAAGCCCCAGGTAAGTGAAACTGTTTTTTATAAATTAATTTACAATTCCGCTTAAAGTGTCAAAGTTGGAGAATTAAAAAGACAATAAAGTCTAAAATTGACCTGGTGTGCACGGTGTTCTTCAAAAAAGTTATGGGGCTAGATTCACAAAGCAGTGCTAACTGTTAGCACGCTTGTGAAAAGCCCCTCTTCACACCTAAACTGAGTTTAGGCGTGTAAAAATGAACTTGCGCGCAAAATCCCGCGCGCAGTTTTGCGGTGCGCGCGAAACGAAAACGGGGCACCCGATGTGTCTATAAGGTCGACCTTATAGGCGCATCGGGTGCCCTGTTTTCGTTGCACCGCGCTGCGACGTTTCGCGCACACTGCGCTGTGTGCACGGGACTTTGCGCGTGAGTTCATTTTAAAAACGGTGCTAATCTAGTTAGCACCCTACTTTACACGCCCAAAGTCTTTAGGCATGCTAACTAGGTTAGCACCGCTTTGTGAATCAAGCCCATAATATATAAACTTTAGAGGTGTTTTCAGTGTTACTCAGCCTCGGAGACCCAATGTGCACTTAGCCCCGCCTCTTTGCAGACGGGTGCTATGGCGTTTTGTGGCACTCTTCATCTCCGCCATGCACTTGTATGGAATGGGGCGGGGCTAAGCACCAAAATTGGACGCAAAGGGTGAATGAAGGTGGACTGGTCTGATGAATCAGAATTTGGCCCACAAACTTCACAGATCTCAATACAATCGAGCATCTTTAAAAATTACTGGAAGGTTACTTTGGTATTTATATATATTTATTTATTTTTTTTGCAATGTTTTAAAAGATCCATAAATCACATTTCTGGCTTACAAAACTAAAAGAATAGATTTAAAAACCAAAAGCAATCCTAGTCACTTACCAGCAGGAGGCGTGTCTTCAGCTTCTGTCACCTGAATGTCAGGGATGGTGGCTGGTTTGGCAACTTTTCTGAAAAAAAAAAAACAATAATAAACATGACAGTTTTTGCTCCAGACATTTCTCTAGTCTCTGGGGCACAAGAATTCATTCTGTTTCTGGTTTAAAGAGGAATTTTCCCGAAAGAAAGCACTGAGGGAAAAAAAAAATCACGACAAAGGAAAAAGTAAGCAAAAGTAAAAAGTTGCAAATCAAGAAATGATTCATATTCGCCGTGTAATTAGTCCATGCTGTGAAATTTGGGAGCCTGTGCAGCCCGATACATAATGGGTTCCCCGGGAGCACCTGCTATATATCGGGCAGAGCAAGCACCCAAATTTTACTGACGCAATTTATAGTGGCACCTATGGTGGCGCTCAAGTTTCAGCCAATAAGTGGCACCCAAATTTCCCGCTTTGGTTTTTTGGGTGCCACATCAACTCTCAACAGATGAATTTGGCTCCTTACATGTATCCTATCTGGTCAGTGTACAGCTTATCATCAGTTTGGATTTCTGATCCAACTCTGGAAAAATGTTTTATTCAACTCTAGCCCAGCTTGTGGTGGATAATGTCTACATCAGTCCCTATGTGACAGCGTTGCCTGTCCCATTGTCAAATCAAATGAGGGTGAATTTTACATCATTCACTGCTCATTTACTTGGCTGTGGCTGTAGATGTCTTGGATCCTGTACTGTAATTGTTACTAGTTACTGTTTTTTTAGTTTTATATGCGTATACATTTCTGGTCGCACCTTATTGCTTACTGTTGGCCGATGTGCGTTGTTCGTACATGAATTTCCAGTTAAGCTTGCGCGCAAAACCTACTGCACAGGCGCACTAGGTGATGCCATTTCACCTCTGGGAGGCCACTTAAACAGACACGTATATTTAAACCCTCCTTGTCAGCCAGTGCTGACTGTTCTGACAAGCACTAGTAGCTCTATTACCCTACCTGTGATGTAACAACCTGTTAATGTTTTGACCTTGCCTTCTGCTTTAACCTTGTTATTGACCTTGGCCTGAATTTGGACTTTGCTTTATTAGCCACCTGTACCAACTCTTGCCTGTTAAATTATTTTGACTTGTCTGATGCCTGCCCTGACCTCAGCCTCTTCACCACCTTCATCTTAATTTGCACCAATATCGACCTCAGCTTGTTTATTGACTTAAAAGTCTCCTAATTGCAGAATCACCCATCCTTTGTCTCTAGCATGTTTCCATTGGTCACGACCTGGTGGAGGTAGCAACCAATCATCCCTTGCAAGGCGTTCTTGGGAAGACCAGTGATTATTTACACTCTGTGTCTTGGGAGAACCTGTGCCAACCACCAGTGCTGGGGTCACCAGGTCCTGTCCTGACAATCCCACCAGTAATTACCTCCCTATCTCCCACATACCTATGTGTGCCACAAACTGCACAGGAAATATCCCTATGTGCTATATAACAGTAGTAAAGCCTCTGGTTCACTTCATGGACATATCAAACAGCACAAGTCTGGTAAAAAAAAAAAACCAAAAAAAACATTTGCCGTGTACATGTTATGTAGATGAAACCGTATAGAGAAATAAAAGGAATTGCACAGCAGGGACCCATATGTCATTGTCTACAAATTGTCAACTTCGTCCTTTGCCACAAGCCTTTCTAAATCTAGCAGCATTACCAAACTGATTTATTAATAACTCTAGCTTAATCCTGCTTTAAATCATAAGGCCTCTAAAAGGAGGGTGAGGGAGAGTCCTGTTAGCTATTAATTCATGTTAAAGGGACTCCGAGCAGTGCAGAAACTATGGAAAGATGCGTATCATTTTAAAGCTCTCTTTCTCCTCTTTCCAATGATATATAAACCGCTGCCCTACGCCTTTTAGTTTTCGCTATTTTCATGATTGAAATTGCCGCGGCCACGATTTCAATCGCGAAAATAAAGAAAACTAAAAGGTGTAGGGTGACGATTTAGGTGTTGCCAGAAAGAGGAGAAAGAGAGCTTTAAAATGATATCCATCTTTCCATAGTTATATTGTATTACACAGGGCGACTTTTTCTGCTGAATGGAGCTGCTGACACTGGGGAAAGTGTCCTCCTGTGTAATACAATGTAACTATGGAAAGATGGATATCATTTTAAAGCTCTCTTTCTCCTCTTTCTGGCGACACCTAAATCGTCGCTCTACGCCTTTTAGTTTTCTTTATTTTTGTGATTGAAATCGCGGCCGCGGCAATTTCAATCGCGAAAATGGCGAAAACTAAAAGGCGTAGGGCGGCGGTTTATATATCATTGGAAAGAGGAGAAAGAGAGCTTTAAAATGATATGCATCTTTCCATAGTTTCTGCACTGCTCGGAGTCCCTTTAAAGAGACAAATATTTATGAGAAAGACTGGCCACACCTCTGCTTCGCCCCATCATGCTAGTAGAGAGGCCTTCAGTTACTGCGGAGGAACCATGGAGGAACCCTCCAAATAGCTTAAGGATCTGAGGGAACTGATATATAAAAATACATTAGCAGATAACCTGCTGATTTGTATTGCAGGAGGCATGATCTTAAAAGTGGGTGTGGTTGAAGACATTTTTTTACACTCAAATTGACAATGGGAAAGTCATGCAATATACAAATACATATAACAAAAAAACCCTAGCTTTTCAAGAACAGCAAATAGGTATTAACACACTGCACTTTCAAAGGCCTCGAGACCAAATCCACCCTATTGCCTAAAGGTGCCCATTTACAGTACGATTTTTTCTTCAGATTTGATCTTTTGATGCACCTTTTATGACTTGTGGTGTAAATCAATGAGATATGATTCTTAGGTCGACCGGAAAAGGAACAATTATCGATTCGAAAGTTGGATTGTGCGATCGAATCTGAACGCAAAACCTCCTTTAATCATATCAATCAATAAATGCCTTCCGATTAGGTAAGATCATTCAAATCATGTTGAAAGATCGAATCTGATGAAAAAATTGTACCTTAAGAGGCATCACTTGTAGATTCAAGAAGGCTTCTCTAACATTCACTGTTATGGATTTTAGTTGAACAACTCCAGTTCAATCAGACTTCATTAATTTAGTAATTATTTGGGTCAAGCTGGTGGCTAAACCTTTGGCTAGGATTTTGATATCCGTTGTGAAAAGGGAGATCAGTCTATATGATTCAGCAAATACAAGGTCTTTGCCTGGTTTCAAGATTAAAATGGAGAAAGAAAGAAAGAAAGAAAGAAAGAAAGAAAGAAAGAAAGAAAGAAAGAAAGAAAGAAAGAAAGAAAGAAAGAAAGAAAGAAAGAAAGAAAGAAAGAAAGAAAGAAAGAAAGAAAAAAAGAAAGAAGAAACGGTTGTTTGACCTCTGTACTCAACAGGGAGGGCGCGTTCTTGGCAATACCGGTGTAAGGTATAGGCAAAGTGTATTAGCTGGCGCTGCTCCTTTAAAAGCCACTCTGGGTGGTGAAGATATCTGTAAAGGACAAGGGGAAGAGGGGCAAGGGGAGAGAGTGCACACAATAGACAATTTGAGAAAACTGGTTAGCCAACTGTGGAATTATCTCTCATGAGATTCTTGCCTATTAGCCCATATGGGTTGGTCGGCTGAAGAGCTTTTGTCCCACTCAGAACCAGGGACCAGGTATTTTCAGCACTCCCGCAAATTAGTGCCCTTATCATGGTACCCCTTATTATAGTGCCCTTTACAATAATGTCCTCATATTATAGTTCTTGTTATTACTGTGCTCATTATTGTACTGCCCCCAATTTCCCATCCATCACCTCAGTAAGATGGATACATGTCATAAGTCATATGACCGTGTCATGCCAGTTGTGCACAAGTAGAGAGGCTGGAACTTGCGATGGGCACATACAGTGGGTTGCAAAAGTATTCGGTACCCTTGAAGTTTTCCACATTTTGTCATATTACTGCCACAAACATGAATCAATTTTATTGGAATTCCACATGAAAGACCAACACAAAGTGGTGTACACATGAGAAGTGGAACGAAAATCATACATGATTCCAAACATTCTTTACAAATCAATAACTGCAAAGTGGTGTGTGCATAATTATTCGGCCCCCTTTGATCTGAGTGCAGTCAGTTGCCTATAGACATTGCCTGATGAGTGCTAATGACTAAATAGAGTGCACCTGAGTGTAATCTAATGTCAGGACAAATACAGTTGCTCTGTGATGGCCTCAGAGGTTGTCTAAGAGAATATTGGGAGCAACAACACCGTGAAGTCCAAAGAACACACAAGACAGGTCAGGGATCAAGTTATTGAGAAATTTAAAGCAGGCTTAGGCTACAAAAAGATTTTCAAAGCCTTGAACATCCCACGGAGCACTGTTCAAGCGATCATTCAGAAATGGAAGGCGTATGGCACAACTGTAAACCTACCAAGACAAGGCCGTCCACCTAAACTCACTGGCCGAACAAGGAGAGCGCTGATTAGAAATGCAGTCAAGAGGCCCATGGTGACTCTGGACGAGCTGCAGAGATCTACAGCTCAGGTGGGAGACTCTGTCCATAGGACAACTATTAGTCATGCACTGTACAAAGTTGGCCTTTATGGAAGAGTGGCAAGAAGAAAGGCATTGTTAACAGAAAGCATAAGAAGTCCTGTTTGCAGTTTGCCACAAGCCATGTGGGGGACACAGCAAACATGTGGAAGAAGGTGCTCTGGTCAGATGAGACCAAAAAGGAACTTTTTGGCAAAGATGCAAAATGCTATGTGTGGCGGAAAACTAACACTGCTCATCACTCTGAATACACCATCCCCACTGTCAAATATGGTGGTGGCAGCATCATGCTCTGGGGGTGCTTCTCTTCAGCAGGGACAGGGAAGCTAGTCAGAGTTGATAGGAAGATGGATGGAGCCAAATACAGGGCAAACTTGGAAGAAAACCTCTTGGAGACTGCAAAAGACTTGAGACTGGGACAGAGGTTCACCTTCCAGCAGGACAACGACCCTAAACATAAAGCCAGGGCAACAATGGAGTGGTTTAAAACAAAACATATCTATGTGTTAGAATGGCACAGTCAAAGTCCAGATCTAAATCCAATCGAGAATCTGTGGCAAGATCTGAAAACTGCTGTTCACAAACGCTGTCCATCTAATCTGACTGACACTAAAAGACTGGCAGCTGTAATTGCAGCAAAAGGTGGTTCTACAAAGTATTGACTCAGGGGGCCGAAGAATTACGCACACCCCACTTTGCAGTTATTTATTTGTAAAAAATGTTTGGAATGATGTATGATTTTCGTTCCACTTCTCACATGTACACCACTTTGTATTGGTCTTTCACGTGGAATGGCAATAAAATTAATGCATGTTTGTGGCAGAAATATGACAAAATGTGGAAAACTTCAAGGCTGCCGAATACTTTTGCAACCCACTGTAATAAGGGAAGAGGACACAGAGAAACCAAGGGTAAACTCTTTTAGATAACTACCTCTTTTGGGTAATTTAACAGGTTTAAGCATCAAAAACCAGCAGTAATTGTTTAACCACCTTAGCGGTATGGACGAGCTCAGCTCGTCCATTACCACCAGAGGGTGCCGCTCAGGCCCTGCTGGGCCGATTTTGAAAAAATAAAAAGCAGCACACGCAGCCGGCACTTTGCCAGCCGCGTGTGCTGCCTGATCGCCGCCGCTCTGCGGCGATCCGCCGCGAGCAGTGGCGAAAGAGGGTCCCGCCAGCCGCCCGAGCCCTGCGCAGCCGGAACAAATAGTTCCGGCCAGCGCTAAGGGCTGGATCGGAGGCGGCTGACGTCAGGACGTCGGCTGACATCCATGACGTCACTCCGCTTGTCGCCATGGCGACGAGGAAAGACAAACAAGGAAGGCTGCTCATTGCAGCCTTCCTTGTTACTTATGCTTGCCGGAGGCGATCAGAAGAACGCCTCCGGAGCGCCCTCTAGTGGGCTTTCATGCAGCCAACTTTCAGTTGGCTGCATGAAATAGTTTTTTTTTAATTAAAAAAAAACCCTCCCGCAGCCGCACTGGCGATCTCACTAGAACGCCAGGGTGGTTAAATGGAATCCGAGGTGAGAGACATGTGGAGGCTGACATATTCATTTATTAATGGAAGTGGAAGTGAGTGGTGGCTAGATAACCGCTGTAGAAGTGTGCTGCCACTTCTCTTTGTCCTCAGGGTCTCCTCCTTTCCCAGTCCCCGAAGCTCCCGCATTACCTAAAAGTTCCTCCGAGCGATGTAGAACTATTCTGGAGTACACAGGCATGAGTCTCGAGCTGCCTGCTATCTGTGCTTGCGCGGTTTGGAACTTGAACCTGTGCAGTTCTGATTTATGGGCCATCACTAGGGGGAGCATCCTGATTTTCATATTCGACTGGAGGATTTCATTGAATATGAAACGCACCGGGAACCAGGAATGGGGAGACCCCGAGGACAACCAGCAGCAGCAGCAGCACATTTCTGAAAAAGGTAATCTAGCCCACCATGGGCTTTAGTCATTTTTTTAGAGGCCCAGTTATTATGATTATTTTGGATTTATATACGGCTGCCATCTTCTGCAGCGCTGTAAAGAGTATATTGTCTTGTCACTTAACTGTCCCTCAGAGGAGCTCACAATCTAGTTCCTACCCGTCATATGTCTATGTATGTATTGTGTAGTGCACGTATCATAGTCTAGGGCCAGTTTAGGGGAAAGCCAATTAACTTGTCTGTATGTTTTTTGGAAGTGTAAGGAAACTGGAGTGCCTGGAGGAAACCTACACAGACAGGGGGAGAACATACACACTCCGTGCAGATAGTGCCCCGGCTGGGACCCAGCTCTACAAGGCGAGAGTGCTGACCACTATGCCACCATAGTAGTTAGGGGTACATTGATCCATCTCCACTAAAAGATGGCGTGCCAGCCAGGTTCTGTAGCAGCCAGTAGGTATGGCGAGTACCTGGCCACATGCTGTACCTAGTGTTGGCAAAGGTCAGACTCCATGCAATCTGCTCTTAGTATGTACCCGCTGCAGTGGTCCTCTGCTGAATACTGTCAATGCAGAACACGGCAGCAGTTACAGACAGCTGTGGCTTCCCATGGCTGTAGACATGTATGACTAATATCTCTGTTTCTAATTAATTTCAGACACAACTATATTTTTCCAGACGCCCCATGCAATTAAGTGCCTCATTGTTTTCTGATTGCTTGCTTGCTCCACCCACAGCGCTCCACATACATCACTTATGAGCGTATTGCCATTTATTCTCCAGATGGTGACTGGCTGATATAAAGCCCCCCCCCCCCCCCCAACCCCCGGTTTTATCAGCATGGATAACACACATGAAGCCACCAGGCTGGGGCTGCAGGAAGTGCACAGCTCTGTTCTGTAGCAGAGAAGTCGTCCTCCTGCTATTTATACTGATATATCTTCCTGCATTTCAGAGGTTAGCAAGGATAAATGATCTTCTGTTTTGATCAAGCATGCTCTTCTCCAGCCACACATATCACCAGGAGTGTAACTACAGGGGGGGGGGGGGGGGGGGGGGCAGCCGCTGCTATTGCAGGGGGGGGGGGGCAGAGCTGTGCAGGGGGTCCATAACTACTACTTCACTTACTCTAATAAAGGGGCCCATCCTTCAGATCAGAAGTTTTTGTGGCTACACTAGTTATGGGTGTGAAGATCATGCTAGTTGCATGTGGTTCCGTATTAGTCATGGAGAGAAATTCGAAGGCATAACAACAAAAGTTGTTTAGGTGATACCCTTTAATGACTAACTGTACAAGATTTTGCTGCAAGCTTTCAAAACTTTAAAGAGACTCAAGTGGCCGTTTTTTTTTTTACTTACCCGGTGCTTCCTCCAGCGCCATACGCATGAATGTGTCCCTCGCCGTCCTCCCGAGTGCCTCCGTTAAGCCGCAATCTTCTCCGGTATTTGGCTCAGTGACGTCAGTGGGTGGCCTTCTGCGCATGCGCGGACCTTCTTAGCAACCGCAGAAGACCCCGGCTGACGTCACTCAGTCAGACTGAGCCTGACTGATCCGAGTACTGGGGGTTGGTTGTGGCTGAGGATTCCGTGAGGACAGCAAGGGACACATCCATGCTTATGGGGCTGGAGGAAGCCCTGGGTAAGTAAAAAAAATGGCCACTTGACTCATCTCTGAGTCTCTTTTAGTTTCTTCTTCAGGCATGTTTCAGAACTGGATCAAAACCATACATGCCTGAATCAGAAACTTAAAGTGAACCAGAGACGAAGCACCCTCATGTATTTTACCATATATATCAGTGGGAACATTAGCGAAAACACCCACCCTGCTCTCTGTTACATACTTCACTGTTCAGCCTGCTTGTTATCAGCCCTGATAAAATCCCAGACTGAGCATTTACTCTGGCTTTGCTCAGGAATCATTATAGCTGAGTCATTATAGCAGAGCCAGAAGGGGGCAGGCTTGGGCTTGAAAAGACATCAGAGAAGACAGACTCAGCTATAATGATTCCTAAGCAAAGCTAGACTGAATGCTCAGTCAGGGATTTTTTTATCAGGGCTGTTAACAAGCAGACTGAGCAGTGAATAATGAAACAGAGAGCAGGGTAGGTGTTTTCTCTAATGTTTCCACTGATATATATGGTAAAATACAGGAGGGTGCTTCGTCTCTGGTTCACTTTAAAAGTTTTAAAAGACTGCAGAGAAATCTTGTACAGTTAGTCATTAAAGGTATCACCTAAACAACTGTTGTTGTTATGTCTTCAGAAGATCATGCTAGCCACACTTGTCATATGACCCTTGCAAGATAGGCCCCAGACTGTGAGGGTCACCAGTAGTAGGAAAAGATGTGAACATTGGGAGAATTGGGGGGGCATCAACATTTTGCTGGTGGCCTCAATATTTTAGCACCGGAAAGAAGGAAAACATAGAGAAATGCATGCAATTAGCTGCTCTGCCAAGGCAGCCAGCTGAAGCAGCTGAGAGATCAAATCACACTTGTGAATAGTCAAAGATGAGGGTGGATTAGACAGGCTAAACTCTCTAAGTACATACGTATTTAGAGAGTTTAGCCTGTCTAATCCATTTTCATTAGTGACTAATCACAAGTGTGATTTGATCTCTCAGCTATGTCAGCTGGCTGCCTTGGCAGAGCAGCCAGTTTGTAAACACAGGATGATAACCCTTTCTCTGCTTCCATGAAAGCAGGAAGTAGACACAGTGCAGATTTATTGCAGGATTTGTATCAGCTGTAAGGGCTGGTGCACACCAAAACCCGCTAGCAGATCCGCAAAACGCTAGCAGATTTTTAAACGTTTTTTTTTATTTTTATGAGGCGTTTTGCTAGCGTTTTGCGGATTGCTGCTGCGGTTTTCAGTATAGTAGATTTCATATATTGTTACAGTAAAGCTGTTACTGAACAGCTTCTGTAACAAAAACGCCGGCAAAACCGCTCTGAACAGGCGTTTTTCAGAGCGGTTTGCGTTTTTCCTATACTTAACATTGAGGCAGAAACGCATCCGCAATCCAAAAAATGCCTCACCCAGGCATTTTTCGTTTCTGCAAAACGCCTGCCGCTCTGGTGTGCACCACCCCATTGAGATACATTGACCAAGCAGATCCGCAGCCGCAAGCGGATCTGAAAACGCCCAAAAAGCCGCTCGGTGTGCACCAGCCCTCACAAATGTTTTTTTTCTTTAAAGGTGATTATGCCATTGCTTATCTTTTAGAGCAGAGAGGAAGTTGTGAGTTCAGGTCCGCATATCACTATGCTATTAACAGGCAGCAGCAGCACAGCTTGTGGATGCTATCTGAAGCTTGTGGATGTTATCTGTTGCTAAGCTCTTACTTTGTACAGCTTAAACTAATCATGGAAAAATGTTTTTCCAGCCATGAAATAGCTGAATGGGGTGATTGGGGACTGCAGAGCAGATGATTTTCACATGTCCTGAAGCTCAGCGTTCCTCTTTGTTGTGTTTGGAAGAAGCGCCAGGAATCCAGAAGTCACAGGACACTGCCAAGGAAAAACCTTATAAATCCCGCCTCCAGCCCCCTCTCACAAGCCAGTCCTGAGTCCTGTGCATAGCTATCCAGCTGCTGCCATCAGATAAGAGTAATGCGGAGGGCAGGTCAGGGTTTTCCATACAGCAGCCTTAATGCATCAAAAGGGAAAGTGAGACTGCAGCTAAAACAACTGCTGCAATACCGTAAGCTGGCTATACATCACTCAATGTATGGCCGGATTGACCATTAGATAGATCCATCTCTGACTGAATCTGATCAGAGAGGGATCTATTGCCTGCACAAACTGCACAGAGATTTCTAGTAGATTTCAGCACGAT
Source organism: Hyperolius riggenbachi (assembly GCF_040937935.1). NCBI lineage: Eukaryota > Metazoa > Chordata > Amphibia > Anura > Hyperoliidae > Hyperolius > Hyperolius riggenbachi. Next base: position 114,288,785 of record NC_090648.1, on the reverse strand, counting down.
CGCCCTCGAGCCACTGCCTGCAGGGCCCACTTGTATCTGTGTCCCCATGGTGGCCCGTGCTCTGTGTTTTAAAGTCTCATCTCTCTGTCGGTGTGACTTCTGGCCTCCTCTGGTGTTCCGCTGTAGCTGAGAGCACGTGACTCGGCAAATGTTGTGACGTCATACATACGCCATGTGGTGCAGGCGGTCGCAGTGACAGATACTGGAGTCCAGGAGTCGCTCCAGGGGAGAAGTGAGACTTTACACTGCACACGGCACGAGGGTTGGGGGAGGACACTTTACAATTGGGAGGACACTGGCTAGGAGTCTATCGGTGGTTGAGATATTGAACAGCGTTACCGCTGCCAACTCTATTGAGCCCTTGTGACCGAGATTTTTCTGACTTTCCATTCGACCATTTTGGCAGGAAATAGATCAAAAGATCAATCAGCCGGTCATGTTGCGGCACTGATTCTCTTCCAATTGAAAAATTATTGAATCAGAAGGTTGATCGGGCTCCAATATTGAGGAATGTATGGGCACCCTTGCCCACAATGACAATTGCCTGGAGGGGGCGAGACACGATCCCTTAGAGTTTGATCACAAGTCCGTTGCTATGATTTGGGGGGGGGGGGGGGGGGGGGGGGGCGTGGTGACAGTGGGGCACTTGATGGTGTGGGAGGAGTAAGCAGCAGCATTGCTGGTGTGTGGCAGACCTCACAGAGAACATGATCAGTTTGATCAGCTGATCACTGTGTAAGGTTCTGATTTGCTGTGGTCACTTCCTGCTTTGGCACATGATCGTAAACAGCAAATCAGAGCCTTGGCAATCTGTCACAAGATTAAGCTGGCCACATGCTTCTTTATAACTTCTGCAACACTGACACAATGCTAATCTGCACTAGATAAATAACACTTTCTGTTGCTATGAGCGATGTGTAAAGCTCCATTCACGTGCTAACTCCGTCTATTGTGTCTGCTGTCTGACTATGTAACAAACACAGTTCTGCTCAATGGACATATTTATTTCAGTATGTCATTGCTGACTCTAATTAAAGTATTCTATTGTAATGGAAACCAGGCTGTAGCTTTCGAGCTGAACTGCCGGATTGCTGGTGAAATGTTATATTATACATCAGTGGGCCTGATGTAAGAAAGTTCTACTGAGCTGCAGAGCACTGGAGAATACAAGAGATACAGAAAACCTCTCTGGATTTATAAAAAAAATGCCTGGTGTAAGGGCTGGTTCACACTGTTTGCGATTGCGCTTAGTTTGCCGATCGCCAGCAAAGCGCTACAGCAGTGTTACCCTACGAAGGTGTTCTCACTGCAGCGTTTCCATTTTGACAGAATATAGAGCGTTCTGCCTGTACATGTTTAGAGCGATTTTTCTTAAAGAAATGTGCAAAAACGCTGTTCTGCAATCTTACCCCTGAGTGAGAAGGTTGCAGCCGGAATGCCAGGATGTGGACGATGGAGGTGGGCGTATTCTTTCATGGTCATCTTGCATCTGAAGCCTGATTGGTCGTCTCAAGCCCCAAAAGATATTCAGCAAACCTTCCACTATCAGCTCCCCTTCTTCCTGTGAGATAGATAATTATCATGTGAAATATAGGAAACTAGCCAACCCGCGTCGTAGCATACGCCGCATCTATCTATGTAATAGAGTACGTGCCTCAACCTTGAAGCAAGAAGAAATAGGCTTTCCATGATAAAATGTATGCGTGCTCAAACACCAAGTTTAACCCTAGCAAGTCTGGCTTTGCAAATCCGGCCTAATTGGCTATTCATGAGGCAATGCTCATGCAAATATGCATTTGCTTTCGCATGCCAAACTATGCAGGGTCAAAAAACCAATACTGCAAAGTGCTCTCTCGCTCCCTGGGAACCACAGCGGCACCCCGGAGTGGGAGGCTGGGTGGCGCAGCCTCCCCCCCCCCCCCCACAAGCGTGGCCAGCGCTGGGGAGAGCCGTCCGCACCCACCTCCTAATATTAAAAACAGCCACTTACCTTAACGTCCATTGGATTCTGCTACATGCGCATTAATTTTCTCATGGAAAGCATTTTGTGCAGTTTCTATCCTTTGGAGGCAGGTGGTGGATGGCTTGCTCCGGTGGTGTGAACCCTGGAGTGAGTGCGCCTGTTCCCCCCCCCCCCCCCCCCCCCCCTCTGGAGTGCTGTATGTGAGCCAGCCCTGAGCTCTAAAGCTCGGGGTGACCCATACTTCTCTCCTTTCTCATGTGGTGCCCCCAAATTAATGCGCATGTAGCAGAACGCAATGGACGTTAAGGTAAGTGCCTGTTTTTAATATTGGGAGGTGGGTGCAGACGGCTCTCCCCGGCGCTGGCCACACTTGGGTGGGGGGTCGTCCACGCCACCCAGCCTCCCCCTCCGGGGTGCCGCTGTGGTTTTACAGGCAGTGAGAGAGCCTGGGACCCTGAGGTCCCCCCAGTTGTATAAAAAGGGGGCATTGGGAATCCTCCCCGTGGCGCTCCTGGAGGCCTGGAGCACACCAAAAACTGCTAGCAGATCCGCAAAATGCTAGCAGATTTTGAAACGCTTTTTCTTATTTTTCTGTAGCATTTCACCTAGCATTTTGCGGTTTTGTAAAGCGTTTTTGGTGTAGTAGATTTCATATATTGTTACAGTAAAGCTGTTACTGAACCGCTTCTGTAACAAAAACGCCTGCAAAACCGCTCTGAACTGCCGTTTTTCAGAGCGGTTTGCGTTTCTCATATACTTTACATTGGAGGCAGAAACGCCTCCGCAATCCAAAAAATGCCTCACCTCGGGAGTATGTGTTTCAGCAAAACGCCTCCCGCTCTGGTGTGCACCAGCCCATAGAAATACATTACCCAAGCGTATCCGCAGCCGCAAGTGGATCGCAAAACACTGCCGAACCGCTCTGGTGTGCACTAAGCCGGATAGTGCTAATGTAGCATGTAGCAGGGTGACTGCTTTGTGGTATTGGTTTGTGCATGCATTTGCATGAGCATTGCCTCATGAATAGCCAATTAGGCCAGATTTGCAATGTCAGACTTGCTAGGGTAAGGCCTCTTTTCCATGTGAATAGGCAGTGAAATGGCTCTCAAACTCTCACAACTGCTCACTGCTGCCTGGTAACTGCTTGCTGCTGCCTGGTAACTGCTTGCTGCTGCCTGGTAACTGCTCACTGATGCCTGGTAACTGCTTGTTGCTGCCTGGTAACTGCTTGTTGCTGCCTGGTATCTGCTCACTGCTGCCTGGTAACTGCTTGCTGCTGCCTGGTAACTGCTTGTTGCTGCCTGGTATCTGCTCACTGCTGCCTGGTAACTGCTCGCTGCTGCCTGGTAACTGCTCGCTGCTGCCTGGTAACTGCTTGCTGCTGCCTGGTAACTGCTTGTTGCTGCCTGGTATCTGCTCACTGCTGCCTGGTAACTGCTTGCTGCTGCCTGGTAACTGCTTGCTGCTGCCTGGTAACTGCTTGCTGAGCACACAGCTCAACAGTCCGTGGAAAAGAGGCCTTAAACTTGGTGTTTGAGCACGCATACATTTTCTCATGCAAAGTACTTCTTCTTCTTGTTTGAAGGTTGAGGCACTTAGTCTATTATATATATAGATGCACAGGCAGCAATAACTGCACCATTGTCTCCATTCATATCTGTACTTTGGGCTGGTAGTCTCTGCTTACTCATCTGATCGCTACATAAATCATATATCATGACTCTGTGTTTAACAGATCAGCGGACTGATGGCTGAAAATATTGGCATATCGCAAAGATTCCATTTTACAGAGCCATTAGTGAGCAGCTTATCATAGCAGAGTAATGTTACCACTACTGTATCTCCTTGCAATGCAACCTTCTGTTTGTTGGCTTTGCAGAGACTACAAGGCAGAAAAAGCTATAGATTTACAGGAAATCTTGAGTAATGATTAAAGAAACATTGTTTATCCTCCTTCCAGAAATGCCATTTCCTATCTGTCCTGTAAATCTAATGGCTTTAATAGTTCAAATCATGCACTTGCAATGTTAGATGTTGGCCAAGGTAGGGGGCCACATGGTATAGGGGACCTGCCTGCCAAGGTAGGGGATCCACATGGTATAGGGGACCTGCCTGCCAAGGTAGGGGATCCACATGGTATAGGGGACCTGCTGGCCAAGGTAGGGGATCCACATGGTATAGGGGACCTGCCTGCCAAGGTAGGGGATCCACATGGTATAGGGGACCTGCCTGCCAAGGTAGGGGATCCACATGGTATAGGGGACCTGCTGGCCAAGGTAGGGGATCCACATGGTATAGGGGACCTGCTGGCCAAGGTGGGGAATGCTCACGGTGTAGGTGAACCTGCTGGCCAAAAAGTAAGGAGAGTTGTTGGCCTAGGTGGGGAGGGACACGGTATAGGGGACCTGCTGGCAAAGGTGGGGGGTGCACATGGTATAGGGGATCTGCTGGTAAAGCTGGGAGGTACACATGGTATAGGGGTCCGGCTGGCAAAGGTGGGGTGTGGCGACCTGTTGGCAAAGGTGGGGGGAGCACATGGTATTTGGGACTTATTTGCCAAGGTTGGGGGTCCACATGGTATAGAGGAACCTGCTGGCCAAGGGTGGGGCTGCTTACAATCTGTGCAGGTGTAAAGCTTTGTACAAATGCAAGATGGAGATCAGCCAAGTTATCCAATATCGACCGCCTCTGCCGAGAATCTAGTGTGTGCATGGCGCCCCCCCACTGCCCGATGCGTCGGCCAGAGATCAGCATGAAGGATTGATTTGGCCAATTGCCACCTGAGAGCTTTGTTCTCCTCATTCACCCAGCCTGGTGCGTGATGTCACAACCACACAACTATATTAGTGTACTTAGTCGATTGATGTACAGGGGAATTTTGATTGTAATTCAGGTTTAATCAAAATAGTGTCCTACACCTAGATGAATACTGTTGTGTTATACAGTATGTCCAAGGGCTACTTCTAACAAACAGTTTGGACCCGTCTTCATGCATGAGAAGGGTAACCAAGTACAGTTTACAGACAGAGGCAGAGCTTCAACAGTATTATTGATGTTTTCAGTGCAAGAATCCTGGTACATTTTTGTGGTTTCATTTTTACCTCTCGATGCCTGAGCTGAAGATTCTGACCTTCATAGTACAGATTATAATTCTTCAGATGTGCCAGCAGCTCAGTCCTATGAGAGAAGAAAGACAAAACTGAGCTTAGATTCCCAGCTCCCCTCAGACATAACAGGCTATATATAGATCAACCTGTCAAGTGGATGTTTTCATTGGAGAGAGAGGATTAAACATACTCTCAAGTTCTTTCAGTGTTCTGTTCTTGTAATGCACAGCTGTAAGGAGCCGATGTACAACATCTATACACATGCTGAACACACGCTTCTTTATGTACAGGTTACATGAACAGATCTGCAGATGAGACAATGATCAGTCTTTCTCATATGAGAATAGGTCGACACTCTCTTGGGTAAGATGATAACATGCAGGGCCGGTTTAAGCAACAATGGGGCCCCAGGGCAAAATAAACCTGGGGGGCCCCCCCAACATATACCCCGGAACAAAAATCGGCATTAGGGGACCTTTTTTGCAGCTGGTATAACAGGGTGTGAAGTCCCAATCGGTCGGAGCTCCACATTCTGGCTATTCCAGCCTGCATGGGGGACAAGGGGTTACAAAGTTTCAGGAGGGGGGACCCCACATAATTTAAAAATAAAAAATAAAAATCCCACACTCTAAAAAAATTGGGAAAATAGGAAAAAATGCCAGGGATCTTCATACAGCCATATTGCGGCTGTATAGCGATCCCTGGCCAAAGCGCTGTGGCTACGTATAGACCCCCTGGAAACCCCGCCAGGAAATTTATTGCGCTTTCGTTTGATGCATGTAAAATTACGCTACCGTTAGGTTTGCTACTAAAAGTGACATTTACCGCATTTAAAAGTATACTTTTTTCCTTCGAAACTTTAAAAACGATTTTCTCAAAAACTATAAGGTCTTTTTGAAAAATTGTTTTTTCCTCTTATTCCTAATGATCTCCTTAACATATCCTGCAAATTTAGGGTTTCTAGCATTTAAGGTGGATTTGCTATTAACCATTAAAGTCAGCAGGTTTTTAAATGTGTATTTTTTTTTTCCTTTGAAACTTTAAAATCGATTTTCTCAAAAACTATAAGGTCGATTTGAAAAATCTTTTTTTCCTCTTGTAGCCACTGGGGGCCCCTACAAGCTCTGGGGCCCTGGGGCAGCTGCCTCCTTTGCCTTAATGGTAGCGCCGGCCCTGATAACATGATATGTAGTCAGTTGTTGGATTATGTAGGTCACTGTTGATGCTGGCAGACTGGGATGCAGAACCCACAGAACAGAAAATCAAGAAGCAAAGCCACAATTATCTCTTCTCAGCTCTCTTCTCCTTCAGAATCAGAACAGACTCAGTGGCTTGTGTACATACTGATCAGCCAAAACATTATAACTCCTGTGCACTCTTCATAGTTGTATTATACCACATCCTTCCCACTACTTAGCGGTTAGAGGATAGACTACCTATTTTGTAGATATCCCCCCCAAAAAAAGAAAGAAAGAAAGAAAAAGGAGCATAGAAAAGAGAAACCCGTTAAAGAGACACTGAAGCGAGAATAAATCTTGCTTCTTGTTGTCTCATAGTCAGCAGGGGCATGTGTGCCCCTGCTAAAACGCCGCTATCCCGCGGCTAAACAAGGGTCCCTGACCCCCCAACCCCTCCCCCCCCCCCCCCTGCAAAATCTCTAACCAACTTGGTCATAGATTTTGCTGCTGCTGAGGCAGGGTTAACGGCTGCAGCCCTGCCTCACAGCGCGTCTATCAGCGGCGCATAGCCGCCTCTCCCCCGAGGCGGAAATACGCGCTGACAGACGCGCGTGAGGCAGGGCTGCGGCCATTAGCCCTGCCTCAATCCGGAAGAAATGCCTCGCTGCTCGGAGGGGATTTCGGGGGGTAAGGGACCCCCGTTTAGCCGCGGGATAGTGGCGTTTTAGCAGGGGCACACATGCCCCTGCTGACTATGAGCTCTGAAGCGAGATTTATTCTCGCTTCCGAGTCTCTTTAATGCTTTGATAGATTATTTTTATCCCAAGAATCCTGTTTTTCATCAAATTTGTTTAAATTACTATGAGCTCACGTAACTATTTTGGTTAAGATATCTATGCTATGGCATGTTTGTAGTTTCTGCATTCAACTTCCTACCAGAAGACATGAAAGCACATCACTGCACTCTTCCCTCTATAAAATCCCTAATAACGCCGTTTAATAATCTCTGAGCTGATAAAAAGGCTAGAGTTGAAAAGGAATGACTACTGCCTATAGAGCTTTGAGTCCGCCAGGAGAAAAGCGCGATATAAATGTTATGTGTCTTGTCTTGTTTACATTAGATTTATTATGGATTAAAATTGATGAATAGTGTATTTTTTTTTTCATTTATTTACCTATTTTCCTTTAAAATGCATAGAAAATAAGGTAATTACAAAAATTCACACACAAAAAGTCTAATTTGTACTGAAAAAAGCAATATATAGATCATTTAGGTGTGATAGATAGTGATAAAGTTATTGCCAAAGTAACCAGAGCTGCACTGAACTGAGAAAACAACCTCAGTAGCAAACTTTATGGAGAGATCACACTTTCCCTGCAAGCATTTTTCCACACAATAGTGAGTATTGCAAAGCTTTTAACTTTTTTTTTTGCAGTAGCAGTGAATGCAGTGAAAAACTGCTGCATGCATTGTGCGGGATAGTAGTACAGGTAGTATTTCGCTAAGCGGAAAACGCATAGGCACAATAGACCATCATCATATGTATTTCTGCATGCATTTTTATTATGCGGCAAAACGCAAGCTCTGCTCAAGTGTGACCCCTGGCTTAAAGGGATACTGTAGGGGGGTCAGGGGAAAATGAGTTGAACTTACCCGGGGCTTCTAAAGGTCCCCCGCAGACATCCTTTGCCCGCGCCGCTCACCGATGCTCCGGCCCCGCCTCCGGTTCACTTCTGGAATTTCTGACTTTAAAGTCTGAAAACCACTGCGCTTGCGTTGCCGTGTCCTCACTCCCGCTGATGTCATCAAGAGCGCACAGCGCAGGCCCAGTATGGTCTGTGCCTGCGCAGTACACTCCTGGTGACATCAGCGGCATCGAGGACATGGCAACGCAGGCGCTGTTGTTTTCTGACTTTAAAGTCAGAAATTCCGGAAGTGAACTGGAGGCGGGGCCGGAGCATCGGTGAGCGGCTGCGCGGGCAAAGGATGTCTGCGGGGGACCTTTAGAAGCCCCGGGTAAGTTCAGCTCATTTTCCCCCGACCCCCCCTACAGTATCCCTTTAAAGTTCCCTTTGCATACTTTTGAACTTATAATATCCAGAATGTTAACTTTTACACTGTTTATCTATCTTTTCCCTGTTTTTCTAAGTGTAAAGGTGCGTACACACGTCAGATAAAAGTCTTTGGAAAATGAAAGATCACAGACCAATTTTACCCCCTTTCATGTAGTATGAGAGCCATACTCTACACAGTCTATTCTATGGAGCTGAACTCCCCATCAGATAAAAATCTTTGCAAGATGCTGCACACAAAGATGCTGTACACATTCAACAGATCAGTACCTGCAAAAGATCTGTTCCTGCCAAAGATCCGTTCCTGCAAAATGCATTCATAGTCTATGATATCTGCAGATCCCATACACACCTTGTTTAACGGACATTCATCTGCATATCAGCCAATTATCTGCCGATCTGAAGATCCAACCTGGTGGATCTGATCTACAGATAATTGTCCGTTAAACAAGGTGTGTATGAGGTCTGCAGATATCATAGACTATGGGCTGGTGCACACCGAGCGGCTTTTTGGGCGTTTTCAGATCCGCTTGCGGCTGCGGATCTGCTTGGTCAATGTATCTCAATGGGGTGGTGCACACCAGAGTGGCAGGCGTTTTGCAGAAACGAAAAATGCCTGGGTGAGGCATTTTTTGGATTTCGGATGCGTTTCTGCCTCAATGTTAAGTATAGGAAAAACGCAAACCGCTCTGAAAAACGGCACTTCAGAGCGTTTTTGCAGGCGTTTTTGTTACAGAAGCTGTTCAGTAACAGCTTTACTGTAACAATATATGAAATCTACTATACTGAAAACCGCAGCAGCAATCCGCAAAACGCTAGCAAAACGCCTCATAAAAATAAAAAAAAGCGTTTAAAAATCTGCTAGCATTTTGCGGATCTGCTAGCGGGTTTTGGTGTGCACCAGCCCTATGAATGCATTTTGCAGGAACGGATCTTTTGCAGGAACAGATCTTTTGCAGATACTGATCTGTTGCATGTGTACAGCAGTCTTTGTGTGCAGCATCTTGCAAAGATTTTTATCTGATGGAGAGTTCAGCTCCATAGAATAGACTGTGTAGGGTATGGCTCTCATACTACACGAAAGGGGGTAAAATTGGTCTGTGATCTTTCATTTTCCAAAGACTTTTATCTGACGTGTGTACCCACCTTAAAAGTATGCTATATTTCTCAAAATGAGTGGTATTTAAAACAGATTAATCTTGTAACAAATGGAGAGGTGGAGAAAAGCCAGCACTGCAAAGGGATTGTTTATTAGAAAATGGATAAAATCACTTACAGTAAGCGTGCAGTTGGAAGCATAGCGGATAAAGTGGGCGCCAGGTCTATGTCCCCCTGCAGACGTCCGTTTCGCGCAAACTGCGCTTGTTCACCCATTGCGGTGAACAAGCGCAGTTTGTGAAAACGGACGTCCGCAGGGGGACATAGACCTGGCGTCCACTTCATCCGCTTTGCTTCCAACTGCACGCTTACTGTTAGTGATTTTATCCATTTTCTAATAAACAATCCCTTTGCAGTGCTGGCCTTGCTCCACCTCTCCATTTGTTACAAGATTGCTCTCTGCTCCAAGCCTGTGCACGCTACTTAAGGGATCGGTACTCTTGCAGTCTACTGCCAATTACAGTTCGGTCCAGTCCCTTGCTGCAATCTAAGAAGAGTGCTGGTACTTCACTTTCTTATGTTTTAAAACAGATGATACTATTGTATTTGTATACCAGATCTCTACCACTTAATAAAATTGTTTTGAAAACAAACAAAACATTAAATCCACATCCCTCATACTATGTAGGTATCCCTTTACCACCAAAATAGGTCTGACCTGTTAAGGTGCCCATTCACGGTACAATATTTTCCTCAGATGCGATCATTCAATCAGAAAACACGCAGTGGAGAAAATCGGCATGAAACGATTTTGTGGTTGATTGGAATACAGAATTTCATTGAACAGAATGTTGGATTTTACATTTGTATCTGAAGAGAAATGGTGCCCTAATCAACTCATTTATGGGAACAATATTCGATAATAACCTTCCGGTTACCTACGATCCCACATACTGTATCTGATCGTATGATCGCATATGAGGAAAATATTGTATCATTAATAGGCACATTTAAGCCTCATTCACACCTAAAATCAAAAACGCAAACACTAGCATTTTGCGTTTATGTGTGCTTCCCCCCCCGGCGCTCCACAGTGTTTCTGGTAAAGCGCTTTTCCAGAGCGGTTTTGTAATTCTCTCCCTGAAGCAAGTCAGGAAGTGAACTCTTTGATCCGGACAAGAATAAATACAATGTATTTATTCTGAAAAGCGAGAATGCAATCAGTACACAAAGCGATTTTGTGAGCATTTGCGTTTTTCCTACACTTTCCATTGAGGCAAAATCACCCCCAAAATGGTACAGGCACCGCTTTTCTGCACGCACAGCGTACCAACCGCGCTGATATGAACCTTCTCATAGAGATTCATTGCACAAGCTTTCTGTGGGCGATTTTTAAAATCGCCTGCGCTTGAAAAAAGGCCGAAAATGCCCCTAGGGTGAATGAGCCCTCAAGGTATGGACTCCATAAAACCTCATAAGGGGAGCCACTCACACACAAAAAACTGTAACATTTACGTGCGCAGGCAACACATGTAAATTTTAGCAGGAGATAAGCAAACTACGTAAGGTGCGTTACATAGTTTGTGCAGAATGTGTTACACATACATTGTGTAAGCTGCTTGTATAACGTGCACAACATAAGTAACAAATGCGCCGTAACGTGTGTTATGCAAGCAACATACATGTTTTGTGTATAATGCACGTTACGCAAACTACTTAAAGAGAACCCGAGGTGGGTTTGAAGAATATTATCTGCATACAGAGGCTGGATCTGCCTGTACAGCCCAGCCTCTGTTGCTATCCCAAACCCCCCTAAGGTCCCCCTGCACTCTGCAATCCCTCACAAATCACAGCCACGCTGCTGACAAACAGCTTGTCAGAGCTGGCTGTGTTTATCTCTATAGTGTCAGTCTGCTGCTCTCCCTGCCTCCTGCAGAACTCCAGTCCCCGCCTGCATCCTTTCCCTCCCTGCTGATTGGAGGGAAGGGACGGGGGCAGGGACCAGAGCTATGCAGGAGGCGGGGGAGCAGCTGAGACTGACACTACAGATGTAAACACAGCCTCACAGCATGGCTGTGATTTATGAGGGATTGCAGAGTGCAGGGGGACCTTAGTGGGGTTTGGGATAGCAACAGAGGCTGGGCTGTATAGGCAGATCCAGCCTCTGTATGCAGATAACATTCTATAAACACACCTCGGGTTCTCTTTAATGTGCATAGCATAGTTTGTGCAATACCCAGCAAAATTCACTACCTGCACACAAAAATGTTACCTTTTTATGTGAATTCGCCCCAAGATGTTCTGCGTTATCTGGCTCCAATACGATAGCAGCAAATTCTTTAAAATGAACTTGAGACAAAAGAATTCTAATGCTGGGAATACACCATACAATTTTCTGTAAGATTCTCTGTAAAGGGTCCCATACACCTAACGATTTTCCAGCCGATATACAGCAGATTCGATCACTGTGATCGAATCTGCTGTGAAATCGTTGCGCAAACGCTGACAGAACGATTGATTTCCGTCCAAAATCAATCGTTCCTGTTCATTCCCGTCGATCTGTCTGTGCGGAAGATTTTGCTCGATCGCCGGCGGGTCGGGAGTGCATCGATAGCGGCGTTCGAATGCCCGACGACTGACGCAATACAGCTGCAATACATTACCTGCACCGCCGGCATGAGTCCCCGCTCTCTCCACTGTCCTCTTCTCCGCGCTGGGCTCCGAGTCCGGCAGGCTTCACTGAACTTCCTGTCCCGGCAGGAAGTTTAAACAGTAGAGCGCCCTCTACTGTTTAAACTTCCCCAGGACAGGAAGTTCAGTGAAGCCTGCCGGACTTGGAGCCTAGCGCGGAGAAGAAGACAGCGGAGACCAGGGGAGTCGCGCCGGCCGGATCAGGTAATGTATGCGGCGCGGGGGGGGGGCGGCAGCAGCGGCAGCTTCACAGATAGTGATCGGTTTCATGCTTAAATCGATTTACAATCTGTTTGCAGTAAAGGCAGCCATATGATCCCTCTCTGATCAGATTCGATCAGAGAGGCATCTATCTGTTGGTCAATCTGATGGCAAATCGACCAGTGTATGGTTACCTTAAAGCCCAATCTACACGATACGATTCTTTGTGCGATTCGATTACGATTCTATTTACGATTCAATTAAATCCGCCATTTCCGATCGGGATTCGATTCGATTCAATTAAATTTGCCATTGTTTTGCAAAGGCAAATCAAATCGAATTGAATCGAATCCAAATCGGACATGTCAGATTTAATTGGATCGTAAATAGAATCGTAATCGAATCGCACCAAGAATCGTATCGTGTAGATTGGGTTTAAGATATACCTGCCAGACAGAGCCGGATTAAGGCTAAACGGGGCCCTAAGCAAAGTAACTGATTTGGGCCCCCCCATCATGTCGTAATAGAATCAGAAGATGCAGCTGCACAGCAATATGTCGCACACACCGGGCAGCCGAGCTACTGGTTGCTATGGGCAACAGCACGCTTTCCTCTGTGGGTGCACAATGCAGGGAATAGCAGCGGCAAAATGCAGAGCGAGAGATGAATGGCTGGGACATTTGCACTCAGGGGCTGGGGCACCCCTGTGAAGAGGGCGCCAGATATCACAGCAGCAGCACTTTCCCCCTGCATCTCCAGCCTGGCAATAGCAGAAAGCTCTGGACACCGCCAAACCGGAAGCCGTTCCCCAGACAGAATTACATAACCACTCCCACCACCGAACAACCAATTTCCTCCCAAACTAGACAGCCACCATGCAGCCTCCACCCCAGTGAATACGATAGTCCAGCAGAGAAGGCAGCCGCAGTGGGGGAGAATGACAGCACCAGATGAATCACATTCACCTATTGCGATCCAAGCAATAGAGGTCCCGTCATCCGGAGCCCATCTGTCTCCTCTAGAGTGCTGCCGCTCTGTTACTACTACTATTACTACTTCCTACTTCATGTCTGATCTGAGAATCAGGAAGTTCAGAGCGAGCAGCTGCACTGTAGAAGAGACAGATGGGTTTCAGATGACGGGATCTCTATTGCTTGGATCATGGATAGGTGAGTGAGCGTTTGCCATCTGCTGCTATCATTCTTGCTGCAGCTGTGGTTCTCTGTGGGAAGGGAGGGTGGAGTGGGCAGCGGCAGAGCGCACAGTAGCAGGAGGGGGACCTAGGAGGAGAGCCTGGCTCTGAAGACAATCAGCAGCGCACGGCATCATTTGACAAGACAAGACAAATAACATTTATATCGCGCTTTTCTCCTGGTGGACTCAAAGCGCCAGAGCTGCAGCCACTAGGACGCGCCCTATAGGCAGTAGCAGTGTTAGAGAGACTTGCCTACGGTCTCCTACTGAATAGGTGCTGGCTTACTGAACAGGCAGAGCTGAGATTCGAACCCTGGTCTCCTGTGTCAGCGGCAGAGCCCTTAAAGGGACTCCAAGCAGTGCCTGTGGATATGCCTTTAAGCATACCCACAACTAATTCATTACATCCTCTCACCTACCAGCATGATGTTTGTAATTATATCCCCCTGGGTTCCTTATATTTCATTGCATTGTGCTGAATCGAGCTGCCAACTTTGGAGAAAAGTCGTCCTGTGGCCGTGATTTCGATCGTGAAAATATCAAAAACTAAAAGGCATAGAGCAGCTGTTTATATATCATTGGAAAGAGGAGAAAAAGAGCTTTAAAATGATATGCATCTTTCCATAGTTACTGCACTGCTCAGAGTCCCTTTAACCATTATACCATCCAGCCACCGCTGACTTTGGAGAAAAGTCGTCCTGTGGCCGCGATTTCGATCGCGAAAATATCGAAAACTAAAAGGCATAGAGCAGCTGTTTATATATCATTGGAAAGAGGAGAAAGAGAGCTTCAAAATGATATGAATCTTTCCATAGTTACTGCACTGCTCAGAGTCCCTTTAACCATTATACCATCCAGCCACCGCTGACTTTGGAGAAAAGTCGTCCTGTGGCCGCGATTTCAATCGCGAAAATATCGAAAACTAAAAGGCATAGAGCAGCTGTTTATATATCATTGGAAAGAGGAGAAAGAGAGCTTTAAAATGATATGAATCTTTCCATAGCTACTGCAATGCTCAGAGTCCCTTTAACCATTATACCATCCAGCCACCGCTGACTTTGGAGAAAAGTCGTCCTGTGGCCGCGATTTCAATCGCGAAAATATCGAAAACTAAAAGGCATAGAGCAGCCGTTTAGATATCATTGGAAAGAGGAGAAAGAGAGCTTTAAAATGATATGCATCTTTCCATAGTTACTGCACTGCTCAGAGTCCCTTTAACCATTATACCATCCAGCCACCGCTGACTTTGGAGAAAAGTCGTCCTGTGGCCGCGATTTCGATCGCGAAAATATCGAAAACTAAAAGGCATAGAGCAGCTGTTTATATATCATTGGAAAGAGGAGAAAGAGAGCTTCAAAATGATATGAATCTTTCCATAGTTACTGCACTGCTCAGAGTCCCTTTAACCATTATACCATCCAGCCACCGCTGACTTTGGAGAAAAGTCGTCCTGTGGCCGCGATTTCAATCGCGAAAATATCGAAAACTAAAAGGCATAGAGCAGCTGTTTATATATCATTGGAAAGAGGAGAAAGAGAGCTTTAAAATGATATGAATCTTTCCATAGCTACTGCAATGCTCAGAGTCCCTTTAACCATTATACCATCCAGCCACCGCTGACTTTGGAGAAAAGTCGTCCTGTGGCCGCGATTTCAATCGCGAAAATATCGAAAACTAAAAGGCATAGAGCAGCCGTTTAGATATCATTGGAAAGAGGAGAAAGAGAGCTTTAAAATGATATGCATCTTTCCATAGTTACTGCACTGCTCAGAGTCCCTTTAACCATTATACCTTCCAGCCACCGCTGACAGGATGGCAAGGGCTGGTTTATGTGCTAATGGGGCCCCTTTGACTCTGAATGGGGCCCCAAGCGACTGCTTTTGTTGCCTGGTCGGTAATCCGGCCCTGCTGCCAGATAGATAAAGTTCGCCATGTTGGAAATGTATCTATCTTACCATCTATCTGCCGAGCAATTAAGGTAGCCATACACTGGTCGATATGCCATCAGATTCGACCAACAGATAGATCCCTCTCTGATCTAATCTGATCAGAGAGGGATCGTATGGCTACCTTTACTGCCAACAGATTGTGAACAGATTTCAGCCTGAAACCGTTCACAATCTGTGGCGGTGCTGCCGCCACTCCCGACCCCCCCTTGCACGGGTCACTGCTGCTTCGTCTCCGCTCTGGTCTCCGGCATGCTTCACTTCTTCTAGCCCGGCAGGAAGTTTAAACAGTAGAGGGCGCTCTACTGTTTAAACTTCCTGCCGGGCAGGAAGAAGTAAAGCATGCCGGACCTGGAGACCAGAGCGGAGAAGCGGTGACCGGGGGCAGTCGCGCCGGCGGAGCAGGTAATGTATGCGGGCTCTATTGCGTCGGTCGTCGGGCACTCAAACGCTGCTAGCGACGCGCTCCCTACCCGCGGGTGATCGACGGTAATTTTCCGCACGGAGCGATCGACGGGATCGGACGGGATAGATCGAAATTCGGCGGGAACGATGTGACAGCAGATTCGATCCCAGTGATCGAATCTGTTGTCGATCTGGCGGGAACCGGCCTAGTGTATGGCCGGCTTTAGGCATTGTTCTACCTAGCAGGAGATAAACAGAAGACAATGCACCAGAGATAATGACCATTCTCTACAGAAAATAATCTAATTATGCATTCTAACAGAAAATCTAACAGAAAAATCTTATGCTGGGATTACACGATACGTTTTTTGCGTTCGATTCAGCGCGCAATCTATTAGACATTCGATTCTCTGCTCGATTCTCTTATCTTCCACTCGTTTTTCTTATCTTTTTTCCATTGACTTCTATAAGAAATCGAGCGGAAACGAATCAAGCGGAACATCGGACATGTCGGAATTTTATCATCGAAGGCATCTATCGGAACGATTCTTACAAAAAAAGTATCGTGTAATCCCAGCATGACAGAAGAATCTAACAGAAAATTGTATGGTGTATTCCCAGCATTAGATTGCATACTTACCTGCGGCTTCCTCTAGCTCCCTTGAGACTGCTTAGTCCCTCACTGTCTCCCCGGGACCCTGTCCCCCGCTGGACGGCCTGGTAGCTAAGCCGAGTCATGCTTCGTTGCTCATGCCCGGCTGCGTGTGCGCCTCAGGGCTACAGCTGCTATTTCCGAAATTCTGTTTTGTCCCCATGTTTATTGCCTGATGAAGCGGTCTGGGCCTGCGAAACGCGTTGCACTGTTTTTGGGGTACCGTATAATAAATGTATTGATTTATATGAAGACAGGATCTCGTGTCTGCTTTTGGGAGGCAAGCCCACCACTTCCTTCAAGCAATTTTTAAAAATGTTATTGACTTTTATTCTGCTGGCGCATCTGTTCTACATACAAAAAATTATTTTGACTACAGTTCCTCGTTAACCACTTCCCTTATTATTAATTTAGTTGGTGAAAACGTATTTATACCAAAAGAAAACTGATCTAATTTCACAAAGACAATAAAAACAATTGTGTCCATTGTGGCTGGCAATATTCGGTTAGGTTACACAACTGATTAGTTTCCTGATGCTAACTTTTGTCTCTTACTTGAAGACAGGAAGTTGTGTAACGCTAGAACAGGTGGCAAGTGTGGAGATGAGGGAGGGGAACTGCCTAAAATATGCATGGTGAAATATGAACATGTTTTTTGTTGCTGCTTTCAGGAAAGAAAACTCCTTTCTTGATGATAAATCTAATATGGAAAATAGCAGCAGCATTAAAGTCTTGTGGCGTGTATCTAGTGAGGTAGCATGAAGTAACAGTCACATGAATAGTGTGTGGAGAAACCGCAAAGTTGTATTGGCCTCTCGGAGCGGTATTGTAAAAAATTCCTTTAATCCGCCGTTCCTGTATTGTGTAGGTCAATTATTCCTCATTATTCACAGAGGACTGGCTTAAGTGTAAAGGAAATATAGGAAGCCCCTTACAATAGGATTAGAGGTACAGAAGAGGGCATGCTAAGCTTGCTGCCATATTGTATGGCAGGGCTGTTCCCTAGAGTTCTCCTCACACAGGACACTGGGGGTCAGGAAAGGACAGGAGGAACTCTTAATAACCACAGTGGATTTATTGAGGTCAAGGATAAAGCTGGGGAATGTCAGCAGGAAAAACTCACTTGGAAATGTACTTATCCTTCCCGCATGGGACTAGTGAGGTCTCCGGTGGTTGCTCCATGTGTTCATGCCTTGCTCTGTGGAAGGGACAGCCTGGAAGAAGAACAACATCAGGTTATAATCCACGTTCTGCTAGAGCAGCAGAAAGGTCAGTGATCCAAAACACCAGCAGAATCTCATAATATGAAGCATCTCCAGCTGCAATGGCTACTATGCTATGTTAGAGGAGCTGTTACCATCTATGGTATGTCAGTATGAAGCAGGTTACTTCCGTCCTCATAGCCCCTTTGGAAAAGTCAGTCACATGACAAGAGATCTCTTCACAGAAGCTTGCAATTGCAAGGAGAGTCAGTGGATGGTTCTAGATTGGCCTCATTACACAATCACCCACACTATCACCTTTCTGTATAGCTTCGAACTTAACTCTTTGTGGCCAACATTCTTAGCCTTATGAGACTCAGCTACAGATGCAATGCTGGCTGCAAAGAGTTAAAACTCTTACCAGCAGTGGAAGGAAGTGAGAAGTGGGTGAGTCTTAAGTGTAAAGGAACATACAATCTATGACAACATCCACAACTCCAAAATAGTTTTTATCACTGTTAAAGCAACTGCTACAACCCCAGCTATTGCTGCTACTGTGAAGACACACTAACAGACAGGCATATACAGGGCTGTATTTTAACTTTTTACTACCAAAGGCCACTATTACCAGCCGCCCTCTGACCAACAGCAACCCCCCCAACACACACCACCACCGCTCTGATAGGTTGGAGCTGGGTGGAGACCAGAGTTGGACTCAAAGAGCGGCCGGCGGTAATGGTGAATATAAGCATAGGTCACACATTTGCTGCCCCTTCATCCCACGAGTCCCAGACACCTGCCCGACCTCTGTGGTACACATGTTTGGCTGCTTTATTGCATGTGTGTGCCAGCCTGCTGTCCGCCCCTTGCTTCCTGCCGCCCTAGGCCATGGCCCTTGTGGCCTTGCCTAAAATACGGCCATGGGCATATGATTCTCACTAGTGATACTTAAAAACTCTAACAAAATGGAAAATTTTGGTCCCATACAAGCCAGAATAAGCAGGTCTGAGCTGGAACTTTCCAGGGAGCTAATCAGATTTCAGAGCTGCTAAACAATGACACAGGATCTATTCCAAATCTGTCTTTTGTAGAACCAAAATTTGCAGTTTTACTGAATTTTATGATCATCACTAACTGACACCTGATCCTAATATTTGCAGCCTGATTGGGTAGCAGCTGTACATACAGTTTACACGTGTCCTCGAGGTGTGGAACTGACCCGGTTTGTGAAGACGGTAGTCCTGGATAGAGAAGATTAGCAGCCCATTAGCAGCAGCCCATGCTGAAGTGTCACAGCTACTGGAGAATGTCAGATGTTGGTGGAGCCACCGTGAGCTGTTTCAGAGATGCAGCCACCGCGTGCACTGCATTCACAGTCCTTTCTGTTCATTATGAAATTCCACTTAACTTCCTGTTTGCAGACATGCCGCTAGAGATCTGGCCTGTCATCAAGGCGTGTGACAGGAGAGTGGCTTCCTTCCTATAGTCACAGAGTTTCCTCTTCTGCAAGCTGATGATGGCAGCCAGCTTACAAAGCCTGCCCGATGAGCACAGATGAGTAACACGCAGCAGAAGGCTGCAGTGTGCTGATAATCTGACATTCCCCTACACTACACTGCAGATAGATCAGCTTGTACAGCATCCACAGCCCTCTCATCAGAAGGCTCAGCACAGCTGTTCCTCGGACATGCAGTCATTTAGGTTATGACATCTCAGGATGTACAGTAATGCTTACTCCATCTGTATTCACTAAATACTGTATCAGAATGTGATTTACAGCAGCTCTGATACTTAACAAGAGACCCGGGAGCCATAATGACTGTAACTGGCAAATACCAGGCTCCCACTTCATCTCCCTGGTTACTGTGTGCATACAGAATATTAAAGCAAACCTAAAGTGGAAAAAAAATAATCTTATGATAGAATGAATTGTATGTGTAGTACGGAAAAATAATGGAACATTAGTAGCAAAGAAACAGGTCTCACATTTTTATTTTCAGTTATATTACTTTTTTTTTCTATAACATTACATTATACTGTCACAGTTGCAGTGTTAAAACCACACTCTGTCTTGTAAGCTATAAAACAAAGCAGAATTAATGACCCTTTGAACTCCCCTAAGTAAAACCTTATATCTAGCTGTCTTTTACTTTTTTTTTTTGGCTGTTTAAAGAGACACTTAAGCGAAAAAAAATTATAATATAATGAATTGGTTGTATAGTATGAATAATTTCTGGAACATTAGTAGCAAAAAAAAGTTTTCTCAAATTTTTTTTTCAGTTATACAGCTTTTTTTCATTATCATTCTCTAATATTTGCAGTTTACACACTACTCAGCATTCTAAATGTATTTACAGAACAGGCAGTGAACTTTGACCTGTCCTGAACCGTTCTCTGCAAAAGAAAAAACAATACAGTTCAGATAACAACCTTCAGAATACAGAGCTCTCTAGGACTTTGAAAGTCATGGAGCTAAATGGCAATTTGCATAGATAACAACTGGAGTTTCTTAACTCTTCCTGTACTGGAAACAATATTAGACGTATGTGCTGCTCCTAATGCTTTATTTCTTAGCTGTACTACACATACAATTAATTATCTCATTAGTTTATTTTTGCTTCAGGTTTGCTTTAACAAAGTTAGAACACTTAGGACTGGCTGGCACCCACCTGTGATTGCAAAACATTCTAAAAAAAAAAAAGTTTTTGAGAGCAATTCTGCCACTTAAAAGCGGAGAGATTTCTGAATTGATTTCAGGGGAAATTATTTTGGGCAAAGCAGCAAACCATGTTTGCTCCTGTGGGATCATGGCCATTCACTTTTAGCAGGGAAGCATTTTTGGGATTACTAGACAACATAAATCACAAGCTGCTGAGGGTCTCAGGCCTAAATGGTTCATCAAAGCATACCCAAACTAAGAGAAATAGCCGGTTTCCACTTGGTATCATGTCCGTTTCCGATTCGGTCATGGTTCCCATTCTGCTGTGTAGCGGCAGTCTGAATTGCTATAGGTATTCGGCTGGATGCTGCACAAATCTGCAGCATACCGTCCAGATTCACATAGAAAGGCAATCTGGACGGCAAGCCTTGCTACAGATAGGCAGTTTTTCCCAGCCTCTCTTGTATGTGGGGAAATGCTGCCAATTCAGCCCGGGTTCCGGCTTGGTGGAAATAGGGCTATATGGGACGTACCATCCTTGTGGCAGCTGTTTGGGTATTATGCCAAGCTCTTACTAAATATGATATAGGAGTTTCCTCATGAATGATAAAAAGGTTAAAAGAATAATGATATAGGAGCATTTCCATCCTTCCCCCACCCACCACTCCATCCTAAGCGTGGTTATATACCCAACACATCAAGGGTGTAACAAAAAAACGGCACTGTAAATGCTAAGTATTCCTAAGCTAGAAATTCCAGGAACTTTTCTATAAACACTGAAAAATATTGTATTAAACCAAACTCAGGTTAGATAGCATGCATCCAGAATATGCTGTGTGCATACTAATTACACCAGAAAGAAAATGTGTGCATCAACCAAGTGAACCTGACAAATCTGGCTTTGCAAATTTGGCCTATTGGCTAATCACGAGACATTGCTCATGCAAATATGCATTTGCTTTCGCATGCCAAAATATGCAGGGTCAAAAACCAACACCGCAAAGCAATCGCCCTGCGGGAATTAGTTCATGCTACATTAGCACTATCCAGGGGCGCCACGAGGAGGCTTCCCTATGCCCCCATACAACCGGGGGGCCGCGGGGGGCCCATAGGGAAGCCTCCTCGTGGCGCCCCTGGATAGTGCTAATGTAGCATGAACTAATTCCCGCAGGGCGATCGCTTTGCGGTTTTGGTTTTTGACCCTGCATATATTGGCATGCGAAAGCAAATGCATATTTGCATGAGCAATGTCTCGTGATTAGCCAATAGGCCAAATTTGCAAAGCCAGATTTGTCAGGTTCACTTGGTTAACCATCTTAGCGGTATGGACGAGCTCAGCTCGTCCATCACCGCCGATGGCTGCCGCTCAGGCCCTGCTGGGCCGATTTTGCTGAAATAAAGAGCAGCACACGCAGCCGGCACTTTGCCAGCCGCGTGTGCTGCCCGATCGCCGGCGATCCGCCGCGAGCAGCGGCGAAAGAGGGTCCCCCCAGCCGCCTGAGCCCTGCGCAGTCGGAACAAATAGTTCCGGGCAGCGCTAAGGGCTGGATCGGAGGCGGCGGACGTCAGGACGTTGGCTGACGTCCATGACGTCACTCCGCTCGTCGCCATGGCGACAGGAGAAGCCAAACACGGAAGGCTGCTCATTGCGGCCTTCCGTGTTAATTTTGGCCGCCGGAGGCGATCAGAAGAACGCCTCCGGAGCGCCATCTAGTGGGCTTTCATGCAGCCAACTTTCAGTTGGCTGCATGAAATAGTTTTTTTTTTATTTACAAAAAACCCTCATGCAGCCGCCCTGGCGATCTTAATAGAACGCCAGGGTGGTTAATGCACACATTTTCTCTCTGGTGTAATTAGCATTGCTGTGTGCGCATACATTGCAGTCCATTAGGTCATGCTGATGTAAGGCAATGCTAGGGGCAAGCAGCAAAGTTCTAGGAGCGAGACATAGGCCCAGTGCACACCAAAACCACTAGCAGATCGTCAAAACGCTAGCGGTTTTTGGAGCAGAGAGCCGATATTTGGCCGAGTGCACACCGAGCGGATTTTGTGTGCGATCCGCCGGCCGCATCAGCCAGTGAAAATGCTTGGCTATTCTATTTCAATGTGTGGTGCACACCGGCGGTTTGAGGTTTTTAGCAAACCGCAAACGTTTGCGGTTTGCTAAAGACCTCAAACCACCGGTGTGCACCAGCCCATTGAAGTACATTACCCGAGCGGCTTTATAGGCGGATGCGGCCGGCGGATCGCATCAAGATCCGCTCAGTGTGCACTGGGCCTAAAGGGACTACTGTGTCATGAAATGGGGATGGGGTTGCCATTGTTTTTTCACAACACTGTTATCTAAAGCCTTGCACTCACATATGAGGACCGTGACCCGGCAGGGAATCAAGATACGATCCCTCTGGCAAAAGTTTTGGGCCGCTGTACAGGCAGGTGGGGTGGCAGCAAGAATAATTCCCTTGGGGGTAGCTTGGTTGTTGGATATCGCTACAGAGACGGCATCCCAGATCTATAGGCAATGTCAGTGGGCTTCCATACACATGATAGATTCTGGTCCATGAAAAACCCAGAGGAAATGAATTCTAAGTCTGCACTTTAGTTTTCTGTAAAATAAGCTACTGGTGCAGAGTTGTCGCAGAGGTATAATGATCATAAGAGGTAAGGCTGTATAAAATAGCTCTGTTTGGCTAATGGCAATGTAATAATGATAATTCTGTCAGTATAAAAATCCACTAATCTGTTTCACGCTAACTGTTGTTCAATAGTCCATCATTTTCTGTTCCGCATTTGTTTGTGGTGTACAGAGAAGGAACACTTCCTTTTCTGTTATAAAGCTATACAGGGCCAAAAGTGAAGAGATTCCTCCTCTTTTGTCTTCCACTTTTTTGTTCAACCAGTTGCAGTTTTGGTTGAATCATACAGTGGAGAATGCGATCTATTGTCCGCACCGTGAGAGGAGGGATCCCGGTTTCTGTCAGCAGAATCTGCCCGAATCTGCTGAGAAGTGGCATTTCTGAGCAATTTTTTGGACATATTGGTGGGATTTCAGTCTGATGGTATAATTACATGAATGACTATAGAGGTAGGAGATTGTAGACATTTTTGCTACAGTATTCCTTTAAAGAAAGCATATAGACACAAATACATTCTAATAATCCACCAACCTGCATTTCCGAAGCCCAAACTCTAGTAAGCCTGGTTCCTGGAGTGAAAAGTGCTGAGCTCCTAACCAACCAATTGGGCAGGGGTGCTGCTTGGCCCAGGTGCACCAAGCAGCCACTTGGGACTCATCCATAGCAAGGGAATCCCATCAACGGGTAATGTAACAGATAGTTGCATTGTGTAAACATGTCCAAACTGCTCCCAATTGGGATCGATTTTTCCATGATAACTTTGAAAAATCGATCCTGCTTTCGAACGGGAGCAGATTGGACATGACGGAAATAGTTGTCTGATTCCCATCAATCAGATGGGAAATTGCATTGTGTGTATTCAGCATTGTACTTTCTCAGGAAAAAGGGCAGCTGCACAGTAAGTAATGCCTGATACACACGATGCAGTTTCCGTCATGTCCGATCGGCTCCCATTCGATAACGGGATAACGGGATTGATTTTCTGAAGTTATTACAATTTGGACATTTACACACAATGCAACTTCCTGTCAGATTACTCGTCGATTCGTCAGGAAATTGCATTGTGTGTTCCCAGCATAAGAGGTTTGTAGGTTCAATTTCTCCATTCCAGAGACAACTTAGTACATGAAGCTTGATGTGCGGACTGGGCGTATGGTCTCTGTCATTATACTGGCTTCCTGGGTGCTGTATTTTCTGCTCACAACCCTAGCTGGCCACGTTGTGTGTGACAGTAGAGGGGACAGCGGATTGCACATAGTAAAGCAGTTCTATTGCAGGTTTTGATGTAAACTGGCCATGTACACAGTAAATATGCAAATCCTGTTTTACAGCCCTGCAGCCGGAGTTCTAGCACAGCGATAGTTCATGTGAGCTGAACCAGGCACGATGGGATTCTGACTTAGCAAAGTTGGAGTTTTGGAGCTGCAGGTGGCTACATCCATAATGAGCACCTCAGGCCTGGGAACTCCTGGAATGATTGGAAGATAAACAGAGTACATGTAAGTTTGGGATAATAATTTCTCAGGAATAGAGAGGCACTTGCAGGCACAGGAGGGGGCTTTGGTGAGAGGCCACCATGGAAGGACATGGACAAATGCTGCATGCATGAGGTATTACAGGGATGGAATTCAATGGTGCCACCACTATGAAAGGACTGTGTGCCAAATAAACACGCCATGGACTTTCTGCGGTGTGCTTTGGGGAAAATCTTTTTATCTAGAGCAAAATAACTGAATTATTAAGGATCTCCCAAGCTGCAGAGGTCTTTCAAACCAGGCTTGGATTTAAACTTGTCGGCTATTAAGTAACATGTCATAGAAGTCCTCACCTGAATCATAGAGGGTGAAACAGTGAAACGGCTGAAGGGTCAGGCTATGGCATAGTGGGCTTTACACTCCTTGTAAGAATAGGAATGCAACAGAAAGGGAAAGTCATGCCACTGTCACTGTTGATGTGCAAGGTTTGCGTATTGCAGTGCATGCAGCGTGTTGGCATGCCGCACGCCATTAACAGTTACAGTCAGGCTCAGATTTATCCCACAGGAGCCTATAGGCACATATGTCCAGCACCTTAGAGTTCGCCCTTCATGAACCTACCAACCCCCACCAAACTGCACCACAAGTGTGCTGGCTGTCTCAGCTATAGCTTCTCCCTTACTTCCCTTGTCTGTCATAGCTACAGTTGCCTCTATGTATTAGGTATCCAGAAGCTCCCTAAATATTAAGAAGTTAGAGGTGCCACCAAGTATTAGCTAGAGGAACCTCAGTATTAAAGGATACCCGAGGTGACAAGTGACATAATGAGATAGACATGGGTATGTACAATGCCTAGCACACAAATAACTATGCTGTGTTCCTTTTTTTTTCTCTACCTGAAAGAGTTAAACATCAGGTATGTAAGTGGCAGTTCCTGTCTAAGTCTGGACTGGGTCAGACTGCAGTGTGACCCTCAATGATAAGAAATTACAACTATAAAACACTTTCCTAGCAGAAAATGGCTTCTGAGAGCAGGAAAAAAGATAAAAAGTGTTAAAGAGAACCCGAGGTGTGTTTAAAGAATGTTATCTGCATACAGAGGCTGGATCTGCCTATACAGCCCAGCCTCTGTTGCTATCCCAAACCCCACTAAGGTCCCCCTGCACTCTGCAATCCCTCATAAATCGCAGCCGTGCTGTGAGGCTGTGTTTACCTCCGTAGTGTCAGTCTCAGCTGCTCCCCCTCCTCCTGCATAGCTCCGGTCCCTGCCCCCGTCCCTTACCTCCAATCAGCAGGGAGGGAAGGGATGCAGGCGGGGACCGGAGTTCTGCAGGGGGCGGGGAGAGCAGCAGACTGACAGTATAGAGATAAACACAGCCAGCTCTGACAAGCTGTTTGTCAGCAGCATGGCTGTGATTTATGAGGGATTGCAGAGTGCAGGGGAACCTTAGTGGGGTTTGGGATAGCAACAGAGGCTGGGCTGTATAGGCAGATCCAGCCTCTGTATGCAGATAATATTCTTCAAACCCACCTCGGGTTCTCTTTAATAGTTCATAGATTTTAGCTCTGGCATACTTCAATGAATATGTCATTAAGCAAAATCAAGAAAACAGCAAAAACTTAACAAATAGATTTAAATATAAAATAAAACCGTGGAATATTTGTAAAAGTAATTTTTAGGAGAAGGACAATAGATACAATTGTTTATATTTGTTTATTTTCACCTCGGTGTCTTGTAAGTAGCAAGAGCTGCCCCTGGCTGAAGGGAGATCTTGTTGGTGGAACAGGGAGCTAGGTGGATAACTTCTCATTTACACTCTCATTGGGACTTAAAAAGTCATGATGTATTGATTTGCAGTGAATTATGTTTGTTGTTAAAGGCATATGTAGCAGATTGAAATTACCTATATTCATCGATTCTCTCTTTTCTTTTTAATTTGAAAAGTCTTCTTTTTTTCTCTTTACATAAGAGAATTAGGTAATACAGTACATACAGTGGCTTGCAAAAGTATTCGGCCCCCTTGAAGTTTTCCACATTTTGTCACATTACTGCCACAAACATGAAGCAATTTTATATTGCAATTTCCGGTGAAAGACCAATACAAAGTGGTGTACACGTGAGAAGTGAAACGAAATTCATACATGATTCCAAATATTTTTTACAAATCAATAACTGCAGGTGGGGTGTGCGTAATTATTCAGCCCCCTTTGGTCTTAGTGCAGTCAGTTGCCCATAGACATTGCCTGATGAGTGCTAATGACTAAATAAAGTGCACCTGTGTGTAATCTAATGTCAGTACAAATACAGCGGCTCTGTGATGGCCTCAGAGGTTGTCTAAGAGAATCTTGGGAGCAACAACACCATGAAGTCCAAAGAACACACAAGACAGTTCAGGGATCAAGTTATTGAGAAATTTAAAGCAGGCTTAGGCTACAAAAAAATATCCAAAGCCTTGAATATCGCACGGATCATTCAAGCGATCATTCAGAAATGGAAGGAGTATGGCACAGCTGTAAACCTACCAAGACAAGGCCATCCACCTAAACTCACACGCCAAACAAGGAGAGCGCTGATCAGAAATGCAATCAAGAGCTGCAGAGATCTACAGCTTAGGTGGGGGAATCTGTCCATAGGACAACTATTAGTCGTGCACTGCACAAAGTTGGCCTTTATGGAAGAGTGGCAAGAAGAAAGCCATTGTTAACAGAAAAGCATAAGAAGTCCCGTTTGCAGTTTGCCACAAGCCATGTGGGGGACACAGCAAACATGTGGAAGAAGGCGCTCTGGTCAGATGAGACCAAAAAGGAACTTTTTGGCCAAAATGCAAAACGCTATGTGTGGCAGAAAACTGCACATCACTCTGAACACACCATCCCCACTGTCAAATATGGTGGTGGAAGCATCATCCTCTGGGGGTGCAGGACAACGACCCTAAACATAAAGCCAGGGCAACAATGGAATGGTTTCAAACAAAACATATCCAAGTGTTAGAATGGCCCAGTCAAAGTCCAGATCTAAATTCAATCGAGAATCTGTGGCAAGATCTGAAAATTGCTGTTCACAAATGCTGTCCATCTAATCTGACTGAGCTGGAGCTGTTTTGCAAAGAAGAATGGGCAAGGATTTCAGTCTCTAGATGTGCAAAGCTGGTAGAGACATACCCTAAAAGACAGGCAGCTGTAATTGCAGCAAAAGGTGGTTCTACAAAGTAATGAGTCAGGGGGCTGAATAATTACGCACACCCCACTTTGCAAATATTTATTTGTAAAAAATGTTTGGAATCATGTATGATTTTCGTTCCACTTCTCAGGTGTACACCACTTTGTATTGGTCTTTCACGTGGAATTTCAATAAAATTGATTCATGTTTGTGGCAGTAATGTGACAAAATGTGGAAAACCTCAAGGGGGCCGAATACTTTTGCAAGCCACTGTATATTGTTTTCTTTCACTTATGTTTTAAATAATAAGAGCACATATAATTCCATATTATATACAGTACTTATGATATAATGTAGAGAAGTGCTTGTTTAGTTTAAAATGGTGGTATGCTGAACTCTGTATAGTTAGAAATGCCTTTCTGTATCACAAATTACCACTTAATAAAATGTTTTGAATACATAGGGAAGGAGGGATGGAGGTACTTCACCTTTCCATCATCAGGGGCCTGTAGGCATGTGCCTAAAGTGCCTTATGGTAATTCCAGCCCTGATTACAGTTAAGATTACTGTACTTTGTAGGTACTGTATACATCGCACTGCACACACAACACACAATTGGACTTTTCTCCACTGTTGCAATTGTGTTCTCACAAGCTACACACTGCAGTATGTTACTGTGAATGCAGCCTTAAAGCGCAACTGAAATAAAAAATAGGAGTTTCACTTACCTGGGGCTTCTGCCAGCCCCCTGCAGCCGACCTGTGCCCTCAATGTCCTGGACCGATCCTCGGTGCCACTGTCGCAGCTCACTTTTCTTCACGCAGTGTAAGCCGACTTCTGTATACAAACTTGCTGTATACAAACGTAGGTACATAGGTCACAAGCAGTGGATTCGTGCTGTAGTGACATGAAAAACATTTCCATATGAGATAGATGTCCTACCATATCAAAGGTGGGTAGCGGCCGGTGCAGGGCAAAAACGGGTAACCTAATGGCCGCTTCGCATGGTGGTGCTTCTTCCGAGTGGAACAGCCTCACCAGTGGAACAGCCTCAGAAGAAGCACCGCCGTGCTGTTTTTGCCTGGCACCCACCTTTGATATGGCAGGACATCTATCTCATATGGAAATGTTTTTTATGTCACTACAGCACGAATCCACTGCTTGTGACCTATGTACCTACGTTTGTATACAGCAAGTTCACATGTTGTGATACGCTCAATGCTTGACCATTGAATACATTTCAAACAACTGCAGTGCCTGATAGAACTTGTTTTTATTCTCAATGATCCACGTTATGCATCTATTTACTACTTCATGAGCACGTAGTTTGCTAGATCAAGGTGGTATCTTTGTACCTCCCGCTCATTATACCCTCATATGAAACCTGCATTCAGAGACTATAATTCTCATAGTGCCGGCCACGTGCACACTCTATGAGTTGATCTACGACTTCTGAGGCGACCTCCACTGTGCCCTGGCCAAACGCATGCTAGTACACTTTCCCTTTGCCAGGAGTGCAGAATGAAAAAATCTCTACGGCTACGGGAGTGTAAACGGGGATGCGAGCGGCCAGGGCGCACAGGCGCAGGGCACTGCGCAAAGTGAAAGTGAGCCGCGCCGTGGGACCGGAGCATCAGTGAGTGGCAGTGTGGGCACAGGTCGGCTGCAGGGGGCTGGCAGAAGCCCCAGGTAAGTAAAACTTTTTTTTTTATTTCAGTTCCGCTTTAAAGTCTAAGACACAGAGCTTCACCTCAGAAGTCAGGCAACTGTCACTGATTATTAGAGAATGTAGATGGCAGCCTCCGTATTCCTCTCACTTCAGGTTCCCTTTAAATGGTTAACTTCAAACGCAGGCTAGATAAAAGTTTTTGTCAACCAACGATCCACGATCGCTTGTCTGAAAACCACTCGTTGATAAACAGTTGAATGAAGCGGAAAGACAACAACCAATGACACAAGCACAATGTACAGTCTATCCTGGCTGATCCAGTTGGGTGATTATCACTCAGGTGATACCGTGTACAAATATCATAAGATCACAAAGGGCTGTTGGTGCAAGTGCATACATGAACTTCAGGATTCCTCAGAAGTCTGGACAGTGTTGTAAATAACTGTGTGGTTGCAGCATGCACAGAATCCTTGCATGTCACATCCTTCCCACATGGGGGTTGTTTATCAGGAACTGTTCGTAAACAATGATTTGTATCTTTAGTTCGTGTTTACTTAGCTTCACCCCATTATTGCCAGACTACCGGGGGAGTGAGAAAGCTAAATAATAACAATTTGGCTGGACGAGGACTTTTAACTGGTTCCATAACAACATAGTTGAAATATACGTCCTGCTGGTGGCTGTGCAGTTCTGACAGGACGAAGATTCCAGCTGTTCCCTGCTGCACACTCATGCTGTCTTGGCCGCTGTTCCGTTGCTGCACCAGCTCGCTCTGCTGTCTCAGTGACAGCAGAGCTTCCGCATCTCGGTCAGGAGATAAGTTAATTGGTTCCTGACCCTGTGATTACCCTGAGCCAGTCACAGTAATCGCAGGGCACAATAGGGAAAGGACGGCTCTGGTCCTTAAAGGACCTTTGTTGCGAACATCTTAAAATTTAAAATGCATGTAAATATATACAAATAAGAAGTACATTTCTTCCAGAGTAAAATTAGCCATACATTACTTTTCTCCTATGTTACTGTCACTTACAGTAAGTAGTAGAAATATGACATTCCAAGACAAGATATATGTGGCGAGTGCACACCTTAAAAATGCTGCAAAACTTCATACATCCATGTTGGTGGTGCAAAATCCAGAAAAAAACAGTCCATAAATCACAGAAGCAAGAGAAAATGTATCCAGGAGCAGCTCACAATAGCAGTAAAACAACTTTTCAATGATCTTCATTAAAATAATATCCAAGCAGCAATTAAAAAAAGTAAGAAGATACTTATCAGACACACGACTGGGAAGAGGTGCAGAGGATGACCTGGATACTTTTCTCACTTGCTTCTCAGAAATATGACATTACCAACAGATTTTGGAGTAGCCCATCTTCTCATAGGGGGTTCTCAGGGTTTTCTTTATTTATAAAAGCACTTAGTGAATGGCAGTTGCTCCCTCCAACTGCCAAAAAAGTGTGCAGCGAGCACAGGGGCTGGCCAGCATCTTTCTATAAATCTTTTTCAGGGAATGTCTTTATAAAGAATAAAGGCCATGCTGAGAATCCCCTCTCAGATTTCTACTACCTACTGTAAGTGACAGCAAGATAGGAGAGAAGTAATGTATGGCTAATTTTACTCTGGCAGAAATGTACTTCTTATTTGTATGTGTTTTACATTTTAAGATTTTCGCAACAGTTCCTCTTTAAGGGGCCAAAGCCATGCGGTCCGAACGGGTTAATCAAGCGGTAGAAATCAGTGAGGGGGGTGGGACATATATAATGTGCAGAAACTGGGAAAATCGGTGGGTATATACAAATCCAAGGTTTACACTGAAAAAGGTTTCCAGTCCTGTCAGTTTTTGACAGTTGGCAATAGTTTTGTATGTGTTTCTATGGCTGTGTTCACACATAAAAAGTCCATTGCAATGATGTCACAATGGTCAAACCAGAATCTGGTGAAAACAGGCTTGTGCATAGGGAAGCAATTACATTGATGCTCTGCTGCCCATCCTGATTGAAAACCGACCATTGCACCATGTTCACATTTGCAAAAAACACTCATTTCTGCCTACACCTTTCATGGCACGTTTGTATGCATTTAAATGAGACTGCAGAAAATACACTTAACAGGAAAAAGTGCCCAGAAAATAATGGCAAACTGTTTTTTTAGCGTAAATTCTAAAATGTGAATCAGCCCATCAGGCTCCTAAAAAAAAAGGGGGATGAAAATGAATGAGGCTCCATGCACTGTGTTTATAGGTCAGTGGACATCGCAATATCCACTCATATTCAAGTGATAGAGGAGCTGGAAAGTGGTATTGCTCAGGTGTGCCCAGGTCTGATGGCCACATTTGCTATGGGATCCCATGACTTGTAATTACACCACTAAAATAAGCACCGCAGTCTCTTCTCCTGTAAGCATGCTAATAGTGCAAAAAAACAGAGCTAAAAGAGTAACCGTGGTCAACCTTGGGTAAGAAAGCTCATACTTACCTAAGAAGAGGCAAGCCTCTAAATCCTATAGAGGCCTCCCACGCCGCCCTCCAGTCTCCTGCTGACACCCTGATGATTACTGACAAGGGCTTGTTGGTAGGAACATCATGGCTGTGCTACTCTTTAGGCACAAGTGCGGCCATGTCTGTGCAATAGGCCAAAGACACTTGTGTACGAGCGTCTTCGTGCTACAGTGCTGACGCGGCTGTGCTCACGTGAGAGCCACATGACTGCACTTGTGCCAGAATAAGAGTGCGGCCCCGATGTTAAGAAGGGTCACAGTGATCGGCAGCAGGATCCAAAAGCTTCCCTCTTCTTAGGTCCATCTTGTATATACTCGAGTATAAGTCTAGAAATGTAGGACTGATTCACTTCATAAAAGTATAGGGGTCGACTTATACACAAGTCACGGGCAGCACTGAGCACACTGAGTAATGTGTGTACTAATAGTGACATTCCCATGTGCAGCAATGTACCTTGTGGTAAGTGATACTTTGATGAAAGGAAATGCCAAGAAAACACAGGTCTGAAAGTCCTGGCCACAACAATTAACAAAGAGAAGGGCGGGAGGAAACACTGGGCTGCATAAAAGGGAGAGAATAACTGCAGCACTTGGGGGCCTGGAGGAGGTATTGGCTGCACTTAATGGACAGGAGGGGTTAATGGCTGCAATACTGTATGCAGTGCAGTCATTAACCCCTCCTGAGCCCCAAGTGCAGCAATTAACTTTGCTGGGTAGACTAATACTCGAGTCAATACAAATTCCAGATTAAGAGGGTTGAATATTGGAGTCGACTTATACACGATGTCGACTTGTATTGGAGTATATATGGTAGATGCTTCCTTTATAAATTGAGCCCATAGAATTGTATGGGCAGTGAGTTGACATGTAGAATTATCCTGCAATACAACTGATGCACTATGAAAGGACCCTAAGAATGCCTGCAGTGAGAGGGATATGGAGGCTGCCATATTTATTTACTTTTAAAGGAGAACTGTAGTGAGAGGGATATGGAGGCTGCCATATTTATTTCCTTTTAAGCAATACCAGTTGCCTGGCAGCCCTGATGGTCTATTTGCCTAAAGAAGTGTCTGAATCACACCAGAAACAAGCATGCAGCTAATTTTGTCATATCTGTCTAAATTTGTCAGAAACACCTGATCTGCTGCATGCTTGTTCAGGGTCTATGGCTGAAAGTATTAGAGGCAGAGGATTAGCTGAATAGCCAGGCAACTGGTATTGCTTAAAAGGAAATAAATATGGCAGCCTCCATATACCTCTCACTACAGTTCTCCTTTAAACAATGCAAATTGCCTGGCTGTCCTGCTGATCCTCTGCCTCTAAGGCCACATACAGACATCAGACCATAGTCTTTGGAAAATGAAAGATCACAGACCAATCTTACCACCCTTCCTGTAGTATAAGAGCCATACTCTACACAGTCTTTTCTATGGAGCTGAACTCCACATCAGAAAAAAATCTTGGCAAGATGCTGCACACACAGATGCTGTACAGACACAAAAGATCAGTATCTGCAAAAGATCTGTTCCTGCCAAAAATCCATTCCTGCAAATTGCAATGATAGTCTATGAGATCTGCAGATCATCATACACACATGATTTAACTGACATTCATCTGCAGATCTGCAGATCTGAAAATCCATCCTGGTGGATCTGATCTGCAGATGAATGTCAGTTAAATCATGTGTGTATGATGATCTGCAGATCTCATAGACTATCATTGCAATTTGCAGGAATGGATTTTTTGGCAGGAACAGATCTTTTGCAGATACTGATCTTTTGTGTCTGTACAGCATCTGTGTGTGCAGCATCTTGCAAAGATTTTTTCCTGATGTGGAGTTCAGCTCCATAGAAAAGACTGTGTAGAGTATGGCTCTTATACTACAGGAAGGGTGGTAAGATTGGTCTGTGATCTTTCATTTTCCAAAGACTATGGTCTGATGTCTGTATGTGGCCTAATACTTTTAGCCACAGATCCTGAACAAGCATGCAGCTCAGATACTCTGTCTGAAGTCTGACTTGCTTGCCAGGCCCTCTTTTGTAAACGTATTACTCATAGTAAGTCCAGGTGCACATCCCCCGCCACACAGGCTTAGCCAGCAAGCATTGTAAGTCATATACTGTATTGTATTACACTATGCAGTAACATGTCACATACACATGGCACACTGAGAAGTTTAAAGCGGACATGATCTCAGAACTTCCTCTCTGCTCTATAAGATACGCAACAGCATGATAATCTTTAAAGAAAAACATTTCTTTGTCACAACTGATACAAATCCTGCAATAAATTTGCAGTGTATCTACTTCCTGCTTTCATGGAAGCAGACATACCATTAACATCTGCTCTCTGCTGTGGCAGGCAGCTGACACAGCTGAGGGATCAAATTACAACTTGTGCTTAGTCACAGACGAGGTGGAATAAGACATTTCTCTGTTTTCCTTCTGTACTGTGCAAGAGTTCAGGTCCACTTTAAACACTGAGACATTTCAGCAGTTGTGAAGGCAGTACATAGACATTTGTAAGTGTGGAAAGGAGAAGTACTATCTCCAGTGTAACTCCTCATCACACATGCCACAGCATCAGCAGTGATCAAGTTTAACCCTTGAGACAGTGGCAGAGGACAGCTTGCATATTGCAATAGGTTAGACCATCCAAGTTTTTTTTTTTTTTTAATCTGCAGGGCCTGGCTGCTATTAGCGCCTGCTGTCTCTGCACAGATCTGCCAGATGACAGAAATTCTGTTGCAAGGCAAGATCAGATTAATAAACACAAAAAAGGAAACAATAAATACTGTCAAATAAAGGTCAAACACAAAGGGCTGGGGTGCTTGTGAAACAACCCCAGGGCTGGACTTACCTTGTCCCTCTGCCAGATAGTGACCTGACTGTATCTGTATCAGCCCGGGGTCCGGACTCTCCCCATCAATAAAGGGAAGTCCGCGTATGGTGAGAGCACTGTCTATATTCACACTGTGATAGATGGCTCAATAGTGCTTCCCACTGTCCAATCACAGCAGGCGGTGGTGCCTGGGCCGGCCTGTAATAGGCTAACCGGGTCCTAGCTGGGCGGGACCCTCTCCTGACAATGCTAAGAAAGGGAGGGGGTGTGCAGCTAGCTAGCAGCAGCATCTGCCTGAGAAAGCCGCACTGGTGCTTGTATGGCAGGAGGAGAGGCGAGGAGGGGGAGGACAGCCTTTGTCACACTTCAAGGGACGTGGGAAAGTTGCTAAGTGATACACAAGCCATCCCTGATATGCTGTGTGCCCTGGAAAAATGGGAGCCAGTGGGGTGAGAAGCCCCCTAAGGCACCTATAGAAACCAACGCTAAAAGCCAGAGATGGTCTGAGCTGCACAGCTCAATGTCAATAATATCTTTGAATGTACTATCAGTGAGGAAAATGCAAAAGAAGGATGTTTAAGAATGTCTCAGCTCTGTATTATGGCCAATATTCAATAAGAAGTGATCTAGTAGGTGAGATAGGCGATGGTACCTCACGGAAACCCCATTATTTACAATCCTCCCAAGTCCCAACTTTTTCATGTGGAAAAAGAGTACCTGTACAGTGCAAAATTATTTCTTTCAGTCCTGTTGTGTTGTGCTGCAAAGGACAATATCATTGCAACCCCATGCAATGATATTCCTATAGGATTTATCACACCTATGGGTTGATTCACTAAACCGTGATAACTCAAATATCACACCTCATCAAAGATATCACACCTTATCAAAGTTAACACACCTTATCAGAGTAGCATAACGAGCACTACGAACCCGCAGGGGCTCAGGGCAGGACGAGTGCCATTGCCAATTAGCAGGCATAAGTTCGTAGCTCTGGGTCTCTGTCAGGGGTCGGAGGTCCTTAGGGTTAGGCATCACCAGGGAGATCAGTTAGGGTAAGCCATGGAGAGGGAGAGCTCGTATGTGGGTTGGGTCATATATCTGTAAAGATTATTTTACTATAGAGAAGGAGCCAGCAATGCAACTCACATTCCTTTTAGCATGTGGTCAGATATTTAGTTACCTTGTTTCTAGCAATGGACAGATGCAGAGTCTATAAGAAAGTTGTGTCTCCAGAATACACCGTTCGAGCTAGTGCTATGTCTTTGAGATTAGTAATGTTCCTTCCTGCCAGAGCCAGATAAAGAATATACAGGGCCTCAGGCAGAGCAATGAGTTTGATGTTCCCCCCAGTATTAGGTACTCAAGTGCTGCTCTACTCTACTACTGAACTACTACTTCACTACCTCTGATAAAGGAGTCCATGCTTCAGATCAGGGGGTTTTGTGGCTACACTTGTTATGAGTTTGATGATTAGGACTTGTTTTATGATCCTTGCATGATGGGTCACCAGGGGTAGGCAAGGAAAAGGGGCGTGAACATTGGGGGGCTCCTAGGTCGCACGGATAGCCTTCCAAACTTTGGTAGAAAAGGGTCCTTAATGTTTGTTTTAATTACTATTTAAATATTACTAGCATATCAAGCACAATTAACTAACTAACTGTTCTTCAGCGTAACTCACAATCTAATCCATTCCATAGTCATGGTCTAATGTTCTTAAAGAGAAACTGAAGCGGGTAAAATTATTTAAAATAAACACATGACGTAGCTGCAAATGAATATTCTATACTTACCTCACCGTCAGTTCCTCTCAGAAGCTCACCCTTTTCTTCTTACAGTGATCCCTTCCAGTTCTGACAATATTTTGTCAGAAGTGAAATATACCATTTGTTGTCAGTTATATATCAGCAGTTGTCAGTTACAACTGAATGTGCAAGGTAATGTCCATGCTTCCCTATGGCTCATGTAAGTGATAATTACAGTTTAACAGTGTACTGACCAGGAAGCTGTTATAGGGTAATGGCCATTTTTAAAATGGAAATGGAGAATTCCATTGATCACAGTGGACAAATGGGACACAGAAGAGGAGAAAGAGATTGAGGAGTAGACTACACAGGAGGTAAGTATGACCTGTTTATGGTTATTTTGACTTTTTGTTTTCAGTTCAGGTTCTCTTTAAAGAGAACCCAAGATGGGTTCTAAGAATCTTATTAGCACACAGAGGCTGGGTCTGCATATACTGCCCAGCCTCTGTTGCTATACTGTTTCCCCCATTCTCTCCCCTGCGCTTTGCTATGGCGTATGATTTATGGGGGACAGCAGAGCGCAGAGGGAGGCTGGGGGGGAGCAGTATAGCAACAGAGGCTGGGCAGTATATGCAGACCCAGCCTCTGTGTGCTATTAGGATTCTTAGAACCCACCAGCTGAAAAAAAAAAAGGACATTTATTTACCCGGGGCTTTCTCCAGCCCCTAGAAGCCACTATGTTCCTCACCGCAGCTCCGCTCTCAGCTGCCGGCCCGGGGTCCACGACGTTGCAGAGGCCGACCTCGCCAGGTCGTCCTCTGCTGCACCTGCGCGAGCTCCGCTGTCAATCACACGCACGTGGTGTGGAGTGTAGAGGATGACCTGGCGAGGTTGGCCTCTGCACCGTCGGGGACCGGGAGCCAGCGGCTGAGGGTGGAGCTGCGGCAAGGGACATATCATCAGCTAGGGGCTGGAGAAAGCCCCGGGTAAATAGATATCATTTTTTGGGGGGAGGCATCTCGGATATTACCTTGAAGACCATTTTTTGGGGGGGAAGGAAGCCAGTATGTTTTGGGGATGTTGGAGGAAATCCATGCAAATATGTAGAGACAAACACCTGTACAGGCACAGAGTCTAGTGCTGCAAGGTGAGCGTGCTACTCAGTACACCGCCCTGCTGGCTAAAGGGGTAAACGCTCTATAAAGTTTGGGTGAAGAGAAAGAAAAGGAGCAAATGCTGGCCATCCTGAGGAGGTCCGCTGAAGTTGGCCAATCATTGGTCAATCTTACCACCTCCATGAAGGATGTGGCCCAACAGATGGTGAATACTATGAACAGATTGTGTAAGTAAATTGTCATACTACATGGAAGTGGTAAAATTGGTCAATCAAAATTGCATGTGTGTACCAGGATTTTGTCCTGAAAGGCCATGAAGAACAGACAGTAAATGCATGTCCTGACTAAGATGGATGGAGGGAAAGATGAATGAAGGGATGGGTGATGTATGAGGGAGAGATCACTGTTAGGTTCATTACATTAATAACATGATGTACAGCCAAAAAGGCCTTCAATAACAGCTGCGGTAACAAAGGTTGCCCTTCCCTGTTCTTTCTTCTTGTATCGGATTATTGTTTTCAAAGCATTTTAATTTTTTCGAAGTTTAATAACAAGTTTCTCAGTGTTATACTTTTAAAAAGGTACTAGCAGAAAAAACTGTAAAGTACATCCAGTATGTCTCAAAGTAAAATGCACTGCAAATGGCTTTCTTTCTCGGTAGCTGTCACTTAGTGATTTTCTTCCCATGGTTCTGACCTGTTACCAAAAGGTTTTGGACTAGGCCATCTCCTCATGGGGGATTGTCAAGTTTTATTTTTAAAAGCACTTACCAAATGGCAGTTGCTCAGTGCAATTGCCAGAAATAGTGTGCAAGTGAGGGGGAGGCTGTCTGTCTATCTGGCATCTTTGTAGAGCTCCTTGCCAGGAAGTGCTTTTAAAAGAATTCTTGGCTGAAAGGAAACGCAAGGAATCCGGCACGCCAAAAGAATCATCATTTTATTGAAGCCACATAGCACAGGTACAGAAGAAAAGCCCCTCTGTCTACAGCTGTTTCACGTGAATGTCACGCTTCTTCAGGACAGGACAAAAAAATAATGGTAGCCATATACTATGCACTTCTTTTTCCCAATTTGATTAGACAAAAACATCTAATTGGACAAGGATTTTTGTGTTTGAGTGACATCACATTCAAAATATTGAACCGCAATAGTGGTTTTTGATCGATGTCGAGCATGATGTGCTGATTGACAACAAAGTTATATAGTGTATGGCTGGGTTTAAAGTGGAAATCAGATACTTACCTTAACCACTTAAGGACCAGGGGTGGTTTGCCTGATCTGTGCTGCGTGGACTCTCCAGCCCGCAGCACAGATCAGTATTATGCCAGGGCGATCAGACTTACCCCATTTTTTCCCCACTAGGAGGATGTCCTGCTGGGGGGTCTGATCGCCGCCGGCTTGCTGCGCTTTGCGGGGGGGCTCTTCAAAGCTCCCCTCCGCAGCGTTTTCGGCGCTCTCTTCCTTCCCGTCCCTCTCTCTCCCTCCATGGGCTGCGCAGGACGGATATCCGTCCTGCGCATTGTAGGATAGGCTTCAGCCTATCATATGCCGGCAATCCCCTGCCAATCAGAGGCCGGGGATCGCCGATCTGCCTTACTGCTGCGCAGCAGCAGCGCCGTATGATGTAAACAGCGGGGAGTTCTTCCCCGCGTGTTTACATTTTGCCGGCGAGCCGCGATCGGCGGCTCTCCGCCTGTTCACGGAGACACCCTCTGTGAACTGACATGGAAAGGCCGCGGGCGTTTCCATGGTAAACCACTTAAGACCTGCCGACGCCTATCGGCGTTAGGCGGTCGTTAATTAAGAGAGGGAAGCCTCAGGACACTATTGAGGTTTCCTTCACTACTCTGTTGTCCCCTATTGCTGAGCTGAGCTCCCCTCCAGATTGGGGCTGCACACTTCCTCTGCTACGAGCTCAGCTGCGCAGCAGCCGCGCAAGCCCATCTGTGCATGTGAAGTAGCACGGAGTTGCTTGGACACGAGCGGCTCCGGTTTACTGTGCATGCGCGGGTAGGCTCGTGCGTCTACTGCACGACTGCACTGCAGGGAGTGGAGCTACACAGCCCCAATATGATTAGCGACAATGCCTTGTCGCTAATCTTCCGGGCGGCCGCACTCAACGACAGGGGACATCAGAATACAAAGGGTAGTCTCAATAGGATCCTGAGGCTTCCCACTCTTTGGTATCTTATTTTGTACCCGAGCTTCAGGTCAGGCACACTTTAAGGAGGCCTTTAAAGGACAACTGAAGCAAGAGGGAAATGGAGGTTGCCATACATCCTTCCTTTCCTTTTAAGCAATACCAGTTCCCTGGCTATCCTGCTGATCCTCTGCCTCTAATACTTTCAACCATAGACCCTGAACAAGCATATGCAGTTCAGGGGTTTAGATTAGCTGCATGCTTGTTAAGGTATTATTCAGACACTACTGCCGTCAAATAGATCAGCAGGACTGCCAGGCAACTGGTATTGTTTAAAAGGAAGTAAATATGGAAGCCTCCATAGTCTCACTTCAGTTGCCCTTTAAGTTTTTCCTTGAGGAGAAGGTCTGGCCCAAAATCAGTCGGTATCAGGCAGGAAACATCAGATTAAAAGCACTCAGGCTAGGTTCACAGTGGTCATTTTTATAATGTACGCGTAATAATGAGTGTGAAATGCAGTGGAAACTGACCATAGACTGGCTGGGTGCACACTTAGCAGTGAGGGAAACAATGCATTTTTATGCATATGCGTTTGTATTGCGTTCTCCATGCGTTTCGCGTTTTTTGGTCCCGCACATGCTTTTTTTTTCATTTTGTGTTCGTTATAATGCATTTGCGGATCGCATATGCTTATCTATTGCATTTTATGTAAATCACTAGGAAGTCAACAGGAAGAGCAAATACATCAGAAAACATAGTTTATTCTTCAAAAACGCATATAGAAACGCATACAAAACGCATTACATTGCGTCACCATTGAGTTTCATTATGTGCGTTTTTGAAAAATATGCAAAAAAACCAGGTTTTTAAAACGCATATTTTAAAGCGCATATGCGGTTTTTTATGCGGCCCATTCACTAACATTGTATGCATAATGGCTGCGTTTTACTTGCGCTTCTGCCTAGTGTGTTCCCAGCCTGTAATATAAATCCTGCATGCAGTGAGTTAGCATAACGTGACCAGTTACAACACAATACTGTGAACAGCCTTATAGAATTATATTGGCAGTGAGTAGACATGCAGAATTATTCTGCTATGCAATTGAGCACTGTGAGTCTGTGGTCAGGGCCTTACTGTTAGTGACAGCTACATAGAAATAAAGTCATTTACACTTTACTCCGGAACCCATGTACACCATAGTGTGTATTGTTAAATGTTATCGTTTTCGTCATGGTTCCCCTTTATGGTGAACCTGGGTCCAGTTTTGTAAATTGCCATCATGTGTACCTGCAGGCATCTATATGTATTGTGCCAAGATTTCCGGTAGCCCCAAATCCTAGGATTCTGTAATAATGCAAACCCGTGACTTTTCTTTTTCGTCAGAGGCTAAGCCCCACCCAGTTCTGCTTCCTGTGTGCTGCTTTTTGCTACTGATGGGTAGCCTCACTAACAATCATCAAGGCTGGGAAGAAGCATTATTCACTGATAAGACACATGTATGCAAGTGCAACCATGTAGTGATCATCGCAGTGGTAATCTAAATTTAGACCCAGGTATAGGCAGGAAGGTATTCTGCCTCCTATCCTTGTTAATACTGTGGTGATATATGCCTTCATCAATTCCCTCCTAGCTGGTTGGTTGAGAGGAGATGACCCAGCCACAGCGCCCACCAGCGGCAGCCCCTGCTCTTACTTAGTTGGACTGAGCAACTGACGCTTAATAAGTGCTTTTGAAAATAAAGAAAACCCTGAGAATCACTCAGGAGGAGATGGGTAGGTCCAAAACCTCAAACCCACTATAAGTGATAGCAATATATGAGAAAGGCAATTTATAGCATATTTGACTCTGGGAGAAATGTACTTTTTATTTATGTTTTTATGTATTTTAAGATTTACAATTTTTGTGATAGTGGTTCTTTAA
The DNA here is from genome assembly GCF_040937935.1 of Hyperolius riggenbachi. Taxonomy (NCBI): domain Eukaryota; kingdom Metazoa; phylum Chordata; class Amphibia; order Anura; family Hyperoliidae; genus Hyperolius; species Hyperolius riggenbachi. The sequence continues at coordinate 114,247,217 of NC_090648.1, read as the reverse complement.
CCATTACCGTACCAGCAGTCTCTGCCCCCTTAAAGGAGTTCTGTGGAGCAGAAAAAAAAAAACACAAAAACTGACAAACTTCTATCAGCCCCCTGTAGCTTTCATGTCCCGTGCCGTCCTCCTCCGATCACCCGTTCCCCGTCTCCGGAACAATTGACCCAGATGATCAACTGCGGCTGCACGGCCGTGGCCGCACGTGTGCTCGTACCCACCGCGTCATCGGGAGCTTACTGCACAGGCGCAGTACAGGAAAACCTCATACTTCGCCTACGCAGTAAGCTCCCGGAGATGCGAGCGGGAGCAAGCATTATTCATCTTGTTAGACGAATAATAGGCTGGTGCCGGCGGCGAAAAACCGAAGATCGTAGGACGACGGCGACAGCTGCAGGGGGCGATAGAAGCCCCAGGTAAGTTTCAGTTTTTGCCCTTTTATCTGATCCACAGTACCCCTTTAAAGAGGAACTTCAGTGAAAATAATTTAATAAAAAAAAAGTGCTTCATTTTTACAATAATTATGTATAATAATTATGTATAAATGTTATATGTTAAATGTTTGTGTATGAAATGTTAGTCAGTGTTTGTCCATTGTAAAATCTTTCCTCTCCCTGATTTACATTCTGACGTTTACGGGCTGGTGCACACCAGAGCGGTTCTGGAGCGGTTTTTAAAACGCTTGCAGGGGGAAAACCGCTTGGCTAATGAAAGTGAATGGCATGGTGCACACCAGAGCGGGTCATTTTTTCCACAAACGCTAACTCGGGGGCTGCAGCATTTTTTAGATTTCTGAGGAGTTTCTGCCTCAATGTTAAAGTATAGGAAAGTGGAAAACTGCTCTGAAAAATGCTAGATCAGTGCGGTTTTCAAGGCATTTTTGTTACGAAAGCTGTTCAGTAACAGCTTTACTGTAACAAAATATGAAATCTGCTACACAAAAACGCTCCAAAATATGCTAGGCAGGTTTAGAAAACCTCTCTAAACATGCCTAGAATCACTCTGAAATTTGCTTCAAAAACCTGTAGCATTTTGCAGATCTGCTAGAGGTTTTTGGTGTGCACTGGGCCTACCACATGGTAACATTTTTGCTGCTGGCAGGTGATGTCAGTGGAAGGCGATGCTGCTTGCTTTTTTGGCAGTTGGACTGCTGTAAACAGCTGTTATGTCCCACAATGCAATGAGGTTCACAGACAGGAAACTATCAGGACCATGGTCCTGACATCACTCTGTGGGAGGGGTTTCACCACAATATCAGCCATACAGAGCCCCCTGATGATCCATTTGTGAAAAAGAAAAGATTTCTTATGGGAAAGAGTTATCAGCTACTGATTGGTATGAAGTTCAATTCTTGGTCACGGTTTCTCTTTAAGGACCAGAGACTGCTAGTACGGTAAAACGCCGCCTCCCGACAAATCGACGCAATAATCCGTCGGTCACGACGTTCTGTCCTCGCCGCATGTCCCTCTCTCTGCTGTCCCTATGACGGCAGAGCGCTGTGCGACGGTCAGGAGCTGCTTTCATTGGCTCCTGACCCTGTCAATCAATGTAAGCCAATGAGATTGGCTTTCAGTGATGACAGGGCCAGGAACCAATGAAACACGGCTCCTGACCGCCTCACAGAGCTCTGCCGTCATAGAGGCGGCAGAGCGAGTGTATTGTGGCGGGGAGAAAACAGCGCGATCGGCGGGAGAGGCGCGACTCCGCGGCAGGATGATTGAAATCTACGTCCTGTCAGATCTGCACTGCCACATGCAGGATGTAGATTTTAACTGCGTCGGTCCGCAAATGGTGAAGGATAGATACAAACTGCTGCTTATGTGATACGTACGTTATCTCACTAATATTATAAATGCGAAAGTTTGGATGTTTGTTAATCACGCAACAATGGCTGAACGGATTTGAATGAAATTTGGCACACACATAGTACATTACCTGGAATAACATGTAGGATACTTTTTTTATCCATAACCAAAAAGTGGGCAGAGACAAATACAAATTTCACGGGGGAAATGTAAACTGCAGCCATTCTTACACTATTAATGGCAGGGTTCTCAAACTCTGCACAGTTGGTCACTGGGTGACTGGGATTAATATTTAGAAAAGTGGGTGGAGCCTACAAAAGCCAATCAAAATTCACCTATTGATTTTCAAGGGAAATATTTAATTGCTGCTATTCTTACACTGTTAATGGCACGAGCCTCAAACCTGGTACAGTTGGTCATTGGGTGATTAGGGTTCAAATTCAGAAATGGTGGTGGAGCCACAAACAGCCAATCAAATTTGTTTAATTTCAATGCAAATTATTGATGCCAAAGACCGCAAAGCTCACACACTTGGTCATTTAGTAATTGTGAGTTAGGGTTTTTTAAAAGTGGGTGCAGCCAACACTAGCCTAATACATACCCGGGCAACGCCAGGTCATCAATGAGCGGAGACAAATACAAATTTCACTGGGAACATGTAAACTGCAGCCAGTTTAAGAATTTGCAGCCAGTGTAAGAATTTACACTGTGTATGGTATATGTATGTGTATGGTCCCGATCCAATTCACTTTTTATCTCCAGAGTTTTTTCCTAGGAGATAATTTTTCATCTTCTGGTTAAAATAACTTTTTAGCACTCTGCAATTGAAAAAGGACCAAAAAGTTCTAATGTGAATTTGTGTGTGGGAAAATGCACCCAAAACAGTCAGGAGTGAATCCTGCCAAACCAAGACTAATGCACAGTTGGTCAGGGCTTGTTTGAAGACATCAAACAGGTATTCTCGCTGATGTGCTATTAGCTATGGAGCTATAGTACTCAAGTCTGTTGCCTTCCCCACCATACAAAAATCAGCAAGGCATTGCACCAGATTAGGGTAATTTGACTGGTCCTGCCGTGTTTGTCCTACGCAGCAGTTTAGTCTCACATATATAACAAGTGTAAAGCATCATTGCACCGATATAGCAAGTGCAGTATGGACATAATGGCTCTCTCAGACAAAAAATGGCCCCCATGCTCCCTTGAAAAAAAACTAGTCCTCTTTACAACAAGTGTGGCCATCATGCCCCCCTCATGACAGGAGATGCTGTTTATATCCTCTGTATAACAAGTGTGGCCATCATCCCCCCCCCCCCCCCCCCATGACAGGAGCTGCTGTTCATATTCTCTGTATAAAAAGTGTGGCCATCATGCCTCCCTCGTGACAGAAGATGATGTTTATATCCTCTGTATAACAAGTGTGGGCATCATGCCCCCCTCATGACAGGAGCTGCTGTTTATATCCTCTGTATAACAAGTGTGGCCATCATGCCCCCCCTCATGACAGGAGCTACTGTTTATATCCTCTGTATAACAAGTGTGGCCATCATGCCCCCCTCATGACAGGAGCTGCTGTTTATATCCTCTGTATAACAAGTGTGGCCATCATGCCCCCCTCATGACAGGAGCTGCTGTTTATATCCTCTGTGTAACAAGTGTGGCCATCATGCCCCCCCTCATGACAGGAGATGCTGTTTATATCCTCTGTATAACAAGTGTGGCCATCATGCCCCCCTGATGACAGGAGCTACTGTTTATATCCTCTGTATAACAAGTGTGGCCATCATGCCCCCCTCATGACAGGAGATGCTGTTTATATCCTCTGTATAACAAGTGTGGCCATCGTGCCCCTCCCTCATGACAGGAGCTGCTGTTTATATCCTCTGTATAACAAGTGTGGCCATCGTGCCCCTCCCTCATGACAGGAGCTGCTGTTTATATCCTCTGTATAACAAGTGTGGTCATCATACCCTCCTCATGACAGAACCTGCTATTTATATCCCCTGTATAACAAGTGTGGCCATCATGCCCCTCCCTCATGGTGGAGCTGCTGTTTATATCCTCTGTATAACAAGTGTGGCCATCATGCCCCTCCCTGATGACAGGAGCTACTGTTTATATCCTCTGTATAACAAGTGTGGCCATCATGCCCCCCTCATGACAGGAGCTGCTGTTTATATCCTCTGTATAACAAGTGTGGCCATCATGCCCCTCCCTGATGACAGGAGCTACTGTTTATATCCTCTGTATAACAAGTGTAGCCATCATGCCCCCCTCATGACAGGAGATGCTGTTTATATCCTCTGTATAACAAGTGTGGCCATCGTGCCCCTCCCTCATGACAGGAGCTGCTGTTTTTATCCTCTGTATAACAAGTGTGGCCATCATGCCCCTCCCTCATGACAGGAGCTGCTGTTTATATCCTCTGTATAACAAGTGTGGCCATCGTGCCCCTCCCTCATGACAGGAGCTGCTGTTTATATCCTCTGTATAACAAGTGTGGCCATCGTGCCCCTCCCTCATGACAGGAGCTGCTGTTTATATCCTCTGTATAACAAGTGTGGCCATCGTGCCCCTCCCTCATGACAGGAGCTGCTGTTTATATCCTCTGTATAACAAGTGTGGCCATAATGCCCCCCTCATGACAGGAGCTGCTGTTTATATCCTCTGTATAACAAGTGTGGCCATCATGCCCCTCCCTGATCACAGGAGCTGCTGTTTATATCCTCTGTGTAACAAGTGTGGCCATCATGACCCTCCTTCTGATAGATGTTGTTTATATCCTCTGTATAACAAGTGTGGCCATCATGCCCCTCCCTCATGACAGGAGCTGCTGTTTATATCCTCTGTATAACAAGTGTGGCCATCGTGCCCCTCCCTCATGACAGGAGCTGCTGTTTATATCCTCTGTATAACAAGTGTGGCCATAATGCCCCCCTCATGACAGGAGCTGCTGTTTATATCCTCTGTATAACAAGTGTGGCCATCATGCCCCTCCCTGATTACAGGAGCTGCTGTTTATATCCTCTGTGTAACAAGTGTGGCCATCATGACCCTCCTTCTGATAGATGTTGTTTATATCCTCTGTATAACAAGTGTGGCCATAATGCCCCCCTCATGACAGAAGCTGCAGTTTATATCCTCTGTATAACAAGTGTGGCCATAATGCCCCCCTCATGACAGGAGCTGCTGTTTATATCCTCTGTATAACAAGTGTGGCCATCGTGCCCCTCCCTCATGACAGGAGCTGCTGTTTATATCCTCTGTATAACAAGTGTGGTCATCATACCCTCCTCATGACAGACCCTGCTGTTTATATCCTCTGTATAACAAGTGTGGCCATAATGCCCCCCTCATGACAGAAGCTGCAGTTTATATCCTCTGTATAACAAGTGTGGCCATAATGCCCCCCTCATGACAGGAGCTGCTGTTTATATCCTCTGTATAACAAGTGTGGCCATCATGCCCCTCCCTGATCACAGGAGCTGCTGTTTATATCCTCTGTGTAACAAGTGTGGCCATCATGACCCTCCTTCTGATAGATGTTGTTTATATCCTCTGTATAACAAGTGTGGCCATCATGCCCCTCCCTCATGACAGGAGCTGCTGTTTATATCCTCTGTATAATAAGTGTGGCCATCATGCCCCTCCCTGATGACAGGAGCTGTTTATATCCTCTGTATAACAAGTGTGGCCATCGTGCCCCTCCCTCACGACAGGAGCTGCTGTTTATATCCTCTGTATAACAAGTGTGGCGATCATGCCTCCCTCATGACAGGAGCTGCTGTTTATATCCTCTGTATAACAAGTGTGGCCATCGTGCCCCTCCCTCACGACAGGAGCTGCTGTTTATATCCTCTGTATAAAAAGTGTGGGTATCATGCCTCCCTCATGACAGGAGCTGCTGTTTATATCCTCTGTATAACAAGTGTGGCCATCGTGCCCCTCCCTCACGACAGGAGCTGCTGTTTATATCCTCTGTATAACTAGTGTGGCCATTGTGACCCTCCTTCTGATTGGAGCTGCTGTTTATATCCTCTATATAACAAGTGTGGCCATCATGCCTCCCTCATGACAGAAGCTGCTGTTTATATCCTCTGTATAACAAGTGTGGCCATCATGCCCTCCCCACTCCACCACCTATCTACATTGATGGCACAGAGGTGGTAAGAGTGGCTAGTGTCCGCCTTCTGGGCACTACCATCTCTAAGGACCTGAACTGGAAGGCAAACACCGCCTTGACCCAGAGGAAAGCACAACAGAGGCTGTTTTTCCTCCGCCAACTGAAGAAGTTTGGCATGGCTCAGGAGCTGCTGACGAACTTCTACGCAGCTACCATTGAGTCCGTCCTCTGCTCATCCATCCTAGTCTGGTACGCTGGCTCCACCAACAGCGACAGATACAAGCTCCAGAGGGTCATTAGATCGACGGAGAGAATCATCGGTAGACCTCTCCCCTCGCTCGACCTCCTCCACAACTCCAGATTACGATCTAGAGCACTGAGAATTGCCAGCGATCCCTCACACCTGGGCCACCGCTTTTTCAGCCCCGGCTCCATTCAGGCCGCAGGTTTCGAGCCATTTACACCAGAACTTGGAGGCATAGAGACTCCTATTTCCCCTCTGCCGTCAACCTTCTAAACTCCCTTCATCTCTAATGCTGCCCCCCCCCCCCCCCCCCAAATGCTGCAGTTGCCGACCTGATGGACTGTCTAGTATAAAACTGTTTAAACTGCACCCTGCAGACTACCGCTATACCGCTGCACAGCAGACTATTAATATGTACCACTGACTACACTGTATGTTTTTGTAGGACTATGCCCTTATACTGTATTATTGTATGACTATGCTTTTTTTTTCTTATGTTGATACTACTCTCTCTCTCTCTCTCTGAGCAATTGTATGTGCCAAACCCAATTCCGGGCACGACCCAGTCGTGCTTGGCGATTAAAAGATTTCTGATTCTGATTCTCATGACAGAAGCTGCTGTTTATATCCTCTGTATAACTAGTGTGGCCATCATGACCCTCCTGACAGGAGCTGCTGTTTATATCCTCTGTATAACAAGTGTGGCTATCATGCCCCTCCCTGATGACAGGAGATGCTGTTTATATCCTCTGTGTAACAAGTGTGGCCATTGTGCCCCTCCCTGATCACAGGAGCTGCTGTTTATATCCTCTGTATAACAAGTGTGGGCATCATGCCCCCCTCATGACAGGAGCTGCTGTTTATATCCTCTGTATAACAATTGTGGCCATCATGCCCCCCCTCATGACAGGAGATGCTGTTTATATCCTCTGTATAACAAGTGTGGCCATCATGCCCCCCTGATGACAGGAGCTACTGTTTATATCCTCTGTATAACAAGTGTGGCCATCATGCCCCCCTCATGACAGGAGCTGCTGTTTATATCCTCTGTATAACAAGTGTGGCCATCATGCCCCCCTCATGACAGGAGCTGCTGTTTATATCCTCTGTGTAACAAGTGTGGCCATCATGCCCCCCCTCATGACAGGAGATGCTGTTTATATCCTCTGTATAACAAGTGTGGCCATCATGCCCCCCTGATGACAGGAGCTACTGTTTATATCCTCTGTATAACAAGTGTGGCCATCATGCCCCCCTCATGACAGGAGATGCTGTTTATATCCTCTGTATAACAAGTGTGGCCATCGTGCCTCTCCCTCATGACAGGAGCTGCTGTTTATATCCTCTGTATAACAAGTGTGGCCATCGTGCCCCTCCCTCATGACAGGAGCTGCTGTTTATATCCTCTGTATAACAAGTGTGGTCATCATACCCTCCTCATGACAGAACCTGCTGTTTATATCCCCTGTATAACAAGTGTGGCCATCATGCCCCTCCCTCATGGTGGAGCTGCTGTTTATATCCTCTGTATAACAAGTGTGGCCATCATGCCCCTCCCTGATGACAGGAGCTACTGTTTATATCCTCTGTATAACAAGTGTGGCCATCATGCCCCCCTCATGACAGGAGCTGCTGTTTATATCCTCTGTATAACAAGTGTGGCCATCATGCCCCTCCCTGATGACAGGAGCTACTGTTTATATCCTCTGTATAACAAGTGTAGCCATCATGCCCCCCTCATGACAGGAGATGCTGTTTATATCCTCTGTATAACAAGTGTGGCCATCGTGCCCCTCCCTCATGACAGGAGCTGCTGTTTTTATCCTCTGTATAACAAGTGTGGCCATCATGCCCCTCCCTCATGACAGGAGCTGCTGTTTATATCCTCTGTATAACAAGTGTGGCCATCGTGCCCCTCCCTCATGACAGGAGCTGCTGTTTATATCCTCTGTATAACAAGTGTGGCCATCGTGCCCCTCCCTCATGACAGGAGCTGCTGTTTATATCCTCTGTATAACAAGTGTGGCCATCGTGCCCCTCCCTCATGACAGGAGCTGCTGTTTATATCCTCTGTATAACAAGTGTGGCCATAATGCCCCCCTCATGACAGGAGCTGCTGTTTATATCCTCTGTATAACAAGTGTGGCCATCATGCCCCTCCCTGATCACAGGAGCTGCTGTTTATATCCTCTGTGTAACAAGTGTGGCCATCATGACCCTCCTTCTGATAGATGTTGTTTATATCCTCTGTATAACAAGTGTGGCCATCATGCCCCTCCCTCATGACAGGAGCTGCTGTTTATATCCTCTGTATAACAAGTGTGGCCATCGTGCCCCTCCCTCATGACAGGAGCTGCTGTTTATATCCTCTGTATAACAAGTGTGGCCATAATGCCCCCCTCATGACAGGAGCTGCTGTTTATATCCTCTGTATAACAAGTGTGGCCATCATGCCCCTCCCTGATCACAGGAGCTGCTGTTTATATCCTCTGTGTAACAAGTGTGGCCATCATGACCCTCCTTCTGATAGATGTTGTTTATATCCTCTGTATAACAAGTGTGGCCATAATGCCCCCCTCATGACAGAAGCTGCAGTTTATATCCTCTGTATAACAAGTGTGGCCATAATGCCCCCCTCATGACAGGAGCTGCTGTTTATATCCTCTGTATAACAAGTGTGGCCATCGTGCCCCTCCCTCATGACAGGAGCTGCTGTTTATATCCTCTGTATAACAAGTGTGGTCATCATACCCTCCTCATGACAGACCCTGCTGTTTATATCCTCTGTATAACAAGTGTGGCCATAATGCCCCCCTCATGACAGAAGCTGCAGTTTATATCCTCTGTATAACAAGTGTGGCCATAATGCCCCCCTCATGACAGGAGCTGCTGTTTATATCCTCTGTATAACAAGTGTGGCCATCATGCCCCTCCCTGATCACAGGAGCTGCTGTTTATATCCTCTGTGTAACAAGTGTGGCCATCATGACCCTCCTTCTGATAGATGTTGTTTATATCCTCTGTATAACAAGTGTGGCCATCATGCCCCTCCCTCATGACAGGAGCTGCTGTTTATATCCTCTGTATAATAAGTGTGGCCATCATGCCCCTCCCTGATGACAGGAGCTGTTTATATCCTCTGTATAACAAGTGTGGCCATCGTGCCCCTCCCTCACGACAGGAGCTGCTGTTTATATCCTCTGTATAACAAGTGTGGCGATCATGCCTCCCTCATGACAGGAGCTGCTGTTTATATCCTCTGTATAACAAGTGTGGCCATCGTGCCCCTCCCTCACGACAGGAGCTGCTGTTTATATCCTCTGTATAAAAAGTGTGGGTATCATGCCTCCCTCATGACAGGAGCTGCTGTTTATATCCTCTGTATAACAAGTGTGGCCATCGTGCCCCACCCTCACGACAGGAGCTGCTGTTTATATCCTCTGTATAACTAGTGTGGCCATTGTGACCCTCCTTCTGATTGGAGCTGCTGTTTATATCCTCTATATAACAAATGTGGCCATCATGCCTCCCTCATGACAGAAGCTGCTGTTTATATCCTCTGTATAACAAGTGTGGCCATCATGCCCTCCCCACTCCACCACCTATCTACATTGATGGCACAGAGGTGGTAAGAGTGGCTAGTGTCCGCCTTCTGGGCACTACCATCTCTAAGGACCTGAACTGGAAGGCAAACACCGCCTTGACCCAGAGGAAAGCACAACAGAGGCTGTTTTTCCTCCGCCAACTGAAGAAGTTTGGCATGGCTCAGGAGCTGCTGACGAACTTCTACGCAGCTACCATTGAGTCCGTCCTCTGCTCATCCATCCTAGTCTGGTACGCTGGCTCCACCAACAGCGACAGATACAAGCTCCAGAGGGTCATTAGATCGACGGAGAGAATCATCGGTAGACCTCTCCCCTCGCTCGACCTCCTCCACAACTCCAGATTACGATCTAGAGCACTGAGAATTGCCAGCGATCCCTCACACCTGGGCCACCGCTTTTTCAGCCCCGGCTCCATTCAGGCCGCAGGTTTCGAGCCATTTACACCAGAACTTGGAGGCATAGAGACTCCTATTTCCCCTCTGCCGTCAACCTTCTAAACTCCCTTCATCTCTAATGCTGCCCCCCCCCCCCCCAAATGCTGCAGTTGCCGACCTGATGGACTGTCTAGTATAAAACTGTTTAAACTGCACCCTGCAGACTACCGCTATACCGCTGCACAGCAGACTATTAATATGTACCACTGACTACACTGTATGTTTTTGTAGGACTATGCCCTTATACTGTATTATTGTATGACTATGCTTTTTTTTTCTTATGTTGATACTACTCTCTCTCTCTCTCTCTGAGCAATTGTATGTGCCAAACCCAATTCCGGGCACGACCCAGTCGTGCTTGGCGATTAAAAGATTTCTGATTCTGATTCTCATGACAGAAGCTGCTGTTTATATCCTCTGTATAACTAGTGTGGCCATCATGACCCTCCTGACAGGAGCTGCTGTTTATATCCTCTGTATAACAAGTGTGGCTATCATGCCCCTCCCTGATGACAGGAGATGCTGTTTATATCCTCTGTGTAACAAGTGTGGCCATTGTGCCCCTCCCTGATCACAGGAGCTGCTGTTTATATCCTCTGTATAACAAGTGTGGCCATCATGCCCCCCTCATAACAGGAGCTGCTGTTTATATCCTCTGTGTGACAGGTGTGGCCATCATGCCCCCCTCATGACAGAAGATGCTGTTTATATCCTCTGTATAACAAGTGTGGCCATCATGCCCCTCCCTGATGACAGGAGCTGCTGTTTATATCCTCTGTATAACAAGTGTGGCCATCATGCCCCCCTCATAACAGGAGCTGCTGTTTATATCCTCTGTATAACAAGTGTGGCCATCATGCCCCTCCCTCATGACAGGAGCTGCTGTTTGTATCCTCTGTGTGACAGGTGTGGCCATCATGCCCCCCTCATGACAGAAGATGCTGTTTATATCCTCTGTATAACAAGTGTGGCCATCATGCCCCCCTCATGACTGGAGCTGCTGTTTATATCCTCTGTATAACAAGTGTGGCCATCATGCCCCCCCTCATGACAGGAGCTGCTGTTTATATCCTCTGTATAACAAGTGTGGCCATCATGCCTCCCTTATGACAGGAGCTGCTGTTTATATCCTCTGTGTGACAGGTGTGGCCATCATGCCCCCCTCATGACAGAAGCTGCGCTTTACATCCTCTTTATAACAAGTGTGGCCATTATGCCCCACTAAGTGTGGGGCATTTCCTTCAAACCATTGGTGCTTATTGGAGTCTGACAAAAGATGATTTACATACCAAAAGTTTCAAAACCATGACAGAGTCCCTGCAGAGTTTTCACAAAAATCTGGTTGAAAGGCCCTGCCCTGAAGAGAACACTGCAAGCAGTCATTTTGTCATCATAGCTCTCTGGCAGCAAGCCTAAAGGCTCCTCACTGTTTACAGCACAACACACATCCAAATCAATTTTGGGGGGCTGACTTCAACAAAGAATCACTTTGACCAAATAGACCAGCCTAACCTATTTTGCAACGCGTGTATCTAAATGCTTCTACTTTTACACGGAGCTAGAATTTAATGTTTCATTGTACTGATAGACTTACTGTATTTGTAGGTGGCCAAGGTTCTGCTTCTACCTGTGAAAGTTAATAGGCATATGAGTGTGCAGAGGGTGAAAAGCAAGGTATATTTTTCTAGGTCACACCCCTTTAGTCCTTCCCTCAGTGAAGCAAAGTAACTTCTCTAGGAATAGAGAGTAATATTATTTCCACATTTTCTAGGGGAAAAATGGCAGCTTTAGTTATTTCTGTCCAGTGAGCAGCGGCAGTTAACAAATGGCAATTCTGATTTATGCTCAATGAAAGATACCACATTTTATACCAAATTATATATAAACAGCTCAGCTATTCAGAAGAACTCTTCAGCAAAAGTGATTTCTGTCAAAATATACTTGTCTGTGAGAGGACACATTCCAACAGAAGTATTTCTTCACCTTCCAGACTGCTTATTTCTCAATCCATGGCTCAAGTGGCATATTTGTCTTCTGATGAAGTGAGGGTGGCTTTATTCTGATTCATTTCACACTATATCAGTACCTTTTTATCTCCTGAGTATCACCTCCTTCACACACTGGTAGCGTTTAGTAAATAATTACCTCATGGAATTGGGTTTACCTCATGAGGGAAATCAACTTTTGAATTCTAGTAGTTTAGGTAAAGTTTTACCTCATGTAATTTCATGAGGTAATTCATGTGGTAATTTTCTACTAAACATGTGTGGTATTTAGAAGTGATTTCACCTCACACTTGAATTCTGAAGAGAAATAAGGTGCGTGTTTGCATGTCTTTTACCTCACATAATTAGACCTACCTCTACCACATGTTAAATGCAGTGCTGTGACAGAATTGTGATATCTGTCACATAACATGGAGCCTTTTCAGCTTGTTCTGTGTTCAGGGCCCCCATATTTTACTGAAATAAGTAAAAGTGATCTGACCACTAGCTTCCATTTTGTTTTAAAAAAGAAAAAGTGCTCCAAACCCTGTACAATCCTTCATGATTTTTTTTTAATTTTTTTTTTAATATAATGGATGCCTATAAATTGACTTTTCATAGGTTGCTACATAATCAAATACACCTTCCCTCCTCAAAAAAAAGACATCTTCCAAAGACTATCCTAACTTATGGGAGACAAAGACTATGGCCTCGATTCATAAAGCATTCCCGCATTCGGAAATGCTGAAAACGGCCCACTTTACCGACCACACAGCAAAATCTGTATTCATAAAGGCTTTTTCCGCATGAAAAGCCGACATTCGCGAGCAGAGTGATAAATCACCGCCTTGCGCGGGGATTATCATAGCAAAAGTAACAAGTAGTCAATTCATAAAGATTAGAGGTAGCGGTATGCGGACGGGTATTACCGCTACCTCTGATGTGGCGAGAAGCGTGCGGAATACAGTGCAGTGAATGGGACAGACCTCCCAAGCAGCTGCAGAGAGAACACCGCACGGAGGGACTCCGCCTGCTTCTCCTGTTTCCGCATGTCTCTCGACAGCCTTACGCCTGCCTATAGCGGAATATCTCCGCACGCCTGTCACATCTGGCAACATTTTTATGAATTACCACCCTGAAGGCGGAAATACCGACAGCGGTGTTTCCCCGCTCGAGTTTACCTTACCGACAGAACTTTTATGAATCAAGGCCTATTACTTATGTGCTGCAGGCTTACCACAGAAATACCTCATGTTTTACCTCACTCTATGCATTTACCTCATGTTTTACCGCATGTTTTACCTCATGTTTTACCTCATATTTGGAAATAAAGAAGAATCTTTCAGAATTGATAAAATAAGAGGAAATTACCTCATGAGGTATTTTACCTCCAAAAAATATTTACCTCACATAGCTACCAGAATTGAGCCCATTGATTGAAGTGAACCTGAACCAAGTAAAATTATTTATAATAAACACATTGTGTCCCTGCAAATGAATATTACATACTTACCTCACTGTCACTCCCTCTCAGAAGCTCATTATTTTCTTCTTACAGTGATCCCTTCCAGTTCTGACAAGATTTTGACAGAACTGAAGTGTATCAGTTGCTGACAGTTATAACTTAAAGGACAACTGATGAGAAAAGTAATGTCCATATAAATTACTTATATAATATACAATTACTTAAATAAATAATAATATTTCTCTATAGCTCAAGTGGGCAATATTAGTTTAACAGTGTGCTGATCTGGAAGGTGTCATGGAGTAATGGCCATTTTCAAAATGGAAGAAGAAACATTTCATTGATAACAGTGGACAAAACAGGACGCAGGAGAGGAGAAAGAGATTGATGAGTAGACTAAACGGGAGTTAAGTATAACGTGTGTATGTTTATTTTGACTTTTAATTTTATTTTTATTTTCAGTTCTGGTTTGCTTTAAGTTTTCCATCAACATGTGCTATGGCTTTAGTTGAATAGTACACTATGAGCTCGATTCACAAAGCGGTGCTAACCCAGTTAGAGACTTTAGGCGTGATAACCATTGCACCACACTGGTGAAAAGCCAGTTTAGGCGTGATAAGTTTAGGCATGCTAAGTTTAGATAAGTTTAGATCGCGCGGAAAATCCTGCACGCAAAGTGGCGCCATTAAACTCTATGCGAAGTGCACCAGACTTTGCTAGCGGAAAACTTTTGATCAGCTGTGCACTGCGGTGCTAACCCAGTTGGTGCTTAAACTTATCACGCCTAAACTTATCACACCTAAACTTATCATGCCTAAACTAAGTTTAGGCATGATAAAGGGCTTTTCACCAGCGTGCTAACTGTTAGCACCGCTTTGTGAATCAAGCCCTATGTCTGAGAGCATGCTGACAGAAGCGCTGTAGGTTACTGCACTTTACGCTCAAACCTTATGCAGTCTGTCAGGTGCAATCTCTGTCTGTCTGTAAGGTGTCTGATGTTAAAGTGTGATCTGAAGTGACATATGACATGATGTAATGACTTATACAGTGGTTTGCAAAAGTATTTGAAGTTTTCCACATTTTGTCACATTACTGCCACAAACATGAATCAATTTTATTGGAATTCCACGTGAAAGACCAATACAAAGTGGTGTACATGTGAGAAGTGGAATGAAAATCATACATGATTCCAAACATGTTTTAATTAATTATTCAGCCCCCTGAGTCAATACTTTGTAGAACCACCTTTTGCTACAATTAATGCTGCCAGTCTTTTAGGTTATGTCTCCACCAGCTTTGCACAGCTAGAGACTGAAATTCTTGCCCATTCTTCTTTGTAAAACAGCTCCAGCTCAGTCAGATTAGATGGACAGCGTTTGTGAACAGCAGTTTTCAGATCTTGCCACAGATTTTCGATTGGATTTAGATCTGGACTTTGACTGGGCCATTCTAACACATGGATATGTTTTGTTTTAAACCATTCCATTGTTGCCCTGGCTTTATGTTTAGGGTCGTTGTCCTGCAGGAGGGTGAACCTCCGCCCCAGTCTCAAGTCTTTTGCAGACTCCAAGAGGTTTTCTTCCAAGATTGCCCTGTATTTGGCTCCATCCAACTTCCCATCTACTCTGACCAGCTTCCCTGTCCCTGCTGAAGAAAAGCATCCCCCGAGCATGATGCTGCCACCACCATATTTGACAGTGGGGATGGTGTGTTCCGAGTGATGTGCAGTGTTAGTTTTCCACCACACATACCATTTTGCATTTTGTTTTGGTCTCATCTGACCAGAGCACCTTCTTCCACATGTTTGCTGTGTCCCCCACATGGCTTGTGGCAAACTGCAAACAGGACTTCTTATGCTTTTCTGTTAGGCCCCGTTCACACTTGCGTTTCTGTAAAGAACGGACCGGATGACCGGACCGGATCCGGTCCGTTTGCATCAGGTATGAATATGGCTGCGATCCGGATCCGTTTGGTAAAAGAGATAACACACTATATAAATTCCTGGGGTCTGGGAGGTCAGCAGAAGCTGCACCTGTGGAATCAGGTCCTCCGCTGTGTAGGGCCTCACCTCCACGTCCGACATACTGCCAAACAGCTCCAGCACAAAGTCACTGCTGCTCCGCTCCAGAAATGCTGGGCCCATGTGTCCCTATCCAAAATGGCCGCTAGAAAACGCATAGGAAGTGGAGTAGAACGTCAGGTTTTTATAGCCAGTGTGTTCTGCGCTTTCCGTTTCCCATTGGTTTCTATGCACGGATGGTGCAGTCAGGCTCCGGTCCGGGTGAGTCAGCCGAAGGATCCGAACCAAAAAAATAGAGCATGTTGGAAAAGAGTCCGGATCCGATCTGGCTCCGTTCCGTACGGAACAGACGCATGTGAACGGCCGCATAGACTTTGCATTGCTATGCGGAACGTCCGTTCCGTTTGTACAGTATACGGTCCGGATCCGATCAGGCGAATTCGGACAGCGAACGCTAATGTTAACCGGGCCTTAACCATGGCTTTCTTCTTGACACTCTTCCATAAAGGCCAACTTTGTGCAGTGCACGACTAATAGTTGTCCTATTGACAGATTCCCCCGAGAGATGGCCCGAACCTCCGATTTTCGGTTCACCTACAACGAACCGCAAACGCGAACTTCCGCAAAAGTTTGATTCACGCAAACTTCCGCGAACCGCAATAGACTTAAATGGGGAGGCGAACTTTGAAAACTAGAAACATTTATGATGGCCACAAAAATGATGGAAAAGATGTTTCAAGGGGTCTAACATCTGAATTTTTGCATGGATGAGTGGGATAGACGCCAAAAGTCCCGGGAAAAAAATCTGAATTTGATGCAAAGCAGCGTTTTAAGGGCAAAAATCACATTGCATGCTAAATTGGAGGCATAAAGTGCTTTAAAACATCTTGCATGTGTATACATCAATCAGGTAGTGTAATTAGTGTACTGCTTCACACTGACAGACCAAACTCACTGTGTAATGAATGCACTGCAAACAAGACAAGACAAGACAAATAACATTTATCGCGCTTTTCTCCTGGCGGACTCAAAGCGCCAGAGCAGCAGCCACTAGGGCGCACTCTATAGGCAGTAGCAGTGTTAGGGAGACTTGCCAAAGGTCTCCTACTGAATAGGTGCTGGCTTACTGAAGAGGCAGAGCCGAGATTCAAACCCTGGTCTCCTGTGTCAGAGGCAGAGCCCTTTACACCATCCAGCCACTACTTACACCATCCGGCCACTACTACACCATCCAGCCACTACAAACAGCTATTTGTGTAGTGACGGCCATGCTGGACTGGTGCGCACCTTGGCCAGAGTGCAGGCCATGGCGGTTTTCAAGCCCATATGGTCGCCGGGCTGAGGTAGCTCAATGACAGAACAGTGACTATCCAGCTGATCGAATTTGGTCTGTCCACAATGAAGCAACGACCTTATTATCTTGGGTGTGCCCCCCCCAACCCCCCGAGACACTCGTATAGCCATCTGTCATTGCTTCATTGTGATACGCATGCCCCTTCACTGCGGCAAGGTAACGATTACGAAGGGGAATTGACACATGTACATGCCTTTTATTTTGTTGTTGCAGCTGCAGTACAGCCAGAAAAATTAGGCAGGCATGTACACGCACCAGAAAAATTATTATAGCGGCTGCTGCCAGCAGCGGCCTTAAAAATTCAGGAATCCGCCTGGAGTCCTGGTGGACCCTGTTGGTGATGGCGGAGAAGGCAGTCAAGCGGCCTTCAGGCAGAGATGCTGTGTGGGGACCGACTTAGTCTTGTGCAGACAGTCACACGGCGTGCAGGCAGAGATGCTGTGTGTGGGGACTGACTTAGTCTTCGGGCAGGCCTGAGCGTGCTTTGCAGACCAGGAATCCGTGGTCAGATGGATCCTTGACCCAACGCTGTGGGCCAGAGATGTTACCACTTGCCTTTCAACATCACGGTACAGTTTAGGTATCGCCTTTTCTGAGAAAAAATTGCGGCCTGGTATCTTCCACTGCAGTGTGTGGCTTTGCTTTTGTGTGCTGCTTTTCCTCAGGTGGTCATCCCATTGCAGTTTGTGCTTTGTAATCATGTGCCTTCGTAAGGTAGTTGTCCCTACACGGGTCTTGGTCTTTCCATGGCTCAATTTTCGGTGGCAGAGAGTACAGATGGCATTGCTCTCATCTGAGGCAGACACACAAAAAAATTTCCACACCGCCGATCCCTGGGGTGATGGCACTTTGGAGGTGGCGGCCGACAGTGTTAAATGGGGTGCCAGAATCAGAGCAGGAGGAGGAAGATACGTCACGCTTCCGTGCGGAAGCTGAGAAAGATGAGGTGTTCTGTGGTAAATAGTCAACTACGTCCTGACAATATTGGGGGTTGATGGCACGTGCCTTCTTCTGAACACTGTACTTTGGTCGAGGGCCGCACAAAATCACGACAGCGCGACCTCGAACAGACCTGCCAAGTGGCCTGCCTCTGCCTTTTGTTTTGTCCATATTGGGGGGGATGAAGTGAAAGGTATGCACTGACTTGACTAATACAATGTACGGTTACACAGGTGCAGTGAACAGGTATGCAGTGACTGCTGGTACAACATGCGGTTACACAGGTGCAGGGAACAGGTTGCAGTGACTGGTATTACAAATGTGCAGCTACCTGTCACCCACACACACACACACAGGTACCCTGAACAGGTGCAATGACTGGTGGTATTAACAATGCGTGAGCTCACATAGGTATAGGTAGGTAGGTGCACTGAACAGAGGACAGGTGCAGTGATTGGGATTACAAATGTGCAGCTGACTGTCACACACACACACGGACTGCAATGACAGGTGCAATGAGTGGTGGCATTAACAATGTCTGCGCTCATGTAGGTAGGTAGGTGGACTAAACAGTGAACAGGTGCAGTGATTGGGATTACAAATGTGCAGCTGCCTGTCACACAAACAGGTAGTCACTGAATGTGCTGGGCTGGCAGTGGCACAGTAGGAATTAAGGTGCCAAAGGCCAGCTGTGACTGACTGATAGGGCTGTACATAATGCAAGTGGGACACACACACACACACACACACACACACACACACACACACACACACACACACACACACACAAAATAGATCACAAGAACAACATTAGCTCTCAAAAGAGCTGTTGAGGATGAGGTGTGCTTTTTAGCAATAAGTATCAGCAAGAAAGAGCAACCTAACAAGCCTAACCGTAGCCTAAATAAGCTTTCCCTAATGTCTCTGCAGCAGCTCTCCCTTCTCTAATTACTGTAGGCACACGAGTGAGTCCAATGCCTGACACTGCCTGCCTTTTATAAGGGGGGTATGGGGGGTGGGGCTCCAGGAGGGAGTGTAGCCTGATTGGCTACAATGTGCCTGCTGTGATGTAGAGGGTCAAAGTTGACCCTAATGATGCACTATGGGGGCGAATCCAACTTCTGGAAAAGTTTGTGGTTCTCCGCGATCACGAACCACAGAAGTTCGCCTGGAACCATTCGCTGGCGAACAGTTCGGGCCATTTGTAATTCCCCCACCTGAGCTGTAGATCTCTGCAGCTCGTCCAGAGTCACCATGGGCCTCTTGACTGCATTTCTGATCAGCGCTCTCCTTGTTCGGCCTGTGAGTTTAGGTGGACGGCCTTGTCTTGGTAGGCTTACAGTTGTGCCATACTCCTTCCATTTCTGAATTATCGCTTGAACAGTGCTCCGTGGGATGTTCAAGGCTTTGGAAATCTTTTTGTAGCCTAAGCCTGCTTTAAATTTCTCAATAACTTTATCCCTGACCTGTCTGGTGTGTTCTTTGGACTTCATGGTGTTGTTGCTCCCAATATTCTCTTAGACAACCTCTGAGGCCGTCGCAGAGCAGCTGTATTTGTACTGACATTAGATTACACACAGGTGCACTCTATTTAGTCATTAGCACTCATCAGGCAATGTCTATGGGCAACTGACTGCACTCAGACCAAAGGGGGCTGAATAATTATGCACACACCACTTTGCAGTTATTTATTTGTAAAAAATGTTTGGAATCATGTATGATTTTCGTTCCACTTCTCACATGTACACCACTTTGTATTGGTTTTTCACGTGGAATTCCAATAAAAGTGATTCATGTTTGTGGCAGTAATATGACAAAATGTGGAAAACTTCAAGGGGGGGTGAATACTTTTGCAAACCACTGTACACATATAGTACTAGCCCTGCTACAAAATTATCTGAAGTCCCTTTATTTTCTGTTTTCCAGTACAGCAAGAGTTAAAAAAAAAACTTGAGTTGTTATCTATGCATAAGAACAGCTTGTGTAATTCAGCCCAGTTTCCTGAAAGGTAAATAGAAGCTAAAAGCCTTTTATCCATCAGGAAGCATAAAGATAATGTAATTTTAGAGCAGGAAAGTTCAAAGGGTCATTACTTCTGCTTTTCTTTCCAGCTTAAAGCCTCATCTACACGGTACGTTCCATCGGATCGACCAGTGATCTGATATGAAATTGCATCTTGTGTAGACGTCCAAATTGTTTCTGACCAATTTTGCTATAGATTTTGCATTTATAAGTAACCAAAATCTATTGCAAAATCTATCGCAATCCGATTGGACCAGTTAGAAATTAGTGTAGTGCAGCTGAGACAGTGATGCAATCATAAAAATAAAGCTACTGTATAAAAGTGAAAAAAAGAGACTATTCTATACCACTAATGTTCTATGCATCAGTCGTACTATACATACAATTCATTATCTCAAAAGTTTATTTTACTCAGGCTCTGAACCATAGTAGTCAACAGCAGATCAACCCAACCTTTTATTATTTAAGTGCGGTAGAGATTATAAAAGTGAATGTGTACTTTTTTTTAAGCCAATTTTTGTTAAAAATAGACAAAAGTATTATAAATAAAGGTTTTGGGGCACCTCAACTGTACAGTCACCTGGTAATGTGTCAAGCAGTATTTCTGTTTGAATTCAGGCTATACTGAAATTCTCCCACAATATAATTTCTTCAGTCCAAAGATGGCCGAGCCAAACAGCAAATGTCCATGGGAAATTTTGGCGGATTAAGAGGGGCCCTGCATTTTGAGAGACCAGACAGCACAGTGTGAAGGGAGCGTCAATTAGGGAGTGTTTCAAGTTTCAGCACTTGCAGTAATACATTCCTATATCTGGCTTGCATGCTTTCTTCTCAGTCATTTGTGAAAACAATAGTGAATGTGTTTGATAGACTTACTATACACAGCTCCTTCCGTCTGCATTTCCTTCCACCTGCTTTGTTCCCCTGTGTGTAGCCTCCACAAACCATGGACTGTACCCACATCACATCTGTGTTTATGCTAACAGTAGTTTCCATTCACACTAACTAATTTCACAGCAGAAAGTCAGAAAGCATTTCACAAGGAAAACACAAGTTCCTACCTTGCTCCTACCAGGGGACTGTTACTGGCACTTTTAAAGTGCACCCGAGGTGAGAGGGATATGGAGGCTGCTATATTGATTTCCTTTTAAGCAATACCAGTTTCCTGACAGTCCTGCTGATCCTCTGCCTCTAATACTTTTAGCCATATCCCCTGAACAAGCATGCAGCAGATTAAATGTTAAACAACTAGGCTGCGCTGTCCACAATAATCATAAATGCACTACCGCACTACAGTCACAGTGGGTCTTAAAGTCCTTGAAATGTCACCAAGCTTCAAATGGGATCGCTGTCACACTTTTCCAGAAATAAATGTCAATGCAATTGCTGGACTGCGCTCTCCAATACCTATAACAATATAAAATTGCACATAGCGTAACTCTGTTTGTATATATTCACACAACACCCGTGTTTTAGTGCTCAGAGTGCAAACACACGTGCCCACACGCTCCTTCTCTGAATCTGCTCACCGGATGTTTGCCACCTCATACACCAGGTGGATCTAGCGTTTGCATAAATTCCAATCAAGGCACTTGTTTTCTCAAATCTTCATCTTTTCTTTAATAAAATTCTTGATAATTTCTTGTAATTTAGCACATCATAAACCCTCAACAGCAAGGTCTGCCCGGCACCTGGATGGGTGGATGAGCGGCGTCCCGACTCCCCGTCCCTCCGCGGCGTACCAGTAGCTTAAGCGGCGCTTGAATTTCCCTCTCCGGACTTCCGATCAGCTACAATGTGGTGACGTCAGACGCGCTGGACGTGGCTCCGCCCTACGCGTTTCGACCAATCAGTCTCATCAGGGGCTGACGTCACCAGCGCGTCAACGTCCCTTTATACCCCTCCTCCTGGCTGTGATTGGATCTCCAGCCCTTGATTATGGGCTTTAGCATAATGGGCACCGTGTAGTGCGGTGAAAGCTAATTCCGTCGCTAGTCGGAAGCCCATATGGAGGTGATCTAATAATTATGACTGTATCCATTCTTACTGTTGTTTCTAATTTCAATGTAATTCAAAGTGTATTGCTGCATAGGTCTATGTTAAACAGCAATGTCCGCCTGCATATGGGCTTCCGACTAGCGACGGAATTAGCTTTCACCGCACTACACGGTGCCCATTATGCTAAAGCCCATAATCAAGGGCTGGAGATCCAATCACAGCCAGGAGGAGGGGTATAAAGGGACGTTGACGCGCTGGTGACGTCAGCCCCTGATGAGACTGATTGGTCGAAACGCGTAGGGCGGAGCCACGTCCAGCGCGTCTGACGTCACCACATTGTAGCTGATCGGAAGTCCGGAGAGGGAAATTCAAGCGCCGCTTAAGCTACTGGTACGCCGCGGAGGGACGGGGAGTCGGGACGCCGCTCATCCACCCATCCAGGTGCCGGGCAGACCTTGCTGTTGAGGGTTTATGATGTGCTAAATTACAAGAAATTATCAAGAATTTTATTAAAGAAAAGATGAAGATTTGAGAAAACAAGTGCCTTGATTGGAATTTATGCAAACGCTAGATCCACCTGGTGTATGAGGTGGCAAACATCCGGTGAGCAGATTCAGAGAAGGAGCGTGTGGGCACGTGTGTTTGCACTCTGAGCACTAAAACACGGGTGTTGTGTGAATATATACAAACAGAGTTACGCTATGTGCAATTTTATATTGTTATAGGTATTGGAGAGCGCAGTCCAGCAATTGCATTGACATGCAGCAGATTAGGTGTTTCTGACATTATTGCCAGATTTGACAAGACTAGCTGCATGCTTGTTTCTGGTGTGATTCAGACTCTACTGCAGCCAAACAGATCAGCCGGGTTGCCAGGCAACTGATATTGTTTAAAAGAAAATAAATATGGCAGCCTGCAAATCCCTCTCACCTTGGGTATACTGCAATGGTCGAAAGCTGTTTATTGCAATGTTACCCGTATACTCTATTGGTTGATGGTGACCACAGCAGGTATCCATAGACACATGAAATCTTACCTGCGGCTTATGATGAATACTTCACTATTTGCCTGGCTAAAGGCTGGACAGGCTGTGACTTTTGCCCAAGCGTTTTTGGTGCTAGATGTCCCTCTTCTCCATGTTAGGAAGCTGTGTCTGCCAGTTGTCTAATCTCTTGATTGCCGCAGTCTATCTTACAGTAGATGCTCCTAAGGTTTGGAAGCAATATCAAATAACTGACCTACATTATTGACATTCTTGTAATCTAGAGCGACTCTACTGTAATAATAATACTGCTGTGTAGCCTGGAGGTGAAGAATACCTTAGTGTTATCAGCACAAGTCAGAGCGTGAAAGATAAATTCTATTTGGAGGCAGAATATCGGAGTATTACTAACATCATTGTGGGGGTGGGGGTGATCTTGGGACACAAACATTCAGCTATGCAGACACAATTTGGCCTTTAAAATGAAATTTCCCTTTTGTTCATAAAAAAACAAAATTCTCTCTAAATTACAGACAGAGTGGGAAAGAGATTGCCATGTCGTTTTACATGCTGAGCAATGCTTCGATATGCTGTCAAAGGTTAGTCTGCAGATAACCAATATGGACGTTTCCTTGAGACTCTTAGGCCTTGTTCACATTATAGGCGTTTTTGTAAAATTTTAAGTGCGGGCGATTTTCAAAACCGAACTGAAAAAAACCGCTTGTGCAATGATTCTCTATGAGTGTTCACCAATGAGCGGCTCGTTTGCGATCCGCTTTGAAAAGCAGTGCTTGGGCCATTTTTGAGGCGATTTGCCTCAATGGAAGGTATAGGAAAACCGCAAAATGCTCACAAAATCGCTTTGGCAATTGCGTGAGCTTTTTTTTTTTTTTTTTTAAATTTTATTTATTTTTTCCAGATTTTTTTCCGGACAAAAGACGGAAGCACTTACAAAAAAAACAAGAGAACGCGCAGAAAATCGCTGGAAAATGCTTTAAAAAAAAAAAACGTGGAAAAAAAGCCCACTGCGGGCGGACACGCGAGCCGAACGCAATGTGAACAAGGCCTTAGGCCTTGTTCAAATCTAGAGCTTTTTATTTTTTTATTTTTTTTTTAAAGCGCCTTCGATATTGAAAATCACCCTAAGGACCCTTTTCCACTAGCAAGCACGATCGCAAATCATCTACGCTTGCGATCATGCAATCTCCTTTTTCCGCTGTCCGCATTTCACTGTACCGCCTTCGGGAATGTAACGCGATCGCGACGAGAATTGAGCTAGACGGCGATTGCGTTCGAGCAAAAAACAAATCGCAATGGAAGCGCCGTAGTGTAAAATGAGCACCACGATTTACGTTATCGTGGCGCTCTAGCGATTAGAAAATTGCCTGCGATCCGCTTTTTGAATCGGATTGAAGCCAGTGGAAAAGGGCCCTATAAAGCGCTTGTGCAATGATTTCCTATGAGAGCGTTCACATATGAGCGGTGAGACTCCGATAAGCAAAGCGCTGCCTGTAACATTTTCGGGCCGATTCGGCTATAATGGAAGGTATAGGAAAATCGCGAAGCGCTCGAAAAAGCGCTTTGTATAGCGATTTCCCCAGCGCTTTCATGAATAAATGCATTGTATTCATTTCCGGGTGAAAGACTTCACTTGCTGACTGACTGCAAAAGCACTTAGAAATTGTAGGGAATTTGCAAACAATTGCTCAGCGCTTCTTGAAATAGCGCTGGCGATTTATAATGTGAACATAGCCTAACATGGGTTATACTTGATCCCTGTGATGCTGCACCAAATATATCCTGATAAATCTGAGCTCTGCTTCCGAGGCTGCCAGCTCACCAGTAGCCTATTTCACACATGGTGGTCATGTCTTGTGGCAACTAAACTATAGAATAAAATAATCAAGATAATAAGATATTGGCCCTCCACCTACGGGTCTACCTGAGTTCTTGCCTGTTTAGGCTTTCATGCGATACATTAACTTCACAATGGCTTCAGAAATCACTATCTTATAGTGTAGTACTTTAGCGGATCCACACGACGATGCTAAATGCAAAAATTAAGACACACTTGGCTGACAGAAACCACCATGTTGAAAAGGTCTAGTTACCTTCCACTAACCTAGTTACAGTACGTCCGCTTTTCAGCATCTAATGTGTAACTGAAAAGCAAACAACTCTGTTAGTGGGCTCAGGGCCTTAGCGGGTATTCATTGTACCACCTCTAAATTCCCCAATGACACCTCTTTGCTGGTCTCTGGAATATTTTGTTGTAATAAGGCTGTATGGTGCTATTTTACTATCATGACCATAGATTGTGGTTTATATTCAAAAAACTGTCATAACGCTATTAATGTTCAATCAGGAAGGTGGCAGAGTTAAATGCTATCTGTATTTTTTTTTTGTTAGAAGTTGTTTAACCTCATAATTCGCTTTGTGATATGTAATGTTTTGGATTCATTAATAAAACAGTTTTTGAAACTAAAAAAACAAAAATATTAGTTAAAATCTATTAAAGTGTTTTTTGAGGAAAACATCATTGGTTTCCAAACTTTTCTTTTGAGGCACTGACAACACTGCCATTCCTAAGAGTTACTAATAGAAAATTCCAGATGGATGTATCAAATTTTCATCCTGATACCCAATTACCAATAAGTTTGCATTTTCTTGATAGCCAATTAGAGCCTGTACACTCTGCTGCGCTTGCGCTGCATTTTTAAAATTGCATGCGATTTTTGAATCGCAAATCTTTCATGAAAATAGAAAAATTGCATTGCACCAGTGTGTACAGGTCTTCACGATTTTCATGATTTTTCAACAGACCTTGCGATTAAAAAACACGTGATTTTAAAAGCACAGCGCAAGTGCAGCAGTGGTTACAGGCCCCAACTCAGCTGTAGTGACTAAATTTGCGTTTGCAAATGTAGCATCGAAAATTTGCAAGCCCCGTTGACTTTAATGGCAGGTGAACATTAAAAATCTTCAGGGTTTCTCTGCAGCCAGAATTTCTTTTAAAAAGGTGTACAAAAACCTGGACAGTGGCATGGCAGAAGGAGATCAAGAGTGAAATGTTTCTCAAAAATACGTATTTTAGGCAGAGGCTTTTATTAATGCGTAAATGCCAAAAATCACAAAGTTTTTCAAATAAATGTCTTTAGAATGGCCACTATGGCCTGGTGCACACCGAGCGGGCTTTTCGGCGTTTTTGCAGCCCCTTGCGGCTGCGGATACGCTTGGTCAATGTATCTCAATGGGGTGGTTCACACCAAAGCGGGAGGCGCTTTGCTGAAACGCATACTCCCGGGGTGAGGCATTTTTTGGATTGCAGAGGCGTTTCTGCCTCCAATGTTAAGTATAGGAAAAACGCAAACCGCTCTGAAAAATGCTACATCAGAGCGGTTTGCCAGGCGTTTTTGTTTCAGAAGCTGTTCAGTAACAGCTTTACTGTAACAATATATGAAACCTACTACACCAAAAACGCTTCCCAAAACCGCAAAATGCTAGGTGAAACGCTACAGAAAAATAAGAAAAAGCGTTTCAAAATCTGCTAGCATTTTGCGGATCTGCTAGTGGGTTTTGGTGTGCAGCGGGCTGCTGCTGATCCCAGACAAGACACATCGCTGTCAGTGAGTGTTAGAGGAGCCAGACTCCCACTTCCTTTGCAGGAACTTTTGCACACTAGCAAACAGATCTTTGCTTCCGAGAAAACATTGCCTTGATAAAGGGGTCCTACATGGCTCCGAAACGTTGGCCATATTTTTTCGTGGAAGCAATAAAGATGAACTTTGGACGTGCCAGCTTTTTTCCTTGTTGAATACTGAGGGCGTCATTCCTCTTTTCAGCTGTCCCACTCCCCTTAAAGACTATAGGTTTGATCCTGTTGTGAGTGCGAGACAATACTACCAATGTGGCCACATAAGTGTGACTGCCTAAAAATTGTTATGTGCAGCCAGTATAAGATGCCTAAAAAAAATTTGCATTTATCTGCCGAAACATTTTAAATTGCAGCCACAGTATGTGAGGCCTGAAAAATTGAGCAATTACCTGTCCAAAACATTTTCCTTGCAGCCACACTGGAGGGCTGAAAAATTGGGCAATTACCTGCAAAATTAATATTTGAATTGCAGCCTCTGTATGAGACAGAGGACAGAAAAATTGGGCAGTTTTCAGCTAAATAAACCTCTGAACCTAGCCTCAGGGCTGCTTTTTTGCACAGTGGTCCGTTACATAGTGCACACGTTCTAATGTGTGTGAACTGCAATGGAGACTGGACATAGACTAATACAAATCTTTAGAATAACTCGATCATTTACAACGCAGTACTGTGAACAGGCCCGCCGTAGAATTGTATGGGCAGTAAATACACATGCAGAATTATTCTGCAACGCAACTGACCACTGTGAACAAGGCCTTAAGCTGAAAAAAAATTAAGAGGCTGTTTTACGCTACTAATGTTTTATTTACCATTAGCACCGCTCATACAATTCATTTTCTACAATTTTTTTAAGTTTAGGTTTGCTTTAGGCTGGATTCACAGTGGTCAGTTACATAATGCATGTATTATAATGAGTGTGAAATGCAATGGAGACTGGACATAGACTTTAATGCAAATCCTGCATGCAGTGAGTTAGAATAACGCAATCTGTTACAATACAGTACTGTGAAGAGGCCCATAGAATTGTATGGGCAGTGAGTTGAAATACAGAATTATTCTTCAACACAGCCGAGCACTATGAACTAGGCCATAAGCATGAAACAGCCATCTACAAGTTGGTATCAGTTATGCCTCTGTAGACTTAAAGAAGCTAAAGGCGCATTGTACACCACCAGCTCTGGATGTGTGTCTGGCTTTTCAGGGACATAAAAGACTGATTTGCATATTTGCCCACAGAGCGGAAGTGATGCATCACAGCAAAGGCATAGCTCTGGTTTTCAGCACCTGGGGAAAAAGTCAGTTTTTGCGCCTCCTCGTGTCAAGGTGTGATCCATAAGGGGGTCCATTATGCTTTCCCAGAGATGTTTGAGTTTTAGAATAATTTCCTGCATGTCCGATCTGCACCTGATTAAGAACAGGATCGATTTTCAGATCAGCACTGCACAAAATCGATACTGTTCTCCATCAGTAGCAGATCGGACATGCCGGAAATGATCAATTTTACCCATCCACCTGGCAGGAAATTGTATTGTGTGTACCAGGCATTGGAAAGTTGGGAGATACGCAGAAATAGACATGATCTACTGTGCTGATGCAAACATGGCAAGCGGGGATTACAGCAGGGAGATAAAATAAAACGAAACTTCGGGGCAGAGAGCAGGAGGAAGGAGGGGAGAAGATTGGATCCTTTCACCATCTTTCATAGACTCTTCAATGGGGATGCATCAGGGAAAGTAAAACCTGCAACTGCACCCCACAGATGCTGCGCCCGGGACAGAGGTACCCCTTACACCCCCCCCCCCCCTTCTTGCTCAGGAAAACCTGAATAATTGCAAATATCTTCACATTTAAATCAGCCCCACAAAGACCTACAAACACACTGGTCAGCAGGTATATCAACTTTTATTATTTATATTTAACAAGCTTTAAAAATACAGAATAAAATAGCTTTTTTTCTACTATTATTCACAACATCTGGTCCAATATTACATATTTTCTTAAATATACTTCAACGATAAATGAAAGCCATGTTAGAAAAAAAAAAAAAAAGAACACTAAATATGAAATTTCTTTTTTAAAAAATGTAACAAATTACATCTTATGAAACAAATAAAACAGTATGTTACAAGTCAAAGAAAAAAAAAATCCAGCGATGAACCCACTTACTACTGAAATCTTATCAAAAACCAGGATAATCGTCCCAGTAGTCTGAGTGGTGCATACGGATCACCTTCAACTAATGAACAAATAATGTCTTCCAACAAAATAGATAATATAATTTAACTTTGTTTTTTTCTCATTTTAAGCTAAATACATCAGCAGAAAGCAAAACGAATTTTAGTGCATGTACTCAGTCAGTTTTACTTACAAAAACGGTCACTGGTGAAAAGAGGAATGTCTCTGAACTGAATTTATTATAATGGCACATTGCTTCAAGCGTAATTTAAGCCCCTCGCTAGAGGCACCAGCGACATTACAAGCTGTAAAGGGCGTTATTGTTGGATGTAAACTACTCTGCAGGTTCTGCCTAGCTTTAATCTGCGAGATCTATTATCTGGAATGCTTGCTACTTGTTGGGGGAAGTCTTCCTAAAGCTTAGGCACTATACTGAATAGAAAATGTATCAAAACGCATGAAAGACCCCCTTTCCCCCCCCCCCCCCCGAGGTGGGTAATGTGGGTGCCGCCATAGACTAACTGTGGCTACAGCGGCGCCTGGTGGATATAGCTGGAGCATGAATTTACAATAAAGGAGGGGGTGTGTGTTAGGTGTAAGGTTTCCATTAGGGCCAGATTTAGGAGTAGTAAGGAGGAGGTAAAAGCCTTGATGGAATATTGGCAGTATTGCCAATATTCTACTAGTGGCTTCACCCAGCACCCAAACTTACCCTTATGCCCTTTTTAGGACCGTTTCACACTGTGTAAGTTACGTTGCGATCAAATCAAGGACAGGCAAGACACAGAACATTTATATTGTGCTTTTTTCCTGGCGGACTCAAAGCCCCAGAGCAGCAGCCACTAGGGCGCGCTCTAAAGGCGGTAGCAGTGTTAGGGAGTCTAGCCCAAGGTCTACTACTGAATAGGTGCTGGCTTACTGAACAGGAAGAGACGAAATTTGAACACAGGTCTCCTGTGTCAGAAGCAGAACCTTAACCAGCCACAATGCAACAGAGCCAAAAAGTCTGTAGTGTTGGGACCATACAGTAAGGGGTACAGTCAATTGAAAGAATACCTCACTCTAATTGTGAACAAGCACATTGTTCTGTTACCACACAGCATATTCTGTGCTACTGCATCAGGATCCACTGCGCTGCGCTAGATGTGAAGGCACCATCGGAATATCAATGGATCCTTTTGCAATGATATTGTCAGTTGCAATGCAACGCAATGGACTTAGTGTGAAAGGGCCCTTACATGCAAGCCTTTATTTTCCCTCATTGTTTCTGGCTTGCTCTGATGAAAATAAATTACTTAAAGCAAACCTAAACCCGAGATTGGCTTTACTATTAAATATATTACCCTAAAAAGAGGGAAGCCTCAGGGTCCTATTGATGCATATCCCCCAGCCGGCTTCCCTCTCTTTAAGTATCTACTTTTGTACCCGAGAATCCACTCAGGTACACTTTAAGAATTGGAATATTTATTGCTAAATTATTATGTGTGTTCTTAGTCACAAAAGACTATTAACCGCCTTATTTATCTTTCCCCAGCTTCTTGGAGGCCAACTTTAGAGCAGAGTGGAACTTAACAACCTGACCCCATGGTAATAAACACCATATCCTGGCTCCTAAGCGCAGCCTAGCACCAAATACCTTGCCTTGCAGTTTAGATTTCTCTTAACCACCCTGGCATTCTATTAGAATGGCCAGGGCGGCGGCGCAGCACTTTTTTTTTTTTTTTTTTTAACTCATGTAGCTAGCCTAGTGCTAGCTACATGATAGCCGCTGTGCAGCGGCATCCCCCACCCCTTCCGATCGCCTCCGGCAATCAGAGCAAACAGGAAATCCCGTTCAGAACGGGATTTCCTGTTTGGCTTCCCCCGTCGCAATGGCGACGATAGGGATGACGTCATCAACGTCATGGCGTCAGAGGGAGTCCCGATCCATCCCTTAGCACTGCCTGGCACTGAAAGGCCAGGCTGCGCACAGGGTCTCGGGGGGGGGGGGGGGGGATTCACTGTCACACGGCGGGAAGCGGCGCATCGGCAGCAACGATCGGTATAAACATGCAGCTAGCAAAGTGCTAGCTGTGAGTTTTAAGAAAAAAAATTTATGAAAATCGGCCCACCAGGGCCAGAGCAATCCAGCGCGGTGGTCATGGATGAGCTGAGCTCGTCCATACCGCTAAGCTGGTTAATGACATAGCTGGTTATATCATACTATTATACACACTCAGGAGCTCAGAGATGTGTTCTCAGCATGACATCAGGCAGCTGATAAGTCCAGCTCTCAGCACTAGAGTCATCCTAAAAGTCAAGCAAAATAAGATGAGAGACCTGGAAGGATGCCTAAGCAATGACAATAGTTTAACAATCAATAGTCATCAATCCATACTCAGAAGTCCAGACTAATTCCCCTTAACAGTTCTGCATTGTTCCAAGCAATAACTATAGGACAACAAGAAGGGTGGGCAGGCTTTGGCAATACTAGCAGATGTACGAGAAGCTAAACCAGAACATGTGCTGCAAATGTGAAAGGGTTCCATAGATATTCACTGGAATAATAAGTCTTGAAGGACACAAATTTTCTGCTCAACAGTTGCCACTTTACAGTTATGATGTACAGTATATCGGAACAAATGGGACCCAAAAGAAATATAGATGTTCAGCAGATCTGTTTAGAAGAGGGTCACTAATCAGTGAATAATAATGGCTATCACACTTGGGAATAGGAAGATGGGGAATTGGATATGAACAGTGGCAGATCAACCATTGTCTGAGAGACCGTTGAGTGTTCAGTGCTGAGCATCATTTAAGTATTTTGGCCATCTATTTCTCTAGAGCACGTGTCGAACTCCAGGCCTGGAGGGCCAGATCCATGCCAGTGTTTATGATGGACTGAGAAAAAAAACAATGTGTTCTACCTGATGGACCACACCTTTCCTGATTCAGACCCATCAATACATTTGAGCTGTATCAAAAATGTGTGAGGATCTCGGCCCTCGTAGGACCGGTTTGACATACCTGCTCTAGAGCCTGTTTTGATCGTGTCTGTTTCCCAACAAGCATGATATTTGGTAGAACTTTTAGTACAACTTTGGTAAACCGCTCAATATTGCAGAACAAAATTTGTAATTGGGGGAATTCTGAGTAAACAAGTCCTATAGTTATTGGTGGCACAGTGCTAAGAATTACTGTAAAGATAGAGTGCTGAGAAGGTATGTTTAACGGTACCGGTGGCAAAACCGCATGTTATACAGCTTATCACTAGAAATGAACAGAGGGACTTCGTATTTAGGAAAATCATCCAGGTTCTGCAAACCCCTCTGACTTCAATGCAATCATTTTCAAATTCCAGAATTCATTATTCATCCCCACTTATCAACAGGTCTCTGTCATTGCTTTCTAAAATCGTGCATCTTATGGATCCCAGCAGGTTCATCAGCCCACCCTGGCCCATGTATACGCACTGCCCTCTGCACTGCAGCAGAGGCCGGGGTATGTAGTAGGCTTGCCTGGACTTCCATAATCGAAATCAATCAAAATTACGATCGGGAGGCTTGTTGTAGCAACAATCTTTGACAGATTCAGTGATCCAAACTGCTGATTTCTCACTGTGTATTTGCACCTTAAAGTGGACCCAAATTAAAAATACAAGATTTCAAAAATAAAATCTATTTTCTAAATTATAATGATAAAAAGTAGCCTTTTTTCAGCTGCATGATGACAAATATAAAATATTTTACATTTATTGGAGGATCCCCTCCCTTCCTTTCATATTGCTGGGAATTTCCGGCAAACTGGTGGAGGAGATAAAAAACAAAAACAAAACTCAGGCTGCTACTGATGATGTCACAGGGGAGGTGATCTCACCTTGTGAGAGATTTCACATAGACTAAGCCCCTGTGAAGGAGGGTAGCTGATGACAAACACACCCATGATCTAAAACCTCCTACTACTAAGCTCAGAAGTAATGGCTGCCACCTGTATAACCCTTATATATTATAGTTATGAAAAGAAAAGGGTGAAAAGCATGCACTGAATTGCTCATAGACTTGAAGGAGTGTTTATTTATCTTTGTATGTGTCAGGTTGGTGCTACTAAATATTTTGAATTAAAAAAATTTTTGGTTTGGGTCCACTTTAATTGCTTCCCAACAGCGCTAGTTGAAATCTACGTACTGCTGGTGGCTGCGCGGCTCTGACAGGACGTAGATTTCTATATAGCTGTTGTGCAGTTCCGCCCCTCTTCCCCCACCACAGCTCTATCACTTGTCCTGCATGAAAAGCCGATTTCAATGTCTCCTGACCCTATGATCACCCTGAGCCAATCCCATTGGCTTACAATGTTGGACAGGGTCAAGAGACAATGAAATCGGCTTCTGACCAGTGAATAGAACTCTGCAGTCATAGCGACAGCAGGGAGAGGGGCCTGCGGTGATTGGAAAGCAACGTGTCCGGCGCATACTTGCCGGACACATATGCGCCGTTTTGAGGTACTACCAGTCTCTGGTCCTAAAGGGGTTAAGGCTTGCTCATAAGCTGCGCATAGACCATACAATTCTGTTTATACAACCTTGTCCAAATATACCACATTTCTGTAGTAAAATAGTAAGCTGTCTGAATATACTTTGATTTGTTTAGGTAGTCCCCCGTGCTACATTGAAGGGTTGAAGCCAAAGAAGATTGAACATTCAAGATTGTATGCTCTATGGTCTAAGCATGCAGTCTTGATAGTACTATTGTGGCCAATACTTTCAATTCTGTTTAATGCGAAAGTTTATGTAAGCAATCTGTTAAACTTATTCTCATCTTCTCTGATCTCATACTACGTAGATGTGGTAAGATTGTACAATCAAGATTGTATGGTCTATGGCTGGCCTCCAGAGTGTCCCAATTTCGAGGTGAAAAATAACTGAACTTCTCAGGCAATTTAATCATTCCCGATTCAAAACGACATCATAGCTTTAAGTAGAATACTTATGTAAAATCATGGAACTCCATTACAGTCTAGATAATAGATCCCTTAAGCTTTACATTTCCAGTATAGAAAAGTGATATCAGCCAGCAGTTACTGAAACCAGAATGCTAAAACACTCTGATCCACGTTTTCAGGTTAATATTACATGTGGTCTTCACAGAACTGCGAGGGATTATACATCACAAAAAAAAAAAAAAACACAATAGACTGGTGCTAGCAGAGAAAAGGCGGCTGAACCATGACTTGCCTGAAGACAAGGATACCGCTCAGACCCACTTGTGCGTATAACATTATAATCTCCAAAGGTCAGGCGGTATCTGTTTTCTGACACGGTAGTGCTCAGCCAATGAAAGTTTAATCAAGGTGATTTTCAAGGGTGATGTTCAGGCTACATGCTTCTTATAGTCTTGTTTGGTTATATCCCAAAGTACAAAAATCCAATTTACACAAGGCTGAGTCAGTGAATGGATCAGAACCACGAGCTCCGTCCTACATAGTTGAAGGAAAGCAGTGGCTTTATAAACTAGCCTTTAAGCCAGAAATGTATGAAGCTATGAAAACGACTGCTATTATAAAGTGTCACATGGACAATGCTACATACTAGACTAAGAGGGGCCATGCCAGCACGGTCTATGGGAGCTCACTCATGCCATCTGCAGATTCCTACAGCGCATTTTATGCTTTGCTGTACTCAAAAAATAAATAAAAAGGGTTCAATCAATCAAAGGTACCCATCCTAATAACCATGTAGACAATACTAACCTGTACAGTGAGAGCAGCAGGAAGTGGATACTTACATCTGCAGTATGTTTTGCAGAGCAGCCATGTTTGAATGAGCCATTCCGAAGGAGGTGGGTAACTCCTACCCCATGCTTGCCTGCGTACTACTCCCACCACATTCATGCGGCCAGGTAGCCAGAGCAGGATCATCCACAAGGCACAACTTAGGCAATTGCCTAGGTCCTGCAGACAATGCCGGATTTGCACTCTTTACCGCCCAAGGCCACTGTCAGCAGCCACCCCCCTTCAGTATAGGTAACCAAATGTTCCCCCTCCAATTTAGGTGTCCAGATGACCCTTCCCCCTCCATCCAGCAAAAGTAGCCTGTTGACCTTTCCTGCTATTATAGACAGGCAGATGGCCCTCCTTCCCCCCCACACCTCCAGTATAGGTAGCCAGATAACCCTTCCATCCTCCTCCAGTTTAGATAGTCTGATGACCCCCCCCCCCCCCCTTTCCTCTAGTATAAGAAGCGAGATGACTCTCCCTCATTAGCCAGCTAACCACTCCTCCCTCCAGTATAGGTAGCCAGGTGACCCTTTCCCCTTCCCTAATATAGCCTGCTGCCCACCTACCCCTTGATCCAGTGGTGCCCTAGGCCATGGCCTATTCGGCCTCGTCTTAAATCCGGCCCTGCCTGGAGAGAAACTAGGGGGCCTAGTTGATGCAAGCCACCACCAAATCTTACCAAAAAAGCCAGGTGACCATCAAGGGTGGGCCAAAAGGTGTTACTTGCTTAGGGCCCCATTTCACCTTAATCGGTCTCTGATTGGTGGGATAGGTAATCACCAGCATGAATGCTAAAGCTGGCCTGGTTTTCTTACTGCTATAACATCTGCACTTTCATTTGCTGCTGCTTTGTGTACACACTGGTGCTGGAAAACTCTGACAGCTTCAAGCCTAAACAGCCAGTCCATACAAAAAAGAAAAGAAAAAGTTTTTCAGTCTGCAGTTAGATGGGAAAAGGTTACAACCTTCACCCCTGTCCTAACAGACTACAGGGAGTATTGCCAATTGATTCATTTATATAGCCTGCCACAGCATTCGATTTTTTTAAGGATTCTAACACAGCCAGCATGTGTGTACACATAACTACTAATTCTCAAACCATTTTAATCTGACCAAGGTGAGGATTGCAAACTGATGCCTCCTAATAGCCCATAAAAAAAAAAATTAGTCCAGGACTGCAAGATTTTCTACTCATTCTCCACTCTTCTCTCCTTTAGGACCAGCATAGTAACTCAGGTCCATGTGTATTGTCAGCTGCTGTGTATGTTTGCTCCAGCATCTGCAGAGCACCTACTGCACAGAGGAAAATACTTCCACCTCTATGGCTCTCCAAGTTCATGGCACACACAGTACATTTCATTTCTACTGAGGCTTTTAAAAAAATCAGCTTAGCATTTCAGATTATTGCTTTCCATCATTGAAATGTAACCCAGTTATAGAACGAATGTTATGAAAGAAATCAAAGAAATCTACAACACTGTCAACATGTACCATCATAAAAACTACAAATGGAACAGACTACAACAACCAAGCTGGAAAGCAGAGCAACAGTTTTGATTCAAAAATACAAAAACTTGAAGTGGAACTTTTGCGTGTGTGTGTGTGGGGGGGGGGGGGGGGGGGGGGGGGGGAGGGGGAGGGTGTTAACGGTTAAATTATACTGACAGAAGCTTATTGAATCTTCTTCTACCACTGGCAAGATCTCCATTTACTTGTTATCTTGTCATGGTCATAAGAAAAGTGCTTTAATAGGAGACAGCAACAAAAACCTGCTAACACTTCTATATCTCCCTTGCTATGAAAAACTCTAAAGCTAAAGTAACCTTTACTAGAGTGTCACTTCAAAGCTGCTCTTCAAGGAGTTTTCAGTGTTCAATATAGAGGTCCCACCAGTACACTCAGTGATGACATCTTTGGAACATACTTTAGGGGCGTAGATTTCTTGGCTCTCTTTGGTTGAAAGGAAGCAAAATACTGGACATCGAAACCGACCAAAATAAATGGGTGTGCAAGCCTGGAATGGTGCTGACCCATTTCTTGGCCATGTTTGCTAGTGGTTGGACAGCATGAACTGGAAACCTGTCGCTCTGGATACAGGATGCTCAGTCTACATAGGGAGTAAATGACTCTTGTATCCTGACAAGGTATTCAATATTTACAAGTCTCTGGTGGACTGGCATCCATGCTATGCCTTTTAGAAATCATGCCACAAATTAATGAAGAATTGTAGGGGAAGGGGGCTGTGTACTATATGCACATGTTTTTCAAGGATAAACGTGAGTGAAGGTATTACAGTATGCATATTAAGTGTGGTTAAAATGGGGCTCCAATCATTCATACAATTTATTTGATTTATTGATTTTCAATCGCCTTCTAAAGCCCATACATGGAAAAATTAATCCCACAAGCCAAAAATTAAAAAAAGGCCATGTATCCTCTGAGAGGATTGTACGACCCAGTTGGCCCTTCCCCTTCCCACAACCTACCATAACTGTACCCCAGGTTCCACATGGGGAGGATGGGCAAGTGGTTACTGTAGACACGCCCTCCATTCATAAGGAATGAATGTGAGGTAACTGGCAGTATGTACCACATCTCCCAGGACGGCATTTGGGTTTCCTGTAGAAGACCCCGAGCACAAGGCCGGAAGCCATCATTTCTGGAGTACTGCAGGAACTTCTACGAGTATGCGGGTTGTTTCAGAAGGGGTGGAGAGTTTATGTAAAGTAGTGAACCCTCATTTGTTAGCTAGGTTAAAAAAATGTATTTATCCTGGATACTTTACTACTACTACTAAGGGAATACTTTACAGGCTATGAGAACATTTTAGAACACCACTTTTCAAGCAGGGACTCCCACAGGCTGCAACTAGTTTTCTCTTCATACAAGTACAGATCACCAGATTTTACGGTGGCCATATAATAGTAGATGTGCCACCATATCCACCATTAGGTAGATCCCTCTCTGATCTAATCTGGTCAGAGAGGGATCTATTGCCTGCCCAGCGATTTCCAATAGATTTCAGCATGAAATCTATTGGAAACCATCCTGCCGGAGCAGTGCTTTTCAGCGCTGCTAGATTTGGGCGCAGCCGGCGCTTCCATAGACTACAATAGGAATCATTCCTATTGCAGCGCTCAGTGAGTAACGTCGCCTCCGTCAGAAGACGGAGCCGTGGTTGCTTAAAAAACACAATAATTTGGCCTCCAGCAATCGCTGGAAGTCGAATTATTTCATTCCCCCACTATCCATGGCGGCCTGGAGGGGGAATAGTAATTAAAACGGCCCGGACTTGTGCGGCAGCAGGATCAGCCATATACCGCTGTTTCCTGCGCCCAAGTCTACCGGCGCCGATTTTAAATGTACTCCATCCTGCTGCCCACCCCCTTCTCCAGTGTAAATGAGTGTTTGTGCACCCCCTGGTGAAGGCTCATATGCCACACACAGGAGCAAATCCTTGGCTCCTTCCGCTTCAGGCATCTCAGCGAACACCTGTACCATGTGACATTGAATGTAGTGATGACACGTGCTGGTGCCACTGGACGAGGCCAGGATTTGCACTGCCGGGACAAGTGATCCTTAAACACTGCACACTGTTATGGGAGGTGCGACGGCCAGAGGTCCGTCACAATATTGAATGCCGTTATTGCCGTGCACCAAACCGCACCATTGCAACCAATATTTACCATCATTTAAACAGGTTTTGGCTGGAAAGCAATTGATTGGAAAAAGATCAGGCAGCCATGTTGCAGTACAGATTCTCCTTTCATCCAATAATATTATTGGTTTCAAAGGTCGATCGCCCCACAAAATAAAATAATGTATGGGAACCTTTAGGGGGACAAGTAAAACATATTAAACCGGTTCTGAATTATAATGCACCTATACAGCATTATGGTCTCCATTTTAACCACACTCAAGAACAGGCATGCCAACACTCTGAATGGGCAATGTAGGGGTACAACACACCATGTAGAAGCTGAGAATTAATAAGATGCACAGGCATAAAACACCTTGCATGCTCGGGGACAGCTCCCGGTAGTAGGCACGCTCTGGGAAAGCTCCCGTTAGAAAGCCCCACTTCACCGTCCTATTTCCTGGCCATGCATCAGTAGCCGTGACACTCTATACATTCTAGCTACCCAAGCAGCTACAGCGCAGGCTACACCACAAATACTCCAGTCCAGCAGGGTCTTCCAGGACCTGCAACCCACTTATAAGATTTGTCAGTAAAGGGATTCATTAAGGAGGATGACCCAAAAAACTAACTACCAACCTTAGCTTACAGAATGATGTTTATAGCAGCCACATTCTTCCCTCCATTCTACCAGAGCAGCTGGGGAGAATGAAAAGAAGCCTCGGTTTGGTTAATATCAGTTGTCCTTACAAAATAGGGAGAGGGGAGGTGATGCTACAATAGTATCTCTTGTATAAAGGTGCCCTTTCCCTATACAGGGCAGTGCAGAATATTCTGCTCAAATGATTCCGCAATAAAGGAATTTCATTTACATCTTTACACACAGGCTCAACATTCACACAGGTGGATGCAGATCTGTTCTATACATACATAACATATACACAAGCATCATATTCTCGCATGACATTGTCATGAGGTGATTACATCTCCCCCGTCCTCCTCTTTGACAAGAGAAGGCGAGAGAAAAACAAAGTAACACTTTCTGTGGAAGTGCTGAGATATGTGTAAAACAATATCATGAGGGGATGAAAAGCTTTACTACAGCCCTGTGTTATCTCTCCAATCCTGTCACCGCAGAGATCCCCTTGCAGCATGGCACCGGTCAGCCTTAGTTAGTTAGGGCTCCGTTCTAAGCACGAGTATAGCCAGCCAATAGCAGAGCTTGTTTTATCTGTGTATGGGTTACTTCATTATAAACGGCTCTACAATAATCTGGCCAGGAGCCACCATTTTCTGAAGAGTTTCAGAACCAAAGACAGCAAACTTTTCATAAGCGGTCTGAGCCTTTCCTACTCTACTCTGAACAGCAAGACTATCGGTAGCCATTCGTCTAGCAATTTTGATTCACTCGACTAAGCAGTCGAATTTATTGGGCGATCAACTTCAGTGTGGTTGATCAAAAGTTGATCGACTAGTGGCCCACACACTACAAGCAATATCCTATGCACACATCGACCTGACGGATGTTGTGCCTCCATGGTATGAATGCAAAAATTGATTCAGTGATCAAATGAGATGTGAACTCTCTAGTATGAGTAAGCATAAGAGTAAGGTTTTGAGAGAAGAAGACAACAGGGGAGGGGTGGGAGGAAATAAATAGGGCTCGGTTTTGGGTAACTTTTCTTATACCGCATATTATCCAAAAGTAGATAGGAACTTAAGCCTGTCATTTTATACCAACTTCTACAGAATTTCATGTTTTGGAACCATTTGGAAAAATTCAACAGCATTTTGATTCAAATGATATGTGAACAGTAGCCGATTTCGGTACGATCGACCAATAACTTCCATCCTGTTCAATCTATTACGTTGGTTTGGTCGACTCAACAGGATATTGTCCACTTTTCATTGATCTGGCATACTGGAACACCCTTGATTCGATAAAATAATTGGATCAAATAGTCATACAGTCAAATTGCTAGTTGAATGGCCACCTTATGTCTGCTGCATCGCCACCCATTCTGCTTTAGCTCCTTCAGCTAGGCGGTTATCAGTCAAGCCATCACATTTCTAAAACAGGACTTTCAGGCTTGGTCCACATGGAAGGTTGCAAAGCATTTTTCTGAGGTGTTTAACCGAATGGTTAGGAGACGATTTATCCACTGAATGAATAAAAGTGTTATGCAGCTTCTGAAGGTTGTCTATCATCTGAAACATCTCAACACAATTCAACATTTTGTGCTATTCAAAGCACCTGCCTGGTAGGTGTTTGACAACGTTCTGTAAATGCCTGCAAAACGGCTTTCAGGAATACACTTGTAGGATTCTTCTAGATTCCTGCGAGTTTTGCCGCGCACAGCAAAACCTGCAATGCCGCACTGGCCATTATAGTCCATAGCCATTCATGGTCTTCCCCAAGATTTAAAATTGCTTCCTGCTTATTCCCACAAAATGGGGTTGATGCACTACATGTTAAGGTGCTCGTCAGCGCAAGTGAATTTTAAGTAGCGCACACTATGCACAGTCCTGTCAGTACAGCATGCGCTCTTATGCCATATGCGATCCTGTGAAGTGCCGCACAATATGTTTGTAGCGAAACTGCACTACTTCACTAGCGCGACTCCTACATGTTAATGTAGTAGTGGCCAAGCTAGTGAAGTAGAGAGGTTGTGCTACAAACACATCGCACGGCACGTCAAAGGATTAGGCGTGACCTAAGAGCGCATGCTGCGCTAACAAGATCGCTTGTTAAAGTTAACTCGTGCTGACGCGTTTCGTGAATCAACCCCAATGCACTTTCGTAATTACAATGTATCCCACCACCACAGAAAAATTGTAGAAAGAATCCAGAAAATTATGTACAGGGAAATGCGATTGCAAACCGATGAAAAAAACAGAATCAAGTGTGTTCTCTGCCTCGGGCAACTGGAATTGACTCAGAAGCAGTTACTGGTAACTGTATGCACTTTACAACCCTCTGTGAGGACCAAACCTTAGCTACAGAAGTATCTGGCTGAAAAATATAGCAGTCTGATCAATAAGCCATCAAACTGTATACTTACAAGCCTGGAGATGGGTTTTAACCTGAATCAAACCAGACTTGCAAAAATGTAACATGCTTAGTGGGCAACCCAGCTACACAGTGCATTCACCTCTTAAAATACTTGCAAAGGTACTTCTATCATAGAAAGGCCAGATTATATAGACTATCTTCCTGTACAATAATAAAATGTACATCTATATAGCAAAAGACACAAAAACAAACAAACAAAAAAAAGGTTTGCAGGGTTATCTGGTAGTCTTGCGATCAGCAAGCAGTGTCTACAATGTATTTTTATACTGTCTTGTTCACCATTAATGTTATACTGCTTTTTATCCCAAATATATAAAAAAAAATATTTTACACTTCGTAAACAGATGGTGCGGTCAGAGAAAAAAGTTCAATACATATTTGTGCCTTTCTGAGCCAAATATTCAGAATGCAACAGAGTCCGTGTTGCCCACAAAATAGGGAGCAACTTATTTTCTAGTCCAGGAGTCCTCAAACCACTGTCTGCAGGCTGCAATCCCTCCCACGTGGCTGGCCTGCCACCGACAGCCACACAATACGTGCTGCAAAGAAACTCAAGGAGCGGCAACCCCCAGGCAGCATGTTAAAGTGTACCTGAGCCAAAGCTCAAGCACAAAATCACACACTTATCGAAGAATAGGGAAGTCAGAGGCTTCCCAGACCGTCTTTTGGACCCCCCTTCCTGCACATGGTCCCCCCAAAGATTACCGATGAGAGCTTGTCAGAAATATGATTGGGGCCTCACTCCACTTCAAGCGTGAGCGCGGCAGTACTGGGCCTGCGCGAGTACGACTGTGCCGAGCCTCTCGTGCCAAAAAAGAGGAGTGCTGCCCCGATCAGCAGGAGGGCCATGGGCAGAGGCGGAGAACCAGAGGACAGCGTGGGAAGCTTTAGGAAGACCCCCTCCTTAGGTAATTATGTGTTTCTGAGTCTGAGCTTCTGGCTTCATTTGGGTCTGGACCACACCGCTTAAACAAGCATGTGGTTAGTGTGGTCAGACTTAAAGGAACTGTAGTGAAAAAAAAAAAAAAAAAATTGCTTATTTTTTTTACAATATTCCTTTAAAGATAATCTAGTCAAGAGTTTGTTTCATTGTAAAATCTTCCCTCAACCTGATTTACATCCTGAAATGTATCACTGGTGATGACATCATTAGGTCTGCCAGGTCATCTGTACGGAATGTTCATTTACAGAGAGTTTTTTGCACAGAGGAAGATATTGCTTGCTTGCCAGTTGGGAAAAGCAGTCATTTCCCACAATGCAACGAGGTTTCACAGACTGCAAACTGTCAGGACCTTTCATGACATCACACTGTGGGAGGGGTTTCACCACAATATCAGACATACAGACCCCACTGATGATCTATTTGAGAAAAGGTAAAGATTTCTCGAGGAAAAGGGGTATCAGCAACTGATTGGGATGACGTTCAATTCTGGGTTACAGTTCCCCTTAAAGTCTGTGCACCTGATCTGCATATTCATTCTGGGCCTGTGGCTGAAAGTATTGGGAGCAGAAGAACAGCAAGACAGATAATAAAAGAATAAGCTTTGTTTAAAAGAGAATAAATACATCAGCCTCCATATCCCTCTCATTACAGAGTCACTTTAAGGAGAACCCACCCCGATCCGAGCAATATCTTTCCTGTGATTTTTTTCTCCGTTAAATGCAACATCCTGATTATTGGATAAATTAAAGTCCATCTCAGCCCCAAACTGCACAAGGCAAATTGTGACAACAGCCATGTCCATTTGTCTACACATTATAAGTATTTGCTATAAACCTTTTCAATTTAAAAAATCCTTTGAGTTGCTCTGCCTTCTGAAATCAGAACAAGCTTAAAAAATACCTTAACCACTTGAGGACCCACCCTTTACCCCCCCTTAAGGACCAGCGCTGGTTTGAGTGATCTGTGCTGGGTGGGCTCTGCAGCCCCCAGCACAGATCAGGGTGCAGGCAGGGAGATCAGATTGCCCCCCTTTTTTCCCCCCTATGGGGATGATGTGCTGGGGGGGTCTGATCTCTCCTGCCTGCTGTGGGTGGCGGGGGGGGGCACCTCAAAGCCCCCCTCCGCGGCGAAATCCTCCCCCTCCCTCTCCTACCTGGCCCCCTCCTGGAGATCCGGCTGCACAGGACGCTATCCGTCCTGTGCAGCCAGTGACAGGCTGTCTCCTGTCACATGGCGGCGATCCCCGGCGATCCCCTGATTGGCCGGGGATCGCCGATCTGCCTTACGGCGCTGCTGCGCAGCAGCGCCGTACAAATGTAAACAAAGCGGATTATTTCCGCTTGTGTTTACATCTAGCCTGCGAGCCGCCATCGGCGGCCCGCAGGCTATTCACGGAGCCCCCCGCCGTGATTTGACAGGAAGCAGCCGCTCGTACGAGCGGCTGCTTCCTGATTAATTAGGCTGCAGCTGGCGACGCAGTACTGCGTCGCTGGTCCTGCAGCTGCCACTTTGCCGACGCACGTTATGAGTGTGCGGTCGGCAAGTGGTTAAAGGGAATGTCCAAGCAAAATAAAACAATGAGTTTCACTTACCTGGGACTTCTACCAGCTCCATGCAGCCATCCTGTGCCCTCGCAATCATTCATGGCTCCTCCGGTCCCCCGCTGGCAGCTTGCCGACCTCATGTCCCGCATTGCGTACATTTTTACGCATTCCCACTAGTGCAGGAACATTAACACATACATTTTTACGCATTACTGGTTCAATGCGTAAAAATGTACGCATTGAACC
The DNA here is from genome assembly GCF_040937935.1 of Hyperolius riggenbachi. Lineage (NCBI taxonomy): Eukaryota > Metazoa > Chordata > Amphibia > Anura > Hyperoliidae > Hyperolius > Hyperolius riggenbachi. The sequence goes on along the minus strand of NC_090648.1, from coordinate 114,203,229 downwards.
GGTAATGCGTAAAATGTATGTGTTAATGTTCCTGCATTAGCGGGAATGCATAAAAATGTACGCAATGGTCGGCAAGCTGCCAGCGGGGGACTGGAGCAGCAGTGAGTGACTACGAGGGCACAGGATGGCTGCATGGGGCTGGTAGAAGCCCCAGGTAAGTGAAACTCATTTTTTTATTTTGCTTGAACCTTCCCTTTAAGTCAACTGGTCATATCTTCTAAATAGTAATACCGGTAGTCATTTTTAACTTTAAATAGTTTAAAATAAACATTTATCCAAGCTGTATTCTCGCCATTTGATTATGGATACAGACAGCGCCATCTTGTGGATGGCTTGTAGACTTCTACAAATGGCCTGGGTAAGTCATGAAGAAACCCCTCTAATAGCCATGAGATCTGATTGGTGCAACCAGGTCGGAGGAGGAGGGGAGGTAATGTCACTTCTTGCTTTGCTTCATTGCTATTAAAATTTGCTTTGTTCGGTTTTGGGTTTAGTTGGGAAATCTGACATACATAAGCGCGGAAGCTATGATACTCAACTTCTGGCAGGTTTTTCACCCAATGCCATGCATTTTTTGGTGGATTATTTCTCCTTTTGTGTTGCATTGCTGCTGCATTCACCATCACTGACTTTCTGAAGTGATTGGAGATAAGAAAGCACAAAAGGTGCATAAAGACAGACAGTACAATAACTGGTCTGAGTGGCGTCAATATGAAGGACAGTGAAGTTTGAAAACTGCTGTTCTAGAGAATATTCAAAGAAAGAAACCTAACTGGTTGCTCTGGGCAACAGACATACTGTCAGTTTCCATAAATGAGCCCCAAATGTGCTTTAAACAATATTTAAAATAGAAGGGAAAAAACAAAGAAAAAAAGCTCTTATGTGAAAAAAATTAGAGATGATTGATTTGAGTTGGATATGGAGGGTAAACACTGCATACAGAAATACTGGCACCTCTCACTGCACTTTAGCAGGGGTGGCTGCGTAAACACAGAATCTGCATAAAGTTTGTATTAGCAAGCAGAATCAGGACACACCCATACACTGCTAATTAGGATACCAAAGGGAATGCATGCGCTGAGCTCTGGTCTACTGTGTGTCACATGACTGCACCACTACTGGTTTCTAGCGTAGTAGGGCCGCTTCAACTGATAGCAGGCCAGTAGCACACGCCTTACTTTATTCTGAAAGATACCCGACTGCTCAACCCCAGCACAAGCTCCAAGGTGTCCTGAAACACAGATTATGTACACCATCCGTAGCTTGCACAGGTTTAAAAGACTGCCGAAAACAGACATAACACAAAGGGGAGGGGAACAAAACTGTGTCCTGACACTAGTCTAGGCTGATGATCTAATCAGTAAAGAATCATTAAGGCAAATATGCATATCCAATTATCACATAAGCAAAAATAAATATTACACGTAAAGAATCTGCTGCACCGGTAAACCATAAAAAAAAAAATGTATACAATGGATCAGGGCTGTGCAAATAACAACATAAATAAATGCACATCTACATCAGAAGTCAACTCCATAGATATGGCTGATGGATTAGAAGAGAGCACCATCTAGTGGACATACTGGCCTCTACATGTAAAACGAAAATAAACCAGCCTGTCCCTGCAGCTTCAATCAACTTGTGCAATGACAGGATGGGAAGGACAGGGGAAAAGCCAATGGCCTAAGCAGTAACCACTGTACACTAGAACTGTACACTAGAAATCTGAAGGGGGGCAGCGGAAACCAAGGACCAGGGAAATAATGAAGAATTGCAGAACTGAGACAGAGGGTGACCACCAGAACGTGCCCGTCAGTAGGCACTGTACCCGTGTTTTCACGCAGTGTTGAGTTAACCACTACTATGTCAGAAAAGGCAGCCATGCGGATTCCAAGGGGGGAGGGGAATAACAGAGGATTATGGGAATCAGGCGGAAGACATATTGCTTGAAAGAGTACTAGGGGTTGAAGGCAAGAGGGAGAGGGCAAGGGACAACACTGCATTAGAGGCACAAGATTAACAAGGAGATGATAAGGTGTCTAAGCCCACAGAACACCCTGTGTCTCAGACCTGGAATCTCCTCATAGAAGGTCATAAAATACTTAACAAAATTCTCTGGTTCAAGGCTTGGTAAACCTGGCAAGAGAATGCGGAGACAAATGACAAGACATGAGTGTGGATAGAGAGGCTGGGGTTATACTGTAGGCTCGGACTCTTCCTCTGCTTGCCGACTTCTGCTGTTCTTCCGTAGAGCCTTCCACTGGTAGCCTGCAAACGTGGGGCTGATGGGAAGGTAACTGAAACACTTGTACTTTCGGAGAAAGTTCATGCCAAAAGGAAAGTCATAGGACTCCATTCCTTCCATAGCAGCTGCTCCTTTGCCCACCCCACGTTTCCACTTTTTGATGCCCCTTTCTTCAGGTGTACCTGGGAGGAAACACACAAGATAGTCAAACAGAGGACTTCAAAATGTAACTTTAGAGTTATTCATAGTTCTTCACAGTTCATTTTCTGGAAATCTGCACCGTGAAAAATCTGAAAGCTGCCACTGCCGATCTAAAAAGCAGCTTGCCTGGCCCTCATAGTCACAGTTCCCCAACCCTGTCCTCAAGGCCCACCAACAGTACATGTTTGGCAAAAAACCACAAACATGCACAGGTGGGGTAATTAGCATCTCAGCAGAGCTGATTAACTACCTCTGTGGATTTCCACAAAACATGCACTGTTGGTGGGCCTTGAGGACAGGGTTGGGGAACACTGTTCATAGTGATCTTTTAGCTTCTGCAGTCCATGGAGCCAGACAGAAGTAAGAATACTTGGTCTATGTTGGTTCTGAGTCAGTGGTTCAATACTATAGACAACTAGCAGACCCAAGCCCGTTTAATAACGGGCTCTAGGTCTGTGCTTCTCGCTGCCCCCGCCGCATGTTAGTGCGCACGCACACCCAGCCGCCTGCTCACATGCCTGCCCGGCTCCCTGGCCCCGTCCACCTGTCTGTGAGGCTGGGTCCGAGCTGCGCACATGCGCAGTAGCAAAAAAGCATGGACCAGCTACACAGAGACAGGAGAACCACGCAGTGACACAGACATTTTATAGACAACTAGTTGACCCAAGCCTTTTCAAAAACGGGCTCTAGGTCTGTTTTTTTTTTTTCCTAACTCTGCGCAGCTCGTGTGTGCGCGCATCCGTCCGCCTCACTAGCCCCGTCCCAACTGCTGTCCTGGTCCATGCTGCGCACATGCGCAGTAGCAAAAAGCACAGACTCCGCTACACAGGGACAGCGTGACGCAGGGACACAGGGGTTTTATTATAGAGGAAAAGTCAGGATGGCTGTCAAGCAACTAGCATTTTTTTTAAAGCACTCTGCAATTGCAGCCGTCAGTTCTCTCAGTATAGGTAGTTTGTTTTTAAAAACCAGCTTATTATTTCGTTGTAGGCATATTTATTGCAGCAAGTGTTAGTATGACAGATTATTTCAGAGTTTCTTTGGGCAAAACACAAACCTGTTTTCCTTTATGAGTATTCAGCTGACAGCTGCCCACTGCTAAACAACAATTGTGGGAGTATATGGGTGTTTAGAGCACACCTATTTGACTGTTTGCTGGCTCCTATATGATGTCTGATGATTTCAGGGGCAGGGCCTAGACATGCCACACCTTAACCAGGCATATTCTCAAATACACTTTTAGCTGGTTATAAAAACGAGATAGCACCTTGCTTTGCATTTATCCAGTGCTCAGTATATACAAGAGAAGAGAGGGAGAAGAGGGGAGAAGGTGTTGGGGGTAAAGGTGTGTAGGGGTGTGTGTTTGATCAACCACACAGGGTTGGGATTTGAATCAAAGGAGGGAAACCCATGCTAATTTCACAGGGGGGTCCTGAGGGTTGTTGTTGCACCCAGACTTGCCACATACAATGGCAAGTAGCCATTTGGCCCGTAGGCCGTGAATTTGTCACCTGTGGCTTAAAACAAGGCTAAGAATCTGTTGAAAGCAATTCATGGTCTGGAAAGCCTGGAAAAAGCTAGACACTGACTTTCGGCTTTGCCCAAAACTGAAATCACCTCTGAAAGATAGGAAGTTTTGCACCGTTGATGAGATTCAGGAAAATCCAACGAGGCAGCTAATGACGATTCCAATAAAGGATTTGGCAGAGTGAACAGTAGAAGAGATGCTGAGAGAGCTGAGTGAGGAGCCAGGGTGCAGGGAATGGAGCAGAGATGGCATTGTCCTCCGTACAAGGTTTCTTGTATCTTGTTAAGTGAATGTATCTATTTGTTTTACTTGTTTGATACTTTCCTGACAACCCTCATATCCCTGTCTATGAATGGATTAAGCCATGGTTTTTTTTTTCACTCTACAATGAGGCTTCCTCTCCCCAGCAGGTACTCACCAGGAATAGTGTTGTCCAATATGAACGCTGTGGAGCCTCCCACAAACATGGCTGTTGTAAGCAGAACATTTAATACCTGGTCAATCTCCACAATACCTGAAAGAGAAAGGATGTTATACAAGATTACTGTACTTCCACAGACAACTGTTATCATTTCAGCAGTACAATGTATAGGGAAGACTGTATGAGATAGCATAACACTATGAAGTAACATACTGCCTGATGACACACAAAGATGTCCACCTTCCTGTATTTGTCTTGTTTCATTGGAACCAAAAGAGCAATGAAAGGTTTCACTTACAACCAGGACTATGAGTGGGTACAAAAAAATCATTCGACTCCTGAGTTTATTAAACTACTGACTCCAGGTACCAAAAATTGCTCTGACTCGGACTCCTCAGCCTTGCCTACAACACCATTGCCTGGATAAATCTGCTGTTCTAGACATTATGCTCAAGGAATTACTACTACAGGGCATTGTGCAGAGGACCTCAAAGAGTCATCAAAAGCAGGCGTTTAAGATATGAAATGCTAACAACAGTAATACTAGAACCATTAACGCATGACTCTGCTGTAAAACACTGCCTGACTGCAGCCCTCCCTGACTGGAATCAGATTAATCCCATGCAGACAAATATAATCATTTAGCAGGAAAAAGTATCAGTCGAAACAGTGCCGTAAATACATCTGCTACATTTCTTTGAATTGCGCATGTGTTTTAACACTCCCAGGAAGAAGAAAAACTACCCATTCCACAGGACAGAGAGCCCGAAACATTGAAGTGATAAATGGCATGGCAAAATACAAACAACTTTCCTTCAGAGGTAAGATTACATCGGTGCACTAGATAAAATGTGGTGATTCAAGTTACAGTCTTACTAATGTCCATTCATGAGAATCTGAGGTTTATACACACCTGTCACCAACGGGTTCTGCTTTAAATAGCTGGGGAGCATCAGACCAAAGAAAATTGAAAAACCGAGGACAAAGAGGTTGCGTGACGAGTTCAAATCCACAAACTGAAGATTGGAGAGGCCCACCGCAGTGATCATTCCTGTGCAGAAAAAAAAAAAAGAAATCCAGTCTAAGCATTGTACATTTAGTGGCTGGAGTCCATGGGCTAGACTCCTTAACACTGCTATTGCCTACTGAGCGCACCCTAGTGGCTGCAGCTCAAGCCCTTTGAGTCAGACAGTAGAAAAACGCAATATACGGGTGAAACTCAAAACATTTGAAAATTGTGGAAGAGTCTATTTATTTCAGCAAATCAACTTTGACCCCCTCCCAACCGCCCATTGACGGTGGGAGGGTGGCAGCTACAGGACCACCCAATGCTAATTGGTGTCAGGTCCTGTAGGCACGCATTCCCCGCTGAGTTATGCAGCCGAGATGAGTAAAGTTCGTGAGTAAAGCTGCGATCGGAGCTGGCAGGCTGTTAGGGGGGGAAACCTGTAATTTTCTTTTGTACAATGCTGCAATCTAATGCAGCGCTGTACAGGGGACAGCTGTCACTTGGCTGTCCCCAGGAGAGGCTCACAATCTTATCCCTCTCAAAGGCTGATGCCTATGAGAGGTGATTCTAGTGGTGGATCTCGGGGGGGAAGGAGGAAATAAAAAAAAAAAAAATAGTGTTTTTATTTAAAATAACAAAAAAATTAATAAGAAAAAAAAAACATATGGCAGCAGCAATCAGAGCCCAACAACAGGAAAGCTCTGTTGGTGGGCAGAAAAGGAGGCAAGAATCATTTGGGTGCCAAGTTGTACAGCTGAGTAATAAACTGTTAAAGTTGTGCAGTGCAGAATTGTAAAAAAAAAAAAAAAAAAAAAAAAAAGCTTGGTCACTGGGGGGGGGGGGGGGGGGGGTTGTAAAGGTTCATACACACCTACCAACTATCTGTCCAACTATAAACCAAACTTGTCTGTTAAGCACCATACAACTTTTGTTGTGAAACAAGTTAAAACAACTAAAAAAAAAGTAATGTATGAGTGAACAGAGGTGCCCGCAGGATAAAAGGTTCTAAAAGGCTTAAAATCCCTCAGGAGGTGGTGGTGGACTCGCCTCCCAGAAGCAGACAAGATACCGTCAGTTTTATGACAACAGGTTTATAAATATACTCCAAAACAAACAGTGCAACGCGTTTCACGGGTATGTTCCCGCTTCCTCAGGCAATAAACAGATAGGAGTACACTGTATAGTCTCAAGGTCACGATTACATACAGACCCCCCTGATGATCTATTTGATAAAAAGACAGAGGCACTAATCGTGACCTTGAGACTATACTGTGTACCCCTATCGGTTTATTGCCTGAGGAAGCGGGAACATACCCGTGAAACGCGTTGCATTGTTGGTTTTGGAGTATATTAATAAACCTGTTGTCATAAAACTGATGGTATCTTGTCTGCTTCGGGGAGGAGAGTCCACCACCACCTCCTGAGGGATTTTAAGCCTTTTAGAACCTTTTATCCTGCTGGCGCCTCTGTTCACTCTTACATTATCAATAACCACCCCTGGTGGAGGGGTGTTGCCCCTTATTTCCTTATCTACAGAGAGCGACTTTTAATCCTGATTGAGGACAGGTCTAATCTCCTCACCTGCCTATACAGTGGTTACCTAGGAGGTAACCCACGTTTGTGAGTATATACATTATATACTTTTCATTTCCAACCCCTTGCTTTGCATACTACACTATATTGGGCTCTCGGTATTTCTTTTGTCTTTAACTAAAAAAAAGTATTTTGCTATTGTTCAAAAAGCTGATAAGACTGATAAGAAGTCAATCCAACTGTTGGATTGACTTCTTATCAGTCTTATCAGCTTTTTGAACAATAGCAAAATACTTTTTTTTAGTTGTTTCAACTTGTTTCAGAACAAAAGCTGTTTGACAAGCCTCAAGTGGTTAAAGCTAAAACTAATCTATGAAATAGGAACCCTTTGTAGGAGTTGGATTAATTAGCTGATTACAGTGTAAAACTTTGAGCCTAGAATATTAAACATTTTCACAATATTCTAATGGTATGAGATTTTGATTTTGGGGTTCTCATAAGCTGTAAGCCATAATCATCAAAACTATAACAAATAAAGGCTTGAAGTATCTCGCTTTGCATGTAATGAGCATATTTCAAATATTAGTTCCACCTTTTAAGTTGAATTACTGAAATAAATGGAAGTTTAAACAATATTCTAATTTTTTTCAGTTTCACCAGTAAATGTTATTTGTCTTGCCTACATCTTCACCCAATAATGGCTACAGCCAAATTCAGGATTACTTAAAGCTCAACTAAACTCGAAATGGACCAAGGTAAATTCTCAGTGCAATCATGCCAGTTAGTGAAAATGTAACATTGTTTTGTGAATATCTCCCATGGTTTCTACTGTAATGAAGGAATGCTAGGAAATGTAGCCTGGCAACTATAATTCTGCATACTTCAGGTATCAGCATGGATGCATCTGACTGACCTGCGCAGCATCTGCATCTCGGGAAGAGAGGAAGCAAGATGTACTGAAGGCTCATGCCAAAGGTATTCTGTTTCCACCTTTGTTATATTCATTCATCATCCTGAGCACAGGAAAAAGCAATGACTTACCAAACAAGGTGCAAAACAAGGCTCCAAGGACCGGATCTGGCAGAGAGGCAAAGAGGGCACTGAACTTCCCAATCATGCCCAGCAGTATCATGAAGGCAGCACCATACTGAATGACCCGGCGACTGGCAACCTGGGAACAGGCAATGAATACACACAAATATCACAAACACTTGCTATTTTTGAAGTTCCAGCATATTACAATGGTACCATAGCTGCGGGGGTTTACAGCTAGCATCTGCGCTTTAAGAGGAACTTTAGCATAAAAAAAAAAATAATACATTGCAAAGTGAGAAGTTAAAAAATAAAAGAGAGACCAAGAAATGATTGATATTCGCCATGTAATTTGCTCATATTGTTTGATCCACAATCAGCCTGCACATAATTATCTTTACTGCTGGAAGACATGAAAAAAAAAAAAAAGCCAGACAGTACCGTTATCTATAGCCCCACCCCCTAAAAATGCAACAGCCTAATGCTGGGTACCCACCATACAATTTCCTGATAGATTTATTGTCAGATCAATTATTTCCAAAAGGTCGATTTTCAAGAAGTAAATGGAAAATCGATCGGAAAACAGATCAGACCTGTCGGAATTAATCAATCTGACGGTAAATCTGTCAGAAAATTGTATGGTGTGTACCTAGCATAAAAGGTTGTTGTTTTTTCAATAGATATACTTATTCACAGAGGAAGATATTGGCTGCTTGGCAGTTGGGAAAAAAACAATTATTTCCGCATTGCACCAAGGTACAAAGACAGGAAGTTGTCAGGACCTAGGTCCTGACATCACACTGTGGGAGGGAGTTTAACCATATCAGCCATACAGACCCCCCTGATGATCTATTTGATAAAAAGGTATCATTGGATAGGAACGAAGTTCAATCGTTGGTTACAGTTCCTCTTTAATTAAAGTAATTGGGAATCGTGAAAAAAAAAAACCACGGATACACATCTAAGGAGAGGGAAGGCTCTGGGTCCTATATAGAGCCTTCCCTCTCCTCTCCCGCTGCCCTCGTTGCAGCAGTGGCACCTCCATTTGGATCCCCCGCCAAGGGGGACTTTGGAAGTCTTCAGGAGCAGAGTCCTCCCGAAGACAGGTGGCTCCATACTGCGCATGCGCGAGTGCGTGAGAGAGGGCGCTCACATGTGCGCAGTATGGAGCGGCCCGTCTTCGGGAGGACTCGGGCTCTCAAAGACTTCCGAAGCCTCCTTTGGCGGCGGAGAGAGCAGTATTTGACCAAATTGTTAGAATACTCCTATGGAGGAGCCAGTGCTAGAACAGGGACTGAGAGAGGAGAAGGAGGAAGGCTCTGTAGGACGCAGAGCCTTCCCTCTCCTTAGGCAAATCTCTGGCTTATTTTTTTTAGAAGCGGTTCCCATTCACTTTAAGGATTCCATACATGATACAATCAAGTCATTGATTTCCCCCATTTTTTTCCGTAAAAAAAAACAAAACACTTCTTTTATTGATAAAAATTTTACATTTTTCCATTTTTTTCCCGATAAAGATCTCATCAGATATGTAAGAAAAATCATAATATGTGTGTGTGTGTGTGTGTGTGTGTCTATATATATATATATATATATATATATATATATATATATATATATATATATTTATATTTATATATATATATATATATATATTTATATATATATATATATATATATATATATATCCCTACCCTAACCTCTCATGTCCCTACTTCTCCCTCTAGATCAGTGATGGCTAACCTTGGCACTACAGCTGTGCTGGAACTACAAGTCCCATGAGACATTGCAATACTCTGACAGCTCTAAGCATAACTTGGGGGGCAGAGGGATGATGGGATTTGTAGTTTTGTCACAGCTGGAGTGCCAAGGTTAGCCATCACTGCTCTAGATTGTAAGCCTTTGGGCAGGGACCTCCTCCTCTTGTGTCCTACCTGATTATGCACCTTCATAACTGTAAACCCATCCTATGCATTTGAGTGAACCTAACTTGCCTAATCTCCATGCTCCATCCAGTGACTGACTAAGCATTACCTTGTTCTCATACTGTGCTGTTTGATCTGGTTTTCTTCTATCCCTGTATTGTCATATTGCTGTTTGTCACCCCTAAATATTGTCTGTAACCTAAATTAATGTCCAGCGCTACGTAATATGTTGGCGCTTTATAAATACAATAAATAATAAAATGTATATACAGTGGGTTGCAAAAGTATTCGGCCCCCTTGAAGTTTTCCACATTTTGTCATATTACTGCCACAAACATGAATCAATTTTATTGGAATTCCACATGAAAGACCAACACAAAGTGGTGTACACAAGAGAAGTGGAACGAAAATCATACATGATTCCAAACATTTTTTTACAAATAAATAACTGCAAAGTGGTGTGTGCATAATTATTCGGCCCCCTTTGGTCTGAGTGCAGTCAGTTGCCTATAGACATTGCCTGATGAGTGCTAATGACTAAATAGAGTGCACCTGTGTGTAATCTAATGTCAGGACAAATACAGCTGCTCTGTGACGACCTCAGAGGTTGTCTAATGGCCCATACTCACGGGCTACAATTGTCGCCGCAACACGCGGCGCGCGCATGTTGTGGCGACAGGTCGCCCGTGAGTATACGGCGTTGCACGGGCGCGCACCCCGAACTGTCGCTCGTCGCTGATGTCGCCAGGCGATTGAACCGCTCAATCGCCTGGCGACAGTCGCCGCCGCAACTCCGCCGCAACTGTCGCTAGTCCGCGTGAGTACGCGGACTAGCGACAGCAACAAGATAGGAAAACATTGGGCTTCCGGCGGGGGGAGGGGCGACAGCTTCCGCCGCATCAGTTGCCAGGTCCCTCTGCAGTGTGTATGCTCACGTGTGCTGGCGACAGGCCAAAACAGTTGCCCGTGAGTATGGGCCATAAGAGAATAGTGGGAGCAGCAACACCGTGAAGTCCAAAGAACACACCAGACAGGTTAGGGATCAAGTTATTGAGAAATTTAAAGCAGGCTTAGGCTACAAAAAGATTTCCAAAGCCTTGACCATCCCACGGAGCACTGTTCAAGCGATCATTGAGAAATGGAAGGAGTATGGCAATAATAGCAAAAAGAAAAATTCCAAGAGAGGCTGGCACCCAAGAGGCTGCTGCACAGTACCTTGATTTTCCGAAGCTGTCTTGGTGCTCACAGCATAAACATCAATACTGGTAATGGGAAGAAAACCAGCACTGGGCACTCAAGCTGATGCTTAAGGTTTATTTACCACAGGTACAAACAGACATTGCAGGCATAGGGAGAAAAAAGAAAAGTCTAACCGCCGTTTCACGAGCCTATAGCTAGCTTCCTCAGAGACCTCAGAGACTCTGAGGAAGCTAGCTATCGGCTCGTGAAACGGCTGTTAGACTTTTCTTTTTTCTCCCTATGCCTGCAATGTCTGTTTGTACCTGTGGTAAATAAACCTTAAGCATCGGAAGGAGTATGGCACAACTGTAAACCTACCAAGACAAGGCCATCCACCTAAACTCACAGGCCGAACAAGGAGAGCGCTGATCATAAATCCAGTCAAGAGGCCCATGGTGACTCTGGACGAGCTGCAGAGATCTACAGCTCAGGTGGGAGACTCTGTCCATAGGACAACTATTAGTCGTGCACTGTACAAAGTTGGCCTTTATGGAAGAGTGGCAAGAAGAAAGGCATTGTTAACAGAAAGCATAAGAAGTCCCATTTGCAGTTTGCCACAAGCCATGTGGGGGACACAGCAAACATGTGGAAGAAGGTGCTCTGGTCAGATGAGACCAAAATGGAACTTTTTGGCCAAAATGCAAAACGCTATGTGTGGCAGAAAACTAACACTGCACATCACTCTGAACACACCATCCCCACTGTCAAATATGAAAAAATCTATTAACCCTTCGCACACTCACATGCAAATATTCAAACAATTGCATTCACAGATTCACTCATCCAGGCACAACTGTTATCCCTACAGCTAAATTAAAAGCCAGGGTTTTAGTTCACAGAAGAATGCATTCTTATGCTTAATCACCTATACTGCGCAGAAGTACCCAGGTAAACATACTACATACTACAACTAGAGGCGATGTGCCTGGATATATGTATGTTTATTCTTATCATTGACCCCTGTGGCTAGGGTCCAATTCGGTGCACTCCCCCCTTCCCCTGTATGTTTGTCAGCATGCAGACAGCTTATGCTGGTGTATGCGCATAGTGCACATGGACACATAACATTAGCTCCCTTGTGCGATTGGTAAGATGCACTTGTCTTTCCCAGGAGAGGAAGTTAGGATGTGTGCTCCTAATCCATTGATAGGTTTGATGCAATGAATGTGTTTGCATGTCTGCACTATGCATGTTACAGGGCCAGAGTTAGGACACCTATGTTTACCTGGGTACTTCTGCGCAGTATAGGTGATTAAGCATAAGAATGCATTCTTCTGTGAACTAAAACCCTGGCTTTTAATTTAGCTGTAGGGATAACAGTTGTGCCTGGATGAGTGAATCTGTGAATGCAATTGTTTGAACATTTGCATGTGAGTGTGCGAAGGGTTAATAGATTTTGCTGTTTTCTAGCCACACCCCCTTCAGCACCTCCCTTTCCCTAATAATTTATTTAATGTCCTAACTAGAGGCGATGTGCCTGGATATATGTATGTTTATTCACTGTCAAATATGGTGGTGGCAGCATCATGCTCGGGGGGTGCATCTCTTCAGCAGGGACAGGGAAGCTGGTCAGAGTTGATGGGAAGATGGATGGAGCCAAATACAGGGCAAACTTGGAAGAAAACCTCTTGGAGACTGCAAAAGACTTGAGAGTGGGACGGAGGTTCACCTTCCAGCAGGACAATGACCCTAAACATAAAGCCAGGGCAACAATGGAATGGTTTAAAACAAAACATATCTATGTGTTAGCATGGCCCAGTCAAAGTCCAGATCTAAATCCAATCGAGAATCTGTGGCAAGATCTGAAAACTGTTGTTCACAAACGCTGTCCATCTAATCTGACTGAGCTGGAGCTGTTTTGCAAAGAAGAATGGGCAAGGATTTCAGTCTCTAGATGTGCAAAGCGGGTAGAGACATACCCTAAAAGACTGGCAGCTGTAATTGCAGCAAAAGGTGGTTCTACAAAGGATTGACTCAGGGAGATGAATAATTACGCACACCCCACTTTGAAGTTTTTTTATTTGTAAAAAACGTTTGGTATCAAGTATGATTTTCGTTCCACTTACCATGTGTACACAACTTTGTGTTGGTCTTTCATGTGGAATTCCAATAAAATTGATGCATGTTTGTGGCAGTAATATGGCAAAATGTGGAAAACTTCAAGGGGGCCGAATACTTTTGTGTGTGTGTGTGTGTGTGTTAGTGTTATTCGATCATCTGTTTTCGATGCATCATATTTTTGGAAAAACTGATGATAGGTGTATGGTCTATTGGTTTTATTTTTCTGATTATTGGATCAAGTGGTAAAATCAATTAGATTTCTCTCGTTGAAAAAAAAAGATCTAAAAAATGTAATAGAGCATGGCCATCTTTAGGTATACTATCATAGTTTTATTTATTGCCACCAGGTGTGTTATAAACTTAAAGTTAACCTGTGACTTTCAAAAAAAAAAAAAAAATACAGATAAATAAAAATCAGATATCGGAAAAGGTGTGCCTAAAAAGGCTTCCCCCATGCTTGTACATTAGCCTGCTCCTGCACTGGGACCTTGAAGAGTGGCCTCCGTGCACATGTGCACCAGCAAAAATAGTTGAGCCTGATTGGGTCTTGCTCAGTAGCGCGTACCCGACCCAACATGGCTTTCTCCAAAGAAAGCAGAGCAGGACAGTGGTAGAGCGCCTGTGGGAACTAGGAAGGGTCCCAGCGCTGGAAAGGTGGGATGAGTATCCAGAGGCTTCCCCCTCCGAAGAATACCCCTATTTCTTGCTATAGGTACACAACCAGGGGTGTCGAACTCAAATATAAAGTGGGCCGAAATTGAGCTCTGGAACCAAGTCATGGGCCGACCTCAATGTCTAGAGGCCACCTCTCTCCCTTATATAAAAGTTCACTGTTGTCTCATTGCCCTCCCCCTTCATCCCCTATACAGGTCCATGATGTTTAGTGGTCCTCTCATCTATACAATTCTCTGTTTAGTGCACCCCTCCCTTCCCTATACAGTTTCCTGGTGTCTAGTAGCCCCCTTCTTTCCCTCTCCTACACAGCTCCCTGGTATCTAGTTCTGCCCCCTCCCCATATGGCTTCCCTTGTGATCCAGGGCTTGCCCTCCAATACAGCTTCTCTGGTGGTCTAGAGTGGGCCAAACATAATGCAAAGTGGGGAAACCATCTGAGGGCCAAATGTGATGGCTCAGAGGGCCAGATTTGAAGTTTGACATGTATGCCTTAAACAAAACAACACCAGCAACATTTTCCCTCTCCCTTTGAAGTAATTATTAAGAGAAAATAATAAGATGACTGTCAAACTAGATTTTCAGGAATAAACACTGAATTACATTTCCCCTAATGTAAAACTGTCCTCCATAATACAACACAAGGTCTTTCATTGAACCAGTGCTGAGCAATCCTGCAAAGCTTGGAATAAACATGTATGTGTTGTGGACAACTTACCTTTGTTATACCCAGAACGCCAATATTGGGACTGGAAGATGTTGATCCATTCCCAGTGCCAAACACCCCATCCATAACACAGGACAGGCCTTCAATGAAAATCCCCCTGAAAAAGAACGTCAGGTATGTGCAACATTAAGTGCCTTGCAGGAAAAGTCTCCACAGAATAAGTTTAGCTGGCAGCTCAGATTTACAGAGTAAAAAAACAGCTTTGATATGAATGAACAATTACGTTTCACTTCGGCATTCAGTGAATACTTAACTGCCAAGACAGCTTAGTTTCTCTGATGGTCATGTGGTGCGAGCCATCGCTATCTTCCTATTCGGGGTGGGAATTAAAGTGAATGGACAAATTATTTGCACAGGGTAAATAGTGCATACTTGCCAAAATTAATAAAGCCCACCAGCTTTTTTTTACCCCCCAAATAATGTTCATATGACCTGTGCCTAACTGGGTGTACCCGTCTTTGTAAACAATCCCCCGCACTCTAGCAGCTTCAGTATATAGTTAGGCTACGTTCACAATGGTGTATTGGGGTGCGGCATAACGGCCGCATTAATAAACGGCTGGCTGCAATGCAATGGTCACAGTATGGCGGGTGTGTTACAATACAACGGTGTGTGACATCCCAATGCACTGCGGTACCCCAAAACGTATGCATTAACGGTGCGATGTAACACGCAGTGCTGTTTTCTCATTCTGCTGCATTCCCGCAACTCTCAATGTGAACGTAGCCTCATAAGAAGCTAAAATGGAATAGCATGGAATAGCAGGTAATCAGCCTGATGAAGGGGGCTCGCCAAATTTGGCCATTAGAAGTTGCCATTTTATCCAAAGTGCGATTTGTTAATGTGTGATGTGTAGTTTTGAAATAAAATTGCCTTAGCCAAGTGACACCTGCCAGTTATCTGCAAGTCTCAGTTTCTTTCTTGCGATGCTGTTTTTGGCTCATTAAAGTTAATCCTTAGTGAGCATGTTCTCCCCAAAGTCAAGGATACGCTGCCAAATGTTCACTGAACGTGGAGCATATGGATCTCACGGCAAATCACATTGGCTTATGCCCTTTCTTCTTTTTAAAGTTTTCCTTTTTTGTGACAGTATTGATCATTGTGACACCACCCCCTTACCCTCATTATTCTGTGGACCCCGGAGACCGGCCAATCTGCCCTTCCCTTTCTCTAACATGTTTTGCCCCCCCTTCACGCTTTCCCAACACAACCTCATCTTTATGTATGTATAAGTTAGTTGGCTCAAATGGAGGAAGTGTGCACCAACCTTGAGCCACCCCATGTGCTGACTAACGCTGTCATGCACAGTTTTTATATTCTCGCCTTAATTCGTCATACTTCACCAATTAGAATTTTCTCTTTTGTTTCACGTTTGCCCCTGCGTGGTTTCCTCTGGTGAAATTGCTTTTTATTCGATTTTGCTCTTTTCTCATCAATAAAAACCTTTTTTGAAACTAGAGATAAAATAAACTACCTACTTTTCCTCAAATTTTCACAGGCTAGAAGAATTTAATAGGAAGCTCATATTCGCAAAATTGTAAATATTTCAGGAAACAACAACAAAAAAACCAAACGCACCTGTTAATGGCATGGATTGGAGGAGGCGGGGCACAGGAGAGGCGAGCGCAGGCATAGTAATCCCCAATAGATTCAATAATACTTGATACTACAGCACTTAGCATTCCAATGACCCCGGCAGCGGACACAGTGGGAAGGCCCCACTGAACTGCGTAGGAGAAAACACATGGATCAGTCGTGATGTCCAAGAGGTTCTGTTCATGCAAGGTCACTCAACCAAGAGATCACACATACTTACAAAATGAATGTGGTCAAAACACTTTGAGTCATTATTATGTTAACAGTGCCTACTGGCACCAAAATCACACTGCAATGCCATGTAACAATGACAGTCATTTTTTAAGGCCCTTTCACCTACAAATTAATATGCAATAAATCCACCAGCATCCTGGACAATAAAAGAAGACAAATGCCCATGGCCTAGAGAGACCTGAGCTGTTACATCAGCAAAGCAGCATGGGAATATCACGTACAGAAGAGTTTATAGCAGCATGATTACTTACTGGAATTTTCTATACATGGGACTGGTTAATATTCCATCAGCATTAACAGCTGGGAAATTTTTGTTACGTTAAAGCTAAACAAACACAAAACTGATTTTTACATTAAAGTTGTTTTTTTCTCTGCCTGATATAATCAGCTTAAATTCATAACTCAAAAGGTTCCTATCGATGATACAATCTTACCACATCAATGTCATATCAGGGAACAAAGTATTATCATTCAGTTTACTGTTTTCCTGCATAGATTTGGTAAGCTTGTACAAGCAAGATTGTATGGTGGATAGGCACCAATATATAGATCTGACACAGTATGGAAATAACCAGAGCTCCTCTACACCTAGTATTGTATAAGGTTAAATCTGTCCCCTTAAAGGACACCTCAACTGAGGGGATGTGAGGACTGTCATATTTATTTCATTTTAAACAATACCAGTTGCCTGGCTATCCTGCTGATCCTCTGCCTCTAATACTTTTAGCCATAGACCCTGGACAAGCATGCAGCAATTCAGGGGTTTCTGACATTATTGTCAGATCTGACAAGATTAGCTGCATGCTTGTTTCTGGTGTTATTTAGACACTACCGCAGCCAACTAGACCAGCAGGGCTGACAGGCAACTGGTATCTGGTATTGTTTAAAAGGGAAAAAATATGGTAGCCTACTTTTCTTTCTCGCTTCAGTGGCCCTTTAAAGCGAACAATTAATGAACAACAAAGGATGTTACAGTAGAGCCATTCTAGAGGGCCTTTAAGCTTGTTTTTGAGTTGAATTTGTATGTTGGAACACTGTGCCTTCCTGTGCCCTCTAGTGTACCACTACTGTGCTACCCTGTGTCTCCCATGTTGTTTACTCCCCACCTAAAATGTCCCACTCAGCTTTGACACACCCTCAGTCTTCTCCTCCTACAATGTGGAATTGACATAATTACAACGGGCATTCTGTTTGTATTGGCAGGTTGTTTGTAACTAAGGGCATATGTAACCCGGGGACTCCCAGTACAGAACAGTGTGTGGAAAGCCCAGCATGACTGTAGGAAGAATGGCCCACCCACTGTCTTTTTCTGCAAGGTGAGGTATACACAACAACCCTTTGCTCACAAACTCACAATGGCTCATCAATGGCAATAACTGGGCAGAAATACGTTTCTTTTACGGATACTTATAATAATAATAAAGCTAACAGCACTTTGATTGCTGTATGTAAAAGTTCTTATATGTACAAATGAGTGTGCAAAGGGTTAGTAGTTATAAGTAATTTTACTGCATAGCAAGGAAATGAACAGCGCTACTTAAAAACAGATGAGTGCCTACCTGCAAAAGAGTGCAAGCCCCACTTATGGGATAAAATACACACCTAGCATACACATGACCTGTCTACCACTGGAGGATGTTGGTTTCCTGTAACAGCTTTTAATTCATTTTTGGTCAGCCGCTCCCACTTAACAGCTTTGCTTTTGGTGTATATGCAGAGCCTCTGTTTGGGTTCAAGGTGCGTTTGCAGTCTCTGGGGGGGCTCAGCGCATCTCTGATCGGAGGCCATTCGGAGGCGCCTGGTGATGCGCTGATCCCACTTTTTGCGCAAGTAATTTTACTGGGTCACACCACTTCAGCACCTCCCACAATCCAGCCTCAAGGCCAGTGAGTTTGGTTTTGTTTGTGTGGGAGTCCAATTGACCAGCCTAACGGCCTATTTCCAAATCGGGCGTGGCACCCTTGCTGCTGTGAAGTCACAGTTTAATCAAAATCACATAGCCATGCAATTCAGACGGCAAGCTCCGGATGCAGGGAAATGCTGCTTATTTCACACAATGAAAACTGGCACTATATACATTTATTTATTTACTAGGCATAAGCCTGCCTCATTTAAAACGGGCGCTAGGACTCAGCCGCGACCCCCCTCACCACCACCTTTCCCATGCCGCGCTCCCCCTGCACCTGTCCTCCTGCTCTCCAACGTCCACCCACGTGTTACACATGCGCAGTAGCGCAAACACGCGGACACAGGGACAGGAGAGGACACAGGGATTTCATTATAGAGGATTGTATATACATGAGGTAGTTTGCAGATATTCAGGCACATCTAAATGCTGGAGGATCCTCCTTACAATATATCCTTCCCCCAACCATCATGCCCATACTATTGAGTCATCTATGCTTATGCCTATGGAAGAGGTAGTGGGACAGAGACGACAGACACTACTCGTGCTAATGCCCAGGAGTGCAGCCAAAATAAACTCAAATCTCTTGTATGACAAAGCTGAGTTCAGTCTATTATGTCAGGGCTTTCAAACCTTTTCACTAATTGTACCACTTTTATCACCTGAAAATTTTCAAGTACCACCAGTGTACCTATGCAGTATATTGGACGCGATCGGGCTTGGCTGTTTCTGCTGGAGCCTGAATGGAGAGCAGCTACTGCGCATGCGCACACACCGACAAGGAGAACTTTGGGGCTCCCACTGCTGGATCCCCTCTACTGAGGAGGAAGGAGGAAGCCTCTTTAGGATCCAAAGGCCTCCCCCCGCCCGAGGTAAGTACCCTCCAGGGGCACTTTTTTCTTAAAGGTACACCTTAAAGGACTTACGAGGCGAACACAAAAAAAAAAAGTTAATTACCTCATTGCCATTGCAGTGCTCCTAGCAGACTATCAGCGCCTGGCCAATCAGTCACGTGGGCGGCCGTGCAGGCACGCCCACATGATGTACAGAGCTGAGTGAAGGGAGCGAGGACGGGCCGGGGACAGGCCAGAGAACCTGCGCAGCCGCACTAGCGGCTAAGAACTGTGCAGACGCAGGATTTTTTTAAAGGGGCGTTTTTGATCACAAATTGATAGGGCGTACAGCTTGGATAATGCTAACAGAGGGCCACACAGTGACAGGCCAGGCGCTGATAGTCTGCTAGGAGCACTGCAATGGCCATGAGGTAATTAACTTTTTTTTTTGTGTTCGCCTCGTAAGTCCTTTAAGAAAAGAGGGCATATGGGAGGGGAAAAGTAGGAGGCATTGGTGGGGGAAAAGACTACAATTAGATTCCTAGCCTACAAATTGTCAGTAATGGCAATATGTACTCCCCCCCCCCCCCCCCCCCCCCAATTATAGGTAACCTGGCCCCACCACCAGAGAGCTGAGCAGTGACTCGCCGCAAACTTTGGCTCCCCCCTCGCTCACTGCTTGCTGTGCTGCCTTGCGGAATAGTTCACACCTCAGATAATCGGTAAGCCTGCCGCAGTGAAGAGACAGCCAGGCAAACAGTGCACGGTGACGGCACATATACTTCAAATACATGTAGTGAGCAGTGATGTCACTTTCTGTATACGTGCCATCACTGGCTGTCTCTTCCCCACTGATCGGAGGTCTGAAGTATGCCGCAAAGCAGCACAGCAAGGAGCGAGGGAGGGGGAGCCAAAGTTTGTGGAGGCAGGACAGGACTAGGACAAGTGGCAGGCGACCAATAAAGTGGCAGGCAAACCTGTTGTGTACCACCGGGCCAACAGTAAAGTACTACCGGTGGTATGCGTACCACAGGTTGAAAAGCCTTGTATTATGTGTTGTAAAAATAGCTGGGTCTTTTTTAAGTTACAATTTAGATCATGGTTACTCCATGCATGTGTAAATGTGAAAGCACCAAACACTAAATACAGTATGATCTCCAGTACGAATGAATCCTAAAGGGAAGGGGGTAATGCTACAGATTTACAAGTATCATAGGTAAGTGTAGAGGAACTTGCTATTACCATACTGTACTAGTGCAGAAAAGCACAAACCTTCAACTATTCGATTCCACAATGCAAGTAGTTCCCAGAAACACAAATGCCCATCATTCTGTACAATTCCAGAACATAGTCCCATGACAGCTGCTGGCATCTGAAGCTTTGCTAAATGTGCAGCACAGAGATGGCCAATGACGGGTTAATAATTGCAGCTTAAATGTAAAAGTAATGCAACTTGCAGCTTCAAACTGGACTAATCAAGTTCACTTCTTGTTGATTTTAATTGGCCCAACACCAAGCTGAATACAATTCACATTCAATTAGCATGCAAGGATTTATCTGCATTCTTTTCACCATCTCTAATGCAGGATGAATAAGGAGATCTGTGTGCATCTTGTCATCTGCTAGAGGGGCTGGGGTTCTTGTTATTGTGCACTATATTGAATCCAATTGTGTAAAAATAAATACTGTATATATTTGAATACAAGTCGACCTGGTGTATAAGTCGACTCCAAAATTAAACCCTCTCAACCACTTAAGGACCAGCCTGTTTTCTTTAGAACTGTGCTGCGTGGGCTCTCCAGCCCACAGCACAGATCGTATTTCAGCCAGGGTGACCAGACTTCCCCCCCTTTTTTCCCCACTAGGGGAATGTCCTGCTGGGGGGGGGGGGGGTCTGATCGCCGCCGGCTATCTCTGCCTTGCTGGGGGGGCGCTCCTCAAAGCCCCCCTCCGCAGTGATTTCCGCCCTCTCTGCCCATACCTGCTTCTCCTGCAGGCTATGGGCTGCGCAGGACGGTTATCCGTCCTGCGCCGTCAAGGGTAGGCTTCAACCTATCAGATGCTGGCGATCCCCGGCCAATCAGAGGCCGGGAATCGCCGATCTCCTTTACGGCGCTGCTGCGGGAGACACCCTCCGTGAACGGACATGAAAAGGCCGCTCGAACAAGCGGGCGTTTCCATGCAAAACCACTTGCGACCTGCCGACGCTTATCTGTGTTAGGCGGTCGTTAAGTGGTTTTAATCTGGAATTTTTTATTGACTCAAGTATAAGGCCACATACACACATCAGACCATAGTCTTTGGAAAATGAAAGATCACAGACCAATTTTACCCCCTTCCATGTAGTATGAGAGCCATACATACACAGTCTATTCTATGGAGCTGAACTCTCCATCAGAAAAAAATCTTTGCAAGATGCTGCACACACAGATGCTGTATACATTCAAAAGATCAGTCTCTGCCAGGCAGAGCCGTCTCTGCCAGGCAGAGCCGTCTCTGCCAGGCAGAGCCGTCTCTGCCAGGCAGAGCCGTCTCTGCCAGGCAGAGCCGTCTCTGCCAGGCAGATCCGTCTCTGCCAGGCAGATCCGTCTCTGCCAGGCAGATCCGTCTCTGCCAGGCAGATCCGTCTCTGCCAGGCAGATCCGTCTCTGCCAGGCAGATCCGTCTCTGCCAGGCAGATCCGTCCCTGCCAAAGATCCGTCCCTGCCAAAGATCCGTCCCTGCCAAAGATCCGTCCCTGCCAAAGATCCGTCCCTGCCAAAGATCCGTCCCTGCCAAAGATCCGTTCCTGCCAAAGATCATTCATAGTCTGAGATCTGCAGATCATCATACATACCTTGTTTAACTGACATTCATCTGCAGATCTGAAAATCCATCCTGGTGGATCTGATCTGCAGATGAATGTCTGTTAAACAAGGTGTGTATGATGATCTGCAGATATCATAGACTATGAATGAATTTTGCGGGAACAGATCTTTTGCAGGAACAGATCTTTTGCAGATACTGATCTTTTGAATGTCTACAGCATCTTTGTGTGCAGCATCTTGCAAAGATTTCTGTCTGATGGAGAGTTCAGCTCCATAGAATAGACTGTGTAGGTATGGCTCTCATACTACATGGAAGGGGGTAAAATTGGTCTGTGATCTTTCATTTTCCAAAGACTATGGTCTTATGTGTGTATGAGGCTTAAAGAGGCACTTGAGCCAGAAAAAAAATGAGTTTTACTCACCTGGGGCTTCTACCAGCCCCCTGCAGCAGTCCTGTGCCCTCGCAGCCACACACTAATCCTCTGGTCCCCCGCTGCCAGCTAGTTTCGTTTTTGATGACAGGCCCGTCAGGACTGGCCACGCGTAGCTTTTTCCACATTCCCGACTGTAATTAGCGCTATTGCGGGGCGTAACGCAAACAAAAATACACGTTGCCGCATATCTATGCGTTTGTAATGCGGCAACGCGTATTTTTGTACACATTGCGGCCCGCAATAGCGCTAATTAGTCGGGAATGCGGAAAAAGCTAGTATTAAAGCTGGTAGAAGGCCCAGGTGATTAAAACTCTTTTTTTCTGGCTTAAGGTTCACTTTAAGTCTACCCAGCAAAGTTAATTGCTACTCTTGGGGCTCAGGAGGGTTTAATGAGTGCACTGCATACAGTATTGCAAGCATTAACGCCTCCTGTCCGTTAAGTGCAGCCAATACCTCCTCCAGGCCCCCAAGTGCTGCAGTTATTCTCTCCCTTTTATGCAGCCCAGTGTTTCCTCCTGCCCCTTTCCTTGTTAATAGTCGTGGCCGGGACTTTCAGTCCTGTGCTTTTTTGGCATTTCCTTTCCTCAAAGTATCACTTACCACTGGGTACATTGCTGCAAATGGGAATGTCACTAATAGTACACACATTACTCAGTGTGCTCAGCGCTGCCTGTGACCCGTGTATAAGTCGACCCCTATCTTTTTATGAAGTGAATCAGACCTAAATTTCTAAACCTTTACTCGAGTATATACAGTATTTATAAAAAATATCTATTTGTACTAGTTTGAATAACTAATTAGATTTTACGAGCTCACTGCTCTGACTTTAAATGGGAAAATTGTGCCTATTGGTCACTACAGTGGCTACATCCTGCTCAGCTGGGAAACACTCAGCAAAATGTGTGCCTGCCAGGGATTCTCTCAGGCTGCTGTAGTAAGAGATCATAGGATAACCTGGAGAATCAGACAGAGCTTCTCTCCATCTTTCTACAGCAGATGGGTGCAAAACTTTGTTCACAGTGGTACACAATTTCCCACATCAGGATCAAGCATCATGTTTATTATGTGCAGCCATGCCCAGTGTTCCCCAGCTAATGTAAAGAGTAACCTCTGAGCAAACCTCTACATGCAACATGAGACTGCAGGGAAAGTCTGGGAAACGCTCTCAAAGGATGGGTGCATCTTGAGCTACAACTTCCACTGACTGGTCACAGCCTGGGCAATACGTTGCTGATAGTAGCAGCCTGTGTGATAAATGACAGAGGAAGCTCCAGGTGCTAGAGAAAAGAAATGTATAAGGCTTGGTTCACACACTCATCCGTACATTTCTGTCAGTTTTGCATCAGTTTTCTATCAGTTTTCACTGACAGGATTGGAACTGTACACTTTTTATATGTGAACTAAGCCATAGAAAACTCATACATAACTAATGGCAACTGTCAAAAACTGACAGGACTGGACACCTTTTGTATAAACCCAGCCTAAGGGCCCGTTTCCACTATGTACAGAGTCCCAGCATTTCCACGTAGAAAAAAAAATGCTGCCCATCTGTAAACATGGCTTGCTGTCCAGATTGCACTGGTTCGAATCTGGACGGCATGCTGCAGATTTATGCAATAGGAGTAAGTCGGTTAACTAGAAGAGTGCCATCTAGTGGCCAAAATAGATATTGCACATAACTCAATATCACATGCAGAGAATTAATATCTTCTTATTACCAGACTTGCTCCTATTGACTGTTACCCCTTTTGATGCCAAATTGTATTTTTTTATATTCACTGCGGTCTTTCAATTATAGATGTAACATTTATTGATTTGTATCTAATTGTTCATTTTATGCATACTTTGATCAATGTCCCAGGCACTGTTATAGTATTTACTCAATAGTACCCAGCCCTTGTAATATTAAATTGCTGCGAGAGATGTAGGTGGGTGAAGAGAGGGGTGTTACTGCGCACGAGTGTCAGCAGTGACGACACGGCGAACTGGTAGACAATATAAGAGGGGACGAGACGCCCTCTCATTAAACTCTAGAGAAGTGACGTGGGTTCACGGAACATGGGATACGCACCCTCTACGCCACAAGTGGATATTGAGTAAGAATCTGTAATTTACTCCCTTATACTTTATTGCTGCTACTCACATTGTGGCTGTATCATCATGCCAGAACATTTGTACCTGTATGTATAGTGTTCAGAGGTATTTATACTCCTTTACTTTTCTGTCTGCTGGTATTTGAATACTATGTGATTGTGATATACAGTATATATTTTCTTTACCGAATGTGCATTTGATGTCATTACAGTATTGGATATCATTATATACGTGACTCTCTATCTGTGGGTGTAGTGGGACTATTAGCCCCCGTGCATTTTATTGATTTGAATTGTTTTTATGGTTTGTTTAGGATATGTTCCCTCAATTAACTTTGTGATTTGGACTTTTTTGCCCAGATGGATACTTTCTTTGTGTATTTGATGCTTAACTCATCCAATCTCCCCAGCGTAGGACTTTTTGCTCTTTTGCTATATAAAAGGAGTACTATATCAAACTTAACAGTGACCTCTAGTGGTGGAATGGAACAATGACAAACCATTTGTAAAGTGCTTTTCTCCCGTAGGTCCCAAAGAGCATAAGCTTGTCTCAGATCAGTACATAGTGGTGCCAACAGGGAAAATGTCATGTGATCATAAATGTCAGACTAAACAGGTGGAATTTCAGTTTTGATTCAAACGTGTCCAGGGTTGGAGCTGTCTTGATTATGTTTGGCAAGGCATTCCACAGGGTAGGGGCAGCATGACAGGAAGTTCTGGCTGCAAAGCTTCAGGCACAAGCAGTCACAAGGGCTGAAATGATAAAAATCCTATAGAAAAGGTGATCGACATTGTTTATGGGAGCTCTGCAGTGAGATGAAACCGTGAAGTGCTAATAAGTACACTTAGCTTTTAAATGCATTTGAACCATGTTTTATTCTATGCATATTTTCAAGGCATGGCTCCTTTATTCCTTACAGAACACTGATAAGCATATCCTGTCTCATATACATAATATAAAATGATGAGTTATCTGCATCTATTTCTGGTGACCAAAAATAATAAGACAAAATATCAAGTGAGTGCACAATATTACCTTGGTCTCTACAAGAATCCTTTTCCTAGAAGGGTACGTCCTGAGACCAGCATTCGATAACACAAGATATGCAAAGTCCCTGTGTACACTGCTCTAATGGAGGAAAAGCCACAAGCGGGGGAATATTAGCACTGCAACGGCAAAAGTACAAGATGATTTCTATTGGGCCAAGGTTACAAAACTCTCCTCCCCCAGCACAATCCCTGAGCAGACAGAAGAGGACAGCAACACACCACCTTTCTGGACTGTTGCTGTCCCTTCTGCCTCCCAATGGCTTTAAACACACAAACACACGTGAGTCAGAGCAGTGTACACAGAGAATGCAGCCTAATGGAACCACAAGTATTAACCCCCGCTAAAACATCATGCTGAGCAAACTGTTCTCATCTCAGTTACTTAGGCATCTAAATGCACTCCAAAAATAAAAGGAATGAAAGGAGGGGGCTTGTGGAAAGATGGATGTATGTTAAGGGTTAAAGACAGAAAGGCTTATTAAGGCCATGCTATGAGCAAGAAAGGAGAGCAAGCAAGGGGCAAATAAACCAAGGAGATATTGCACAAAGCACATCTAGAATTGCATATAGTATTTATATGCAATGCTGTGACCTAAGAAGGGAAGGAGCATTAGCATCTTTCTGTAAAGAAGACTTTAGGATACAAGGAGGAAGAATTACATTTAAAGGACAACTGAAGTGAGAGGGATATTGGAGGCTGCCATGTTAATTTCCTTTTAAGCAATACCAGTTGCCTGGCATTCCTGCTGATCTTCTGCCTCTAATGCTGGGAATACGCAATGAGATTTTTCAGCAGATTTACTGTCCGATCGATTTTCCGATCATGTTTTTTAATCGATTTCCATTCAATTCTATGAGAAAGCAATCCGAAAAATGATTGAAAATCACATCGGACATGTCGGAAATTATGTATCGAACCATCTGCCAAAAAATCTCATGGTGTATTCCCAGCATAATACTTTTAGCCATAGACCCCTGAACAAGCATGCCGCAGCAGATCAGGTGTTTCTGACATTAATGTCAGATTTGACAAGATTAGCAGCATGCTTGTTTCTGGTGTTATTCAGACACTGCTGCAGCCAAAGATCAGCAGGACAGCCAGACAACTGGTACTGTTTAAAAGGTAGTAAATATGGCAGTCTCCATATTCTTCTTACTTCAGTTGTCCTTTAAAGAGTAACCAAACCCCACTGAACTGGGATAGTGCTGACTAGCTTGTTCCTCACATACATTTCTGACCTTCTGTAGCTGCTTTTCATCAACAACAGGACCAGAACTACAGCACCATTTCCTGTTTCCAGTGGCCCTGGCATAGAAGGTGGCACCTGACAGCCTATTAGAGCAAAACAGCTGGAAAGCCAAGCAGTGCTGCACATCCGGCACCAAGTGTTGGCCTCACCATTACCCCACTATAGAAACAGCTGCTGGCAGTAAGAAATATGGCTGTGCTAATAAACAATGCTAACCAAGTGCAGAGGTTTTTTAAAGCACATCTAATGTTGGAGGGAAATGGAGGATGACATTTATTTCCTTGTAAACAATGCATAGTGCCTGGCTGCCCCGCTGACCCTCTGCCTCTAATACTTTCAGCCATAGACCCTGAACAAGCATACAGCTCAGTTTCTGACTGAAGTCTGACTAGATTCGCCACATGCTTGTTTCAGACACTACTGCAGCCAAAGAGATCAGCAGGGCTGCTGGGCAACTGGTATTGTTTAAAGGGAAATACAGTCACCATATGCTTCTCACTTCAGGTTCCCATTACATTTGAGTTAGCATAGGCTTTAAGACTTATTTAAATTGCATATGCATTCACAAGGCAGTGCTAAGATGGTAGGCTGTGGAAAACTTAAAGGACAATTGCACGTTTACTACAGATCTATCAGGGTTCTCAGGGTTTGTGAACTGATACATTAAGTGCAGATAACCTAGAAGCACAAGTAATAAGAGTTCAGCAGGCAACACTTGTGTGCTGGGTAAAGACAGTGTAAGGTTTTGCTAATACTTGCTTTCTGGGGTCCTGCACGACTCCTGATCGCTCTGGTAGTTGGGCTCCCATCTACTGATCTTAGAGCTGCCATTGTAAAATGCATGTTCAAGATAATAGTGTAAAAGCTACTATTACATTACTGGAAAAAGCCATGGCAGTTCACCCCCTTCACTTTCTTTTACTTTTGCAGCATTCTGTAACATGCAACAAACACAGAAGAACTGTAAATGCATTTTCTGTATGATTTGTATGCCTGTCTTTTGACCGCTGGCCCTGAGAGGACACTTGAAGTGTCTGTATGATCTGGCAAAGCTAGACTGAAATTCTTTGAAAGAACTGTCCATCGTGTGGCCAAAGTCTGAAAGCCTCATCTCAGTCATATTAGATCATAGTAAGGATTCCTAAAATTTTAGTAAAATAGCAGTCATGCACTTGCAGGACCTGAAGCACACAGGGGGACATTTATCAAGAGTGTCTGCGACAAAATGTTGGCAGGTTTTTAGAAATCTGTGCAGAACTGCCTCAGACATCTTAGGAAATAACTAGAAAGTGCAGTTTCCTTCTAAAACTGTTGTAAGATAGGAGGAGTTAGGAAGGTCTCTCAGACAGTGCAGCGTGTGAGGGGAATTGCTGTTGCTGAGGTAACCAATACATCTGCTGTATTGCATCAATTTCCAGACTGGAAGGGTTAAGCACAGAACACCTGGCAGCAGGGGGAGGAGCACTTCACAAATCATGCCTTAAGGCCCATACAGACGTCGGATTTTTCCAAACGACGGGTCGTTTGAACGTCCCGTTCAGTCGTCCGCACGCCAAATCAGGCGTGTGTACAGACTGTCGTTCGCGTGATAAGACTGAGTTTGAGCGATCCGCCCGGCGGATCGCTCAAACCTGCACTGCTGCGTTATCTATAGAACGGTTATTAAACACTTCTTAATCTGCAGCAGTTTAGGAATGGATTTGCACTTTTCTTAACTGTAGTGCAGTTCTAGAAATTCATGTTTAACTGCTGGTATTATGTAGCATTTAAGAATCTTATTATCATGCAGAACAGTTCCCCCGCTGGTTAGAACTGTTTAAGAAGAAAAAAATGTCGGTAACATTGTGATAAATCTGGCCCACAGTTCTTATACTGCATCCAGGTAGTCCTGAATTTGCAAGAAAACTCCCATGAAGCACAAATAAGCGCACTCCCCCCTAACCCTGTCCACTTGTCTGAGTGCTGAAGAGCGGTGACTAGGGATCGTAAATGAGATGCAAATAATTTCGAGTTGATGCAGAATTATGTACATGTTGCATGCAAAGGTATGCAGCTTTAAAATGAAACAATTAAATCCTGATCAAGTAAAATATGATTGGTCCATTTTAAAGCTGCATAAATTTGCATAGAAAATTTACATTAATTCTGCATCAACTTAAATGTATATTTTTTTTAAGTATTTGTATAGCGCCGAAGATTACACAGCGCTGTACAGAGTATATATTGTCTTGTCACTAACTGTCCCTCAGAAGGGCTGACAATCTAGTCCCTACCATAGTCCTATGTCTATGTATATATCAAGTAGTGCATGTATCATAGTCTAGGGCCAATTTTAGGGGGAAGCCAGTTAACTTATTTGTATGTTTTTGGGGTGTGGGAGGAAACCAGAGTGTCCGGAGGAAACCCACACAAACACTGGGAGAACATACAAACTCCTTGCAGATGTTGACCTGGCTGGGATTCGAACCGGGGACCCGGTTTTTGAATCTCATTGACCATCGCTGGTGGTGGCAGCCAAATCTGGATTTCCGAAATAAAAGAACATGAATTTCAACGCCAACTCTACACCTCAGTACAGGTGGGTATCTGCTATGGCTATTGTTCTACTGTTATTTTACTCTTCACTTTTAGCAGTCCTTGCTGTGATCTGATAGGACACACAGCTTCTGCCACAATGCCCGCCACCGTACGATCGCGCGTACCGCCCGCCCTGCTCCCTGGCCCGACCCGAAGGTTGTCTGTATTGCGCACATATGCAGTACAAAAAAACCATGGACGGACAGACAGGGAAAGTGGATGACACAGGGACAGTTAGGTTTTATTGTATAGGATTAGCATTGAGGCATGTAAAAATAGAAGTGACGAGCACAAGATAGTTCAAACTGCAGATTTATTCAGTTGCACAATGTGACAATCAGCCCAGACCTCCAGCCACATTTCAGGATGTAACTACAGCTCTTAGTTGTATTTATAGCTCTTGCTGCATGTAGCATATAGAAGACACACTCAACGGATGGAGCTATGTCACACGTGAGCAGACCTGGCTGCAGCTTGGACATAGCTCCATCCTTTGAGTGTGTCTTCTATCTGCTACATGCAGCAAGAGCAATAAATACGACTTAAAGCTGTAGTTACATCCTGAATTGTGGCTGGATGTCCGGGCTGATGTTGTTCACATTGTGCAAGTGAATAAATCTACAGTTTGAACTATCTTGGGCTGGTCACTTCTACTTTTGGATTCTACAAGTCTGTGGCAGACTAGACCGCACACTTTCAGGGCCCGTTTCCACTATCGCGAATCCGCATGCGTTGCCCGCATGCGGATTCGCACAGTCAGTACAAGTGGATGGGACTGTTTCCACTTGTGCGTTTCCCCGCACGTTTTTCTGTGCAGAAAAAATCTGCAGGGTAGGGCCCTCAGAATTCGCCTGCGTGTGGAATGCAGGCGAATCGCACGCAATGTATTTAATAGGGAAATCGCATGCGTTTTTCCCATGCGTTTTTTGCCGCGATTTCGCATGCGATTTCGCATAGGTACCCATGTTAATTCACACAGGCAGTGACATGGTTAAAATCGCATACAGCCTTACCTATGCGAAATCGCGGCAAAAAACGCATGCGGAATCGCACCCGCATGCGATTTGCCTGCGGTGATTCGCCGGCGATTTCGCAACGCTATAGTGGAAACGGGCCCTGAGGGCGAGTGAGGTGTGCTGTCTGAGAAGAATACTAAGCATTGAGGCATGTCACATGGCACAGGATGCACTCTACGTGCACCACAGAGCCACATGAAAGCGGTCACGTGTCCAGATGGTAGAAACAAACAACTGTCAAAACATATCCGCTTTGAATTAAAAATGGGAACTGAAAATGCATGACCTTAAAAAAACTGCACAGTACAATTAATGTTTACTAATGGGTGCATACACCATAAAATAATAAATCAAAATACAGAAAGCACAACAGCTTGTATTTGAGCATAAATGTATAACCAACAGTAACAGCAAGTATGCTATAAAGGGCAAAAGTAGGCACTTGGGATGTTAAATCCATAACACACACACACACACACAACATAGTGAGCCTGGGTTTGCTAATAGTAAATGTTTGTAATAAGCAACACGCAATTTGTAATGTTTTAAAGAGACACTGAAGCAAAAAAAAAAAAATTGTGATAATTATTTGAATGTGTAGTACAGCTAAGAAATAAAACATTAGTATCAGAGACACAAGTCTAATATGGTTTCCAGTACAGGAAGAGTTAAGAAACTCCAGTTGTTATCTATGCAAAAAAGCCATTGAGCTCCACGACTTTCAAAGTCGCAGAGAGCTCTGTCTTCTGAAGCTTGTTATCTCAACTGTCATTCACTGTATGTTTTTCTCTCCAGAGGACAGGTCAATAGTTCACAAGACTGCTCTGTAAAAACATTTAGAATGCTGAGTAGTTCGTAAACTGCAAATATTAGAGAATGATGCAATGTTATAAAAAACACTATATAACTGAAAATAAAAATATGAGAATATTTTCTTTGCTACTAATCTTCTAGTAATTATCCATACTACACAGCCAATTCATTATATTATAATTTTTTTTTTCTCGCTTCAGTGTCTCTTTAAGGCCCACACTTGATAATGAGCATCACAATACATAAGACAGTATGATCCCATGCCTGTGCAGTGTCTGTATGCCAGTGTCTGTATGCCCCAGTCTGTTTCGGAGACATGTGCAGTTATCTTATAATATCTCGCTGACCTACTCGGAAGCAGCGCAGGAAGCTCCAACAGGACTTCACCATTCTCCGTACACACTGAACATTTCGTTCAGTAAGGCAGCTTTACCTAGAGTGAGGCGAACAGAGAGGCAGCAAGACAGTCTTTCTGTTCGTCTATCTCTGGGTAACTCAGATCTTCAGCACCTTATTCTTAGCACTACTTGTACCCCTGTATACACTACCTGACACCTGCTGTTTTTGTGTAATTGATTGTATGTGCAGGTGTGCACACGTACTTTATATGTGTGTGTATGTGTGCACACATTGGATTGCACACAGCACTTTATTGATACATATTGTTAAAGATTTTTTGGCACCGTTGTGTGAATCATTTTTGTGTTTTTGCATTGCACTTTACATGTCAAGGATGTATGGACTTCACATGTACATATACTGTCATTGTTGACAGGATTTCCGCACTGTTTTTTTTTTTTTGAAGAATCTTTTATTTTCAAAAATTATTTTCCTGTACAAACAACATATATGAATACAACATAGCATAGCTAATAAAAATGTGAACATCGCCAGTCATACATTAATACAAGTTCTCCGGCAGTTAAGCAGGACTGTCGGGTGGTGAAATACAGAAAGATTATTATTAGTATGACTAATCTATAGCGTAATTGTCCAGGCAGAGTTCCAGTGTGGTATTGCATAGTTGCGGAGGTAAAAGTTCCTTTATAGCATGTAGGGGGCATCATAGAGAGCGACCAGGGCCCAAGAGGGATCATACCCTGGCCACCCGCAATTGAAGGGGAGCCATTCTTGGAGAGGGAGCTCAGCTTAGTACATCTCACAGAGTTCACGTTTTTGCAGAGGGGCTTCAAAGAAGAAGCTTATGATATTCGAGAAAGGAGCAGGAAGTGTTTCCTCACTGTTTTTGCTGGCCGCCCAGTTTGAAATCTTTGGGTATATTTTACTGTGTGCTGTTATACTGTGTACTTCTTCATATATATTTCTTGCAACCTTTTACAGAGAGAACTTGTAACAATCAGTTATGCCAGGGAGATTTTAATTACTGTTTTTATGGACTTTTTATGTCACTGGAAGTAGTCCAGTAATAAAATTTGATACATTTCTTCACCAGTTTTTGGGCTTGTGACTAGTTTTCTTTGATACCTATAGACCCATATTGGTTTTGTTTTCTTGTGTATGGATATTTTGCTTTACAGAAGCAGAGTGGGTTGACTACTTGTACAATACAGAGGTATATTCTTATGCTCATTAGCATGCCACCAATGAGGGAAGGTTGGAGACTGATTACTCAGAGAACAGCACAGACTGCAGCTTGTTTACTACTAGCCCAAGCTCAAGTCTAAAAGCTTATGCTATACATACTGAGGCTGACATGGCACGATTGAAAACAGTGTAAATTAAATAATGCAAGTATATTGCATATTGATCAGGGCCTCACTTAGAAGGGAACTGTAGTGCAAATAGCAATGAATAACATTGCTTATTGTTTACAATATTCATTGATAGATTATTTAGTTAGTATTTGCCCATAATAAAAGCTTTCCTCTGCCTGATTTACATTCTGAAATGTATCACTGGTGGTGACATCTTTAGTTCTGCCAGGTGATCTGTAAGGAGTGTTCGTTACTGAGAGTTCTATGCACAGAGGGAGATATTGCTTGCTTGGCATTTGGAAGAAGTCTTTATTTCCCACAATGTAACAATGTTCACAAAACAGAACACTGTCAGGGTCATGACATCCCACTGTGGGCTGTGGGAGGAGTTTCAACAATATCATCCATACAGATGTCCCTGATGATCTATTCAAGAAAAGGTAAAGATTTCTTGTGAGAGAGGGGGTATGGGCTACTGATTGGTATGAATTTCAATCATGGGTTAAAGTTCCTATTTAAAGGGAAACTGAGGGAAGAGTGATCTGGAGGCTGAAGACAATCTCCTCTATACTTGGCACTAGATGCACATAATTCAGTTGATGTAGGATTATGCACATTTTGCATGCAAACATATGCATCCTGAGCAGGATTTGATTGGTCCAGCATCAAACTGCATATATTTACAAAATTTGCACAATCCTTATTTGTATCCACTCTCTATTTTGGTTTGACATGAATATTGCTATGTATTTATGATCTTGGTGAAGAACTGGCAGACACCAGCCTGATTACAATCAGATTACTGCACCGTCATTCTATGCGGTTCTATTTGGACATGTTTTTACACTACATATTGTGTAATTGCAGAACAAAACATTTTTTCAACATAACTAATTTATTTTGCAACGCACTTGTTCCTGCTAGTATCAATACAGAGCCGCACTCAACTTGTCATGGTTTGGCACTGAACTTTGCAAATGGCGTGCTGCTTATTATGACAATTTACCATTAGCCATCCCGTGTTATTATCTTAAATATCATTTCTTGCGCTACGAGGCATATTTGCTGTTACTACTAGTGAGTGTGCTTTGTAATATATTTTGAGCAAAGCAATGTAAAAGCTAAACAAAAACCAAAAAAACCCCAGTATGTACAAACTAGAGGAGTGTCATTTAAACATAGAAATCACACTGAAGAATAAATACCACACCTGGGGATGAATTTAGCACATAATCAAAGCCTAGTCAACTTTTTATGACCTGTTTCCATTAGTTGGACAGGATCTCAATTAAATGTCAGAAAGCAGCCCAAATGTCTTCATTTGACCAGCAACAGTCATGTGACATGAATGGAAGGGAGACAGCACAGATGTCCACTCTGCAAAGGAGAGCTGAGCGGTTATTCACTCAGGGTGGAGGCACGTTCAAGTTAATGACAGAGCATTTTTCAAAATGCAAATGTGTAAACCGCTGGCAAGAGTACCTCCGCCCTTAGAAAGAACACCACTGATGAAACCAAAATAAACCTATTTGTGCTGCTTTTTGATGATGTTTTTCCCCCCAGATATTTTATCACTAGTGGGAAGGGAGCCAGTGAGTGAAGGCCTATAAAACAAATGTTTGACTGGACAGGGGTTTTTAAAGTGCATTAGTTCCTCTGAAAAAATATGTGAATGTTAGTTCACACTGAGTAGTAAATAATGCTTTCCTATTGACCTATCCCATAGACCCTTTTCAATCCCTGCCGTGCACTCAGGAAGACCAAAAGCCCAAAGCAGACTGTCTGCATGTGGGATTGGTGTGGCTCTGTAAAATTTAAAGCTATAGGATTGCTATACACCAGCAGTTCTGGATGCAAGCCAGGGGAATAAAGAGATAATTTGCATATTCAGAATCGAAGCATTGTGGATAACTTAAAGCTGTATTATTTGCAAATACCTTCAGTTTTAAGAAGGCAAACCACACTAACTAATGCCCTAATAAATCAGCACTCAGCTTGTCCTGTCTGAAGGACCTTGTGATCTAAGCCTGTCCATTTAAAATGGCCAGCCCACATCTGAGACCCAGGGTGCTCCCTCAGTGTGGCTAAAATAATTTGATTTGCGTGGATTTGGGGGCAACAAAACTCCCGCAAAAGCCCAACTCCAGGCAAATATTTTACTTTACATTTGGACAGTGTGGAAAACCGGTTGTGTCAGGTAACCTGCTTAAAGGTAACTTAAGGTGAGAGGGATATGGAGACTGTCATATATGCTTCATTTTAAACAGTGCAGACTGTCAGATGCTGATCCTCTGCCTGAAATACTATTAGCCACAGACCCTGAACAAGCATGCAGATCAGGTACTCTCAACTCTGGTTCCCTTTATAGAGAACCTGAGCTGAAGCCAGAGTTCAGAAACAAACACTTACCTAAGGAGAGGGAAGCCACTGGATCCTAATGAGGCTTTCCTCGGTCCTCTGCCACTGGCTGGGAGTGGGACCCTCCTGCTGATCAAGGCCAAGCTCTTATGTTGACACGAGCATGGACACCCAAGTGGCTCCAGATCACTGCGCAGACAAGGCCATGCTCACGTACGCGCAGTATGGTAGAGCGCATGCTTGCAGAAGAGCTTTGCCACAATCAGATTACCGACAATCCAGTATTCTTTGGAGGGTCCCAGGCAGCGATTGGGAACTGGAAGATGCTGTGGGAAGCCTCATTAGGATCTAGAGGCTTCCCGCTTCTAAGGTAAGTATTTAATTTGTACCTGAGCTTCGCCTTGTGTACACTTTAACTACCTGAAGACCGCCTAACACCAATGGGTGTGATCAAGGCGGCAGCCCAAGGACCGCCTAACGCCGATTGGCGTCAAGTCCTGGGGCGGGGATTTGCAAGAGATCGCGCGCGCCGATGCTCGCGTATCTCCACATGGATGACGGAGCTCCGCTCTGCCATTAGTCTCCCAGTGGCGATCGCTGCTAGGAGACTGTTAGACGGCTACGATCTATGGCAGCGCTGTACTGGGGACAGCAGTGTGAGAGATTGGCTGGCGGAGGGAGGAATAAAAAAAATAATTTAAAAAACCGGGAACATTAAAAAATAAATTTTTGGATAAAAAATAAACATTGGGGGAACAATGAGACCCCACCAACAGAGAGCTCTGTTGGTGGGGAGAAAAGGGGGGGGGGAGGAAATCACTTGTGTGCTGAGTTATTGCGACCCTGCTGCGAGGCCTTAAAGCTACAGTGGCCCATTTTGTAAAAAATGGCCTGGTCTTTGGGGGGGGGGGGGGTTAAGCCCATGGTCCTCAATTTTGTTAAAGGGATACTTAAGTTAGAAAAAAAAATTTCGTTTCACCCACCTAGGGCTTCTACCAGCAGTCCCATGCCCTCGCACATCCTCCTGTACCCAGCCGCCAACTTGTTTCATTTTCGGCCGACAAGCTCACTGCGCCTGAACAGGCCTGGCCACGCGTCTCCTCCTACGCATTATCGTCTTCTATTGCAGACATGAACGCATAGAAGGAGATACCTGGCCAGGCCTGTCTGCAAATCGAAAGCAGCTGGAGGCAGGGGACAGGAGGATCTGATCGGGACTGTGAGGGCAAGGTATGGCTGCAGGGGGCTGGTAAAAGCCCCAGGTGAGTAAAACTATTTTCCCCCTTGCTTAAGTGCCTCTTTAAGGAAATACTTAAGTGTTGGGCACTCCTTTTTGGTCCTTGAGCTGGTGAGGAAGCAAGCATAAAGACTGATAAAAACAAATTCTGTAACCGAGTGCTCACAAACTTTGGAAACCATTATTTGCCTGGAGAGGGGCTTAAAAAATCTCCTCTGTGTCTTGAATCTTATAGGTGCTAAGTTACTATAGCATGCTCTGACTGTAATGTTTAAGGTCTGAACTGACTCATTAAGCAATCACTGAGGAAAGACTGACTTTTTAAGCGCAAGTGATTTGAAAAGCTCTTGCTAATGTAATGCTTAGTAGTAGCAGAAGGGTATTGTACAGTGTTAGTTCCAGGAAAGTGCGGTAAATTGCGGTATCTTCAAGCATAGTAGTAGCAGTAGGGTATTGTACCGTGTAATGCTATGGGTGATTTTTCAAGCATAGTAGTAGCAGTAGGGTATTGTACCGTGTAATGCTATGGGTGATTTTTATAAAATCACAACTCTCAAGTGAGAACAAACTCAAAACATGACATCAGTAAGAGCTTTTCAAATCACTTGCGCTTAGAAAACGTTCTTGGAGTGTGAGCCAGCCCCAACTTTCTGTAGGCCTGGATCAGTATGGGTACCAAGCATTCTACCTCCCACATGCTAATGCCTATATCTCTCATCTGGATACGCAGGCACTGACTACTGCTCTGTGGGATGTGGATGGGAGACACAGCTCATTTCCCACTAACAGGAAATACATATTTGTATAAGAAGCTCGGGAGAAATCTGTAGGTATATATTTAGAATATAAAAGAATGTTGTTTAGTTAAACAACCCACAAGTTCACTTAAAGCACAAGTCACTTTAAAAAGAAAGTGAGCATTTTATATAAAGAGAAAACGCTTTCACTCCAGACTGTAAGCGGATAACACATTATTGCACAATGTGTTTATTAAGCATGGCCAGACTGCATGTCACATGCAATGGAATGCAACAACATGAGAAAGAATAACATTACTGCATAGAGGAATGTAATAAAACATCAATCCCGAAAAAATCTAGTGGATGCTGCTTTTGGAGTAACACATGTACTACACAAACAACATATTAAACATCACAGGATATGTGCATAATAATGAGTATGGGGCAGTTTACCATCAGGGCCTACACTATAAGTGTACCTGTCATTCCCACACAAAGCCATTTTATGGAATGAACCAGTATTTCAGGGAGACTAGTGTCAAATACGTGTGGGTACTGTGATGCCAGTTTCTTCTGAGCAGACAGGCTGGCATGAATGTGACCAACCTGTCTGCTCAAAGGGCTGGTACGACTGTCTCCAATACATGTAAGTGGCAGGTACATTACTGCAATACATTATTAGAAACCAGTGAGGAGTGAAAAACTCATGCACAAAAACTGTTTCTCCAGGAGGGGAAGGTTGAAATTTGGGGCTGTCAAATCCCTAAATACAGTTGGTAGTTTGCTGGATTCAGCTGCCCCAAGCTGTGATTTGTTCATTCAAAATTCTATTTCCTGGGTGGGGTAATTGGCGTATTAGTCAATTATTTTATTTTGACCATCACGGTTAAAAAAAAGATGGCAAAACACTCTGAAAATGACAAGCTCACAAAAGAAGAGTGAAAAGAAAAAAACCAGTGAATAACAAAAAAAAAAAAATAGCTTAGTGAGCTGAAGCAGGTTAGAGTAAGGCCCCATTTTCACTTAATCAGCTGGAACAGTTTTTTTTTCCTTGTCCATAGCAGTTCATTATGAACAATCTTTCAGTTAAAACGCGTATATAGTGTGAACAGTGCCATAGGAAAACATGGGCATTACTTTGAAAATCAGTTGTCTTTTCAGTTATAACTGAGAGCAATTGATAAAGTGAAAATGGGGCCTAAACTGCATTTTAGTAATTGCTATTACCACTTACATCTATACTGAAAGTGAAATTAGCATTACAAGGGAAAATGCACAGAGTGAGAACTGACGTAAGTGCTGCAAATAGACGCAATGCTGGACCTTATGTATAAGGTCTAAATGAAAGCCAGTTCTTGGAGAAAACAGCATTTATTCTTTTATGGGGCACTGTGAGGAGGGAGGGCGGGTCTAACTCTCATATATAACAAGAACTGGTCCCCCTCAGGTGGTTTTATACAGGAGAGTCAATAACTTGCTATAAGCAAACTGCTGACAACTTTGCTTACATAACATGAATGGCAACTTCCCTTTAGACACCACAAATGACTGCAGCTACAAAAGGTGGAATGTCATGTTATACTTAAATAACAGACGTTGCAATATTTTAGCAAACTGTATTTTTTTTCTCCATTTCACTTCCCCTTGGTGTTCGACACCATGCTCTGCTATTACACCATTCCCCAAACCATGAGAGATGAACAACAACTACTGGAGGAGTTATACTTACACGGGTAGGGAACTTTAAACCAAGGGGCAGCAACCAGAACTCCCTTCCTGGCATCAGTCCGGGCATAAAAGCCATATTTGGTATCATCTGGCGGAAATACATCTGTTACGGTAAAGATAAAGCACAGCAGCCAGGACACAAGGATTGCCATGATAATCTGAAAATCAGAAAGGAAAAGCCAGGTAAAGTAAATGAAAAGCTATTAGCGAGGTTACGGTGATGGGTCAGTGCCATGGGCACAGTGTACACTGGCACTGCTCTGTCTTGTAAAAGCCGTCATGGGGACTGGAGTGATCCGGCAGATGCAGCCGCCACGTGCCAACCCCAATACACACGTTCATCTCTATTTCATTTTATAATGTAATTATTCCCCAGGGGCATAAAACTACAGTCTCTTACCAACAACACAGTGGGAAATGCTGGTAAAGCTACAGATGTGTGTGGATAGCTGGCCTCGGGCTTCCTTCATGATTTTAGTCAATAAAAAGAAGCTCTAACTAGCAAGCTAACAAAATCTTAGCCAGGACACAGTCTTTATGGAGTCTGGTGTATGTGTGTGCTCACTATGTTTGTTGGTTTCCTTGCACACCCCGAACACACGCTGTGGCTGGATAGTGTAAAGAGACTTTGAAGTCTAATTTTTGACCTATTTTTATTATATAATCCTCTTCAGCATGATTTCCCTGGTATAATCGCCACTTCCCCACGGCGGATGACAGATTTATTACAAAGACAGCGACCCGCAAAGTTCCATGACTTTGCAGATCGTGCTGCCCTGGAGAGGCAGAGCTTTGAGCTGTAGCTCTGCCTTTCTGTAATCAATCTCTGTCTCCTCCCCGCCCCTCTCAGTGAAAGAAGACTGAGAGGGGTGGGAAGAGGTGGCAATCAGCAGAGGATTGATTGCGGAGGAGGCAGAGCTACAGCTCGAAGCTCTGCTTCTTCAAGGAAGTAAAGCCATGCGAGCCCGGGAGTTTTGCAGGGCTATCTCTCTAATAAATCAGTCATCTGCTGCGGGGATGTGGCGATTCTACTCGGGCAATCATGCTGAAGAGAATTATATAAGAAAAGCAGGTAAAAAAATTAGACTTCAGAGTCTCTTTAAGGGCTCTGCCTTTGACATGGGAGACCAGGGTTCAAAGAGTCAGTAACTATTCAGTAAGAAGTTCTTGGGCAAGACCCAGCACTGCAGAGTGGCCCCTTAGTGGCTGCAGCTCTTGAGCGCTTTGAGTCCAACAGGAGAAAAGCGCTATATAAATGTTCGGATTATTATACTAGTTGAGTACTCACCATAGACTGCGGTAGGAAGGCATCAGATTGTCACTATGGTAGCAACATTAACTTTTCAGCCCCATTGAGGGACAGTTTTTAATCTGATTTCTGCATTATATGCTGTAAAATGCTGCAGAAAATGTAACAGCTGAATACTGATCATTAGTCAAGGTTTTGTCAGAGAAGCATGTGATCTGTTAGGTCATGTGATAGATATGCAAGATTCTAATTTGCTAGTCAAGATCAGGTGCTAAAAGCAAGTAAAAGAGAAAACCGAGAGCCCAATATGGTGTAGTATGTTAAGATCCCAGCTTCATCAGGCAAAAATGGGGACAACAGGAGATCTGTAGTGACGGATTTAGCGCCTCAGTACTGATTTATATAAAACAGGATTTCTTGTTTGCTTTTGGGAGGCGAGCCCAGCACTTCCTCCAAGCACTTTTAAAGGTTTAATGAATTTTTATCCTGCTGGCGCCTCTGTTCCATATTCAAATACAATGTGCTAAAAGCAGGATGTGATCACAGCAATCAGACTCTGCAAATGAATCAGCTGATCAAACAAATCACATGCTTCTCCATGAGTTCTTCTAGACATGAACATCACTACGGATTATAGAACGATATATATAATTATACACCAGGTTCTACAGATTACTGTTACTTGCAATTAATTCTCATCTGGACAGGATAATTTGATGTCAAAGCTGTAACAGTCACTCGCTTTCAGTCATAAGATTTTTGTTAGTTACAATAATGCCTTTAAGGATTTCATTTCATAACCTTCAAAATGTTAAATATTTAAGGACGAATAGGACCTAAATCATGATGTGTTTGTTACACAAGGCCAAACTAGATTATGGAAACCCAGTTAAACAAATGAATAAAAACATGTAACTTGCTCATTTATTGCATAAAATGAGTCACAGTTATTTGTGGCAAAAGAATGTGAATCTTTGCACACAGCAGCTGGTGGGCGTCTCTTAT
The DNA here is from genome assembly GCF_040937935.1 of Hyperolius riggenbachi. Classification (NCBI taxonomy): domain Eukaryota; kingdom Metazoa; phylum Chordata; class Amphibia; order Anura; family Hyperoliidae; genus Hyperolius; species Hyperolius riggenbachi. The sequence goes on along the minus strand of NC_090648.1, from coordinate 114,161,996 downwards.
GTCAGCAAAAACGGCAACTTAGGCCCGGTTCACATTAGCGGTGGCCGTCCGGAATCGCCGTGCCGGAGCCGGACCGCTTGCAGAACGGACGGAACGGACGCACGGCAATAGCAATGAAAGCCTATGCGTCCGTTCACATGCGTCCGTTCTGCCGGACCGGAGCCGGACCGGATCCGGACCGGATCCGGCGTCCGTTCCAACATGCGCTATTTTTTGGTCCGGCTCCTCCGGCAGCCGTATCCGGAGCGGAGCCGGACTGCACCATCCGGCCAATACAAAGCAATGAGAGCCGGAGAGCGCACAACACACTGGCTACAAAAACCGGACGTTCTACCCCACTTCCTATGCATTTTGGATGGGGACCACATGGGCCCAGCGTTCAAAGAGTGGGGCAGCAGCGATTTCATGCTGGAGCTCGTTTTGGCAGCAACATGTCTGATGTCTGATAACGAGGAGGCGAACAACAGGAAGGAGAGAATTCCCAGTTTTACGAGTAAAAAATGCCTGGATCCATGGTCCCAACTGCAGTCTCTGTATCCACGGATGGTCTCCACACGTCCACCTGTCTCCAACAATGACCCCAGACCCTTCTGCTGACCTCCCAGACCCCAGGTATTTACAGGATGGTATCTCCTTAAGAAACCGGATCCGGACCGCAACCGTGTTCACACCGCACGGAAACCGGATGCAAACGGACCGGATCCGGATAGGAACCGTGCGGATCAGGTCCGGTCCGGCTCCGGTGCGGTCCGGACATCCGGTGCGGTTTTGACAAAACCGCAAGTGTGAACGGGGCCTTAACCTGAGTGTTACACCGCTCAGGAGGATTTGTTACTTTTTGCCCGATTTTTAAATAAATGTGCTAAATGGCCATAAACCCTGTAGCTAGCACTAGGCTAGCTAGAAGAAGTCTCCGGCACCCTCCGCTCCCCCGTTTATACATTACCCAGCCTGGATCCAGCAATCGGCGCAGAATCCCCAGACAGCTCCCGTCTTCACTATGGGGAGGATCGCAGATGACGTCATGCGCAAACCCGATCCTCCCCATAGTGAGACCGGAGCTGTGCCGGGAGGCTGCGCGATCGCTGGATCCAGGGGGGGTAATGTATAAACGGGGGGATCGCGGGGATCCAGGGGTGCCGAACACTCTTACTAGCTAGCCTAGTGCTAGCTAGAGGATTTACAGCCATTTGGCACATTTATTTATGCGGGACTCCTGGGGCCACAGAGCGGTATGCCTGACACAGTATCGGGCATACCGCTAAGGAGGTTAAAGCGGACCTGAACTCAGATCTCTAAAAGATAAACAGCAGCATAATAACCTTTAAAGGAAACCATTACTTTGTTACAGCTAACACAAATCCTGCAATACATCTGCATTGTCTACTTCCTGCTTTTGTGGAAGCAGACAGATTGTTAGAATTCTGTATTTACAAATGAGCTCTCTGCCGTGGCAGTCAGCTGACACAGCTACGAGATCAAATTACAACTTGTGTTTAGTCACAGATGGGAGGGATTAGACAGGCTAAACTCTCTGAATGCATACACTGCCCTGTGGAAGAGGTCAGGTCCACTTTAAGACTTCAAGAGACTGATGATCAAAGAGATGCAAATTCTTCTAAGTTTATACAAATTATTATGCAAATATATGCAGCTTGAAAACGAACCAATGAATTTAAACCCGGGTTTAACCTCTTGAGCGGTATGACAGACACTACCGGGCATGCCGCTCAAGAGGTTCTGATGGCATCATGTGTCTCCCAGTGTAATATCAATCTAATAGGTTTAGTGACTTTATTACAAGTTAGCACTAGGCTAGCTTGTTTAGGTGCCCCAACCCCCGATCACCCCCTGATTCCCCCCGATAGAGCTGCTATACACATTACCCAGCCTCTATCCAGCGATCACACAGCCTTCCCGCACAGCTCCACTCTTCTCTATGGGGAGGATCGGGACTGCGCCTGATGTCATGACGTTTGTGACGTCATGTACGATCCTCCCCATAGAGAAGAGTGGAGCTGTGCGGGGAGACTGCACGATCGCTGGATAGAGGCTGGGTAATGTATATAGCAGTTCTATCGGGGGAATCAGGAATCAGGGGGTGATCGGGGGTTGGGGCACCTAAACAAACTAGCCTAGTGCTAGCTAACTAGGAATTGTTCCATCAATAATAGCAAACTATGCTGGTTCAGAAGCAGCAAAACGGGCTAAAACCATAATACTGCCACCATGTTCCAGAGCTGACACAGAAACAGAACATTAATATCGCGCTTTTCTCCTAGTGGACTCAAAGCGCCAGAGCTGCAGCCACTAGGACGCGCCCTATAGGCAGTAGCAGTGTTAGGGAGACTTGCCCAAGGTCTCCTACCCAGTGCTGGCTTACAGAACAGGCAGAGCCGAGATTCGAACCCATGTCTCCTGTGTCAGAGGCAAAGCCATTAACCATTACACTATCCAGAGCTAGGTCATGGTTCCTATACCCGAATGCAGCATATGCCATTTGCCAAACATAACGCATTACTCAACCAGTAGGATTGATTCTACATTATTCAAGTGATCTTTAGCAAACTGTAGACAAGCAGAAATGTTATTTTTGGAAAGTGGTGGTTTGCTTCTTGCGCCTCTGCCATTAACACCATTACTGTTCAGCATTCTCATAATGGGGAACTTATGAACACTGCGAAGGCCATCCAATAGTTTGCGGGTCTTTGAGATATCAGAGAATGTTATACACTGCCCTTTTGGAGTGATCTCTGTTGGCCCACCACGCATGTGGAATAATGTGCAGTTGAGGTGCATGTTGAGTAGGGTGCTGGATAAAACAGATAAGTTTTGGTAGAAAGCGCTTACCAATACTTTACTATATTGACTCATTTTGGTACTTCTCCCTGATTGGGTAGGCGTAACCTAGACCTTTATCTATGCCTAACACTATCCCTTCTTCCACGATAAACCTCTTCCTGGCACCTAAACCCAACCTCACAACAACATAAACCCTTTGTAAACAGCAATTCCCTTATCCATACCTAACACTAACTGGCTAACACTCTTAAAATGACAACTACACCTAATTTTAAGCACCAACCAATAATCTCCTTCCATTGTTTTTACCATTGGTGCTGAATCCAAACATTGGGGGCCAATATCTAATTGGCTTGCACTTTGGAAGAAAAACTGAATTTTTTAAAGTCCTGGGAAAAACATCAACACTGGCCTGGTGCGGACAGTCAGCCGACAGTGGGTACACACGCGCTACTGTCGGCTAAAAGACCGCCCGGCGGACCCGGCGTTGCCGCCGGTAGTGCGCGTGTACTCACCTTTAGTTTTAATGGTTTGGATTAAGCATGCTTGTACGACGTGCTTGTTTAGATGGCTAAGGGAACTGTAAGCTCAGTTACAGAACACAGGTTCCTGCTTGTTGACAATAACTTATTGTTGCTATGGGTGGGAAGTGGAGTTGGGGGGGGGGGGGGGGGGGGTGTGTGGAAGACACAGACATTTCTACTCTGCCACCATTGAATCGATTCTCTGCTCTTCCATCCTGGTCTGGTACTCCGGCTCCACCGCCAGAGACAGGCTCACACTTCAGAGGGTCATCAGGGCAGCGGAGAGGGTCATTGGAAGACCTCTCCCTGCACTCGACCTCCTACACAAGAGAAGGCTGAGAGCGAGGGCGCTGAGGATCGCTAATGATTGCTCTCACACGGGCCACCGCTACTTCTGTCAGCTCCCACTGGGACGGAGGCTTCGGGCCATCTCCACAAGGACTGCCAGACACAGTAACTCTTTCTTCCCCTCGGCCGTCAGCCTCCTTAATTCCCTTCACATACTCCCATCAGCAAACAAAAACTAATTGTTAATTGGCCAGTCTATGACTTTTGAAACCGTTACGAGCAATGTGAAACCGCTGGCCTTTTAGGTAACGCAAATGTATTACAATGTAGATGTAACTGCTTGTCCTCTTTGTATAGTGTATAGTGTTTAAGTGTTAACTTTCTGTTCTTGCTGTTCTATACTACCTATCGTTGTTCTCTGAGCTATTATGTACTGTGCCAAACCCAATTCCGGGCATGACCCAGTCATGCTTGGCGAAAAAGAATTCCTGATTCCTGATTATACTGCTGTTTTATGGTAAAATACTTCATACAGAACATCCAACTCCCACAAATGCTTTTTTTCTGGGTCAGCTGGATAGGTTGTTGCCTTTGATGCAGGTATTGAGCCTTTGACCAGGGTTCAAATCCCAGCTTAAGCCAGTACCTAAACCAGTAATGCAGGGAACACACTTGACTGTTTCATGTGCATTTTCTGCACAGAAAAACTGAGAACTAATGTTAATCAATGGGGTAGTTCACACTTGATGCGTTTTTTGCGCGCAGAAAAAAAAAAACCTGACATCCTGCAGGATAATTCTGCACATTTTTGCCAGTTTTCCCTATCAATTACATTAGCTGCTGTGAAAAAACGCACGCGGTTTCCTGCATAGAAACACACTTGGTATGCAGAAAACTCATGCAGAAAAACATGTGCAAAAAACTGAAAGACAAGTGTGTCCCTTGCCTAAGGAGTCTTTAGGCAATGCTCCCTAATGATACCAGTCAGCCGATTTAGCACATCCTAAGTGGCTGCAGCCCTGAAACGATTTGAGTCCGCCAGGAGAAAAGCACAATATGTATGTTATGTGTCTCGTCTTGAGCCCATCTAAGACATTTGGGGATTCCTGCACAGACATTGTATAGGTGGCCATCCTACCCGAAGACATACTGGACGGTTATTGTTTCATGTGTATATATGCAGCTGACAAATTTTAGGTGTCAGGAAGTTATTAACAAATGTTCTTCATGGGGTCTCAGTGTTCTCCCCAGGCTCTTTTAGCCGGGTGCCCCACCCGGCTAGTTTTGGTGACCACCCGGCTGTCATCGGCTCACTTCCTCCTCTGCTGTAATCAGAGTTGTGCAGAAAAGCGCCAGCCCTGTATTCTCTGATCTTGCCCCACCCGGCTAAGTTTTCATGCCACCCGGCTGGAAAAAATTTCTGGGGAGAACACTGGGTCTGATATTGCCAAATAACCAGTCATATCCTGCTTAGAGTATTATACTTACTGGGAACATTTTGAAGAGCTGAAATTTATATGCAGTCCATCCTTTCTTAGACTTGTAGATGGGAAGTGGTAGTTTCACATTTCTGGCGTATTGAGAGAAGAGCAGGACCAGGAAGATGGTACTAATGGGAGAAAAACAGAAGACATGAGTGCCTTAGCCAGAGAATAACACACAGACACAGGAAACGCTGAAATAGATAGAAAACAAGCTATAGAACATCTTAATAAAAGCCATAACTACTTACAAAGCATTGCTATAAAAGAATACCACTGTCAAATGGGAACTTTATTTAATAAGAACTTATTTTATACAATATTCAAGTATAAATTATATAATGTTTGCCCATTGAAAAATCTTTCCTCATCCCGATTCATTCTTCAATTTATCACAGGTGGCGGCAATTTTACTGCTGGCAATGTGCATCACTATGGAATGTGGGTTTTTTTTGTGAGCAGAAACACCACCTGGTCTCCCTGAAGACACTGGGAGGAGGCGGCTATGTGACATCATTGCTAAGCATCACTGGGAGGGTGGAGTTAAATACAAATATACAGCAACATGTAGAGAGGCATTGTGATGCTGAAACCAGATAATGTAACAGTGGATAGCCTGAATAATTAACTACATTCCACTATATGTGGAATTACAGTTCCTCTAAAGTGAACCAGAGACGAAGCACTCATGTATTTTACCATATACAGTATATCAGTGGGAACATTAGAGAAAACACCTACCCTGCTCTCTGCTTCATCCTTCTCTGCTCAGTCTTGCTTGTTATCAGCCCTGATAAAATCCTCGACTGAGCATTCAGTCTGGATTTGCTCAGGAATCATTATAGCTTAGTCATTATAGCAGAGCCAGAAGGGGGAAGGCTTGGGCTTGAAAAGACATCAGAAAAGACAAACTCAGCTATAATGATTCCTGAGCAAAGCCAGACTGAATGGGCAGTTGGGGATTTTATCAGGGCTGATAACAAGCAGACTGAGCAGAGAAGGATGAAGCAGAGAGCAGGGCAGGTGTTTTCTCTAATGTTCCCACTGATATATATGGTAAAATACATGAGGGTGATTCGTCTCTGGTTCACTTTAAGCATCAGGGTCATAAATAATGTAATTTGAACTGTTGAACAGGCAGGAAAAATGTCCCTAATAATGCAGTTACACATACATAAAACAAGGACTCTACATATTTCGTCAGGTGTACAAATCAAATAAACAGTGCATGGAGTAATAAAAAAAAATCCCCCACCAAACATATAACAAAATGTCAGCAAAATAGCGAAGTCAGTTCTGGAATTTTTTTTATTTTGTTTTACACCATGCACTGTTTATTTGATTTACACTCCTGATAAAGCCTTTTGTTGGGCAAAACATGTCGAGTCCTTGTTTTATTTATGTGGAGGAGAGAGATGAGATAGAGCCAGCACTGCAATTCGGGTTATTTATTCAGTCAATAAAAACAGAAGCACTTACAGTCAGCAAGGTCGGATGCAGAGCGGAAAGGTGGGTGCCAGGTCTATGTCCCTCTGCGGACGTCCGTTTCGCGCCGCTGGTGAACAAGCGCCAGCGGCGCGAAACGGACGTCCGCAGGGGGACATAGACCTGGCACCCACCTTTCCGCTCTGCATTCGACCTTGCTGACTGTAAGTGCTTCTGTTTTTATTGACTGAATAAATAACCCGAATTGCAGTGCTGGCTCTATCTCATCTCTCTCCTCCACACAAAAAGAAAAAAAAACAAAAAATTGCTTTCCTAAAACAGAAAGAATTTGCGATAATTCAGGTTGGAGTGAGCTCGAGATGTCTCCCAGAGCACCACTGCTGAATATATGCAAATTAACCATTGTACCCTTAGAAGCTAAACACACCTCCAGAACCGCTGGAATGCAATGATGTGTCAGCTTGTTAAATTGTACAGAGCCATAATAATCCAACATGCATACAGACTGTTTCGGATTGTTTGATCCTCATCAGTGCATGGCATGGATTAATTTGGCTCTATGTAGTCTGAAACAGTCTGTATGCATGTTGGATTATTATGGCTCTGTACAATTTAACAAGCTGACACATCATTGCATTCCAGCGGTTCTGGAGGTGTGTTTAGCTTCTAAGGGTACAATGGTTAATTTGCATATATTCAGCAGTGGTGCTCTGGGAGACATCTCGAGCTCACTCCAACCTGAATTATCGCAAATTCTTTCTGTTTTAGGAAAGCAATTTTTTTGTTTTTCTTAACATCCTAGTAAGGGGGCTTTTAGGACCATTGTAGTCCCTTACACACTCCAATGAATTCTGGGTCACCATGAGCTTGCTGGTTAGTCTGTTCCTCCACACAAGTTTGCCTGCTGCTACATAGCCTGTGCACGCTTTTTTCATGGGAATTACTTTGCCACAGTCCAATGCCAGGAGTCGAGTCCAGTCCCCTGCTGTAGTCTTGAGAGTGCTGGAGTCTCATCTTTGCTACCTTCCACCTTGTTTTATTTATGTCTAAGAGTGATTTGTCCCCACTTATGTCCGCAAACAATGTGCCTTACTAAATGTGATCGATCGTAGAGGAACGCAGAGCCTGATCTTGTTCGCCTACGACTTAAGGTATATTCCCATGAGTGATAATTTTAACACCGCAGAAAACCCTCTGTCTCCTCTCAGTCATCTACTGACGCAAGTAAGGTTCACTGCGCCATATGTGGTGTTACGCCCTACACGCTACTCCAACGGATACCAGTGGGTGGACCAAAGCACTAGACACCAAGTTCAAAACACCATTTATAGCCATTGCCTCAGATTTTAATGACAAAGTGATCTGAAACTTACACATAACATTTTATAAAAATGTGTTTTCCTACTTTTTATTACTCATACAGTTATCATATTTGCTTTTGTGCACAAGTAATATTGTCTGTTTACAAATTACAAGTTTCCAAAGTCTAGTTTATCGTAGCCTGAAACCCCCCATTGCATTTTATTCAAACTGCTTTTTATTATATATTAACATCTTCTAATTAGCTGTTCTGAGCTGTTTGTGTGCTTGAAGCACAGAGCGCTTCACAGAGAGCTCCTTTTCACTTGTTACACTGTGTTTACACACACATGTATCAACATTGGAATGCAAACAAAGATACTGTTATCTTCCGTCTGGATGTGGATTTGAAGCTGAATAGCAGGAAAAAGTACTTTGTTTAACCATTTCAGTGATGTTCTGCTAAAATAGTGTGTTAGTAGCTTTCAAGCTGTGAGGAATCTTTTAGAGCAAAGTAAAAATGCTGACTTTCAGAACACTTTAATAAAAGTTATTAGGGGCATTTTTCCTGCCGCAACAGTTTAACCATTTCAGCCCGTGGGGATTTTTCACCTTATGCATCAGAGCAATTTTCACCTCCCATTCATTCGCTACTAACTTTATCACTACTTATCACAATTTATTGATCTACATCTTGTTTTTCCGCCACTAATTAGGCTTTCTTTGGGTGCTACATTTTGCTAAGAATTATTTTTTTTATAAATGCATTTTAACAGGATTAACCACTTAACATCTCAGTCGTTTTCAGCTTATGCATCCGAGCAATGTTCACCTCCCATTCATTAGCCTATAACTTTATAACTACTTATCACAATGAACTGATCTATATCTTGTTTTTTCCGCCACCAATTAGGCTTTCTTTGGGGGGTACATTTTGCTAAGAGCCACTTTACTGTAAATGCATTTTAACAGGAAGAATAAGAAAAAAAATGAAAAAATTCATTATTTGTCAGTTTTCGGCCATTATAGTTTTAAAATAATACATGCCTCCATAATTAAAACCCACGTATTGTTATTGCCCATTAGTCACGGTTATTTCACCATTTAAATTATGTCCCTATCACAATGTATCGCGACAATATTTTATTTGGAAATAAAAGAGCATTTTTTCCGTTTTGCATACATCACTATTTACAAGCTTATAAAAAAAAAAAAGAGAGAAATATTTCATCTTTACATAGATATTTAAAAAGTTTAGACCCTTAGGTAAATATTTATGTTTTTTTTTTTTTATAGTAATGTTTTTTTTGTTTTTTTTTATTAAACATTTTATGTGGGCATTTTTGGGAGGGTGGGATATAAAAGTGTTTTATTTGGGGAAATATTGGTGTAGTGTAATGTTTTTGGGTATTTACTTGTAGTTTTACTTTTTGGCCACAAGATGGCAATCTCGATTTTTTTTACATGACGTCACTCTAAGCGTACAATGTACGCTTAGAGGGACACAGCTTCAGAAAGAGCGAAGTTTCCGAGAGAAGCTGTCGCTTTTTCAGCGGGGGAGAGGAATCAATGATCGGGCTCCCTAGCCCGATACATTGATTCCGTGGCTACCGACTCCGCGGTCGGGAGTGTGCGTGCACGCGCACGATCGGCCGCGGGAGCGCGCCTGTCCTCCTTGACGTTTTTATACGTCAAGGAGGACAAAGTGGTTAATAAGGAAAAAAAATGGAAAATTCATTATTTCTCAGTTTTCGGCCATTATAGCTTTAAAATAATCCATGCTACTATAATTAAAACCTTTGTATTTTATTTGCCCGTTTGTCTCGGTTATGACACCATTTAAATTTTGTCCCCATGTATGGCGCCAATATTTTATTTGGAAATAAAGGTGCATTTTTTCAGTTTTGCGTCCATCACTATTTATAAGCTTAGAATTTAAAAAAATGTTGGTAGTATACCCCCTTCAAATGCATATTTAAAAAGTTCAGACCCTTAGGTAACTATTTATCTGTCTTTTTTTTATGAAATTTTTTTTTCTATTAAAACATTTATTTGGGTAATATTTTGGTGTGGGAAACAAACAGTTATTTTTTAATGTTATTATGTGTAAATTGTAATGTAAAAAATATGTTGATGTAGTTTTACTATTTGGCCACAAGATGGTCACCATTTTTTTTCTCCTCGTGCTTCTCACTAAGCGGAAGCAGAAGGATGATGCGGAAAATTTGACGTGCAGAAAGACTGAAGCCTCTTGTAAGAGCGCTTCAGTTTTTCTGCTGGGGACACGGATCGGTGATCGGGAACCATGTTCCCGTTCACGGATCCCAGGGCTACCGGGGGACAGCACGGGGGCGCGCCCATGATCACGCGCACCGCAGCTCACACACACTACTTTATGGAACGCAAACACACTGAATTAGAAACACACACACAATCTGTAAAGAGCACACACTGCTTTAGGAACACACACACACACAGAATTAGGAGATGCAAAGTAGGAGGAAGAGTTCCTAACGCATTGTCTCTGGAACCATCCTATGTCAACTGTCATAAAACACACTTAATCCTGAATTATGAACATTATCATTTAGTTAAATATTAAATCCTGTATTATTTGCATTAACATTTATGCAGGATTATTGAGCCGATCTAAATATTTGCCGTACTGTTTTCCAAGAGACGCTTATAAAACATTAACACAGTCAGAGCATTTAACTTGAAAAGTATACCGGTATATCAGAAATAACAGGTCTCATCTCCCTCCGGTGGGGGTAGCTACAGCCATCTATATATTTCTGCAGGTCCCACAAGACTGATCCTATCTGTAGCTTGAATTTCGATTATCATAAGTATCAATAAACAAGTATTATAAAACTATAATGTACAAATAATATCTTAGAATTATTTACTAGCTGTGTAAACATTTCACACTCTTCATGTTAAAAATCAGAGCCAAAAGCTCTATTTCACTTTGAGTCCGTTGTAGCTGCATCGGAACAAAGCATTAGCAAAGTTAATCTGTGTTATGTGTGAAGAGCAAGTGCTGATCTCTGCATCTCTCTGAAACGTACATATTTTTCTCTTGAAAATGTAAGAACTTTCACGGAGGGGGGGGGGGGGGGGCGGAGGTGTAGCGTCCTAGTGGACAGTGTTGTGCGCACAGCGGGTTACCTGGGGGGGGGGGGGGGCATAGCTAGCATAGTTGCCCCAGTATAGGGAGTTTAGTTGCCCCAGTATGGCTAGTACAGTTACCCCAGTATAGCTAGTATAGTGCCCAGTAAAGCTAATATAGTGCCCAGTATAACTAGTATAGTGCCCAGTATGGGTAAGTAGTGCCCCAGTATAGCTAGTATGCCCCAGTATAGGTAGTATAGTGCCTCAGTATAGCTAGTATGCCCAAGTATAGCTAGTATAGCTCCCCAGTACAGCCAGTATAGTGCCCAGTATAGCTAGTATAGTGCCCCAATATAGCTAGTATAGTGCCCCAGTACAGCCAGTATAGTATGCCCCAGTATGGCTAGTATAGTTCCCCAGTACAGCCAGTATAGTATGCCCCAGTATAGCTAGTATAGCGCCCAGTATGGCTAGTATAGTGCCCAGTATAGCTAGTATAGTGCCCCAATATAGCTAGTATAGTGCCCCAATATAGCTAGTATAGTGCCCCAGTACAGCCAGTATAGTATGCCCCAGTATGGCTAGTATAGTGCCCCAGTATAGCTTGTATAGTGCCCAGTATGGCTAGAATAGTATGCCCCAGTACAGCTAGCATAGTGCCCCAGTATAGCTAGCATAGTGCCCCAGTATAGCTAGCATAGTGCCCCAGTATAGCTAGCATAGTGCCCCAGTATAGCTAGCATAGTGCCCCAGTATAGCTAGCATAGTGCCCCAGTATAGCTAGCATAGTGCCCCAGTATAGCTAGCATAGTGCCCCAGTATAGCTAGCATAGTGCCCCAGTATAGCTAGCATAGTGCCCCAGTATAGCTAGCATAGTGCCCCAGTATAGCTAGCATAGTGCCCCAGTATAGCTAGCATAGTGCCCCAGTATAGCTAGTATAGTGCCCCAGTATAGCTAGTATAGTGCCCCAGTACAGCCAGTATAGTGCCCAGTATGGCTAGTATAGTATGCCCCAGTACAGCCAGTATACTATGCCCCAGTATAGTAGCAACCCACCCACCCCCCGCGGCCGCTGCTGCAGCAGTTACCTTTGCCGGCAGTCTCTTATATTCCGCTCTCTCTCTCGCCGGAGTGTGATTCACTGCAGCGCGCCCCGCAGTGATGGAAGCAGGAAAGAGAGAGCGGTTCCCATAGTAACGGCGCGCCGCTACAGGAAGCCGCTCTCTCACTCCTGCTGCCTCCTTCTCTATCACAGCAGCCGCAGGGCGCGCTGCAGTGAATCACACACTAGCCTGGCCAGAGAGAGAAGGGGAATATAAGAGACCAAGCGGCCGCCAGAGGTAACAGCAGCGGCAGCCGCGGAGGGGGCAGGCAAGAGGACAGTCCCGCGGCCCAACTGAAAACGTCCTGCGGACCACCAGTGGGCCGCGGACCACAGGTTGGGGATCCCTGGTGTACAGGACCCTAACCCCATGTTAAAAAAAACAGATAAGATAGACTCTTCAAAAAGGAAAGCAGACACCCAAAAGAATCACACTCAAAGAGCTGAGACCCAAACAATAAGGTTTGGCAAGTGCTGGGGACTTGGTAAGTAAAGATTGTTGTACATGGAAAAAAAAAATCAATTATGAGAAGGGGGGGTGATGCTGAGAGGTGCATCTAAAAATGAATTGCAAATACTGATATGACTAAGACTTATTTCATGGACTATGAAATTCTTTAATGCTGGATCAGATGGCCCGTCATGTGACTATGTATACATGTATGAACTGTTGTAGATAGCAGACACTACTTACAGCATGGCGATACCCCAGTGTTTTCCAGCTCTCTCCCCAGCAGCCTGGAACCCAGATAGGCCAATAAGAGACACTGTAGGAGTGATGGTCAGCGGTCCAATGTACCTCAGCAGAGCTCCAGGCAGGCCGAGGAAACCAATGACCACTTCTATGAGTGAGGACATGATAATGGCTCCTTGTATCTGTGTTGAAAACAGAGTGGTTAAACCATAGTAATTCAATTATGAAAAACATAATGATAAACGATAATCTACAACAGAAGCAGATTTGCACTGCGCAGATCACGCAAAGTACAAATCTAACTGGATTGGTTACATTTTTATCCCGTTTCTGGGCCCAATCGATTGTTTCTTTCCGATCACAATTATCACATCGGAAAGGTTGATCGTTCACTAAAATAGTTTAATTAAAAGGCACCTTTATAGATGGCGCTACTCGAACCTCTCTAAGTCCCAACTGTGATCTCTGCTAACCGGTTATATACTGTACCTCCCGTATCCTTGGGTACCATATGTGTTCTGTATGAAGCAGCTCCGTTCCATTTGGAATAGGTATATCTGCAACAGAAGAGAAACACGGGCGTTAATCCAACCGCTACCTATGAATAAAATATAAACTTCAGATTCCATAAATTACATTTATGAAATACTACATAGCCTTGCAAATACATGCAAAAAGACTAGTTAATATAAGTCTGATGAATTAGAATTCTAATTTCAGTACAGCAACAATAAACAAAGTACTAGAATTTTATATATTGCTTAAAATTCAGGGCTGTGGAGTCGGAGCAATTTCGGGTACCTGGAGTCAGTGGTTTCATAAACTGAGGAGTCGAATGATTTTTGTACTGACTCCACAGCCCTAATAAATGTTTTCATTTTCAAACTAAAAATGTAGAACTGAGGGCTCGTTTCCATATGCGAGCTTTCAGCCGCGCTTATGGAAACACGATCGCAGGGACAGCAAGACACTGCATAGACTGCACCGTCTGCTGTTTCCACACATGTGTTGCGATTCACCACTGAATCGCAGCGCATGGTTGCCTGCATTTTTAGGTCGGCTGCAGCCATGATCACATTCATTATAATGAATGGGATCAGAAGTGCCACCCCGGCGCAGTAATGTGCAACGCTGCACTAATGCAAACAAGCCCTGAATCTGTAGCGGTCTGTGCAGAGCCCTCGTCTGCCTGTAGTGTTCCCCCCCCCCCCCCCCCCCCCTTCTCAGCAGCAGCTCTACAGACCAGCAAGACTGGCTGTGCCGAGTACGTATACAATATGGAGGACAAGTAGATGAACTAAAGAAACCTACTGTCTGAGCAGATGGCTAGCCTACTGGTTAAGGATGTTGCCATTCATGTAGGGTTTTAATCGTAGCTCGAGCCGTTATGTAAACCTTGTAAGGAGGCTTACCTGCGCGCTGCGATTTTGTGTAAAGCGTTTTTCTAAGCGCTTTTGCAGAGCGATTTGTTTTTTCACTTCCTGAAGCAAGTCAAGTCAAGAACTCTTTGACCCGGAAAAGAAATACAATGTATTTATTCTTAAAAGCGTTAACGCAATCACCACACAAAGCGATTTTGTGAGCGGTTTGCGTTTTACTTATACCTTGCATTATAGCAAAAACACCCTAAAAATGGTACAGGCATTAGCAGTAAAAGAACAGTACACTGCCTTCCAATCATCCAGAGGATAAGTATTTCTGGGTCAAACATTGCCAGTCTGGGTGCAGCAGCAACCCACAAGACCTCTCCTGTGAAATTAGCATGGCGCCACCTCTTTGGATCCAAGTACCCTTAGCACCTGAGGCATGTATTCAGGGCCAGAAGTATGCAGCACAGAGCGTATGTCAGTCAGGAAGATTAGGAGAGACCAGAAGCAGCATTGGAGTAGGTAAATATTAAACTGCTCCACTGCGATACTCTGTAGAATGGAGGAAGACACAATCACGATCAATATAGTTATGCCACTTTATTTAAAACAGTTCAAGAAATGTTAAATCTTAACCACTTACCAACAAACTGACGCATTAAAACGTCTGAACGTTGGAGCCCGTTAATGGCTCCAGGACGTTTTAATGTGTTGCTAGTTTCCGCCGTCACTGTGCACGTCCCCCCCGCAGCCTCCATTACCCGTTGGGACACCGCGATCCATGATTGGGGAGGAGGACCCAATTGCAATGCCTGGAATGAATGGACATGACCCCGATCGGGGGAATATCCATTCATAAAACAGTGTTTTAGCTATGGTGATAGTGCAGAAGATAAAGGTTAATTAAAAAGAGCTTCAGACTATCTTTAATCCCTTCCACTTCCAAAGCCCGCCCCCCTTCCCCCCAAAAAACACTTGTAAATAAAAGTTTAAAAAAAAAAAAAGTACATAAATAGTTGCCTTAGGGACTACTTTTTACTACATAGGTGCTTGTAATTCTGGACCGGACAAAAAAAAAAATACACCTATATTTCCCAATAATATATTGTCTCCATACATTGTGATAGGGACATAGGGACATAATTTAAACAGTCTAATAATTGGGACAAATGGGCAAATAAAATGGGTGGGTTTTATCCACAGGAGAACGTTTTATCTTAAAACTATAATGGCCAAAAACTGAGATATAATAAAAAATGTTCAATTTTTTTTATTTTTCCTGTTAAAATGCATTTAGAATAAAAAAATTCAAAGCAAAATGTACTACTCACAGAAAGCCCAATTGGTGGAAAAAAAAAGTATAGTTCATTTTGTTGCGATAAGTAGTAATAAAGTTATTGGTGAATAAAAGGGAGGAGCACTGACAGGTGAAAATTGCTTTTGTCCATTAGGGTAAAAAACCCAGAAGTGGTCAACAAACAATTCGGCCTGTGACTTAGATTTTGTCCCTTTACGTGAATGAGTTCGACACCCCTGACATCCATTTGTGTCATTTGATTGTTCTTGCATTTGCTATCTACACACCAAACTAATTTATTGTAGAGCTTGAACGTGCAAACGCACATACTCTATATGGAAAGGGAAAGTGGTCTACTTATGATGTTTGTTAAAAAATGTAAACAGAACGTTGCTAGTCTATGACAATACTTTGCGGTTTGTGACTTGCATCCATATATGACTCACAAGTGTAGGCTGCAATACTGAATTTACTACCATGCTTTCATTCTCTCACTGACAATATGAATGGGAGGAATGTAGAAAATGAATGGACACAAGCTTACTGTAACTATATTTAGATTCTTCATAGAGAAATCGAGAGTGTTGCATTTGAGGCATCCAGCTACGTGAGATCCCAACAGCAACATAAAAACATTAAACTACTGGAAATTTCCACTGAAATGATTCCCATGGATGGATCATAATCATAAGTCCTGACCTCTGCCCAGTTTCCATAAACGCATTATTTCCCCACTATCACGCTCAGACCACAATGACGGAATATGGCAAGAGATAAGGGATACAGGCTACATGTCCCACACACTGTAAATATAAATCCACAGTCACACGAATTGACAATTCTGAACATGCTACACTTGCTTCCTAGTACAGAGGGCAATACATGCTCAGGAACAGCAAGCAATCTACATTTCTGCCCTAATCCTGCTGCGATTGAGGCCTCGGCCCAGTGTTGGTTTTTATATTGGCTGATCTGATCCACGACCAACAAATGTGGATTCAGGTAATACTTTTAATGAATGATTGCACGGTACATATTTTTTGAGCAAGTTTTCAAAACTTTAAAGAGGAACTTTAACCAAGTCTAACTTCAATCCAAACAGTAGCTGATAACCCCATTCCCATAAGAAAACTTTACTTGTATGGCTAATATTGTGGCGAAAGCCCTTCCATAGTGCAATGTCTGCACCTTGGTTCTGACAGTTCTCCATCTGTGAACCTCACTGCATTGTGGGGAAAAAAGTTTTTTCCCCAACAGCCAAGCAATCTGTATCTCCCCCGTGCACAGAACTCTCATTAATAAACATTCCGTACAGATCACCTGGCGGAACTAAAGGTGGCACCACCAGTCAAGTTTCAGAATGTAAAGGGGCCCATACACTAGTCAATTTCAACCATTGATCGGTCAGAAATCAATTTTTATCAAATTAGCCGATTGATCGATTTGTGGCCGATTTCAATCAATTTGATCTCTCTGACTGGATGGGAAAATCTAGATCGATCTGCTACTGGCAGCAGATCAAAGGCCCATAAAGTTGCATTGGATCTAATTTCCAATCATGCATTTACTGTAGATCGATTTCCAATAGATTTAATTCTGAAATCTATTGGAAATCTGTTCCTAGTGTGTAACACACATCAGATAGATTCCTGCCAGATCTGCCAGAAATATATCTATGGTCGAATCTGCTGCAAATCTATAAGTGTATGGCCACCTTAATTCAGGAAGAGGAAAGATTTTACAACACTCACTAAATCTATAAATGAACATTGTAAACCAGGGGTCCCCAAACGTTTTGGGTCGAGGGCCCGGTCAACATACTTCAGACTGCTGGGGGGCCAGAGTATACATAAGATGATGTAGAAGTCTTTGCGGACCAAACAGTGAAGCATACTTGGGTGACAACCTGCAGTGGACAGCAGTGTCATCTGATGTGGAATTTGATTGGAAACCAGCGAAATTACTTCTTTCTGGCTTCCATGTGGATGGGTGGTGCCAGCACTGCTATTCTATATGCAGACCACCAATATTTAAAGATGGACAGTTTATAACATCGCTGACTGCATCTATAAGTAATACATTTTCTGTGTGGGGGGCTGGTAAAAAAGCCTCAGGGGGCCACATTCGGCCCACGGGCCTTAGTTTGAGGACCACTGTTGTAAACCATAAGCAATTGTATTCATTATGTTATTTTCCCTACAGTTCCTCTAAGTTTCTTCTTCAGGCATGGTGAGCAGGATTAGTGGTACAGGGCTGATCAGGTCTGTATCATGCCTGAATTATAAACAGCTTGCAAGAAAACTAGGCATCATTAGTAATTGTGGCAATTTACCAAATCAAGTGAAATGTTAGGAAGGACAGATAATGCTTTATATAATGTAGTAAAACAGCATGTGTAGCACTAATGTGTGCTATGCCAGTTTTAACAAAATAAAACTATTCTTTGCAGGAAAACGTTAACCACTTACAGAGACACTGAAGCAAATTGGAATTGGTTGTATAATACGGATAATTACTAGAATTTTAGTAGCAAAGAAAATATTCAAATATTTTTAATTTTCAGTTATATAGTTTTTTTGTTTTTTTTTTAATAACATTGCATCATTCTCTAATATTTGCAGTTTAGACACTACTCAGCAGTCTAAATGGGATCAAAAGTTCACTAGCCTGCTCTGGAAAATCTTCCCTGCAGAGGGAAAAAAAGATACAGGTCTTTTAAAGCTTATTATCTCAAGTGTCTGGCAGAGTTCTCTGCAACTGAAAGTCATGGAGCTCAAGGGCTAATTTGCATAGATAACAACTGGAGTTTCTTAGCTCTTCCTTTACTAGAAACAATATCAAGGTGCGTACACACGCACTACTAAATGCAACGACGGGTCCGTCAGACCCTCCCGCTGGGCGGTCGTTCTCCCGACAGTAGTGCGTGTGTACAGTCTATCTGCAGACTGATAAGGATGTTTCTGAACGATCGGCTAAAGACTGCCCAGAGGGAGGGTCCGCTGGACCCGTCGTTGCATTTAGTAGTGCATGTGTACGCACCTTTAGACTTGTGTCTCTGCTGCAAATGTTTTTTTTCTTAGCTGTACTACACATACAAATCATATCACAATTTTTTTTCCGCTTCAGTGTCTCTTTAAGCCCGAAGGGTTGTTTATTTTTTGCATCTGAGCAACTTTCACCTCTCATTCATTTGCCAATAACTTTATCACTACTCATCACAATGAATTGATCTACAGTATATCTGGTTTTTTCCACCACCAATTAGGCTTTCTTTGTGTGATACATTTTGCTAAGAATTAATTTATTCTAAATCCATTTTAACAGGAATATTAAGAAAGAAATAGAAAAAAATCATTATTTCTCAGTTATTCGCCATTATAGTTTGAAACGAATACATGCTACCGTAATGAAAACCCATGTATTTTATTTGCCCATTTGTCCAGCTTATTACACCATTTAAACACTTGAGGACCGCGGGCTTTACCTCCCTTAAAGAGAACCTGTACTGAGTAAAAATATTTAAAATAAACACATGAGGTAACTTCACATGAACATTACATAGTTACCTTGCCATCAGTTCCTCTCAGAAGCTCACCATTTTCTTCTGACAATAATCCCTTCCAGTTCTGACAATATTTTGTCAGATCTGAAATATATCAGTTGCTGTCAGTAAAATAGCAGTTGCTATCAGTTATAGCTGAGAGGAAAACTGATGTACCAGGTAATGTCCATGTTTCCCTATGGCTCAAGTGGGCGATGTTACAGTTTAACTGTGTGCTGACCAGAAAGCTGTTATGGGTAATGGCCATTTTCAAAATGGAGGATGGAAAATTCCCTTGATCACAGTGAACAAACAGGACACGGGACAGCAGAAAGACACCGAGGAGTAGACTACATGGGAGGTAAGTATGACTTGTGTATGCTTATTTTGACTTAATTTTCAGTTCAGGTTTTCTTTAAGGACCAGAGCCTTTTTTTCCCATTCAGACCACTGCAGCTTTCACGGTTTATTGCTCGCTCATACAACCTACCACCTAAATGAATTTTGGCTCCTTTTCTTGTCACTAATAAAGCTTTCTTTTGGTGCTATTTGATTGCTGCTGCGATTTTTACTTTTTATTATATTCATCAAAAAAGACATGAATTTTGTAAAAAAAAAAAAGGATTTTTTTTACTTTCTGTGCTGACATTTTTCAAATAAAGTAAAATTTCTGTATACATGCAGCACGAAAAATGTGGACAAACATGTTTTTGATAAAAAAAACAAACCCATTCAGCCTATATTTATTGGTTTGGGTAAAAGTTATAGCGTTTACAAACTATGGTGCAAAAAGTGAATTTTCCCATTTGGAAGCATCTCTGTCTTTTCTGACCACCTGACATGTTTCATGAGGGGCTAGAATTCCACGATAGTATAAATATCCCCCAAATGACCCCATTTTGGAAAGAAGACATCCCAAAGTATTCACTGAGAGGCATAGTGAGTTCATAGAAGATATTATTTTTTGTCACAAGTTAGCGGAAAATGACACTTTGTGACAAAAAACAAAAAAAAAAACGTTTCCATTTCTTCTAACTTGCGACAAAAAAAAAATGAAATCTGCACGGACTCACTATGCTCCTCTCTGAATACCTTGAAGGGTCTACTTTCCTAAATGGGGTCATTTGTAGGGCGTTTACTGTCCTGGCATTTCGGGGGGTGCTAAATTGTAAGCACCCCTGTAAAGCCTAAAGGTGCTCATTGGACTTTGGACCCCTTAGCGCAGTTAGGCTGCAAAAAAGTGCCACACTTGTGGTATTGCCGTACTCAGGAGAAGTAGTATAATGTGTTTTGGGGTGTATTTTTACACATACCGATGGGTGGGAGAAATATCTCTGTAAATGACAATTTTTTTTTTTTACACACAATTGTCCATTTACAGGGATCTTTCTCCCACTCAGCATGGGTATGTGTAAAAATACACCCCAAAACACATTATACTACTTCTCCTGAGTACGGCGATACAACATGTGTGGCACTTTTTAGCACCCTAAGTGCGCTAAGGGGACCAGAGTCCAATGAGTACCTTTAGGCTT
The DNA here is from genome assembly GCF_040937935.1 of Hyperolius riggenbachi. Taxonomy (NCBI): domain Eukaryota; kingdom Metazoa; phylum Chordata; class Amphibia; order Anura; family Hyperoliidae; genus Hyperolius; species Hyperolius riggenbachi. Next base: position 114,141,504 of record NC_090648.1, on the reverse strand, counting down.
TACAGGGGTGCTCAAAATTTAGCACCCCGCCCACTTGCAAGGACAGTTAAACCCCACAAATGACCCCATTTTGGAAAGAATACACAACAAGGTATTCCATGAGGGGAATGGTGAGGTCATTGAAAATTTTATTTTTTGTCACAAGTTAACGAAAAATGACACTTTGTAAAAAAAAAATAAAATAAAATAAAATTCGGCTAACTTGTGACAAAAACTAAAATCTTCTATGAACTCACCATGCACCTCACAGAATACTTTAGGGTGTCCTCTTTCCAAAATGGGGTCATTTGTAGAGTCTGTCCTGGCATTTTAGGGTCTCTGCAATCATTACATGTATGGCCAGTATTAGGAGTTTCTGCTATACTCCTTATATTGGGTATAATGCATTCTGGGCTGAAAGGAAAAATGAACGGCAAACATACCTTGCTCCACATCAATGGCAGATCTTCCTCCACATCAATGGCAGATCTTCCTCCACATCAATGGCAGTGATAACCTCAGGAGAGAGACACACCGTGCCACCCTGCACTCAGGGTGAGCCACCAACTTATGTGACTGGGCCTCAGAACTTTAGTATACAGCATTATGCCTGTAGTATACAGCAATATGCCTGCCAATATAGAGGACTCTGTGTGGCACAAAGTAAATCACATATAAACCGGGGGTGTCCACACTCAAGGGAAATTCAAACATGCCGTCTTATATCGCCAACCCAGCACAGATCAGCAATATCAAGCATGGAAACCGATCCTTCTTCCGACTTTTATGCTTACCTGTTTGTTTGGTTTTCAAGCTTACCTCTCCTCCCCCTGGGACAATGTGCGAAATACCACTGAGTGTGTGCCTACTCCTGTGTCTGGAGTTCCCTAGGTTCCAATAGTGTACCTGCTCGTGGTACCTCTCAAAACACTCCCCTAGGCATAGGCCAGGCTGGTCAGGACATTTGGGACAATAAAAACTGGTGTCAGTCCTTCTAGCACTGCTGCAGACACGACAACGTTTTCTTCGGATGCGTTGACCTGGGGTACTCGGAAGCTGATAGGCGTAATGCCTTCCATGCAGTCGGCTAGTTGCATCTGAGGGGGGGGGGGGGGGGGGAACGACGACTGGCACCTCCTAGATACAGGAGGTCCAGAACGATCTGTTCCTGAAATTGAAGGAAAGATCCAGTTCTCCCAGCCTTACTGTAGAGAACAAAGCTGTTGTAAACTGCCAATTGAATCAGATAAAAAGACACTTTCTCATACAAGCGTCTTGTTTTCCGGGAAATTAAATAGGGCGCTAACCTCTGGTCATTGAAGTCTACCCCTCCCATGTTGACATTATATTCCTGGACGACAAGGGGCTTTTCAATGACCTCAGTTGCCCGTTGAATTTGGACTGTCGTGTCTGTGTGAATGGTGGACAGAAAGTAAACGTCCCTCTTGTCCCTCCATTTCACCGCGAGCAGGTCGTCAGTACGCAAGGCGGCCCTCTGCCCCCGTTCAAGTCTGGTGGTAACGAGCCGTTGGGGGAAGCCCTGGCGACTAGGCCGCGTAGTGCCACAGCATCGGATTCCTTCTAACTAAGTGCTGATAGAGGGCCACACTTGTGTAATAGTTGTCCACATAAAGATGGTACCCCTTCTGGAACAAGGGTGACACCAAGTCCCACACAACCTTTCCTACTGCTCCCCAGGTAGACAGGGCATCCGACCGGCTCCAATTTTGAGTCTTTTCCCTCATAGACCCTAAAACAACATGTATAGCCTGTGGCCCTTTCACAGAGCTTATACAGTTTCACCCCATACCGGGCACGCTTGCTTGGGATGTACTGTTTGATGCCAAGGCGCCCGGTAAAGCGTAAGAGGGACTCGTCTACGCAGATGTTCTGTTCAGGGGTATAAGCATCTGCAAATGATGATGACAGGTGGTCTATGAGGGGCCGAATTTTGTGGAGCCGGTCATAAGCAGGGTGGTCTTTCTTATGACAGGTTTCGTCGTCATTGAAGTGCAGGAAGCGCAGGATGGACTCAAATCGTGTCCTGGACATGGCAGCAGGGTACAAGGGAACATGATGTACTGGGTTCGTAGACCAATACGACCGCAATACATTCTGTTTCATTAGTCCCAAGTGAAGGATAAGGGCCAAAAAGATTTTAAGTTCGGAAACTTGGACTGGTTTCCACCGGAAAGGCTGGGCAAGTGGGGTCTCAGAGGCAATCAAACAATCACGGGACAATCGAATACAATTACAGCACAATCGAATCCAATCACAGCACAAGCAAATCTGATGCACTCGGAAGGTGGTGGTTGGTGGTGGTTGGAGGTGGTGGTGGAGGGGGGGGAGGGGGGGGGGGGTTGGGGGTGGCGGGAAGTGGGGTCTCAGAGGCAATCAAACAATCACGGGACAATCGAAGCAGATCACGGGACAATCAAATACAATTGCAGCACAATCGAATACAATCACAGCACAGTCAAATACAATGCACTCGGAAGGTGATTGGGGGGGGGGGGGGGGTCTGAGCAGGGCTGTGGAGTCGGAGTCGTGGAGTCGGAGTCGTGGAGTCGGGCAATTTTGGGTGCCTGGAGTCGGAGTCGGGAAAAAATGCACCGACTCCAACTCCTAATGAATTTGTAACTGTAATTAAAATAGAAAATATGATAAAATGTTCTATTTCTCAGATAATAGTCATTAAAAATAATGTATATATACAGTATATATACAGTAATAGCTGTGCTTAGTCCACAAAAATGAAATAAACCAATCAAAATTAGTTACTTGTGCTGCTTCAATAAAGCAGTCCCCGTATTTTTAAAGTCAGATATACATATCTGATTGTGACTGTATATATGATGTGTACACAGGAATCTCTTATATATACTAAATAACATCTATGCTGTAAATATAAAGCCTGATGTGTAGCTGTGTCACTAATAGAGATGGTCAATGAGATGGAAATAATTCTGCATTGATGCTGATTTATGCAAATGTATGCACTCCCTTTGCTGATGAAATCAAATAATTTGATATGTTATTAAAATTTGGTTTGGTGACTACAAATTAAAGGGTAACTGAGACGGATGAAAAGTAAAGTTTTATACATACCTGGGGCTTCCTCCAGCCCCCTTCAGGCTAATCAGTCCCTCACTGTCCTCCACCACCCGGATCTTCTGCTATGAGTCCTGGTAATTCAGCCAGTCAGCGATGTCCGGCCGCATGCCGTTCCCACAGCCAGGAACATTCTGTACCTGCGCAATAGTGCTGCACAGGTGTAGTATGCTCCTGGCGGCGGAGTGTGTGCATGCGCACTACCCCCGACTGGCTCAAGTACCTGGACTCATAGCAGAAGATCCAGGTGGTGGAGGAGGACAACGAGGGACTGATTATCCTGAAGGCGGCTGGAGGAAGCTCCAGGTATGTATAAAACTTTAATTTCATCTGTCTCAGGTTTACTTTGTTACACAGTAGTACTATACTCTACATATGCACTCCCCACAGAGCTGCAGGGAATCCACTGAGAATGCTGTGCACATTGAACACAGAGGTGTTGTCTGTCACCCATAAACCTTGTTCAGATTGTGCATGAAGAATGTGTAATAGAGGAAGAATCTCCTCATTCCCCTGCAGAGTACCTGCACATCATTCTTACATGTACCCACACTTACATTGCCTAGGGCCTGATAGATGTTCTTTGTTCCGGTTTGTACCTTTTACAAGTACTCTTACCAAGGACTAGTTTTAGTCTAAAGGGAATAAATATAGTAGTCTACATATCCTTCTCACTTCAGTTGTCTTGTAAAATTCCTAAGCGTTGGCAGTTAAGAGACGAATTTCATGTTACATACTTTTAATCAACAAAATTGTAATATGCAAATTAGAGGAGTCGGAGTCGTGGAGTCGGAGGAATCCTAAACTGAGGAGTCGGAGTCGGAGTCGGTGGATTTTTGGACCGACTCCACAGCCCTGGGTCTGAGGGTGATTTGCGGGGGTGGGGGGTTGATCAGGAGCCCACACGGGGCAGACTGAGTCCTGATCTGATGAGAGGCAGTCACAGGGGGTTACTGATCGAAGATCAGTTAGTGATTGCTGGGGAGGACAGATGTAAACAATGCGCAGGGGATGTAATCAGGAGGGGGGTCTGAGGGCAATTGAGGGTCTGGGCAGGTGATCGGTTGCCCCCGTGGTGCAGTTAGGGTCTGCTCTGATGGGTGGGGGTGCTGAGGGGTGATGGACAGGTGATAGACAGGTGATCAGAGGGTAAGCTAGCTGTATACAGATGTATACAGTATACAGGGGGGTAGTCTGGGATGGGGTCTGGGGGTGATCTAAAGGTAGTGGGGGGGATCAGGGGTGATTAGGAGGCAGTTAGGGACCTAATCTAAGAGATAGCGTCGATAGTGACAGGTGGGGGGGTGGGGGTTTTAGAGGGGTGCAAGGGTGCTGGCAGGGGTCTGCTGGGGTGATCAGAGGGGGTCTGAAGGCTGGGGTAGGAGATCAGGGGGGCTATGTGCAAAAAAAATAAATGTGTGGTGTATACTCACTATGGCTTCCTCCTCGCTGGTGGTCTCTGGAACAATGAGACCACGAGACGAGGAGGAAGCATGTATAAGGCACTTTGTTTACCTAACAAAGTGCCTTATACGCATTGATAGGCGGATTTTTATATTCCTCCGCTTGCCAGCGCTGCTAATTGGCCGGCGAGCTGGAGGCTAAATGCCTGGCCATCGATCCCCGGCGGAGGATCGCGTCACGGATGACGTGATCGCTCTGCCCATGCCTCTGTGCACGCGGCGGTCCTTGCGGCATCCACTTTCCAACCGCCCCTGTGCAGTGGGCGGTCGTTAAGTGGTTAAATTATGTCCCTATCACAATGTATGGTGGCGATATTTTTTGGGGAAATAAAGGGGCATTTTTTCAATTTGCGTCCATCACTATTTACAAGCCCATAATTTAAATTTATATTAAAACACTCCTTTGACATCCATATTTATGTTTTGTTTTTTTTTTATTAAAAATTTTATTTGGGTAATTTTTGGTGTGGGAGGTAAACTACTAATTTTAAATGTAAAAATTTAATTGTTTAATAAAAAAATAGATGTGTGTGTTTTACTATTTGGCCACAAGATGGCCACAGTCAAAAAATCCTGGAAGCATGATCATAAGCTTCCAGGAAGTATTAGGAAGACGAGAAACTTTTTGTAACACAGAAAAACCACAGTCTCTGATAAGAGGCTGTTGGCTTTTCTGCGGGGGGGGGGGGGGGGGGGGGGGGGCTTTGATCATTGAATGAGATCTATAATACCATTCATTGATCGCTGGGCTAACAGCCGGTGGCAGCCCGCGGGAGTGTGCACAGCCCAACTGGACGAGAATGTTTATCCAGTTGGCTTAAGTGGATAAACAAGATGAAACCGTGCATTATGATAAAAAGCACTTCTGACACAGTTATGCAAGACTTGTGACCTCTATAAAGGAACTGAGATTAAATTAGATTCATCTAACTAAGCAGGCTTTCAGCTGTAGGTTAGCTACCAACCGCAGAAAAAAAAAAAAAAAAAGACGAGGGGATTACCACTGGTAAGACTGGACAGAATTCAAGAAGACCTTTAGACACAGATTAGCCTTGAAAGATAAAAACATACTTTTTTTTTTTTTGTACATTTAGCGCTTCTTGTTCCCCTGAGGAAGGTCCCAATTTATAGATGGACCGAAATATGTTGGGTTGTTAGCGTAGGGGGTGTATTTTGGTATGCATCAGTGCAGTGAGAAGAGTGAAATTATCCCTTGCAATGTAAGCTGAGGATATTACCACTCATTACTATCACCTTCCACTGTTTTGTCACCAAACTAGTATGGGTTGGCAGCGCCACTACAGTTTTATCTTTGATCTTTCATTAACCCATTCGCGTTCTGTCGTTTTCACTTGAGCAATGTTCACCTCCCATTCATTAGCCCATAACTTTATCACTGCTTATCACAATGAACTGATCTATATCTTGTTTTTTCCGCAAACAATTAGGCTTTCTTTGGGGGGTACATTTTGCTAAGAGCCACTTTACTGTAAATGCATTTTAACAGGAAGAATAAGAAAAAAACGGAAAAGATTCATTATTTCTCTGTTTTCAGCCATTATAGTTTTAAAATAATACATGCCTCCATAATTAATACTCACGTATTGTATTTGCCCATTTGTCACGGTTATTTCACCGTTAAAATTATGTCCCTTTCACAATGTATGGCGACAATATTTTATTTGGAAATAAAGGTGCATTTTTTTCCGTTTTGCATCTATCCCTATTTACAAGTTTAAAATAAAAAAAAAATAGAAATATTTAATCTCTACATTGATTTTAAAAAGTTTAGACCCTTAGATAAATATTTACATTTTTTTTTTCTTGTAATGTTTTTTTTTTTATTTTTTATATTAAACATTTTATTTGGGTATTCTTGGGAGGGTGGGATGTAAACAATAGTTTTACAATGTAAATGTGTGTTGAGTTTTATTTTTTTTACTTTTAGCTGGAGCTTCCAAGAGAAGCTGTCGCTTTTTCTGCGGGGGAGAGGAATCAGCGATCGGGCACCATGACCCGATTCACTGATTTCTAGGCTAACAATTCGCGGCCGGGAGCGCGCGTGCACGATCGGCCGCGGGAGCACACATGGTTTCTGGACGTAGTTTCTACGTCCAGGAACCAAAACAGGTTAAAAGTTATATTTATTTTACATTTTTTCCTCTCTCAAGGCTGATCAGTGTTTAAATATTTAAATTAGGTGTGCGTTCAGAATTAAAGAAGACCTGTCAGAAGGAAAATGCAACAGCACCAAATGACAAACGCATTGGAGAGTGTTATTAAAAGGTCCTTTGTTTTCTGTGTCCACGAGGTGCAATCATGCAATAGACAGAAATCTCAACTATCATCACCACCATAGTCTAAACATAAGCAAGGTGTTGTGTGTGTGTGTGTGTGTGTGTGTGTGTGTGTGTGTGTGTGTGTGTGTGTGTGTGTGTGTGTGTGTATGTGTGTGTGTGTGTGTGTGTGTGTGTAAAAAAACTATTCACCAATAGAGCAAATATCTACAGAAAACTAAAGCAATCTGACCTCATTAGCTAGCAGCCAGATAATTTATTAGCAGCTGCTGAGTTTGGTTAGATCAGATTATAGAAATGCGCATGCAAAGTCTGGAGGTGCGTACACACGCATGAGTACGGTCCTTCTCAGGGGTCCAACCTCGATCCATCGGGTGACTGTTCAGGGCCGAGTGCTGTGCAGACGCATCACTAGCCAACAGGGTAGCCATCTGTTCCTGCTGCTACGGAGCAAAGAAGGATGATGCATGGCATACTATGAAGGAAGAGGGGTATTAAGAATAGGGGCTTTGTCAGATAGAGGGGTTAGCTAGAGCACTCTGCCACCTTGCACCATTATTTTTATGTGTGTTTTTGAGTGGGCATGAGGAAGCCTTTCTGATGCTCTACTGCAAAAATATGATGCAATTATTGTTGAACTTCCGTATTTTTTGGACCATAAGACGCACCTAGGTTTAGAGGAAAAAAAATCAGGGAATAAAATATATTAAACCTGGTGCATCCATGGTGCAGGGGCATCTTGTGGAACTCCCCCTCCCCCAAGCTTTTTCTTTCTAAACAAAATGAAACTTTTTAACCTAATTGGAGGAGATTCAAATCATCCAGGCTGCTGAACACTTCAGTGTTACCAACAATCCCCTCCAAAAAGGCCTCTCTCTAATATCCCCAATATGCTCCCTGCAAGTTACATACAATTTCCTAATAAAACCTCCACTAAGCCATGAGCAGTTGCTCACTATTACTTATGTGTTGTGGCAGAAAGGCTCTATGTACACATAGCATGCAATGCACTGAATAATATGCTGAGGCACCCAAAGTACCTGCAACCAAGCATTGCTCATGTCTGTCATCCCGATCAGGCATCCAAGCAGTATCCAGCATTTCTGTGCATTAGCGGCAAGGAAGAGAGCATCCCCCCCTATAATTGATGGTCTCTGATGCCTTCTCGCGAAGGGACACAAACAGTTCGCTTCCACCAATCATCATGCTTTGGGAAACCTTTCAGCCAATCCTGACGTGGTGTTTCTGAAAGCCACACCCCCACTGTCACAGTGCGCCATGATTGGCTGCACGAACACCATGAAGTCCTGCCGGCAGAGTCATCGGGAACTCTTACATGGGCGCTGTCACGACGGGAGGCGTGGATTTCAGAAACACTGCTTCAGGATTGGCTGAGAGGTTTCCCAAAGGATGATGATTGGTGGAAGCGAACTGTTTGTGTCCCGGCGCGAGAAGGCATCAGAATCAATCGTTTACAGCGGCGATTGCTCTCTTCCTTGCCGCAAATGCAGAGTAATGCTAGATTCTGTGTGAATACCTGTACGGGTTGACGGACACAGACCCGGGCATCAGAGACCATCAATTACAGCCGTGATTGCTCTCTTTGCCGCTAATGCACAGAAATGCTGGATACTGTTTGGATGCCTGCCCAAGACTTTTCAACTGTTCAATTCATGTACGTGCAGAGGGATGATCGTGGGAGGGCTTTTTGGTGATGGGAGTTTATTGTTTTAGCAGACTATCATGATAGGTAATGGCTTGTGGGACACCTTTAGACCATAAGATGCACTGACTTTTCCCCCCCATTTTTTGGGGAAAAAGAGGTCTTCGGGAGCACAGTTCCGTACTGCGCATGCGTGAGCACACTCTCTCAAAGACTTCCAAAGCATCCCACGTCGGAAGCCTGGGGTGGAACGAGGGGACCAGGAGAGAAACAGGAAGACTCTATAGGACCCAGAGCCTTCCATCTTCTTAGGTTCCTTTTTTTTTTTTTTTTTTTTTTTTTTTTTTAACACTTCAGACTCACTTTAAGTGCAACTGACTGCTGACAAATCTCACCAATAAACTCAATGGAACAACTGATATTTCGATATATGTAACCCAAAAGAAAAGACTCTGCTGGACTGACCAATTACTATGAAGGAAAACCTGGTACAAATGTATTGATTATTGCAAACCTCTTTAGGTAGCATCGAATGTGCAAATATGAAAGAACCTAGTCTTCAAAACAATGTGGTTAAAGGCCACCCTCTCCTCGCTCCTCTGATCAGACCATTATGAAACCACCATGGCTTTTGAAAGCAACTGTACTTTTCCAATGTTGTCTCTCTTGAGAACTCGACATCCTGTTGATGCCCGTTTATTTCCCTGACACAGCGGTTTACAGCATCAATTCAGCTGAATTCCATTCCCTGTCTGAACAAACCCCATGGCTCCAATGTGGGAGATTATGTACATTCTTCATTTTACAAAGGTGCCACCGCTCGGCGGGGAGAGATGGATTAACTGGCTGGCAGCAAGGAAAATAATCCCGAGTGTATCTCACGCCAGTGCTTTCCCAGCTGGGTGCCCATCTGCACATACAAAGCATGGGAGGAGGGACTTATGTGTGCGACATGGCTCTACAATTTCACATTTCTGGCTCACTTACCTGTAGTATTACATTTCCACTTCTCAAGGGATAGGATGGCACGGGCTGGGGCAAGGAAAGCAAAAGCACTGGCTTGGAACAAGGGTAACCTGGAGCAATGGAACAACATAGAAACAAAGATTCATATTATCAGCACAAAAAGGCACAACGCTTCAAAATTACTTCACACACTAAAACAGATGATTCCTGAGTACAGCGTGCCAAATTCAGGAATTGTTTCTGTAGGTTGCATCTCCTTCTTGCAACGTTTAAATGCACTTCTGAAAGGTGCATTTAAACGTCTGCACAGGCATGGGAACTCCTGCGCAGGCATGGAGGTCCCATGCCTGTGCATAAGACCCTGACTGACGCAAGTGAACCAGTTACCGTGGCTTATTGCGGCTGAACGGCAGACCGCGGTAAGACGGAAAGGGACTCTCACACGTGCTTATGGGGCTGGAGGAAGCTCCAGGTAAGTATTAAATCTTACTATACGGACAGCTCTGGTTTACTTTAAGTGGTACATTTTGGCATATTTTGTGTAAGGAGTTGGAGCAGAGTTGGTCAACTAGAGTAAAGATAATTCTAAATCAAATTTAACGCAAATTGCATGCAGCTTGGACTTCTGCCACTCAAATGTACTTTTTCTCATTTTGGATGGCCAAGCTACCTACAATTAGCAGTGAATTTGCATACTAGTTGGAATTTTTTGCATCTCATTGACCATCTGCAGTGAAGACTACGCACTGTCCACTATTAGGAAGGGCTCTAAAGCCCAGTCGGCTGTTCACCTGGTGAAACAACTCACCTGAGCGACGGGCGATTTTTTTATTCACACTGTTGCCCCACCCACTGTGTGACATCATGCACACGCCACTCCTTTGTCTCTCCACCTCTTATCACCATAGCAACAGTGTGTGTTGTCAGCTATACAGCTGACTTTGCATCTGTTGAGCCCAGAATAGCAATTTCGCCTGAGAGATCGGGTCCTGATCCCCGATGGGAGACATCCTTTGCAGGTGTAAAATACAATAAAACCAGATCAAAATTCAGTGTAATCCAGAGCAGTCCAGATTAATAATGCAGCTAGAGAGATTACTCCTAAATAATATAAGAAAAACATGAAGTCCAAACTCAGTGCCTAAACTCCAGAATGATTGTACGGATGTACACACCCAGTGTTCTCCCCAGAAATGTTTTCCAGCCAGGTGGCAGGAAAAAGTAGCCGGGTGGGGCAAGATGAGAGAATGCAGGGCCAGTGCTTCTGTGAGCAATTATGCTTACAGAATAGGAGGAGGTGAGCCGATGACAGCCGGGTGCTCATCAAAACTAGCCGGGTGGAGCACACGGCTAAAAGAGCCTGGGGAGAACCCTGTACACCTTCTGTGCTTCAGCACACAATAGTGCCCACTTCTAAATGTGCTCACCGGATATGAACCGACCCGGATCTTATAAGCACATAATGTCCCTCAGGGTTATAGGCTCCGATCCACTTCTCCCCAAGGCTCAGCTTGATCTCCAATGCAGCAGTGCCAGTTAGCATGGAGGGGGTGGAAGGTGGAAGCAAAGGATATGTGTGCCTCCTGTGCTCCCCCCAATGCTAACTGGGACTACTGCATTGGAGATTAAACTGAGCCTTGGGGAGAAGTGGATCTGAGCCTATACCCCTGAGGGAAATTATGCGCTTGTAAGACCTTGTGATTCAGGTCTGTTCATATCCAGTAAGCTCATTTAGATCTTGGGTGGTGGGCACTATTGTGTGCTGTACAAGGGTTCTGGAGTTTATGTGCTGAGTTTTGTACTTTATATCCATCACAGAAGTGAACGCACCTGAAGACCTGTGTATATGTAGTCTGGAATACACCAATCAGACCTACAAATACACCTGAAGCTAGATTGGAACACCTATTGAACCATGGAAGCAAGATGCATTAATTTGGACGATTCTTAAGATAAATACCCACAGACCGCTAGATCGGGATCTCTGCCAAACAATTGTCCCCAATCCATTTGACAAAAAGCGCGAAAGTAAAAAAGTGAAAAATGAATAACGGGACACAAGAGATCATTTAAATGATTGCACTGACTTAAACGAAAATCTGAACGTTCAATCGGGACAAGATCTGTCACGACAGTTGTTCAAAATGAATGATCATCGCAGATAGTCTGCCATCAAAAATGTTTCCTTAAAGGGGTTCTTTCGCGAAAAAAGTAGGCAGTTAAAAAATGTGACAGATGACAGGTTTTGGGCCAGTCCATCTTTTTAAGGGGGTGTCTCAGGGCTTTCTTTGTTTTCAACAGCATTTCCTGAACAACAGTTGCAAAATCTAACTGACATAATAGTGTGCAAGTGATTAGGGAGGCCGGCTGGTATCTTGCTATTTTGGCAGTTAAACTGCTGTTCAGGAAATGCTGTTGAAAACAAAGAAAGTTCTGAGAATCCCCCTTGAAAAGATGGACTGGCTCAAAACCTGTCATCTGTCAAATTTTTTAACTGCCTACTTTTTTCGCGAAAGAACCCCTTTAACTGATGCTGCGTAACAAAGAAACAAAGAAAAAAACGGACAACATTTCTTGCTGTGGCTATGGACCATAACTTTGTTCTGACACCCTCCACCTCAACCCAGAGCCTAACTGTACAACCGAAATAGACTTTCAGAATCTGAAGAGTAAGAGGAGGGGAAACCTCCAAAGAATAAGGTAAGGAGCAGTCTAATAAGGTAACACGCTGGGGCGAAAATTCTCTTACCATCATTTGAACATCTAGAGAATATCTGTGACTCAGGTTTAAGCTTACTTTTATAGTTCTTAAATTTGAACTCCATGCAGATACAAAACACTGACATTTTTTCCGGTAGATAGATTCTCAGTAAGAATGAGATAGGGACTGTAGGTTCATTCTTAACCTGAATTTGTTCTTAAGTCGGAGCGCTGTGCAATCTCTTTCCCCTTTGCCTCCTATGCGCCCCCCTTTGTGCCTTTTTGTCCCCCCCCCCATGAGCCTCTGTTTGCCCCCCCCCCTTAGTGTGTTTGCCCCGGCCCTTACTGCGCGTTTGCCCCCTGTACCCCCCCCCCTCTGAGCAGAGCTGGACTCACCTTCAAGAACGAGTCCAACGCTGTCCATCTGGCCACTCCGCCTGCTGCTCCCTCGAGCTGTACAGCATCGCTTTGCTTCCTGTATGTCATGTGACATACAGGAACCTGTAGGTCACGTGACATATAGGAAGCGATGCTGCACGTTAGAAGGAACAGGTGATGGAGAAAACACAGACAATGTTGGAATCGGTTTGGAGGTGAGTCCAACACTGCAGGGACACGCGCCGACAATTCGGGGGAAGTTTGAAGCTGCTTCTTCAAACTTCCCTCACGCAGAAATGACGTAATTGCATCGAGATCGGGCCGTTCATATCGGCGGGTTGTTCATAAGTCGGGGACTACCAGTATATGTGTATAATTATATATATATATATATATATATATATATATATATATATATATATATATATATATATATATTTGAAATACTCTTAAGGAGGTTATATGACTACATTTTCTAAAGACAAGATTTTCAGCTCCAGAGGTCCCTTATCACGAGAGGAAACATTTGAGCCCCCATCAGTTAGTAGAATGAAATCTGTGCCTGGAGATGTGCGTTTGAGAGAAGGTAAACGACAGATGAACAAAATACGGTAATACATTTCATGTCAGTGCTACATGAGCCATTTTGTAAATGAATGTAATTAAAGCCTAACTAAAGGGTGTGGGGGACAACAAGGGAAGACATCAGGGTTAGTGCCGACTAGTTCAGCAATACCCAGCTTGGATTACTATGCAGAGCTACTTTCTCCACAGTGCAGTTCCCAGGCACCTCCTCTAGCACATCCAGCCGATCAGTGCTCCTCATAGGTAATCACTGGGGGGCATGTGCATGTGAATAGTGATACTTGGTTTATAGTGGACCTGAACTCTTGCACAGGACAGAAGGAAAACATAAGGAAATGCACTCTGTATGTATTTACAGAGTTAGCCTGTCTAATTCCCCTCATCTGTGACTAATCAGACGTTGTAATTTAGTCCCTCACCTGTCAGCTGACTGCCACGGCAGAGAGGCTAATTTGAAAGCACAGGACGTTAACAATATGTCTGCTTCCATGAAAGCAGGAAGTAGATACAATGCAGATTTATTACAGGATTTGCATCAGCTGTAACAAAGAAATTATTTCTTTAAAGTGGACCTGAACTCTTGCACAGGACAGAAGAAAACAGAGAGAAATGCACCCTGTATGTATTTAGAGAGTTTAGCCTGTCTTATTCCCCCTCATCTGCGTCTACTCAAGTTTTAATTTGTTCTCTCCCCTGTGTCAGCGGACTGCCATGGCAGATAAGCTCATTTGAAAGCACAGGATGATAACCCTATGTCTGCTTCCATGAAAACAGGAAGAAGAAAAACACTGCAGATGTATTGCAGGATTTGTATCAGCTGTAACAACAATGTTTTTCTTTAAAAGTTATTATGCTGTTGCTGTCTTTTAGAGTAGAGCAGAAGTTAGGAGTTCAGGTCTGCTGTAAGTGGATAGGAGTACTGACCAGCTGGAAGCAAACAAAGAGCTACGGTAAGAGGTCCAAGGTAAGCTGCAGGCCCCTGGAAGGGAGGAAGCCTCAGATGCTCTACATGCAATACGGAAATCACCTCTAGCTGGTGAGACACGGGGGCACAGAGCAGTCTGATTTGTTGGTTTTTATACCCAGCTTTTAGTCTGGTTTAAAAAAAAAAATGACTGTAGCCAGCCATGGTTTTCCTGGCAAGGGAGATTATTCTGAGCATACCTACTTATCTGTAGACATACCCATCAGCTGTCTGGCATGTCTGCCTAATAGATGATACGAGAGTTATGTTGTTATGTCTAAAAAGCACCGCAATATATAGTTGTATTGGAGGGTGTTGGAGGGTGTTCCTCCCCCCCCCCCCCAATGAACGTATGAATTTCCTTTATAAAAGTCTTGAGTAATAGGAATTCCCCTGCCCGCCTCCCCCTTCCTCAAAGAAATAAACAAACAGTTTAGCAAAGGTGGGCATTCATGTTCACATGTGCATTAGGTAGGCGGGCATGCATGTTCACATGTGCATTAGGTAGGTGAGCATGCATGTTCACATGTGCATTCGGTAGGTGGGCATGCATGTTCACATGTGCATTCAGTAGGTGAGCATGCATGTTCACATGTGCATTCAGTAGGTGGGCATGCATGTTCACATGTGCATTAGGTAGGCGGGCATGCATGTTCACATGTGCATTAGGTAGGTGAGCATGCATGTTCACATGTGCATTAGGTAGGTGAGCATGCATGTTCACATGTGCATTCGGTAGGTGGGCATGCATGTTCACATGTGCATTCAGTAGGTGGGCATGCATGTTCACATGTGCATTAGGTAGGCGGGCATGCATGTTCACATGTGCATTAGGTAGGTGGGCATGCATTTTCACATGTGCATTCAGTAGGTGAGCATGCATGTTCACATGTGCATTCAGTAGGTGGGCATGCATGTTCACATGTGCATTCAGTAGGCGAGCATGCATTTTCACATGTGCATTCAGTAGGTGAGCACGCATGTTCACATGTGCATTCAGTAGGTGGGCATGCATGTTCACATGTGCATTCAGTAGGTGGGCATGCATGTTCACATGTGAATTAGGTAGGTGGGCATGCATGTTCACATGTGCATTCAGTAGGTGAGCATGCATGTTCACATGTGCATTCGGTAGGTGAGCATGCATGTTCACATGTGCATTCGGTAGGTGGGCATGCATGTTCACATGTGCATTAGGTAGGTGGGCATGCATGTTCACATGTGCATTCAGTAGGTGAGCATGCATGTTCACATGTGCATTCAGTAGGTGGGCATGCATGTTCACATGTGCATTAGGTAGATGGGCATGCATGTTCACATGTGCATTCAGTAGGTGGGCATGCATGTTCACATGTGCATTCAGTAGGTGGGCATGCATGTTCACATGTGCATTCAGTAGGTGGGCATGCATGTTCACATGTGCATTCAGTAGGTGGGCATGCATGTTCACATGTGCATTAGGTAGGCGGGCATGCATGTTCACATGTGCATTAGGTAGGCGGGCATGCATGTTCACATGTGCATTCGGTAGGTGAGCATGCATGTTCACATGTGCATTCGGTAGGTGGGCATGCATGTTCACATGTGCATTAGGTAGGTGGGCATGCATGTTCACATGTGCATTAGGTAGGTGGGCATGCATGTTCACATGTGCATTAGGTAGGTGGGCATGCATGTTCACATGTGCATTCAGTAGGTGGGCATGCATGTTCACATGTGCATTAGGTAGGTGGGCATGCATGTTCACATGTGCATTCAGTAGGTGGGCATGCATTTTCACATGTGCATTGGGTAGGTGGGCATGCATGTTCACATGTGAATTAGGTAGGTGGGCATGCATGTTCACATGTGCATTCAGTAGGTGGGCACGCATGTTCACATGTGAATTAGGTAGGTGGGCATGCATGTTCACATGTGCATTCAGTAGGTGGGCATGCATTTTCACATGTGCATTGGGTAGGTGGGCATGCATGTTCACATGTGCATTCGGTAGGTGAGCATGCATGTTCACATGTGCATTAGGTAGGTGGGCATGCATGTTCACATGTGCATTCAGTAGGTGGGCATGCATGTTCACATGTGCATTCTGTAGGTGAGCATGCATGTTCACATGTGCATTAGGTAGGCGGGCATGCATGTTCACATGTGCATTAGGTAGGTGGGCATGCATGTTCACATGTGCATTAGGTAGGCGGGCATGCATGTTCACATGTGCATTAGGTAGGTGGGCATGCATTTTCACATGTGCATTAGGTAGGTGGGCATGCATGTTCGCATGTGCGTTCAGTAGGGGGGCATGCATGTTCACATCTTGTCATATTGTGGTTTGCATGTATAATTCTCTAGGCTGCACACTGTGCTTTAGTATACATATGAAGATAAGAAGGGCTGGTTTAGACTGAACCAGCTGACAGCAGCAGCCGGGCATCTCGTTCCAAAATGCTTTTCTGTAAGCTTGCAGAAAAGCATTTGTCGGCTTTCCACGCCGCTTCCCAGTGCGCTGTGTGTTTCAACACTGGTAAGCGATCGTACCGACCGCTGTCCGTTCATTTCAACGCACAGCGTTTAAATGACGAGTGACAAGGCTGCCATTTACCGCTGCAGAACTGTCCGTGTGAGCCAGCCCTAATGCTGGGAATACACAATGAGATTTTCAGTAGATTTACTGTCCGATCGATTTTCTAATAGACTTCCATTCACTTCTATGAGAAATCGATCAAAAATTAATCGAAAACATCGGACCTGTCAGAAATGGTCCATCGAACCATCTATCTGCCAAAAATTCTCATGGTGTATTCCCAGCATTAGAGCTGAAGAGATCAAAGAACAAGAATAGTAACTAAAAAGTCTAATGGTGCCAATACATGTATGGGCAGAGCGACCAAGAGACAGATCTCTCTCTGATCGAATCAGACTGGAGAGAGATCTGTTGGTGGCAGATTCCTGATCGCTTTCAGCATAAAATCTCTCTGGAATCGGCCTTGTGACGCTGCCTCCATTGCTGTTCACCCAAATGTAATAATACTAATGTGCCCCCAAGGTGCCAGTTCATTCAAATCTCACCTGTTCCAGCTGCCGCTTGCTAGTGTCCAGGTGCTCCTGTTCCCCATCCCATGTGCCTGCCGCTTACAGCACGCCAATGGGGAATCCGGAGCAGCTGGAGACTCACGGCAGCTGAAACAGGTGACTGCATGGGCACCTGGGGAGCACGTTAACATTTGGGTGGACAGTGACCAGAGGTTTCCGACTGACCACATCGGCTGGAGATTTCCCAGCATGTTCAATCGATACATTTCCCCATGGGATGGGATGGTCGAGCCGCAAAATCAATAGATAGGCCCTTCAGGGACAGAGCGTCTCAGATCATGTAGGCTTGCAGGGTTATGCCCCGTTCACTCTCGGCAATGCAAAATGTGATTGCAATCGCTGCAGTGTGAGTAATCCAATAGGATTACTGGTGCAGCAGCGCTTTGCTGATCGACGGCAAACGGGAAAGCGAGAATCATGGGCAAAAAGTGCCAGAGTGTGAACTCAACCTTCGGGGACAAGGCTCAGCTCCTTGTAAAGACACTAAGCAGAAGAGCAAACATTACACATAAAGCCTGCTGCAAACACTGTAAAACTTTATACTGTATTCAGCTCTTCCTCTATTGAAGCAAACAAGAAACACAAAAGACTCACCTGCACCCAAATGTTGTCTGAAGTAACGTAGTGATTCCTACACAGAAGAATATGGTCCCAATAAGCTGACTAGTTGCCCACTGGTCAAAGCCAACGCACATGGCTTCGGCGAGCAGGAAGGGGACGGCCACGGTCCCACTGAAGCAGGTTAGGTAGTGCTGGAAGAACACATACAGGTCACAGGTTAAAAGGTTTATTTAATTTATTTTACCATCACCCCGCTTTCATGTAAAAAGTTTGATAAACACTGTGGTGCCTGCCTTCACTGGGTTATGTCAGGATCAGGAAAATGTAAGCTAGATTAAATAGTGATAAAATAATTATAATAAACAAAATAGATTAAGCACATCAAACTATGCACACACCTCGGTTGCTCTCTGAAACGATTGTTCCAGGTCATTTCAGGAGGCAATTTAGCAAGGATTGTGCCGACTACTGAAAAGAAAACCGTAGACCTCATAGAAAACTTAATTGTACATGCACTAGATTTTCAGCACAAATGCTTCATATTGTTTCAGGCGACAGGAAATAGAGGTGTAGAGGCAGCTTTATTTGTCGTTTCTTCAACAATAAACATACAATAAACATAGGGGTTGATTCATCAACCAGAATAACGAGCTCGTTGAACAACAATTAGCGGCCGCTATGGAGGCTGTGCTCGCTCCTTGCAGCGTAGCGTGCCTTATTTTGTTACGCGCGTTGCTTCCTCAGCAACGCACGTGCCTTTAAATAGCGGCCACCGCTATACTTCACTATCATGGCCGATACTATGTTAATTAACATAGTAGTGGCCACGCTAGTAAAGTATCACGGCCGCGATACTTCAGAGGCGGACGCTATTTGAAGGATCTTGCGTTGCTAAGGAAGCAACGCATGTAACAAAATAAGCCACGCTACGTTGCAGAGAGCGAGTGTAGCCTCCACAGCGGCCGCTAATTGTTTTTTAACGAGCGATGCTGAAGCTGCTGGTTTATGAATCAACCCCAAAATATTTAATTGTGGCATATGCAATAGTTTGAAAACCTGTCAACTGGTATAGAGATTTGACCTCTCTATTAGAGAATTTGGAATAGAGATATATAGAGACCTCTAGTACCCAATTAGGCTTTAAAAGTCATAATTTGTCACCTGTTACCAGCCGAATAATTATTACTATCATAGATTGATATAAGACAGGTATATTCAAGGCAAGAGTGCCAACAACTGTGCCACAGTAGTTACCAATGAGCACCAAACACAGCCACAGCGGTTTACCAATCCAGTATAGATCTCATGCCTACAGGCTGTCTACACACTGCTGGACAGAGTGTAGTTGGGAGGGAAAAGCAATTAGAAAGGTGGATAAACCTTCCGCTTCCCTTTAATCCAGTCTCCCCAAGTCTTTTGCGTAGCACAAATAACAGCAGTTACATAATGAGTTTCAGTCTACATTACTCTCAAGGTTAAATCTGTTTAGAGGGCAATGACAATGAGCTTACACTTCTGACCAATCCTGCATGTATACGGGTAACTTTACAGACATCATAACAGAGACTGTAGATACAAGACTACAAGATACAAGATGAATGGTGTTCATACAAATTTGCAAGGACAAAGGGTGATGGCACACAAGGTAAACAAAACCCCAGAAATGCTTGGGGTGTGTATCTAGCTGTCAGGCCTCTCCTAACAAGTGCTCTGGCCAGCCAGACTACACAGATGTATTGAGATTAAAGAGAACCTAAACTCAGAACTTCCTCTCTGCTCTACAAGACACGCAACAGCTTGATAACCTTTAAACAAAAACATTTTTGTTACAGCCGATACAAATCTTAAAAAAAAAAAAGCTTTCATGAAAGCAGACATATTCATAACATCCTGTGCTTTCAAATGAGCTTATCTGCCGTGGCAGTCAGCTGACAGCGGAGAGCTCAAATTACAACTTGTGATTAGACACAGATGAGGGAAAATTAGACAGGCTTAACGCTCTAATTACATACAGGGTGCATTTCTCTATGTATTTCTCCTGCCCTGTGCACGAGTTCAGGTCCACTTTAAACATCATGCCTGACTAGCTCACATCTCCCAAGCTTACTAGACCAAAGTGTCTTGCAAAGCAATTTCCCCCAGTGCTTGTGCGTCTTACAAGACAGCCCTGTCACTAATCATTCCACTGATAGCCAGGCTTCCAGATTCCATCAAAGTCAGAACTGACAACTTTCAATGAGCAGTGACTAAACAGCCACACTGCCCAAAGTACACAGAGACTACAGCATTTATACCACTTGATGTAACCTTTGCTTCTGAATTGGCAGCTTGGTGTATTATTTAACAGTAATCAGGACTACAATGGACGATGTAAATTATGGAGGTAAGATAAGGGTAATCAAACTGACAAGCAACAATTATAAATTCCCTACATGTACTCCATGACCCTACAAGGCCCATTTATAAAGAACTGCTTACTGACTGATAGTGATGGCACAAACTGTTTATAGGCGAACCGCGGGGAACATTACATGATGTCCATGTTCGCCCCACACTTTAACATAGAAATGAACGTTTACCGCAAACTGTGTTCCTATGAACCGTTTGTGCCATCACTGATAACAGACCTTCAGTTCTTTCTTCTGTGCTTTTGGAAATTGGTTCACCCCTTTAACTGGCAATAGTTGACTGAAACACAACTGTCCCATTACAGTTTATAGTGTTTTTGATATGCTGAACGCTAGCTGGTGATCATAGGAGAGCTACTCAAGCTGACTGACTCTTCATAAAAATGTTGCTTTGCACAAACTACCGATTGTTAAAGGACCTCTGTCGCAAAAATCTTATTCTTAATTTATGGCTCATTTTACTCTGGAAAAAACGTACTTTTTATTTGTTTATTTTGGACATATTTTAAATTTTAAAATTTTTCGCCATAGTGCCCCTTTAAGCCTGTTCTGAATGAAACATGGAAATTCACACAGTAACAGCACTCTCAAACTTGACAAAACTGCCTAAACTGGCGCATAGTCATGGCCGTTTGTCACTATATTCGGTCTTAAAGGACAACTGAAGAGTGAGGCATATGGAGGCTGCCATGTTTATTTCCTTTTAAGCAATACCGGTTGCCTGGCAGTCCTGCTGACCCTCTGCCTCTAATAACTTCAGCCATAGCCCCTGAACAAGCATGCAGCAGATCAGGAGTTTTTGACAGTATTGTCAGATCTGCCACAATTAGCTGCATGCTTGTTTCTGGTGTTATTCAGACACTTCTTCAGCCAAAGAGACCAGCAGGGCTTAAAAGGAAATAAACATGGCAGCCTCTATTGTCTTCTCCCTTCAGTTGACCTTTAAAGGACCACTGCGGTGGAAAAATAAACAGTTAAAATCTGACAGGTTTTGGACCATCTCCTCATGAGGGATTCTCAGGGTTTTCTTTCTTCTCAAAAGTATTTCCTGAAAGGCAGTTTAACTTCCAAAATAGTAAGATACCAGCCTCCCTACTCCCTTGAACACTATTTTGCCAGTTAAACTTTGCAACTGCCGACCAGGAAATCCATTTGAAAACAAAGAAAACCCATGGAATCCCCCATGATTAGATGGACTAGTCCAAAACCTGTCGGTTCTGTCAGAATTTAACTGCTTACTTTTTTCCCTGGAGTGGTATTTTAAAGAGAAACCGTAACAAAGGATTGAACTTCATCCCAATCAGCAGCTGATACCCCCTTTCCCACGAGAAATCTTTTCCTTTTCTCACACTGATCACCAGGGGACTCTGTTTGGCTGATATTGTGGTGAAACCCCCCCCCAGAGTGCTAACATCACACTGTGGGAGTATTTTAGTATTGTTGGAAATAACAGCTGTTTCCAAGTGCCAAAAATGCATCATCTCTTTCCACAGACATCAACTGCCAGCAGTAAAAATGTCGCCATGTGATGTCAGAATGTAAAGCAGAGAGAGGAAAGATTTTACAATGGGCAAACACTGACTAAATCATTTATATATAATTTGTGTAAAAATTAGGCATGTTTTTTCATTACATTATTTTCCTCGGAGTTCCTCTTTAAGTGTTTAGATTAGATTGTCAAGCTGTGCACCATTTATAAAACGCAGAGTACCCTGAGCATAGCTAGTCTCCCTTAACAGAAGTTAAGGAAGTATCCCTTTCATATCGACAATACCCCCAACTGAACATTTGTTAAGATTTTGCCTAAATATTTAAATCTCATCTTCTTGCTCAACATATCAAAGGGGCCCTATGAGATGTTGGGCCTGTTTCCACTTCATCTGAAAACGCAGTTTTTTCCATCATGCGAGCCAGACAGAGAAACGCTACCTATTCAGACAATAGGCATGCTGCTCTGTATATCGATTTGGCTACGGCTTTGCGATAACACTGTTGCCGCATCAAATTTGGAAATGGACATGGCATCCTAGTGGAAACTGCCCCAAAGGGTCCCAACTACTTGTTATTTACCACCTATTAAAGGATCCCACTACTTGTTATCTGCCACCTCTCACAGGGTCCCCTACTTGTTATCTGCCACCTCTCAAAGGGTCCCCTACTTGTTATCTGCCACCTCTCACAGGGTCCCCTACTTGTTATCTGCCACCTCTCAAAGGGTCCCCTACTTGTTATCTGTCACCTCTCAAAGGGTCCCCTACTTTTTATCTGCCACCTCTCACAGGGCCCCCTACTTGTTATCTGCCACCTCTCACAGGGCCCCCTACTTGTTATCTGCCACCTCTCACAGGGCCCCCTACTTGTTATCTGCCACCTCTCACAGGGCCCCCTACTTGTTATCTGCCACCTCTCAAAGGGCCCCCTACTTGTTATCTGCCACCTCTCAAAGGGCCCCCTACTTGTTATCTGCCACCTCTCACAGGGCCCCCTACTTGTTATCTGCCACCTCTCACAGGGCCCCCTACTTGTTATCTGCCACCTCTCACAGGGCCCCCTACTTGTTATCTGCCACCTCTCACAGGGCCCCCTACTTGTTATCTGCCACCTCTCACAGGGCCCCCTACTTGTTATCTGCCACCTCTCACAGGGCCCCCTACTTGTTATCTGCCACCTCTCACAGGGTCCCCTACTTGTTATCTGCCACCTCTCAAAGGGTCCCACTACTTGTTATCTAACACTTCTCAAAGGGTCCCACTACTTGTTATCTACCACCTTTTAAAGGGTCCCACTACTTATTTACCACCTATTAAAAGGTCCCACTACTTATTATCTACCGCCTTACAAAGGGTCCATCTACTTGTTATCTACCGCCTCTCAAAGGGTCCATCTACTTGTTATTTACCACCTCTCAAAGGGTCCCCTACTTGTTTTCTACCACCTCTTAAAGGGTCTAGGTAATTGTTATCTACCACCTCTTAAAGGGTTCCACTACTTGTGAACAACCTCTCAAAGGGTCTCGGTACTTGTTATCGGTTGTAGGTGTGCTCAGATATGGCATGAGACTTTTTTGGCCGCCAGGTCAAATGTGACATTAGGCTGCATGTAATTACAGCCAAATGGCGCTTGTGGCCAGTAGATGGGCGGCTGAACTGCTCGACAAAGGAACTGTTCAGTTGTCTGTGGAAGGGACCTAAATTATTTCACAGTGCTGTCAGTATGACATGTTTTTAGACACGGAGAGGTGAATGGGCAGCTTACAGGGGAAGTGCACAGGGAAGATTTCAACAGTAAACAGCAGGGCTGTGGAGTCGGTCCAAAAATCCACCGACTCACAGACTCCTCAGTTTAGGATTCCACCGACTCCGAGTCCTCGACTCCGACTCCTTTAATTTGCATATTACAATTTTGTTGATTAAAAGTATGTAACATGAAATTCGTCTCTTAACTGCCAACGCTTAGGAATTTTACAAGACAACTGAAGTGAGAAGGATATGTAGACTACTATATTTATTCCCTTTAGACTAAAACTAGTCCTTAACTAGGCAAGAGTACTTGTAAAAGGTACAAACCGGAACAAAGAACATCTATCAGGCCCTAGGCAATGTAAGTGTGGGTACATGTAAGAATGATGTGCAGGTACTCTGCAGGGGAATGAGGAGATTCTTCCTCTATTACACATTCTTCATGCACAATCTGAACAAGGTTTATGGGTGACAGACAACACCTCTGTGTTTAATGTGCACAGCATTCTCAGTGGATTCCCTGCAGCTCTGTGGGGAGTGCATATGTAGAGTATAGTACTACTGTGTAACAAAGTAAACCTGAGACAGATGAAATTAAAGTTTTATACATACCTGGGACTTCCTCCAGCCGCCTTCAGGATAATCAGTCCCTCGTTGTCCTCCTCCACCACCTGGATCTTCTGCTATGAGTCCAGGTACTTGAGCCAGTCGGGTGTAGTGCGCATGCACACACTCCGCCGCCAGGAGCATACTACACCTGTGCAGCACTATTGCGCAGGTGCAGAATGTTCCTGGCTGTGGGAGCGGCATGCGGCCGGACAGCGCTGACTGGCTGAATTACCAGGACTCATAGCAGAAGATCCGGGTGGTGGAGGACAGCGAGGGACTGATTAGCCTGAAGGGGGCTGGAGGAAGCCCCAGGTATGTATAAAACTTTACTTTTCATCCGTCTCAGGTACCCTTTAATTTGTAGTCACCAAACCAAATTTTAACAACATATCAAATTATTTGATTTCATCAGCAAAGGGAGTGCATACATTTGCATAAATCAGCATCAATGCAGAATTATTTCCATCTCATTGACCATCTCTATTAGTGACACGGCTGCACATCAGGCTCTATACTTACAGCATAGATGTTATTTAGTGTATATATAAGAGATTCCTGTGTACACATCATATATACAGTCACAATCAGATATTGATCTGACCTTAAAAATACGGGGACTGCTTTATTGAAGCAGCACAAGTAACTAATTTTGATTGGTTTATTTCATTTTTGTGGACTAAGCACAGCTATTACTGTATATATACATTATTTTTAATGACTTATCTGAGAAATAGAACATTTTATCATATTTTCTATTTTAATTACAGTTACAAATTCATTAGGAGTCGGAATCGGAGTCGGTGCATTTTTTCCCGACTCCGACTCCAGGCACCCAAAATTGCCCGACTCCACGACTCCGACTCCACAGCCCTGGTTAACAGTTTCTCAATTCTGGTCCGATAGGCAGGCTACAGCTAGTGAAATATGGAGTTTCCCCCTGGAATATAGAGAGTACCAAAGCTGTGTAATTTTCCAAAGCAGCTGAATAAAATTAACTTGGAAGGCAAACAAGTTTATATATACTTATTTAATCTGGTCTTTTTGGCGGCTCATTTGGAGTTCTGGTTTCATATGCGTATTCACCTAGGATATTAAAGGGAACCTAAACTGAGAAGGATATGAATTTTTCCTTTTAAAATAATACCAGTTGCCTGACTCTGCTGCTGATCCTGTGTCTCTAATACTTTTAGGCACAGCCCCTGAACAAGCATGCAGATCAGGTGCTCTGACTGAAGTCAGACTGGATTAGCTGCATGCTTGTTTCAGGTGTGTGATTCAGCCACTACTGCAGCCACAGAGATCAGCTGGACTGCCGGGCAACTGGTATTGTTTAACAGGAAACATCCATATCATTCTCAGTTAAGGTTCCCTTTAAAACTGAGCTATAAGTGAATATTGTAAAAAAAAAAAAAAAGAAAAAAAAAGAGCAATTTTATTCCTGATGTTATTTTCACTACAGTTCCTCTTTGAAGAGGAACTGTAGTGAAAATTATATAATGAATAAAATTGCTTTTTTTTTACAATATTCATTTATAAATGATTTGGTTAGTGTTTGCCCATTGTAAAATCTTTCCTTTACCCGATTTACATTCTGAAATGTATCACTGGTGGTGACATCTTTAGTTCTGCCAGGTGATCTGTACAGAATGTTCATTACTGAGAGTTCTATGCACAGAGGGAGATTTTGCCTTCTAGGCAGTTGGAAAAAGGCGTTATTTCCCACAATGCAACAAGGTTTACAGACCATCACACTGTGGGAGGGGTTTCACCACAATATCAGCCACACAGACCCCCCTGATGATCTGTTTGAGAAAAGGTAAAGATTAATTGAGGGAAAGGGGGTATCAGCTAATCAAGTTCAATCAGCAGTAGTGAGGGACGAAGACACTTCAGGAGCTGGAAGAAGCCCCAGGTTAAGTAAAAAAAAGCATATGCTTATTTCACCTCACAACTCCTTTAAAAGGAAAAATAAATATGGCAGCCTTTTTGTATCTCTCACCTCGGATTCCTTTTAAGAAGTAATGCTGCCTAGTTTTTAGATCTTTAGAAGCATCTGCACTGCTGTGTAATATCATGGCATGACCTGAGAGAAGTGTGTGATGGCATAAGGTGGAGATCAAGTACCGGTGAATGAACCTATCTACTATTGTTACAAAGGACTGGGGAGGATAGTAAAAAGCTTCTTACATGTTGGGAACTTCAAAAGAAAACCAGAGGATGAGCATGGCAGATTAGAAACTAGAATATACAGGAAGAGCTCCTCAGTGGCACCTCAGTATCACTCTATTAAAAGGGACTGTAAATGCACTTTGCTGCATACGAAGCACGTCAGCGTTACGGGTGCATGTTGTGAAGATTAGCGCTTCCATTCCTGCTGGACATTTAGTCTATGGTGTATGGAAGAGGTCACAATGTGTATGCAAATATTAGATTGTAAATGTCAGAGGCAACGTACCTGTAAACCCAGGAAGATGCAGAGATACCAAGGCGGCACGTCCTCCACGGTGTAAATCATGTCCATCCGCTGCCGATCCATGCTTCCCATGCTGTCCAGTGTCTCTGACAGCGAGCTCTGCAGGAAATCAGGAATACGAGGATTAGTAAAACATGCCTGATGAGTGAACAGGTCATTTTCTGTTGACGGGATTCCTATTCTTGGACACACACGCATTACTAAGTGTACCTGGACTGGCATATTATTTACTGGCGTTATACATTGAACGCGATCATTTTGGATATAGGGCCTGTACACCTGCAAAGTCTATCTCAGTACAGTGTATTTGTGTACAGAACAACATTAGAACCAACTTTTCGGGTACCTTTAATTTTCATGTACAATATACAGTAAACGTTGGATAAGTTTATGAAACGCTGATCCTATATACTAAACAAAGGATGTAATTATGCACAGATGCACCAGCGCAGGCACACCACAACCACACCGCCGCCCAAAGCCTGTGCGCACACACGCCACAACCACTGCAGACCACACTGACTAAGCCACTGCCCGCAGCACGAACGTCACAAAGTGCAAGATTCAGGGGATGAGAACACGTAAAGCTCGCATTCCACCACCGCTCAGAACTCCAGTGCCAATAACTTCAATGCCACCAGGGCTGTGGAGTCAGAGTCGAGGAGTCGGAGCAATTTTTGGGCACTGGAACAACTTTTGGGTACTGGAGCAATTTTTGGGTACTGGAGCAATTTTTGGGTACTGGTGGAGTCCGAGTTGGTTTCATAAACTGAGGAGTCGGCTGATTTTTGTACTGACTCCAAAGCCCCGAACGTCACAATGCCAGCAGTGTTCTCTAGTCCACAGTGCCATTAGTCAGTGTTCTCTACTCCACAGTGCCAGCAGATTTGCCATTCTTTTGAGAATCGCGGACGTCACTGCTGTTATAATAACCTAAAAAATCATCAAAACCAACCATTTATCCTCTCCACAGCCTTTTCCAACACCAAAAATTGAACCTCCCTGAATAAAACACAAAATACCTGGTGAAAGATCCCTAGTGACATTGTGCAGTGTCTTCCAGCAAGAGGTCATATAGCAAATAAAGAGTTGGCACAGCACGCGCTTCAGCAATAAACTGCTGACACCTGCAGCATTTGTACCTTTATTCTCCAATAATACAAACTTATTCCAGAAGCCAGTGGTCTGCCAACATCCATGGTGGGCTGATTCTTTTGCTATACGATAAATTATTGTGCAGAGGTGGTGAACCTGCTGGAAGACCGACCTCGGCTGACGGCATCTTGGAACCAGTTTATCACATATAAACCATTTATCATGAGGCCTGCAGTGCTTCCAGGAGGCCCTGTAGTGCCTAATGCTAGGTACACACCATACAATTTTCTGGCAGATTCACCTGCCAGATCGACTATTTCCAACAAGTCCTATCTGCTTTCCGGTCGATTTTCCGTTCGCTTCTATGGAAAATAAACCGGAAATCAGATCAGACCTGTTGGAAATAGTCGATCTGGCAGGTAAATCTGCCAGAAAATTGTATCGTGTGTACCTAAAAGTCGGAGGGAGGTGTCAGGAAGTCGTGTGCACTGCTGTCCCACACTGATTGTGGGATGAAAGTGGGGGCTTGGGGAATACACTGATGCCTTTAGGAAATGGTTAACACCGTGTACAACCTTATTTGACATACTTGTATAGTTCCTCTATTTCTACAATTGTTATTATAACTATGTTCCTTATATGCACCATGGGGCGGTCATGAAAAGTACAATAAAGTGACAATAGAGTGCTTGGATCTTGGCACAATGGATTGTAAGAGGCTGGCCCCTAACCGCCTTCTCTCTAGTGTACATTTCTGTGTGTGAAGTTGAGGACTTTGTTATGTAAATGAATTTACTTGGGGGAAGGAGGCAGAGCACAATTCAATAAGTGAGGAGTTATTAAAAATAAATAGGAGACTTTTAAGCAACCTGTCCAACACCACCACAGCTAGTGGTAGTCCTTGCCTTTGCATGTGACTTTTACCCCTTGCCAAGTGCCTAGCCTTATTCCTGACCTTCCACCTAAGCCCGACAAGAGAGTTAATTTTCCTGGCATGCAGTGTCCCAGAGTAGCCTCTAGGTGTTACATAAAGCAATGAGGCAGAGTAACATGTCAAACATATACCGTATTTTTCAGACTAAGACGCTCCTGACCATAATACACACCTTGGTTTAGAGGACATAAACCAAGGGGAAAAAAAATATACTAAACCTGGTGCATCCATGGTGAAGGGGCATCTTGTGGCTTATGCCCCCTGTACTGTTTGTGTCTACCTGTGCTGTCCTCTGTCCCCCTTGTGTGCCCCATGTTCCACCTCTGTCCTTGTGTCTTCCTCTATGCCCCTTTGTGTCCTCCGTTTGTCCCCCTGTGTCCTCCTCTGCATGGGCACAGTACAGGGAGTCCACAACATTGCGGCGGGTTGGAGGTTTGTATTGGAAGGCGTTCACAAGTCAGGAACTTCCTGCATTTGGACTATAAGACGCAGTAACTTTCTTTCCCCACTTTTGGGGGAGAAAAAGTGAGTCTTCTAGTCCAAAAAATACAGTAATCTACAAATGTGTATGACATTGATTTGTAATTTCTAGTAAGCCTTTGTGACCATCACAGAGCAAAGCAAAATATAGTAGCCACACAAAAACACATTTTACTCACTACAGCTCAGCATAAGTCTAAATTGAACGAAGAAGAAAAAACAAATAGCACATAAATGTCAAATGTTATTCTACAATTACTTTTATAAGTTTGTACAATGTTCTTTTAGCAAGTCTGTTTCCTGTAATCAGGCAATAAAAACTTCTTCCCTATTTATTTTTTAATTATTATTAGGACTTTAGTGTGCTGTTCTAGGAAATTACAATTAACTCTGGAAGTATATGGGTTACAAGAACTCTGAGAATATACGGGACACAAGAAAGGACATATCCAGGATGTGATCCGGGTGATCAGACCATCCTAGAGATATAACTACATTAGGACTGGATTGGAGCGTGAACACCTGGGTAAAAGCAGATTATTGCTCCTCAAGGTTGTAGGGGACGTGACAAAACAGACTACTGATTTTTTTTAAGTTTTAAAATTACATTATTTTTCTTCTATCGGTCATAAACCTTTCCAGAACTTTATCTGTATTTTTTTTTAAAGCAGACCTTAATTTATGTTCTAAAAGACATGCAACAGCATAATGACCTTTAAAGAAAAACATTATTTGTAACAGCAGATACAAATCCTGACATAAATCTGCAGTTTCTACTTCCTTCTTTCATGGAAGCAGACATTTTGTTAATATCCTGTGCTTTCAAATGAGCCTATCTGCCGTGGCAGTCATGTGACACAGGGGAGAGATCAAATTACATCTTTTTATTAGACACAGATGAGGGGACATTAGACCGGCTAAACTCTCTAAATACATACAGGGTGCATTTATCAATTTTGCGTTTGTCATGTGCAAGAGTTCAGGTCCACTTTAATCAGCTTATGATGCACACTCAAGCTGTTTAAAAGGACACCCGAGGCAAAAATAAACGAATGAAATTAAAAATTGTATCTAACTTCCTTCTCCTAAAAATGACTTAAGATAATCCACAGTTGTATTTTAGGTTTAAGGGCTCGTCTCCACTAGTGCGGCGTGCGTCTCGCAGGCGCACACCGCACTGAGCCGGTGCACGGCTATGGGATTCGCAGCCTCCGTGGCGAAATCTGCGGGGGGTTCCGGGCGAATCGCTCCCGCAAGCCATTCCGCCGCGGCGCCGTCATCCCCTATGGCAGAGTTTCCCCGTGCGAATGATGTGCGGGGAAACTCTGCAGAATCGCGGCGAAATCGCCCTAGTGGAAACGGGCCCTAAATCTACTTTTTAAAGTTTTAACTGTTTTATTGTTTTTGCTCAATGACACATTCATTGAAGTATGGCAGAGCTAAAATCTATGAACTATTGACCTTTTTATCTCTTCCCTGCTCTCAGTAGCCATTTTCTGCTAGAAGTGTTTTATAGTTGGAATTTCTTATCAGCGAGGGTCATTCTGTAGTCACTTCCTGTCTGAGTCAGGACTGAGTCAGCCACTTACACACCTGATATTTAACTCTTTCAGGCAGAGAAAGAAAAAAAGGAACACAGCATAGTTATGTGTGCGCTAGGCACTGTACATACCAATGTCTATCTAATCATGTCACATGCCACCTAGGGGTATCCTTTAAGTGATAGTAAAATCAAGTTTTTTACTTTGTGTAACGTACAAAACCAGTAGTCAAATGGTACTGCTAAGCATGGCCGTCAGATCTAAGGCAAGGCCACAAAAGCCAAGGACAAGGGCACCAGGGAAGCAAGAGGTGAGCAGTAAGCTGGCACACTCAGGAAGTTAAACTGGCAATCATGTAAAAACCACAGCGGTTAGAGACAAACAGTGGGCCTTCCTAAGTACATGGCTTAGACAAGGAACTGAGAAGAGAAGGTTTTCCTTTGTTATTTTTTTATTTAATCAAAGACTCAAAAATTGCTGGCAGTGCTAATGTGGTCTAAACCAGTAATGTGTTCAGGAATAAACGATTTGATCCATTTTTACAAACAAAAAAACCTTACATTTGTTCGCACACAGTCTTTCAACATAAGACGGTCACAATTTTCTCCAACAAAACCATTCACTATGGAGCACAATTTCTTTTCCACTCTGTGACCAACACTTATCAGAGCCTAATTAGACCAAAGTTAAAAGATCTAAAAATCAATAACTGATGCTAGGTACACAAGATACAATTTTCTGTTAGATTTACCTGCCAGATCTATTTTTTCCAACATCTCCAATTTTTTCCACGTGTCCTAAAGAGGCGTGACATTCTATGTCCAATTTTAATTCAGATCGATTTCCATTCACTTCTATGGAAATTGATTGGAAAATCGATCGAAATTCAGATCGGACATGTTGGAAAAAATTGATTTGGCAGGTATATCTAACAGAAAATTGTATGGTGTATACCTAGCATAACAGAAGAGGTCTGCCAGGAAGAGCAGTCCAACTTTCTCACACAATCAGATCCTAATAGTTTCTTCCCCAATGTTGCATTGGCCATATGAGAACAGAATAACCACCTGCTTAAGTGTACAACTCTGAAGCACCAATTACAAAACACACACGGAAGTCTAACTTAACATAGCAGGTCACACAACATGGACCCATGGTGAGTTGGGCATATAGGTGCTTTCACATCGGAGAGGAAAATAAACTGTGCGCCGTTTTTACACACATTTTTGTCTTGTGTGCAGAATATTGGCACAGGCCTCTTTTAGGCACTTTTCCTAACAATTCCCACCAGCACTTAACACTAGCCTTCCAATACTTGGCAATAAGACTAAACTTCACCTGCTCTGTCCTTATATCCTTTAACCATAAAAGGAAAACCTTAAGCTGAAATCTCTGTAGTTGAACTTCTGTCAAACAAAAAGTAGGGATGAAACCTGTGCAAAAACTACACCCCACGTAGAGCAAAAACCATACTTCACGTTTATTTTCCATTATTGGTACAGCACCAGCGTATTATGCACTACACTACATAAAACAGTGCCCTGCGCAAAGAGAGAAGTTCAATAAGAAATTGGTTCCTCTAATTCTTAGCGGAACTAAAACTGAACGAGGTAAAGCTGATCTGAGCCAAGTTCCAAGCTTTGTATCGTACATAAAGGTGGCCATGGCCAGAATGCAAACCACCTTTCTAAAGTAGATCATAAGAGTGTGAGTGACTATAGGGATAGTGGTGTGACTTGTTTAGTGTAAAGGGCTATAGAACACAACGCGTTGTAAAAGAATATATACAGTGGTTTGCAAAAGTATTCAGCCCCCTTGAAATTTTCCACATTTTGTCATAATACTGCCACAAAATTGAATCAATTTTATTAGAATTCCCTCTAAAAGACAAATACAAAGTGGAGTACACATGAGAAGTGGAACAAAAATTATACAGGATTCCAAACATTAAAAAAAAAATGCAAAGTGGGGTGTGCATAATTATTCAGCCCCGAGTGAATACTTTGTAGAACCAACTTTTGCTGCAATTACAGCTGCCAGTCTTTTAGGGTATGTCTCTATACCAGCTTTGCACATCTAGAGACTGAAATCCTTGCCCATTCTTCTTTGCAAAACAGCTCCAGCTCAGTCAGATTAGATGGACAGTGTTTGTGAACAGCAGTTTTCAGATCTTGCCACAGATTCTCAATTGGATTTAGATCTGGACTTTGACTGGGCCATGCTAACACATGGTTATGTTTTGTTTTAAACCATTCCATTGTTGCCCTGGCTTTATGTTTGGGGTCGTTGTCCTGCTGGAAGGTGAATCTCCGCCCTAGTCTCAAGTCTTTTGCAGACTCTAAGAGGTTTTCTTCCAAGATTGCCCTGGATTTGGCTCCATCCATCTTCCTATCAACTCTGACCAGCTTTCCTGTCCCTGCTGAAGAGAAGCACCCCCAGAGCATGATGCTGCCACCACCATATTTGATAGTGGAGATGGTGTGTTCCAAGTGATGTGCAGTGTTAGTTTTCCGCCACACATAGCGTTTTGCATTTTGGCCAAAAAGGTCCATTTTGGTCTCATCTGACCGGGGCATCTTCTTCCACATGTTTGCTGTGTCCCCCACATGGCTTGTGGCAAACTGCAAACTGGACTTCTTATGCTTTTCTGTTAACAATGGCTTTCTTCTTGCCACTCTTCCATAAAGGCCAACGTTGTGCAGTGCAAGACTAATAGTTGTCCTATGGACAGATTCCCCCACCTGAGCTGTAGATCTCTGCAGCTTGTCCAGAGTCACCATGGGCCTCTTGACTGCATTTCTGATCAGCGCTCTCCTTGTTCGGCCTGTGAGTTTAGGTGTATGGCCTTGTCTTGGTAGGTTTACAGTTGTGCCATACTCCTTCCATTTCTGAATGTTAGCTTGAACAGTGCTCCATGGGATGTCCAAAGCTTTGGAGATCTTTATGTAGCCTAAGCCTGCTTTAAATTTCTCAATAACTTTATCCCTGACCTGTCTGGGGTGTTCTTTGGACTTCATGGTGGTGTTGCTCCCAATATTCTCTTAGACAACCTCTGAGGCTGTCACAGAGCAGCTGTATTTGTACTGACATTAGATTACACACAGGTGCACTCTATTTAGTCATTAGCACTCATCAGGCAATGTCTATGGGCAACTGACTGCACTCAGACCAAAAGGGGCAGAATAATTACGCACACGCCACTTTGC
The DNA here is from genome assembly GCF_040937935.1 of Hyperolius riggenbachi. Taxonomy (NCBI): domain Eukaryota; kingdom Metazoa; phylum Chordata; class Amphibia; order Anura; family Hyperoliidae; genus Hyperolius; species Hyperolius riggenbachi. The sequence goes on along the minus strand of NC_090648.1, from coordinate 114,107,765 downwards.
AGTTATTTATTTGTAAAAAATGTTTGGAATCCTGTATGATTTTCGTTCCACTTCTCACATGTACACCACTTTGTATTGGTATTTCACATGGAATTACAATAAAATTGATTTATGTTTGTGGCAGTAATATGACAAAATGTGCAAACTTCAAGGGGACCGAATACTTTTGCAAACCACTGTAAATAGTAATAAATAAAGAGAGCAGAGAACTATTGTACACAGTGTGTTCTATGTTGCTAGCAACTTGACTCAAAGGACAAGCGACCCTCTGCCATTGCTTTCCCGCTGCCCAGAGCCATCCCGGTCAAAGGAGGCCAGAGATGCCTAGATCCTCCGACCCTGGATTCTCATCGTCGGCCATGTGGCTCCAGTCTCAACCCACTGGTAAAATGTATGGATTCAACTGGGGTTGCAGGACTTCAGACCCGCTGACCACTGCAAAAGAACCTCTGGATCCCCCCGATCTGCCACCAGTATGGACAAACTTTCAAAGAACTTCCTCTCCTCCCCCCCCCCCCCCCCCCCCAGTGGACCTGGCCCACATAGCACCTACTTACCGTGGAATAGTTAATCGCCGCAGATGGCAGCCCTGCCACACAGCATTTGGCCAACCATCTTAGACCTATTCTACCAACCAGGGCTGTGGTCTCGGTACAAAAATCATCCGACTCCTCAGTTTATTAAAACCACCGACTTCGACTCCAGGTACCCAAAATTGCTCTTGACTCCTCGACTCCGACGCCACAGCCCTGCTACTAACACCACTTCAAATATCCTTTGTTGCAAATAGAAATGAAGGAGGCACTCAACTGGCGTATAAACTTGCGTTTATCAGAATAGTAGCAAACACGACATGTTTCGGGGTTTCCCCCTTCAAGTGTACATGCAACCTCACCAACACAGCACCTTATGAACATCATTAGACCACACCCAAATTAAATGGGGGAGGACCATTAAAAACATAGTCAGTAGGGTAGATCTTGCAGAACGATGTGTTGAGATGCATAAACTCACAAGGAAAAGGGGTACTTTCCCGTGTATGAATTGTAATTGTTGTGGGGCGATCATCAAAGGGGATCATGTCAGTCACCCATACACAGGAGAAAGAATTAGAATTAATTCCATGTATACCTGCGATAGCACGTTTGTCGTGTATGCACTTAAATGCCCGTGTGGGCTCCTGTACGTGGGGAAGACGACAAGAGACGTCAAAACCAGAGTGCAGGAGCATAGAGGCTCCATTCGTGGATTCAAACCATCCGAATTGAGCAGCCATACGCCGGTGGGCAAACATTTTTTTGCTCGTGGACATGGTGTATCGCAGCTTAAGTGGATGGTGCTGGACCATGTACCCCCGCCAAAAAGAGGAGGAGACAGGGACAGATTACTGTTACAAAAAGAAGCACGGTGGATGAAGAAATTAGACACCATTGCGCCGAAAGGCATGAATGAAATGTTTAGTATGAAATGCTTCTTGTAGGTAAATGTCATTATGTTTCTCCCCTACAGGTTGTGATGAATGGTCATCGCTATGGTGGGTGGTGGAGGAGGGACATCTGTATCGGTGGTGCAGTGAGTCTATGCATTGCATGTTCAGTAAATTCTGTGTGTTAATAGGCATAGCCTAAATGTTGCTTACACTTATGTTCCCCAAGATGTTTAGTTGGGTAGACATTGGATTGTAGTGCCCAAAATGATGAACTTGGACTTACCTCGAGGGGTTAATTCAGAAGTTGATCAGCTGATTGAAGAGGAGGGTCTGTTAATTTGGGTGTGGTCTAATGATGTTCATAAGGTGCTGTGTTGGTGAGGTTGCATGTACACTTGAGGAAGGGGGAAACCCCGAAACATGTCGTGTTTGCTACTATTCTGATAAACGCAAGTTTATACGCCAGTTGAGTGCCTCCTTCATTTCTATTTGTATCTACCGTGGTGGAGTGGTGATCCGCAGAGGGATTGTGCACCGGCAGACCAGGTGTCATACCTGGAGTTGAAACCAAGCTCAGCAACCCCCTTGTTTACTGTATATCCTTTGTTGCAACATGTATTGCTGTTTTTATGAGTACTGTTTACCCTATGTGTATTCCACTGTGTCTAACCTGCACGTTTATATTGTGCGCTGTCTCCCACCCTGTATATGCCACAACCAATTCTGGATACAACTGCCTCCTGTACTTGGTGAAATAGGATTCTGATTCTGCCCGGACAGAATGACACACCTTTCAACAGGTAAGACATTTCACACATGCTATACTCTGTATAATTAGCTGGGTGCCTGGAGTTCAGCTTTTTATGGCTCATTAGCCTACAAGTCATTGACTGTGGGTTGCAGGTAAATGTAGGTGAAAGGGAGGAGGGGAAGGTGCAGGTCACAATGTAGGTGGAATTACCCTCTCCTCTACAAGGATGTACTGCCAAGTGTTACAAGGGCCACAATGCTGACCTACTAGAGGCTGATAAAAATACATTAAAGATTAACAAAAAAATAATTTTTGTTAAAGTGCAGCTGCATTGCCTTGTGGCGTCTGACTGATGAAGCCCTCAAGCAAATGACATTGGAATACCCTAAACAACCTTGTCTCGCTGGATTAAGACATTCTGTTCTCATTTTTTGATGTAACATTTACAATCAGTTTATGATTAGAATAAAGAGACAGCAGGATGTATGCTGGAATCCTTTTTTTCCTAGCAACATGAGCTACAGCTTGATGTAAAATCGTTCTGTGTACCATGTCCATACAACTCAGACAAACACTTTACTGAAACGTCCCGGTTTAACCTGCAGACGTCAATCCAAAGGCATCTGTGCATCGTACAAAGAAGAGCAAAGTGTGGCAGGCCAGACATCTGTGCACAAATCATCGCAGCACAGAAACAATGGGAGAAAAGTTGCTCAGATTAACCAAGCAAGGATTCTGCTGACGAACATGAATTTTCATTGGCTGCTCTTGGTAACAAATCAGCTAAACAAACATCATATAGACTGAAATGTTAATTGTGGCTTCACTGTCCCCCGGGAGGAATTTGGGTGCCAGTGGCGCACGATAAATATTGATTTTAGGCAGCAGGGTTATTGGCTGAGAAGGCTTTTAGCAGTGAAGATATTGGCAGACATTGTGGTGGGAGTCGGTTAGGCACAGATAGAGGGAGGGTTGAAGTTAAAATAGAGTTAGGTTTAACAATAGTAAAATATCAGTAAACATTACAGATATTCTATCAATGTATTATCCATTGATCAATCCGAAGACATAACAACAACATTTGTTTAGGAAATACGGTTAAAGTGAAATGAGCAGCATTTTTAAGCCCCAGTGCATCTTAATAGCACATTAACAATGTGGCTCATTACAAAAAATTCCATTCTACAGGTAGCCATACATCTAGCGATGATGGCCAGATTTGACCAAGAGACAAAATCTCTCTCTGATCGAATCTCATTAGAGAGAGATCTGTCAGCTGTCCATACACCGCAGGCCGATTCCCAATCAATTTCATACTGAAATCGATCCAAAATCAGCCTTGTGATGACGTATCAGACCGCCTCACCGCCCCGACACTATCCCCCTAATGTTAAGTGTCTTCTCCCACCACCCCCATTGACTTCAAACAGTTTAGAGAGTCGCACTTGATTACATTCACACCTTTCCCTGGATACATAAGGGCAGAGGCAGCTCCTTAGAATGCAGGACAGACCAGAACAAACTGCAGAAAAAAAGCTGCTTGAATCCCTCTAATGACTAACTTCTACAATGGTACTTTGCAAGCTTTCAAAACAAAGTTTCTTCATCAGGCATGATACCAAACTGTAGGATAACCAATCCAATTCCATATCATGCCTGCAGAAGAAACTGAACGTTTTGAAAGCTTGCAGAGTAATCTTGTTTTCATTAGTTAGTCATTAAAGGTATCACCTAAACAATTTTTTTGTTACATCTTTAGATTCTCCCTATGACGGACACGAACACACACAACTGGCTTTACCATTGACCAATAGTAGAATATCTGTAATTTTATTGATATTATTCTAGCTGTTATCCCCAATTACAACGGTGCCTTTTTTTAAATCGACACCTTGGCAGGTGCTCTTTTTATTTATCCAGTTGTCTCCATATTGGACTTGATAAATCCTCTACACTGACCACAGTTATCAGAAATGATGTCAGGCCCACGGGAATGAAATGTTCCTTTCACTGATTTGTCATTCAGGGATTTTCCAATATGCTGTAATGTGCTTCTGTGTGATAACAAGAGCTTGTGATATTCTGTGAGCAACGCTGCATGTGATGCTTAAATATTTTGAATGTCGTACGTTTGTTAGGCTACCTATGGCCAATGTACAGTCAGCTATACACAGGCAAGGAGCAGGAAGACTTCCAGGTCATGTGATTTGTCCTTAGTGCCTGCCCAGCGTACCTGCTTGTGCTATGGATAGAGGAGTGACAATGCTGCACTTATTAGCAATCCAGGCAAGACATCCAGCTTTACCAGCGGCTGTAGCCTGCACTGACCCTGCTTGCTCTCTTCTGAATCCCAGCATCTACCTAGCCTGTGTACACATTAGCTAAACACTTGAAAACTTAAAACTGTGGATTAGTAGTAACTTTTCCAGCTTGAATGATTACCATGTATTATTGTAGAAAGAGTTTGGACAAAGGCCCAGATAAGACAGTGACCTTAAACTATGAAATCTGGTCAAAGATTATGTGGATTAAAATAAATTGTTTTTCTGCCAAACTTATCACACTACTGCCAAGACTGAAATGTGCATTAAACCGGGTATTATGGGTATCAGGTGATCTGCCGTGGCATGAGAACGTCATCTCCAAAGGTTTTAAATATAAGTCTTTACAGACCAAATATTTAATGATATATGTATACATACATACATACATACACAGGGGGTCCCCAGCAAACAGGTTCCATTCCAGATTGATTGATTGTAAGTCGAGGCTTGTGTCATACATAAGGAGACCTGGATAAATAATTTACTTTGTAACTTACAGATTACCCAGCAAGCTAATGGTGAACCAGAACTCCTAGGAGTGTGTAAGAAGCTACAATGAACCAAAAAGCCCTCTTACTAAAATGTTAAGCAAAACAAGTTTGCTTTCTTAAACCAGAAGGTATTCGCAATAATTCAGGTTGGAGCAGCGATGAGCGATGGATGGAATCTGAATGACTTCCATTCGGATTTCATCCTCTTAAAGGGAAGGTTCAAGCAAAATAAAAAAAATGAGTTTCACTTACCTGGGGCTTCTACCAGCCCCATGCAGCCATCCTGTGCCCTCGTAGTCACTCACTGCTGCTCCAGTCCCCCGCTGGCAGCTTGCTGACCTCGGAGGTCGGGGGCCGCATTGCATACGTTTTTACGCATTCCCGCTAGTGCAGGAACATTAACACATACATTTTTACGCGTTAATGGTTCAATACGTACATTTTTACGCATTGAACCAGTAATGCGTAAACATGTATGTGTTAATGTTCCTGCACTAGCGGGAATGCGTAAAAATGTATGCAATGCGTCTCGCCGACCTCCGAGGTCGGCAAGCTGGCGGCGGGAGACTGGAGCAGCAGTGAGTGACTACGAGGGCACAGGATGGCTGCATGGGGCTGGTAGAAGCCCCAGGTAAGTGAAACTCATTTTTTTATTTTGCTTGGACATTCCCTTTAATGCAGCTGAGCAGGTGGGCGGGGTGTTTAAACTTACCCAGCATACTTCTTCTTTCATCCGTCCCACTGCGCCTCCCATGCTGCGTTCCAAGCCGCATCACGTGACTACACACACTTACTCCGTCTGGGTTGAAGGAAGGAGTATTTGTAGTCACATGACACGGCTTGGAACGCAGCGTGGGAGGCGCTGTGGGATGGATGAAAGAAGACGTATGCTGGGTAAGTTTAAACACACACACCCACCCGCCCACCTGCATTAATTAAGAGGATGAAATCTGAATGAAAGTCATTCGGATTTCATCCGAATACAATCGGGAGAGCGTCACTAGGTTGGAGTGAGCATATGTCGTCTCCCACGATGCATCACTGCTGAATGTGAAAATAATCCTTTGTTGTCATATTAATCCATGCTATGCACTGATGAGGATCAAACAATCACAAACAGTCTGTATGCATGTTGGATTATTGTGGCTCTGTACAATTAACAAGCTGTGACATCATTGCATTCCAACATGTTCAGAACGCGACAAATAAGAGGGACATTTTATAAAATGTTGGAACCAGCCTCTAAGAATAAAGGACAACGTTAAAACATTAAAATGACAGTCACCCATCCTGCACATAAAAGTCAAATCATGCCTCTGTAGATGCCATCTCCTCTGTCAAAATTAAAGAGTGCGGCATCTTTAGGGATTCACGTTCAACCACCTTAGCCAATGTGTACCTGCTGCGTCAGTGTGAGAGTGCTCTTGCTTCCTCTGGCCACAAGGGGTCACCATTTGTTGTAGAGTATGGTGTAGAGTAGATGCATTATAGTGAATGAATGGTCCAACGGATAGTAATGTTTTCTGGTGAAAGAGAAAAAGAAGCACCCTCAGGGCTGGAACCCACTACAGCGCTTTTTTGAGTGTTTAGGGAGCGCTTTAAATCACTAGCGATGTCCCTAAATGCTCTGCCATATCTAAATAAGTGTAACAAATTGCACAATAGCGATTGCAATTAGCAAAATGGCAATCGCAGGACATGCAGCATTTTGGGAGCGTTTGCGCTTCAATGTAAAGTATTGAAGCGCAGACAAATCGCTCATGAATAGATTTGTGTGAGATATTATGAAAGTACTACAAACTGTAAAAAAATATTTTTATAATAATTTGAAAGGACCACTCAGAATGACAACCGCTAATCACAAATCACTATCACAATCGCTGGCAAAAAGCTTACATTTTTAAAATCGCTACCAAAATTGCCCGAAAATGCTCGCTAGCGATTTGTAGTGGGTTCCAGGCATCATACTGATAATGCAACACCAGGCCGCCTCCGAATGGCGTCCAATCAGAGATGCGCTGAGCCCCCCCAGAAACTACAAACGCACCTTGAACCCAAACAGAAGCTCTGCATATACACCAAAAGCATGGCTGTTAAGTGGGAGCAGCTGACCAAAAACGAATAAAATTAGTACATAGCAAGGAAAGGAACAGCGCTACTTAAAAACATGCATATACATAGGTTAGGATTTAGTTAGTGTTAGGCCCCTCAGGTTGCATGCAAGCTGTTACAGGAAACTAACATCCTCCTCCAGTGGTAGACAGGTCATGTGTATGCTCGGTGTGTATTCGACTCCACAAGTGGGGCTTGCACTCTTTTGCAGGTAGGCACTTGCCTGTTTTTAAGTAGCGCTGTTCATTTCCTTGCATCATACTGATAATGTTGCTGATGTGATAGCTCAGGTCAAGATGTTAAATGTGATTCTCAAAGACACTATACACCCAATTCAAAGCAACCCAGGCAGTGCTGCCATCAAATGATGCTGTCCTGAGGATTAGTCTGGAACTTTGCATTATGGGAAGTCTTCTTTACAAAAAAAATAAAAATAAAAATTAGAATTTAAAAGACAAAGTATGTCCCCTCCCTCCCAACTTCTGAACCCCTATCCAGAATGGTATTGCCCAGGAGAGATTAACATATTAACATGGTGATCTGCCACCTGATCAGCAGTAGACCATATGGCTCTTTACATAGGTAGGTGAGCTCCCAGATTCTCCCATTGGTAGGTGAGCTCCCAGGTCAACCACAAAGCATAACCTAACAAGCATAGGAGGGGAATTATGCCCAATTTCTTTACAAGAAGGTGGGACGAGTCACTTATTATTGGACAAGGGTGCTGTGAAAAGGCAGGGAGGGTGGAGGTTAATTTCCAGCTCCCATTTGTAAAGTACCCCAAATATTTTGGACCACATGGGCTGATTGCTGAAGGAGCAGAGAGTCATGATAGCAGGGCCAAAATGCCATTGAAGATTCCAGCCTACATGGGGAACAGTAGGTCAAAAAGGCTCCGGGGGTGGGAACTATAATAAATGTATGTGTAATTTTCGTACAGCACACTCCGACAAACACTTGTATAACCTGAGGATCCAGAACCTAAACACAAGCTATAGTTATCACTGTATTGTTGCCAGTCGCTAGGCCCCTCTCTCCACTCATATGCTGTCTTCTGCAAGTAGGGAAGTGACTGCCCATTAACAAGCAGCCAATTTCCAAAAAGTGATACACGTTTGTCTCTGCCTTGAAGCACAGATGACTGTGTAATGGCATTACTGGGAAGCTATGCTTCCTCCTCCACAGATTAATTAGCCAAAGTGTGCTAGAGATATAGTGCCAGTGCCTACATAAATCGTGGTAACCCTGCCCTTCTATTACAGATTCCTCATTGTTATTTCAGCATGTAAAGGGAAATGCCAGAGGAAGATACAGGTTACATATGGGTGGATGGTAAAATACTGAGGCATATGGGATTATTTCCATCCATGTTTTGGTAGCATACACCTTCCTCAGGGGTATTTTAGTGATAGGCATGTCTAGTAGAACTCATGGAGAAGCATGTGATCTGTTTGATCATCTGATTTGAAAAAAACTCTCCTTTGCTGTGTTCACATGTACATGATACCTTTAGCACATGATCATGACTAGCATGGAGAAATACATTTCTATCACCTGACCAAGCCAATCACACACTTCATGAGTTCTCCTAGACATCACCATCACTAGTCTCTGTGCAGGTGATGCTGGAAAACTGGGGTGCATATTATTTCGGCACCGCTCAGTTCGGCGCTGTGAGAGCCGAATGACGTCTCTCACTGCCGCTAAACTCCAAGGCGGCGTTAAATACTATTCCCCCTCCGAGGGGGGAGATGTAATTTGGGGTCTGGCAGCCGCCACAGCCCTCGAATTACCGCTACGCGGGGTGCTAATCATAGCATTTCTGCTATGGGGCGCCCAGTTTCGGCGCTCGGCTCTCAGATAGATAGACGTGATAGATCACGTGTTCTGTCAAGACGCACTGGGATCTCTTGCAAAATAGCAAAACCCAGCATTGTCCTGAATCTGCTCTTCTGGTCTGCGTACAAAATCTAGCGCTTCCCGGCAGGCTCCTACATTCATTGGCTCAGCGCATGGTGAGAGGCGGGACCATCTGCGCTAGCCTACAGACTGTGGGGGGCATGTTAGAGGCTTTCTGCTTGCCACAGTTTCCGGAGTTCACATAGCAGGGACACTCAATCCTGTATGAGGTACACGTACATGGTTTGGCCGACCGGGGATTTTATTGATGTATTCAGCGCTGCCAAATACCACAGCTTCTCCCTCTGCCTTTACTCCTCACAGCCAGGTCACTTCTCTCTGCAAGCATCCTCCAGCATGCCAGGCTCCGCCTCCAGCTACTGTATTCCTTCGCATTCTTCTGACAGCAGGGACGGGCACGCTAGAAGCAAGTGAGTTACACTCTACACCTCACAGCGTGTGGCCAGCTAATGGAGCACGGCAGCCCGCTCAGTAAATGCTGTCCCTCACATTCCATCTGGGCTCTCTCTGGTCTGGCTGCCTGTGACCACTGACCAGGTCACATAGAGTTCATTCAAGCCTGTATACAGCAGGAGAGGCCGAGCCATTTTAGTGCCCTCAATTCCTAGTGCACTGTCTGTGCAAGAGGTGAGAGCCAGTTCCTTTACTGCTAAATGAAAAAAAAAAAAAAAGAATTTTTTCTGATTGGACTGCAGTCTGCGTCCATTGCCTGCCCCCATCCTGCCACCTCTGCCCAGCATTTTTCTAAAAGGTCTGTACCGTGTAGCCTCTGCTGTCCCCCACCCCTAGTCCTAACCATTCCTTCCCCAGAGGTCCCATTGCTACCAGAGCTACAAGACCTCACTGCTTTTTCTATACTGTATAGCAGGCCTCCACTGCTGCAGCACGGATACATTTAGGTAAATAACAGTATTTTCTGTGTCATCTAACAGGCAGCGGTGCACTGTAAACCTGCACAGGGCTGTGTACCTGGTACGTGGCTTCATTTTATAACCAATGCGGATACCCAGCTCTGGGTGGGCTTACAGCATTTAGTTGTCTTTCAGATGACGCAAAGGGCTCACATGTCCCTGCTTTTACCAGTACTGCTGCAGAAAGATAATCAGAAGTGCACTATCTGCATGGAGTCTGTGTGTTCTCCGCGTCTCTGCATGGGTTTCTGCTGGGCACTCCGGTTTCCTCCCAAATCCCAAAAACATACAGATAAGTTAACTGGCTTCCCCCTAAATTAGCCATAGAATACAATACATACACTACACAATACACACATATGACTATGGTAGAGATTAGATTGTCAGCCACTTTGAGGGACAGTTAAGTCACAAAACAATATACGCTGTACAGCGCTGCGGAATTTGTTTGCGCTATATGAATACTAAAGTAGTAATAATAAAGGGCACTCACCAACAATGAGTAGGTAAGCAATATATGGGTGGGGGTGGTTTGAGGGTGAGACGGGGTAATAAACACCCCATACATTTTTCCTGTCGCAACCCACCCGGCTACTTTTTCTTGCCACCCAGCTGGAAAAAAATTCTGGGGAGAACACTGAAGTGTAGAGGATTGCTAAAATCAAAAGATAACCAAGCACCGACACCCTCATCGCCTGACTGGAAGACCAAAGTCTGGAAAACTAAAGTTTGCATTGAGGACTACAGACACATTGGCGAATGATGTAACTGGGTATTGTTTATCAATGCTAGGAATTCAAGAGAGTTTTGCATGGCACATGCTACAAGGTATTTTAGCTTTAAAGAGAAACTCCGACCAAGAATTGAACTTTATCCCAATCAGTAGCTGAAACCCCCTTTTACATGAGAAATCTAATCAATTTCACAAACAGACCATCAGGGGGCGCTGTATGACTGATATTGTGGTGAAATCCCTCCCACAAGAAACTCTGAGGACTGTGGTTCTCCTGGCAGTTTCCTGTCTGTGAACCTTGTTGCATTGTGGGAAATAGCTGTTTACAGCTGTTTCCGACTGCCAAAAAAGCATGCAGCAGCTACATCACCTGCCAACAGTAAAAGTGTCATCATGTAATAAATGTCAGAATGTAAATCAGGGATTTAAAAGATTTTTCAATGGGCAAACACTCACTAAATCATTTATACATAATCATTGTAAAAATGAAGCACTTTTTTTTATTACATTATTTTCACTGGAGTTCCTCTTTAAGGCCCGTACACATGCTTAACCAAGCCTCCTGACTGTAGTCTGATTTTGGTCTGTTGGACGACAATCAGGCAGGCATCTGTACGCACGGCAAACAACTGGTTGAGCGACTGATAACAGTCGGTTTATCAGAACTATCCGGTGGATGAACTCACACAACTGTTGGTTGATTTTGTGCAGTTTGCCACGTGTTTACAAGTTGTTTGAACAACATACTTCTTTTAAATGCAACCATGTTGAGCAGGTCATCATTTTGCTTACATGCACATTATTAAAATTAGTTGGACGTTTAATTGGTTGGAGCGTAGAGAATACAAGTCGTGTCAATGGTCTGTCATGGAGTCGGTCATGTCATGGTGTTGGTTGTGTCCTCAGTTGGCCGTATATAGGAGCCTTTACTTTCTTTACACAGTGTGTAGATGTTGATTGGATAAACGGGAGGCTGTACTACTCTGCCCTGTATGCATGAAGATGAGCTTGTGTGACATACAGTGACCACAGCACAAGATTCTCAGGAAACACAAGACTTACCTTCTCAGCAATACCACTTTCCGTTGTATAAATAGCCATTAGCTCTGTGTCTTCTGTATCCTGGTCAACAGTAGAAGAAGCTCCTCCATTTATTACCACCTGAAAACCGAGAAAAGGAGCAAAAGTTTAGATTATCAGTCATAAAAGTCAAGAACATACCTTAGACTAGACCACAGGCACGCGCGCACACGCACACACACGTTTTGTTTTAACAACAGATGAAAACCTTCTGTCTGAAGAATTACATCACAAAAGCTGGTGAAACACTGATTTCCTGGCTTGGGGGTGACAAAAAAGCCAGAGATGGTCCTGCTGACATCCATCTACTCATGGTTTCTAACCAATGCAGTCATAGTGCCAGCTCTTCAACCTATCCCAGCAGCAGGACGTTGTGGTGACCGATATCCAGGTCTGGGCAACTAATAGGAAGGGCATCATGACCAGCAGCTTTAGTAACCTCATCTTTTCTAGTTATACTGATAATTTTGCTCTCACTAGGAATACTTTAGGCCACGTAAAGTCATATGGAAGAGCCATTTCTGAATGGAAAATCTGTACAATAAGCTGCACTCTATACCTTGTACATCCAAAGATACATACAAACCGATCAGCAGGTAAACACAGAGAACACAAAGGCAGTAAAGTGGTTTATTTATTGAGTGAGTGATAAGGGACATCACATGCCGTATACGTAATGTAATAGTAAATAGATATGACGATTAATGATTAGGAGACGGGGATTAGGCATATTGTACTCTAATCACTGAATAAAGAAATGGCATTTCTGCAGAATACCTCAGAGCGATCTATGATTACCATTCTTTATTTTGTGTCCTAGTTTATTAATACCTGTGGGATTACTGCTTATGCTCGAGGTATTCGTAGAATGTGAACATACTGGCTCTCTGGACTTCAGTGTTAATTGCACTAATCAGGTTCCACCTTCAAACCACTGTCAACTCATCAACTTGTGATCAACTCATTATTGCCTAAATACTGTTTTGTTAATAAAATAATGTGGTTTTCTCTCTTTGCTCTCATGGGTTCTACTTGTGCATGATTTAACACCTCTCAGGGGACAGCGAGAGCCAGCCTACCACAACGCAAAACACCACTCTGTAGCAGAGAAAACATTAACAAAGCCGCCTGCTGGTGGCGACAAAAGAAAGCAGTCTTATGCTAGGTACACACCATGAGATTTACTGTCAGATCGATTATTTCCAACATGTCCCATCTGATTTCCAATCGATTTCCTATTGGAATGGACGAAAAAGAGTCGGAAATCGATTGGAAATCAGATCGGACGTGTTGGAAATAATCAATCTGACAGTAAATCTGCTAGAAAATCTCATAGTGTGTACCCAGCATTACTTATAAAAGGAGTAGATTACAAGCCTATACACACTGCTTATGTACAATATATTGCAGGGCTGTGGAGTCCGAGTTGGAGCAATTTTGGGTACCTGGAGTCGGAGTCAGTTTCACAAACTGAGGAGTCGGAGTCTGATGATTTTTGTACTAAATGCACAGCCCTGGTAAGTATTAAGGTGCGTACACACGCACTACTTCCGCCAACGATGGGTCCGTCAGACCCTCCCGCCGTGCGGACGTTCAGCCAACAGAAGCGCGTGTGTACACGCAGCGGATCGTTCAGAAACAGCCTTATCAGTCTGCCAACAGCGCGTACACACGCGCTACTGTTGGCTGAACGTCTGCCCAGCGGGAGGGTCTGACGGACCTGTCGTTGCCAGAAGTAGTGTGTGTGTACGCACCTTTACATTAAAGAGTTGGAGTCAAAGAGTCTGAGCCATTTTGGGTACCTGGAGTCGGAGTTAGAGGTTTTATAAACTGAGGAGTCTGAGTCGGATGATTTTTGAACAGACTCCACAGCCCTGGTATATTGGTGGCAATACTAGCAGTAAAAAATAAATTTGTGTTTGCATTGAAAGGAGATGAACTGTAAATATTGCTCACTTGGGTTTGATTTGTGGCACATTAGAATAGGTATGTGGAGAAAAATACAGCTGGCTGAGAAGGGCATTGATGATCTAGTTGTATCAATAAAGATCATGCACAGCCACAAACACCGCTAAAGAGACCAAGCATCTTTTCATTTTCTTAATTAGGGGAAGGCTTATGCCTCGTACACACCATGCAATTTCTCGTCAGATCGGCGGGTCGAATCGATAATTTCAGAGACATCCGATCTGATTTTCGATCATCTTTCTGATCAATTCTGTACAGAAGTGATCAGAAAAACAATCGGAAATCAGATTGGAATTGTCAGAAATTATCAATTCGACCAGTAGAACTAAGGGAAATCGCATGGTGTGTACCATGTAGAAAAGCCCTTTCAATTGGCTGCCACTTATGTGAAAAATGATGGTCTTAAGGTGGCCATACACTGGTCGATGTGCCATTAGATCGACCAGCTGACAGATCCCTATCTTATCGAATCTGATCAGAGAGGGATCGTATGGCTGCCTTTACTGCAAACAGATTGTGAATCGATTTCAGCCTGAAACCGATTCACCATCTGCTGAGCTGCTCCTGCCACCTGTCCCCCCCCCCCCCGTATACATTACCTGATGCTGGCTCCAGGTCCTCTTCTCCGCATTGCACGGCTCTGTTCCGGCTCCATTACGGCGCTTCCTGTGTTACTCCGTGACCAGGAAGGTTAAATAGAGCGCCCTCTATTTGAACTTCCTGGTCACTGCAGTGACACAGGAAGCGCCAGGATGGATGGAGCCGGAACAGAGCCGTGCAGTGCGGAGAAGACGCCCGGGAGCCAGCCTCAGGTAATGTATACTTGATCGGATCGGCCGCCGCTAGCGACGCGCACTTTACCCGCGGGCGATCGAGGGTAATTTCCCGCACGGCGCGATCGACGGACCGATCCGATTTCGGGAGGAAATCGGATCGGCGGCTGCGTTTACCGCGAACGATTGGCAGCAGATTCGATCCCAGAATCGAATCTGCTGTCGAAACGGCCGGGAATCGAGCCAGTGTATGGCCTGCTTAAAGCTCCACACCCACGCTGGTCTAAAAACTTGGCTGTGGCTGATGAGAACGACCACCATAGCATAGCATCAGAAAAGCCTGTGTACAGTGGCCGCATGACAGTAGCTAAAGATCCTGACACCTGAGCATTGTGCAGTCACATTGTTCTCGCCATTCCCCCGCCCACCAGAAGGTGGTCTGCTGCTCAAGCTAGCCGCCCTCCCTACACACACACACAGACAGACACAGACAGACAGACAGACAGACAGACAGACACACACACACACACACGTCGCCAGCAAGAGGGGGATGGCGTGTCTGCACAGCGCACCGGTACCTGCTCCCTTGGGCGACAGATCTGCAAGACATCCCCAAGTGGTTATGTAGCTAGTGTTTTACCTCCAAAATAATGCACTTTGATAAGACACTGGAAAAATGGAGACAATAAATGGGGATTTTTTTACATAACATATTGTGATCCTCAACAAGGCTGCTCAGCTGGGCTGTTTAATGGTTAAACATTTCTTTTTCTGCGTTCCTGTGCTGCCCTTTGGAAAACGCAACATCGAACAGCTAATATTTGTTCTGGAACAATATAAAAGTCCAGAGAGCCGCATTACAAATTCTCATTTTTAGCACTCTTGTTTAGTGTTATCAAACAAGAGAGAAGCACAGGAGGGAGCTGCTGATAAGTGAAAGAACGTCATAAACACAAATACCTCACTTGCTAAATGTCAGCAATATTTAGTCAATGGAATGGGTGTGTGAATGGGACCTCGAATCAATAAGGGATGGTCACTGGACTGTTCTCTATCAGTCTTCAGCCATAGACAGATGGTCTTTGTGCTGCTGGGGCAGCATAAATCATAATCTGTACACAAACTGAGTACCAGAAGCAAAATACACACTGTGTGTACAGTGGCCCTGAGACAGCCAATTTTGCACAGCGCTGCTCCGATGACTTGAGTGCCGCCACAGGCTGTAATGCGAATTACAGCTATAGCAGCGCTCAGTGACTAATTGGCGCTGGCAATAGCTGGAGCTCAAATTAGCAAAAAGACGAAGCAATTCCTTTGCAATAGCCAGTGCCCGAGTTACGTGTCCTACCCGAATTGCTACAACTCAAAGTAGAGATGGTATTTAGAGCAGGCAGGTTCTACAGTATGGGGGGGGGGGGGGGAGGGGGGCTGTGGAAGGGCCTCTATATTGTACTTTTCCCCCAGCCCATAAGGTCCCAGTTCTCCCCTGCTGTAAGGCGAAGAGAGGCTCAAACACAGAAATGCTGAAGCCACCATTAGTAGCTCAGGCGCCTGTATAACACATACCCAGCAGCAATCACAATATCGCATTGCTTCAGGTCTGCATGTAATTCCATCTGTGGGGAGTTCTATAAATACTCCCTTATAGGAGGCAATTCTGATCATGTTCAATACTGGTAACAGAAAGCTCACTGCCAAAACAACACTGCCATAGATGTCAGTTCAATCAAAAATAATTAAAGGCTTTCTGATCATTCTGATCTTTTCTCTGTCAACAAGAGCGGAGAATGTGCAATCAAGTAGAATCAATTTGCAGACATTCGAAAAAAAAAAAAAGTGACTAAATCCACAGGAAAACCTGCTAAGTGGTCCACCAGTCTTGGTTGCATGCAGATATTGGGTGGTACAACTACAAACTAGCCATACACCAGTAGACTGGT
Source organism: Hyperolius riggenbachi (assembly GCF_040937935.1). Taxonomy (NCBI): domain Eukaryota; kingdom Metazoa; phylum Chordata; class Amphibia; order Anura; family Hyperoliidae; genus Hyperolius; species Hyperolius riggenbachi. The sequence goes on along the minus strand of NC_090648.1, from coordinate 114,091,333 downwards.
AGATGTTTTCCACACTGTGGGATTGATAGTTTAATTCAATTTTAAGTTACCTTTTGCAGCACAGATTTTTGACAGATTGGTGTAGCAAGTATAGTAGCACAGGGAAGCCGCAGAGCAAATGGCAGCACTACGCCATTTTATTGTGAAAACTACATAGCAATTGGCAGCGCTACGCCATTTTCTTGTGAAAACCACATAGCAAGTGGCAGCGCTACGCCATTTTATTGCGAGAACTGCGTAGCAAATGGTAGTGCTATGCCATTTTCCCCATCTTTGTCAGGAATCACTAATGCAATGTGCTATCTGTTAGGGTGCACGGCAATCACCTACCACAATCCTGCAGGCGGAGGAAATTGCAATTCGCAAATGCGACTTTCAGCAGGTCCAGTCCAGGAAAAAATGTTTGGATTTCAGTTGGCTTCCTGCCCACAAGCCCAGGCTAGTATCCACACTCAGGGTCCCAAGTGGGAGGATCTCTCTCATACATTAGCAATGTGGACCGAAACACACATCATGAAAACTGCCCCTTGTGTTTTTATTATTATTATTATTGATTTATATAGCGCCAGCATCTTCCATGGCGCTATACAACATACAGGGTATAATAATACAAAATGAACAATATAACAGTTAATGCACGACAAGAGTGGATTCAAAAAAGTGGAAGAGGGCCCTGGCCAAAAGGCCTTACAATCTAAAGGTATAAGGGATAGGACAATAGGTAAAGGGAAGCTGTGTATGGGGTGGTAGAAATGGTCCGTGGGTGGTGTCCTAGGTAGGAGAGTGTGCTTGCCTGTAGAGGAGAGCTTTTAGATTGTGCCTAAAAAGAGTAAGTGTCGGTAAGTGGCAGATGTGTTGAGGAAGAATGTTCCAAAGGAGGGGAGAGGACAGAGAGAAATCTTGTAAGCGGGAGTGAGAAGAGGTGACCATATTGAGTTTTATAAAACGAGAGGACATACAGGAGACGATTGTAAAAGTGCTCGTTTCTTAGCGGTTACCATAACCCAGAAGATGCATGCTAACGCCACGACCATATTATTCCCAACTTCGCAGAAACAAACTGCACACTTGTTACAAATGCGCAACTCAGACTTCAAAGAGCCGGAGATCAGAACAACAACTGTGCTATCAACACTATCAGCAAGTCCTTCACAGCAGCTTTTACAATAACTGTAAGTACAAAGGTGGCCGCACACGATGGAACATATTCGATTTTCTCAGGTTTTGATAAAAATGCTCGAAAGTATATTTTTTGAGGAATGTGATCGAACTTCACTTAAAAAAATTTCAATTTTTCAGAAAATTGAATTAAAAATTTTAATTTCTTACTTTACAGATCTAAACATTTTTTCAAAGTTTCTAACCCATAATTGGGAGAAAAAACTGATACGCTGGACAGATTTTTCCAAAGTTACAATTGATTTTGATTCTTGAATTAAAAAAAAAAATATATATAAAAAAAAAAATTGTACTGTTTGTGGCCACTTAACAGGCTATCTGAAGTAAGAGGGATATGGAGGTAGGCATATTCATTTCCTTTTAAATTTAAACAATACTGGTTACCTGGCTGTCCTGCTGCTCCTTGCCTTATACTTTTAGCCATCGACCCGAAACAAGCATGCAGAGCAGATGTGAGGTTTCTGACAAAAATGTCAAGATTTTCCAGCAATGATCAGCAGGATGCCAGGCAACTGGTATAACTTACCGTTAAAAGAAATAAATATGGCAGTCTCCAATCCATATTCTACTTGCTTTACATTCCCATTAAGTTTGAATCAGGCAGAGAAGAGTAAGGGAGGAAATTACATCAGAATTGGCTTCAAAATAGCCACAGTTAAGGGAAATGCTAAGAAGGATTTTCTCTTTTGTTACTGAAGAAAAATCGCTAAAATCAAAATGTGGACAGTATAATACATGTGTTATGTAAGTAGAGCAAGTATTTATTTACTTATATATGTGTTTTTTTCTGAGATACTATGGCTGACAGCTCATCTTTAGGGCTCGTTTCCACTATTGCGGTGCAGAATCGCCTGGATTCCACCGCTGTTGAAATTGCATGAAATAGCATGCGGATGCGTTTTTTGCCGCGAATTCGCATAGGTGAGGGTATTTGCGAATTTAACCATGTCACTGCCTGTTTGAAGTTACATTGGTACCTATGCGAATTTGCTTGCAAATTCGCATGAAAATTCGCATACCATAGCCGCATGCGAATTTCCTATTAAATACATTAGCGGCGATTCGCATGCATTCCACTCGCAGGCGAATTCGTTGGCTCTTTTGTGCGTTTTTTTACCGCTGAAAAAAAGGCACCTCAACAACGCTACAGTGGAAACAGGCCCATCCACTTGCATTACATGTGCGAATCCGCATGCGTTGGGACGCATGCGGATTCGCGATAGTGGAAACGAGCCCTTAACAAGACTTGGCTAGGATGAAATAAAAAGAGTTGGATTGGAGAGCAGGTCCAGCACCCCTCCATCCCCGCACATTTGGTGGTACTGCCCGTCTGTTTGAAAGCTGTGGGCCAATTCTGAAGATACTGAAAAAATTATTTAGATCTGTCAGGAACCGGCCCGCGGCACGCCTGCGTATACGGTTCCCGACTGCGGGTTTGACCAGATTAAGCGGGAAACAGCCTTATTCAAGCTAAAACAAGGCTGGGACCCCTCAGAACACCTCTCACTGCCACCACTAGCTGTTCGCTAGACACTTCCACTCTGCTGTTGAGTCCTCAGCGTGCATTCCGCGTTTTCGTATTCGGGTCAGCTTTGCGCTTAGGCCAAATACGGGAACGCCACGCACCCACACACACACACAGTTGCAATCTTACACTGTCGTGAAGCGAAAACCCACTAACAGTCGTTCCGAACGATACTGTTAGCCACTCTGCTGTCGCTACTCGCACTGGCGTTGTTTGTACGTTGGGTCAGCTGCGCGCTTAGGCCAACGTATGACAAACGCCCCCACACACAATGCAATTACAATTTCATACGGTAGTGTTGCTCAAACATACAACTAGGCATGAACTTATACACGGTTACACTTCAGTCTCTTCTAGGCTATGAGTGTTAGTTTAGTACAGCAGAAGTCAAGCTTATTAAATAATAATTTAATATTCCAGAAAAACATAGAACAATGCAGAACTTAATATATACAAAAGATTACAAAAAACAAAGTAAAAATAGTTACAAGATAAAAGTTACAAAGATAACACACACGGATATTTGCGTAAAATAAAAATGGGGATTAAAAAAAACGTTACCAACTTGAAGGTCTCAATGTTGTCGGCAGGAGCATGCCGCTTGTTTGACCGGAAGTCGAGATCAACTCTAGCTATGCGCTAACTCCCAGAGCAGAGAGTCACTAGGCATCTGCCTCTGCTTTTTATACTCTGAGCTACGCCTGGAGGCTGCAACTTCCTTGGGGAGGGGAGGAACTAGGTTTTAATTAAATCTCAGACATATTCCATTTCCAGGTAAAAGTCTATACATCAAAGATTGTGAAGTGAGTCTTTCAACTCCAGGTGAAAACTTGATTAAGGCTTTTTCCTGTCTCCGTTTTATTAGATGTAATTTACAGGGTATAGTTTTGCACCTCCACTAATGATTTAATTTCCACAGGTAAAAAATGGTATCAACAGGACTTCACCCATTTCTAATAGCCTGTCATGTACATTTCAAACGTTCCTGTGTTAGTCTCCAGACTCTGGTCCTCTTGCTTTGTGCATTGAGACAATGGGCCGTCTCCTGAGTTCAAAAAACCAGGCAGATAATCCCATTAGCACTCTCAGAGGAACTGCATACAGACTCAAAGCACCTCATATGGCCAAGACAATCACCCATTTCCTTGCCCCAAGCAACTTAAGGTAACAGCTCCCTTCTGGCAGACCTACATGGAACACAGGCAGAAAAATGAAAGAATATGTTCCTTTATTCCTAACATCATCAGCACCCCAATATATCACCACAAGATCTACTCACTATGATAGGCTAATGGCCTTTTTAGGGTGAGTAACATTATGACTGCAAACCTACTCATTAATTAATTCATGCGACCTCTATGATGTGCAGAACGCTCATCGTGGAGAAGTGGAAGAGAATATCCAGGGCTGTGGAGTAGAGGAGTCGGAGCAATTTTAGGTACCTGGAGTCGGAGTCTGTTTCATAAACTGAGGAGTCTGGGGTGTGTCCTGCACGCAGAGGTGAATGGACGTTTGAGCACACAGCTCCGCTCTCCAGGTTATTACAAAGCAGCCCACAGCAATGCCCAACTAGCGTTTTGAAGAAGAAGCAATTGGGGAAGACCCTATGGAACAGACGCTTCTAGGAAGCATAAGAAAGGACTCGCTAAACTCCCAAAAAAACAAAGCCAACTTCTTTGCCAGCATGAGAAGCACGGCTGCTAAAGATAGCACCGGCCATGCGGCTTCTCCTAGTGGCTCCCAAAACAGAAAGCACCTGGATTTCTCTACTTCTGAGGGACTGGATTCAGACTCTGCCGCTCTACCAGATGAGGACTCAGTCCCTCATCTCCTTCCTGTCGCAGTCCACAAAAATCCAGGCAGAGGCTCACAGACTCGGCAGACCAGGTAGGCCCTAATACTACTGGCTTATCACTCCCCTCAGACCATAGAGGGCTTCCCAGCTACGGAGCAGGCAGCCTCTCAGGCTGTGATTAAGAACATGCTGCTTTCCTTCAGATTGAAAATAAAGCCAGGTGGCCCTACATGTGCATTATAGAAAACTTTATTGTACAAAAAATATATTAATAAGTGGGAAAGCAGTTTGGATGCTCAATAAAAACACTAAAAACAACACGAAACAAGAGGGAGCGCTCCTTCATGTAAACCGTATTCCACCAGCCACCAATGGGTCACTGCATAAGCGATCGCCCAGCTAAAGCCTATGCCAATCGCATCTGCCACCCGTTTAGTCTGGCTATGTGTGGACCCACCACCGGCGCACACCAAAGAGGCCTCAAAAAAGCAGCTGCGTGCACAGGTTGACTGGCATAATACTGTGAGTAAATACGGAAACTCCTGTTGACAAAAACTTTTACGAATGGTTCCTGTAATTTCTCTTAAATCATTCTAATGTAGATGCATATAGTTCCACATATCTTCATGTTATAGATGCCTTAATACAGTCCAAAACAACAGGGCCGCTTAGTGCTAAATGTGAACCAGCCCGTATAATCTCATGTAGAATGCTGGAATCTTCTCTGTGTCAATTACCCCACCGGGTTTCTGTATGTGTATTCATGACTTCTGCCGCTTGCTACAGCCAGCCGCAAATGCAGTTAAGTCTCATCTGTCGGTATTCAGCTAGAAAAATCGATCATAAGTGTATGGTATGTTGGTTTGCTTTTTCAAATTATTCAAAGCAAGTGGAAAAATTCCTCCTATTTCTCTGGTTCTTTTGTCTTTGCAAATGATGATACAAGAATAAGCCCCAATATGAGGAGCATAGTGATAAAGTCTATTTTTATTGGTGGTCTGTATAGGCTGATGTTTGCAAGAGGGGTAAAAGCATGGGTCAATTAGCTCACTGGCTGCCATGGACAAGTGCTAGCATACAAAGCTATGCAAAGCAATTGTGCAACTCTTCACTATACGTTTTCAGTATAGTCTGAAGATCCTTAGTTGAAAAAAAAAAAAAAGTGCGTCACCTAAAAAAAAAAATGTTCACTGTGCTCAGCAAACTTGCAACATGTAGAGAATAGGTCCTGCAGGGAAGATCAGCAGTATTTGTCTCATCATGACAGATGAAGTGTCACGGGACAAAAGAAACTAGCCTGTGTCACTCTAATGTTCACGTCTCTGATGACTAAATGTGACTCAGCACCTTCCAGCGAGAGCTGCGGGGAGCTAGGAAACAAAATGCAAGACACACAACAACCCAGAGAACACAAGAAGGAAAAAGATCAAATGAAAAAACGTCATACTCTTACAATGCTACTGCTGGGCAGGGCATGGGAATTGCGACACCACCAATCTGATGTCACCAAATCAAACTAGGCAATCACCAGTTCAATACTGCTGCAATTGTGTGGCAGCGCACAATAAATTAACCCTTAGCACTCCAAAATGTATGCCAACAGCAGTCTGGTACAAAGACCGGGATAAAAAAACACTCAAAATGTACCGTATTTTTCAGACTATAAGACGCCCCAGACCATAAGACGCACCTTGGTTTAGAGGACAAGATCCAGGGGAAAAAAAGTATATACTAAACCTGGTGTATCCCTGGTGAAGGGGCATCTTGTGGATTATGCCCCCTTTGTACCTCATACCCCGTTGTACTTCTTGTGTCCCCCTAGTGTCCTCCTCTATGCTCCTTTGTGTCCTCCCTTTGTCCACCCGTGTCCTCCTCTGTATGGGCACAGTACAGTGCGGTGTGTTGGAGGTTCGTATTGGCAGGCGTTCACTAGTCAGGAACTCCCTGCATTTGGACTATAAGACGCAGAGACTTTTCCCCCCACTTTTGGGGGAGAAAAAGTGAGTCTTATAGTCCAAAAAATACAGTAAGTGGTTTACGCTAAGACAAACAAAACAGTACTTTTTGTTAAAGCGGATCTGACCTCAGAGCTTCCTCTGCTCTAAAAGATAAGCGACAGCTTAATAACCTTTAAAGAAAAACATTTCTTTGTTACAGCTCATACAAATCCTGAAATAAATCTGCAGTGTGTCTACTTCCAGTTTTTCTGGAAGCAGATATAGGGGTAACATCCTTTGTTTACAAATAAGCTGCTCTACCGTGACAGGCAGCTAACACAGCTGAGAGATCAAATTACACTGGTGATTGGTCACAAATGAGGGGGAATTAGACAGGCTAAACTCTTTAAATACATACAGGGTGCACTTTTCGCTGTTATCCTTCTGACCTATGCTAAAGTTCAGGTTCACTTTAAGCCAATTCATCATTGCCACTTTTTGCTCTGTCAAACTGGTCCCTGCACTCCTCCCCACCAAACAGCACAGCAAGCAAATGCTTACGGCACCAAAACTTCATTGGAGTTCCTTTTATAAAGGGAATACAAATATGAATCAAATCAATTTATTAAACTACTTACTGCACCAGGTGCAGTATAATCACTCACTGGGAAACTTCATTTGAAGTCCCAGGGACGTGAAATTTAGTCAATGGGCTGCGCACGCTACCGTTACCGCTGTTAGCGGGGACATGAATTAATGGGAACGCAGTAGATAGTTGCCTTATGGGCTGAACTTTTTTTTTATAGGTATGTAAGGATGGTATATTGTAATTTTTTTAATTTGCAGGCTTATAATTAGTGATGGACGCAAAACTGAAAAAAAATGCACCTTTATTTCCAAATAAAATATTGGTGCCATACATTGTACTAGGGAAATATTTTAAACGTTGCAATAACCGGGACAAATGGGCAAATAAAATGTGTGGGTTTTAGCCACAGTAGAACGTTTTATTTTAACACTACAATGGCCGAAAACAGAGAAATAATGATTTTTTTCCATTTTTTTCTTATTATTCCAATTAAAATGTGTTTAGAATAAAATAATTCTTAGCATAATGAACCTCATAAAGAAAGCCTAATTGGTGGCGAAAAAAAAAACCAAGATATAGATCAAGTCGTCGTGAATAAGTTATTGGCAAAAGATTGGGAGGAGCGCTGACAGGTGAAAACTGCTCTGTTCCTAAAGGGGTAAAAACCCTCAGTGGTCAAGTGGTTAGGGGGGCAACAAACTCACACACACACCATGCAAAAACAAAAACTACAAAGCGTAATATCGGATTATGACTTCCTTATCTGTTTTGTGATCTCCAATAAACTCTGATGGCAAACAGTGTGCTGAGATCATCACTGGCCCTGACCCTAGAAATCTCTTTACCTATTGGTCAATTTATCTCATTAACTTTCCAAAGCTGCTGCACTCACCTAACTTGCTTAGTCATTTTCTATGTGCAGTTTCTTTTATTACTGGGCCTTCTGCCTGTTTCTGATTCTCTGAATAAGGAACTTGGGGATCCAGGTGATACAATGCTGTTGGGAGCATGGGGCTGTGAATACCCACAAGCCTGGGGCCACTAGAGGATGCATTAGAAATTCAGAAATCACTTGCAATTTCCAAATCACAGAAGTACTGCAATTTTCTGTGCGATTCCCAGAGCGATGGCTATTTTGACCTCATCGCCTTGTATGCGAACACTCCGGGAGAATCACAAAATTGCAGCAAGCATTGCGATCATAACGCTGCTGTGGAACAACCCCCATAGGATTGCATTGGTGCAAAAGCGCTGCCAGTGGGCCCTTAGCCTAATTCACAGGTATTTATCTCCACCTTGCAATAGACTAGGGTATCCACACTACCTTTGCCAGGTATACCATTGCATTAAGAGTAAGGGGGAACAGTTCCTCGCCCCCTCTCCGAGGCTGTCAGAGCTATGCTTATTTCCCACAAAGCCTACATTTAAGGTGGCCATACACTCGTTAGATTAGCAGCAGATAGATCATGAGATAGATTTCTGATCTATCTGATGTGTTTAGGAACATTTTTTTTTACTAGGAACAGATTTCCAATAGATTTCAGTTTGAAATGTATTGAAAATCGATCTAATGGCATTTTTTTGCCATCAGATTTCCATTAGAGCCAATGCAAAATGATAAGCAATCTCAACAGATCGACCTAGATTTTCCAGCCTGCCAGACCGAATGAAATCGATCGAAATCAGCCGCAAATCGGTCGATTGATCAACCGATTTGCAATCGACCAATCGATTTTGATCGATCGGCCAAAAATCGGCTGAGTGTATGGGCCCCTTTAGAGTAAAATCCTACAGATGACAGTATCTCTATATAATTTCCCTGTGTCCTGTTTTGTCCCTGTGTCAGTGCTTTTTTGCACTGCGCATGTGCAGAGACGGACGCAGAGACACTCAAGAGAGCTGTGGGAAATAACGGGTGGCGGCGTAGGACAGGTGTGCGGCACGCGGCTAAGCCAAAAAGATAGAGACCAGTGCTGGGGAGGGGGCATGGCCACAGCCTAGTGCCCATTTTTAAACGGGCCTTAGGCCTAGTTCCTAAATAAAATGTAAACAATAAATCTGTTGGAATTATAACTAAGGGCCAATTCACAGATGTACATTCTGCTGACCAGTGTACATTCTGCTGCATCAGTGTAAGGCAACGTGTCTCCAGTAGCTGGCCAGAAGCAGATGTGTGCTATTAATGAATTTGCTGCCCAGAAAAATGTATAGCGCAGCAGACACATCTGTAACGGACAAAGGAGATCAGGTCTATGTGAAAACACACCTCCACTAAACTGGTCTTTTGCATGCCCACTGCAGTGTGATGCAACCGAACATATGTGAACAGATTCCGAGCAGTGAAATAATTACAGTCATTTCAACTTTTTTGTAGTTTTTGTTTACCTAGCCTGCATTTGTTTGCAGAGCGCTGGACCATTTGCCAAAGTGAATGACAGTGGACCAATAGACATGCAGAATAAACCCATACTTCCCTATGGGCAGGTTCACACGTCACGTCTAGCAATCTGCTTGGCAAATCAATTCAGCTGAGCGATAGCTGATTCCTTTGTACATGCCGCTTGCATCGCTGCCCCCACCCACCACATGACATCACGTCTGCAACGCTCTGTCGGCCCTCCCCGCATAGCAACAGAATACATTGTCAGCTGTATTGCTGACTTCATGTCTGTACAGCGTGGCCCAGTGTTGTGGTGTGAGAGATCAGGCCCCCGATTCCTTGACTGGCAACATCAGTCAGCCCGTGTGTTATTCAATAGAAGATCACAACATAAGCCACTATGCAGCCTTTTTATACAAAAATGGGGCTCTGGAGGTTTCTCAAATGTTGCTTTTTATATGGACATACAGCATCATCCATCACCCTTCCTCTAGGTCCTCTCCCTTATGGACCCCAGTTGTGGCATACCCTGGCCTCAGCACTGAAGCAAAAGCCAGACAGTAGTCCTCTGTAGAGGAAGGAGGGAGCAGATAGCCAAGTACAGTGCCCTTCATGTCAGCAGTCAGTGATGCTGAGGTGGCAAGTTTGCAACCTTATCACCTGACCCTCAACATTAAAAAGGAAACTATAGGACTTCCGGTTCCGGCGCCTGCATGGTGGGAGGGTGAGAGAGGAGCTCCGGCCGTCAGCCGCACATTCAGTCCCGCCGCTTACAGCACAACCCGCCGCCATCTCTAAAAAGACCACCCGGAACACGAGCAACCCCCAGAGCGCAGCATACGTCCGCAAATGGACCGCTATCTTACCCGACAAGGAAGCAAACCACAGCGCCAAGGACGAGAGGGGGAAACACCCAAGATGGCAGCGAGGAGATCAGCGCGCAAAGCAACTCAGCAGACGGAGGAAGGAGAAGTACAGAGCAACTACACCAGCTCGGAAGGGGAATCAGATGGTGATTCAAGGAGAGGAGGTACACAGACCAATGTGCACATAAATTACAGGAAACTAGCGGAGGAGGTGGGAAAAGTTCTGGCCCCAGAGTTACAGACCACTATACAGGAGGCCATTAAGCAAGCGCTGCAGGGCATAAGGAAAGACATACAGCACCAGGCTAAAAGACTGAAGGAGGCAGAACAGAGAGCAAGCCAGTGTGAGGATGATCTACATAATGCAAACATTAAAATCGATACCCTCCAAAAAGATAACGCAATTGCACATTCTAGGATTGAGGACCTAGAAAATAGGTCCAGGAGGAATAACATTAGAATAATTGGACTTTCTGAAGATATTCCAACTACACAGCTGGCTGAAATCTGCGCAAAGGAAATACCTGAAGCCTTAGGTCTAACAGCACCATTGAAAGTGGAGCGAGCCCACAGAGTGGGACCATTACGCAGCAAGCAGAAAAGATCTTTACCAAGAATGGTTATGGTCCGATACTTGGACTTCGCAGACAAAGCAAATCTCATGGCGGCATATCGTAACAGGACACAAGATCTAGACCTGAGAGACTGCACACTGAGACTCTTTAATGATTACTCTGCGGAGGTTTCCAAAAAAAAGACAGGCCTTCGTCTCCTCCTGCAACACTCAACAGTAGAGGCATTAAATTCATGCTACTATACCCTGCGACTATGCGCATCACCGACCAAGATGGCAAGCAGCACTCTTTTGATACTCCAGAGGAACTCAAAGATTACCTGTCAAACATGCGCACCTCTCCGAACGCATCTCCAAATAGACGTACACCCTCGCCTGCAGCGGACCCCTCCTGAGGACGCTTTAAAAGATCTCTACTGTTAAGTGCAAGAGCTTTGTGATTGTTTTTTTTTCTTTAGCATAAGCGGTTCTGGCTGTGCGAATAGGCTGCTTCGGAGCTGAAGGAAGAAGCCACCATCGGGGAAGAAGAGGAGTCCCCAAACGGGAAAAGTGACTCTTTCCCACAAACTGTTCATCAGGTTGTGAGTTTCACGTTCTGAATTGATACAAGTTACTTAGGTACAGAGGAGTTAGCATTAGGGGTAAAAGGGAAAGAATTAGGGGTTGAGGGAAATGGGGATTTAGGGGGCATGAAATCGGTCACACTGTGCGGGTCACGAGTCAGAAAAGTCTCAATTATTATTATGTGTACATGGTTTAAAATGCTTGCTTTATATCACACGAAATGCGTCACACCATTCGGGTGATTTCATGGAATGTTAAAGGCCTACACTCGGCAGGCAAACGTTCACGAATCCTTAATCATCTAAAAAAGTTGTCTCCTGATGTCTGTCTTCTACAGGAGACACATTTAAAGGAGGAAAATTTCCATTCTATGCGGAAAAAAAATGGGTGGGAGAAGTTTATGGAGCTCCGGCAACTAATAAATCAGCGGGAGTGATGATTCTTGCCAACAAAAATTTTCAAATGAAGAACCCTGTGTGTGACGCAGATTCAGGTGGTAGATGGATGTCCTTAAAATTTAATACTGCTAACGAAGCTTTCCATATATGGAATATTTATGGCCCAAACGACAATAATCAACAATTCTTTGACTCGCTATTGTCTCGACTCTCAAAGAATTCATCTCCAAACCTCATTGTAGGTGGGGATATGAATTCGGTTGCAAATACAGATGAAGATAGATCTGAGAAAAAGGCCCAGGTTAGGCCACATGACAAGAGGATTGCCACCTTAATGACAGCCACCAACTTAATTGACACATGGCGCTTTCTAAACCCCACAGCCAGAGAATATACTCATTTTTCTCACAGGCATAAAACGCATTCGCGAATAGACATGTTTCTAACCAGAGACACGTTGTCTAGCAGAATTATGAAAGCCTCCATAGAAGACATGGTTATTTCAGATCACGCGCCTATAGTCCTAGAAATACTAGACACTACACCAAAGGGAGACGCTTTTATTTGGCGATTTCCATCGCAACTATATAGCGACGAAAATTTTGCGGGCCTGCTCAAGAGTTGGTGGCTGGAATATCAGGGGGACAATATTCTGCATAGAAATACCCCTATACTCTTATGGGAAACATCCAAGGCAGTCATTAGGGGCAAAATAATGGCATACCTCAAAAAGAAAAAAAAAGAGGCAAACGAACAATACAAGTCAGCGGTCTCGTCAGTAAGATTAGCTTACACAAAATACAGGGAGGAACCTACAGTGAAAAATAGAAAGGCATGGGTAGAGAGCAAGTTAATCTGTGACACCTGGCTTAGAGTTAGAGAGGAGGCACATAGACCATATATACAACTACACTACTATAAGCATGGGGAGAAAATTGGTAGACTTCTGGCCTCAATGGCAAAAAAAACGCTATCTATACGAAAGCCTATGATAGTGAGAGACAGAAAGGGAGCGCTTGTTCACCACCCGGCAAGGGTTTGTGAGACCTTTGCCAAGTACTATCAACAACTTTACTCTTCTAAATCCCCCCCAAAGAAGGTAATACATAACTTACTACAAAAAATACTGCTTAAAAAACTGACAACGGACGAACTAGAAGTGTTAAATGCTAAAGTCACTCTTTCTGAAGTAAAAAACGCTATAACTTCCCTTGCACTAGGGAAGGCTCCAGGCCCGGATGGCTTATCCTCCGAATATTTTAAAATGCTTAAAGAGGAAATCTCACCTGTACTAGTCCAAGTTTTTAACAAAATATTATCAAAAGGTGAATTCCCTTCTACTGGACATCTAGCACATATAAAGCTAATCCCTAAGGAGGGCAGAGATCCTGAACAAGTGAGCTCCTTTCGTCCCATTTCATTGATAGATCTAGACGTAAAACTGCTGTCCAAAATACTAGCTAAACGCTTAGCGGACATTATGCCAAGATTAATCCACCCGAACCAAGTAGGTTTTACGAGACAGCGTTCTGCGGTGACAAACATCAGAAAGGTGATTGCGGTTCTTGAGCAGGTGCGAGCCTATCCCTCAACACATAGGTCTGCAGCCTTGCTCAGTATTGATGCTGAAAAAGCTTTCGACCAAGTAGAATGGGATTGGCTGTTTGAAGTCTTGAGAGTCCAGGGGTTCCAGGGCCATTTCATAAATGCCCTAAAGGCTATGTACTCCAAACCAAAAGCCCAGGTTGCAGTACCAGGCTTTCTTTCTAATTACATCTATTTAAAGAGAGGCACAAGACAAGGCTGCCCCTTGTCTCCCTTACTCTTTAATTTAGCCCTGGAGCCACTGGCTATTCTCTTAAGAAAAAGACTGGAAGGGATAAGAATTGGGGATAAGATGGTGCAACAGGCATTATTTGCCGACGACATTTTATTATTTTTGTCAGACCCAAACACTCAAATACCCATAGCTTTAGACACTATACGAGAGGTGGGCGCCTGCTCTGGATTCGTAATTAATCCAAGCAAAAGTGAACTCCTACCATTGTCACCTAGAGCAGACGTCTCCGCCTGGACGCAGCTGGGGGTAAAAATAAATTCTCATACCATCAAATATCTGGGGATAAAGATATCTAGAATCCCCACTCAATTATACAGCCTTAATTATACGCCACTGCTGCAAAGTATTAAATCCCAGCTAGATATGTGGCACAATCTCCCGTTGGGCTTTGCCGGGCGAGTAGCTTTAATAAAAATGGTATCAATGGGAAGACTGCTATACCCTCTCCAGACGCTTCCTCTACTTCTCAAGCACAAAGATGTTAATTATATAAATACAGCCTGGACTAGATTTATCTGGCAGGGAAAAAAAGCTAGAGTAGCTAGATCTAAACTCTCTTTACCGAAATACTTGGGAGGATTGAACCTACTATCCATCAGAGACTATAACTTAGCTTTAATGCTTCGCCATTCTTACGATTGGGTGACTTCCAAAGAGCACTACTCTAATACCAGTTTAGAACAGGAACAGGCGCTCCCTTGGTCCCTCACAGGTATCCTTCATGCCACGTTGAAGCAACTACCTCCCAGACTAAAAGACAATATAATTTTTAGAGATACTGCTGCAACTTGGAAGGCAGTTAGGAAAAAATGCAACCTACCATGCAAATTGTCAAAATATCTCCCAATCTGGGGCAATCCTAATTTTCCCCCCAGCATTCAACAAGCACAGTTTGCCAACTGGGATGATAAGGGCCTCAAAAGTTTAGGCAACATGTTTAATATACAAGAGGGAAAGTGGCTGACTTTTGGTGAGCTAAAAGTAAAATACAACTTAAAAATTGGGGACTTCCTGCCCTATACCCAAATTCGCTCACTAGTAGACAGCAATTTGCACTCGCAGACTTCCATTATTCCACCCACGAGGTTCGACTGTATACTAAAACCTGGAGCCACTGAGAGATCACTGGCTGATCTCTATTTGGCGATCAGAGAACTAGACAGCCAAAAGATAGCCACAAATTCTATGAAAAAATGGGATGACATCATCCAGGAACAGAATATAGGGGATAAAATTCTAGAAGGGAATATGATGGTTAGAAAGGTGACTACAGATGAAAAATGGAGAGCCTCTCATTTACTGTTTATTCACAGAGGCAAGTATGCTTTTAATATAAAATATGCAATACAACCAAGAGGATACAACCCTTACTGCCCAAAGTGTGCTCTTAATAATGCGGACTTGTATCATTGCATGTGGTCTTGCCCAATAATCCAAATTTTCTGGGATAAAGTTGTAAAGTATGCTAACAAAATGTGTAAAAAGAAGCTGACCAAATCACATATGTTGTCGCTTTTTAATTATTACAATTCTCCAACACACTCAACGCTCAGCCCCCCTTCCAATCTGTATCACATTATTATGATTGCAGCAAGAAGAGCTATCCTGTGTAAATGGCTAGAACATACACCTCCAAACATCTCTTCAGTAAACAAGGAACTACTGTACATCTTTAACATGGAACATTTAGCCACTCTGCAGTCTAAGGAGCGGAAAACTAAACATTTCTTCAAGACTTGGAAAAGCTTTATACTTAACCAATTTTCGCCTCAACAAATAACAATTTTAATGAGAGACTTTGTTTACACCTCGTGGTATTGTCTTGAAGACATAAGTGGAACTCTGGGCAATTTAAGGATTCCGGGACGTATCTAGTAATAAACACAGGGACCGAGACTATACTCATTTAGATTTAAAGTGGACCAGTGACGCAGTGTGACCGAGGGGGGAGGGAGAGGTGGGAGGGGGGGGGGGGGGTTTGGGAGGTCTTCTAAATGGACATATGCATGGTACCTAGTAATGCAACAAAACTTGCAGCGGTTGTTAATCTTGTTTTTGAGGTCGAATGCTATGTAAAAAATTTCAATAAAAATGGTTTAAAAAAAAAAAAAAAAAAAAAAAGGAAACTATAGAGAATGAGCGGACAGTCACATGATGGAAGATTAGCTATAGGCTAGCTACATCATTTCAGAGGTGAGGGTCAGGCATCAGTAAGGGGAAGGAATAGTTACAGGTAAAGGGGGGAGGTTGAGGTTAGGTGTTGATTAGAGATGGAAATGCTTAGGAGAACTCATGGAGAAGCATGTGATCAATTTGATCAGCTGATAGATTTGTAAGGTTCTGATTTGCTGGCTGTGATCAGGAGTTAAACCAGGAAGTAATCACAGCAAATCAGAACCTGATAGGAATAGCCTGGAACGGCCACAGAATGAGGCTGCATTCGGCCCGTGCCTTTCAGTAACATTACATGTTTCCCACACAGAGATCAGTAATGTGCTTTTATTAGGCAATACATCTGCACAATGACTATGAGAAGCAGCAAGGATACAAGATGGTACTGAGGAGACCACTACACGGTCACACAAACGCCATTTGGGATACACGCTGATTTAACAGGGGTGGTGCTGAGAGTTAAGCGGTGAGGAATTCTCTCTATCCAAACCATAAAAGAATGCTACTTTAAAATAGGCAGCAAGGAGGAGGTTACCATGGCGACCAGACAGCTGGATAGAAGCAGCAGATCTAGGACATGCCGCAGATAATTAAGCGTTCAAAATATCAATGATTCTGTTATGAGCAGGGTTAAGATAACCTTTTATCAGCTTGATCCAACAACAACAAAAAAAAAAAATTAAGGAAAAGGACATCTCTCTGGTACACCCTGATCTCCAGCCAACCCACGGGAGGCGCCCTGCACAAAACAGGCTTTAATCTGAGAGATGAGTTTTCTGAAAGCTACAGTAAAACTTATTACCGAGACTGATACTGGGCTGACATCAAGGTCTCCTCTGTAAATTAACAAGCTACTCCCCCATTCGGGACAATGGTTTCTGCCATAAGTGAGATTTAATGTACTGACCATGGACTAGACCTCTGTGGGCAAGCAGCAATTACAGACACAGCAGCCTTGAATGTGTTACACCCATCAGCCAGTGATGAAATGCATTCTATGTGATGGAGCAACAGCCTTACATTAGAGGATATGATGCTGAAATCATGTTTTGCTGAAAAGTCTGAAGAATGTCAGGCTGCTGTACCCAGCTTCAAATCTGCTACTGAACAAAGGTAGGTTATACCTATAAAGCAACATAGAGATGCTAGACTTCCATCACCTGAGACATTTGCTCATGACTGCGTCTGGAAAAACCTAGACTCAAGAGGTCTGCAAATGAATTGCTTACAAGCAGGAACGTTTATTACATAACAGCTGGAAAGTTTATTACATAACCAGTGTAGATACAGCCATCCGATGCCCAATAATTGTTTTGGAATGGCTTGTCATTGCCAACGTGAGTGCCCCAGAATGTTGTCTGTATAAAATTCACCGGAGCCCCATATCAGTGGGTAGCCCTGCCATATTGCAGAAAAAGGTCTCTGGCTTTTCTATATCTGATACAGAGAAGGCCAGGGCCATTTTTGCAAGGGAGCAGATATGTACACAGGAACCTAACAGATAAGGGGTACTAGTGAATCTTAGGAACCTAACAGATAAGGGGTACTAGTGAATCTTAGGAACCTAACAGATAAGGGGTACTAGTGAATCTTATTAAACTGACAATGTGTTGGGTCATTCTAACTTTTAAAGAGAGCCCGGGGTTGGGCTCATAAAAAAAACCAAAAAACTATGCTACCTGATACGGGGGGCTAGGCGGACCAGGTAGCTGCCAAAACCGCCGCTCTTGTGGGCCACACTGGCCCACTTTCACTTTTGTGACCTCTGGGTCACGACGTTGGAAGATGAGATTGTGTCTCTCATTCACAGCATGCAGGGAGGCAGTGGAACGGCAGGGGGCGTGGCCAGGGAGAAAGAGCTGCCCAATGGCAGCTCTGGAAAGCCTGCAGGAACGCGTTTTGAGCACGGAATCTCTCACCCTATGTTTACCTCTGATATAGCGACAAATGTCGCTAATTTTGGGGGGCCATAGCGCAGCAGTGGAGGGGGCACAGAGCGGTGGTGGGGGACAGAGAGGCATGTCATGAGACAGAAAACATGCCTCTGTGTTCCATCCCCCTCCCCCCCCCCCCCCCCAGAACTGCCTCGTGTTCTCTTTAAGCATTATTGTAAAAGGATATAGCTGTAGAGTAGCTGTTAAATAGAAATCAAAACTAGTCCTTGGTAAGAGTACTTGTAGAAGATGAAGACCGGAAAAAAGAACATCGGGCCCTAGGCAATCTAACTGTGGGTACAGCTAAGAGTGATGTGCAGGTACTCTGCAGGAGAACGAGGGAATTCTTCCTCTATTAAACATTCTTCATGCACGAGCTGTACCAGGTTTTATGGCTGTTAGACACACCTCTACGCAGGGCTGTGGAGTCGGAGCAATTTTTGGGTACCTGGAGTCGGGAAAAAATGCACTGACTGACTCCTAATGAATTTATACTAATTAAAATAGAAAATATGATAAAATGTTCTATTACTCAGATAATAGTCATCATAAATAAATTTATATATGCAGTAAAAGCTGTGCTTAGTCCACAAAAATGAAATAACCAATCAAAAAATTGTGCTACTTCAATAAAGCAGTCCCCGTATTTTTAAAGTCAGATATAAATATCTGATTGTGACTGAATATATATGATGTATACACAGGAATCTCTTATACAGCTGAGGTGCCCACACTTTTTCGGCTTGTGAGCTACTTTAAAAAATGTGCAAGTCAAAATGATCTACCTATGTACAATTTTAGGAACACAATTGTATACACAGAATTAGGGCTGCACGATTTCTCGGTTTTAAACCGAAACCGCAGTTCCTGTGAAGACGATCTGGGTATCATCTGTATCTGGGAGTTTTCGGTTTTAAATGAGCGGGGGCGGGAGAGGCGCGTCCAGTGCAGAGCGGCACACAGTTCTAGGTAGGTACCCCGTACGGGACTCGGGGGCGGATCCAGTGGCAGAAGCAGTGCATATGTATGATGCTAATGAGCCGGGCAGCGGAGGGAGGAGAGTCCAGTCCGGAGTGGCGCTTCACACACCGCTTCACCAATCGCTGGATAGCAATGGAATGACGGAGGCAGTAGGCGGAGCTGTACGCTCTAGTACCTACCTACCTACCTATACTGGGCACTTTACCAGCTATACTGGGGCACTACCTATTCATACTGGGCACTATACTAGCTATACTGGGGCACTATACTAGCTATACTGGGGCACTATACTAGCTACACTGGGCACTATACTGGGGCACTATGCTAGCTATACTGGGGCACTATACTAGCTATACTGGGGCACTATACTAGCTATCCTGGGGCACTATACTAGCTATACTGGGACACTATACTAGCTATACTGGGACACCATGCTAGCTATAATGGGGCAAATAAACTCCCTACACTGGGGCAACTAAACTCCCTATACTGGGGCAACTATGCTAGCTATGCCGCCACACCCAAGCCCCCCCTCCACCCAAAACCCGCTGTGCACGGCACTGTACACTACACTAGGATGCCATAACCCCCGCCCCCTCCCCTCCCCCCCCCCCCCCCCCCCCGGTTCCCAGAGAAAAAGTTTGGTCAGAAAGTGGTCCCTGGGCCGGAAAAGGTTGGGGACCCCTGCCGAACGCCACAGTCCACACACAATTGTTCAAGCTCAGGGGTACATTGTGAATTTAGTGCTAAAGCTTGTTTTGGAAAAAAATCGTGAAAAAAAATCGAAATCACAATTTTTGACAGAAAAAAAAAAAATCGCAATTTCAATTTTTACCCAAAATCGTGCAGCCCTAATGAAGTGGGGTCTGGATCTACCACAAGTCCTTTGCGATATACCTAATGGGGCACCCCTGAAATACAGTAACATCTATGCTGCAAGAATAAAGCCTGATGTGTAGCCGTGTCACTAATAGAGATTGTCAATGAGATGGAAATAATTCTGCATTGAGGTTGGTTTATGCAAATGTATGCACTCCCTTTGCTCAAGAAATCAAATTTGATATGTTAAAATTTTATTTGATGACTACGAATTAAAGGGTACCTGAGACGGATAAAAAGAAGAGTTTTATACATGCCTGGGGCTTCCTCCAGCCCCCTTCAGGCTAATCAGTCCCTCGCTCTCCTCCTCCGCCACCTGGATCTTCGGCTATGAGTCCAGGTAATCCAGCCAGTCAGAGCAGTCCGGCCTTGTGCCGCTCCCACAGCCAGGAGCGTTCTGCACCTGCGCAATAGTGCTGCGCAGGTGTAGTACGCTCCCAGCAGCGGAGAGTGTGCATGCGCACTACGCCAGACTGGCTCAAGTACCTGGACTCATAGCAGAAGATCCAGGTGGCGGAGGAGGACAGCGAGGGACTGATTAGCCTGAAGGGGGCTGGAGGAAGCCCCAGGTATGTATAAAACTTTAATTTCATCTGTCTCAGGTTTACTTTGTTACACAGTAGTACTATACTCTACATATGCACTCTCCACAGAGCAGCAGGGAATCCACTGAGAATGTTGTGCACATTGAACACAGAGGTGTTGTCTGTCACCCATAAACCTGGTTCAGATTGTGCATGAAGAATGTGTAATAGAGGAAGAATCGTCTCATTCTCCTGCAGAGTACCTACACATCCCACACCTCTGTTACTCTCTGATTGGCCAATATTTCTCATGCTGAGCAATGCACTTTCTATAGTGAAGGGCGGGCAAATAAGGCAGAGGAGAGTAGGGCAGGAAATTACATTACAAAGGGCTTCAAAATAGCCACAGGATCCGAGATGAAAAAATAACTATAGCAGGAAACTTGTCTATACAGTATATCTTACCTAAAGTTTAGATGGTTTACACGGTAAATCCAGCTGCAAACTGCATCTACAGTATATGATAATTTCTTCTTGTGATACAATGAGCGTAACCATGTTTTGCTTGTCATCACACACACAGTGGCAAAGCTGCTCTGTATCTCGACCCCTCAGCCTGTGAACTCCACCCCCTTGCATCTAACATGAGTGTAAACAGTATATAGCAGAGTATATAGTATAGTTGCCCAAGTCAGTATAACTAGTATAGTTGCCTCCCCAGTATAGTTGGCCCCAGTCAGTATAGGTAGTTACATAGTTACATAGTTATTTTGGTTGAAAAAAGACATACGTCCATCGAGTTCAACCAGTACAAAGTACAACTCCAGCCCGTCCCCCACATACACCTGTTGATCCAGAGGAAGGCGAAAAAACCCTTACAAGGCGTGGTCCAATTAGCCCCAAAAGGGAAAAATTCCTTCCCGACTCCAGATGGCAATCAGATAAAATCCTCAAGTCGGTGCGGTCGTGTGTATGCTAGTCTCTAGCAACTCTTGTGAGTCTGACAGTTCATTGAACCTGTGACAGAAGTTTCTGAGCAACAGTTTCCGCTATGTTGCAGACAGGTTGTTGCCGCGTGTATACAATCGTTGCTTGTATACAACTGTCGTTGCTGGAGACTCAACTGTTGCTTGTCTCCATGCAACTGCAGACATCCGTGCCTCATGTGTATGTAGCTAGAGGTTCCTGCATGCCAGGCTCAGCTCCCATGATTAATTGCAGCATGGGACTGAACGCCGAGGCGTTGGAGGAGTTGGGGGCGGCTCCAGTAGTTTAATTAGTATAATTTATTCATGTAATAAAAAAATAGCATGGGGGGGGATGGGAAGAATGCCCCAGAAACCATATGTAAGGGACACAAAAATGAAAACCGCAAAAGTTTGTCTCGGATCCACTTTAAAATGGGAAAGGCTAAGAAGGTCTCTTTTTACTGTAGAAAAATCACTAAAATCAAAACGTGGACAGTGCAATACATACAGTATGCTATGCAAGTAGAGCAGGTATTTGTCTACTTATATATGTGGGTTTTTTTCTGAGATAGTATGGCTCACAGCTCCTCTTTAAAGCGGTATTGTCACCATAAAAATCAAATTTCAACAGCAACTGGTCTGAGTGTATTAAGTGATAAAGATGCTATTCCTGCATACAAAACTTTTTCTGCGGTTATGGTTTGGAGTTATCACATACTTTAGGAGCACTGGCCCTAGTGCCAAACCGTGCCAAAAAGTTGAATGCTGGGAGTTCTTTTTATCTATAATATATTCCTCCTCTTCCATTTATTTCCCTGCCTAGCCGATCACTTATGTTTACAAGCAAGGCTGAGGACGGTGACTCAGTGATTGGATGTGTAAATAAAAAAAAGACTCTGGGAGGAGGGCAGCTAATGAATACACAATGGGCAAGAGAAGGGAGGGGGGAAACAAGAGTCAGGGAGGATATGATGTCAGCATTAGTTTGGCAAAATGGCCACTGCCTAGAATAGGATTTTTTGCTTTTCCTTTGTAAAATTCACAGGAATGATTACGTGGATAGCACAATACATCTGTTATGTAAGTAGAAGTAGTATTTATCTACTTATATATGTGTTTTTTTATTTCTAGGTTAGCATGGGTGTCGCTTGTTCTTTAGGGTCCGAGTATTTTGTTCCCGAGTATAGTACAACAGTGATATTAGCAACAAGCCATTTCTATCACAAAACAGTATGGCTGCCCACCTACAGTCTGTTTAAGACCACATGGCTAAGTCAGAAAGCTGCTGGAAGAAAATCATGTGGACAAATGAGACAAAAAATAGAACTTTTGGCTTGATTTAAAAAGTTATGTTAGGGAAAAAGCAAGACATACACATGTGATCCTTTTGGACAAAACTACAACTTACTGATTAGGCAACTCCTGAATCCTTACCAAGTCCCCCATGTGACATAAGTCGATAGACTTTGTGGTTCTGGGCTTGTAATGTGGCCACATGATGTGTGTCTTCTTTATCTATTAATTCAGTATTGTGTTATCTTTAGATTGCAAGCCTCTGGCAGGGCCCTCCTCTCTAGTGTTTCCAGCTTGATTATGTAATCTTACTGTCTGTCAACTCTCTTGCGGACTAGAACAGACTATTTTGACCAAAGACACTGAAAGTGGATCCAAGATGAACTTTTACTCATTGCATAATTGTGTTCCTTTCCGATTGTTTATTATTGTGTTATTATAGGGTATTCCTCAAGCCAAACACTTTTTTGTTTTAATATTTTAATTCCCTATAAACTAAACAAGCCACACCCACAGGTTTTCAGAGAGCCAAGGCACTTTCAGACAGTAGCAAGGGCTCATGGGAGCTCAGTCCGGGCAGGAGGAGTGGGAGGTGTTACTATCCATTGATTTCAGAGGCAGAGGGGAGGAGGAGGGGAATATAGTTTTTTTTTTTTTTTGCTCAAGATGCAGATAAGCCTGCCTCTGTGTAATGTTTACAAACAACATGGCTGCTGTCATTGTATCACAGGACAAAATAAACATATTCTATTAAAGCTGTTTGCAGCGATATTTGCTGTGTAAACTATCTAAACTTTAGATAAGATATATAGACAAGTTACTTGTTATAGTTACGTTTTCCATCTCGGATCCGCTTGAACTACTGTTATCAGACCTTTATCTAGTTTTGTTGTGAGTGCCTTGTATGTCCTACTTTGTATGTTAACCCATTTATCTATTGTTCAGCACTGTGTAATATATTGGTGCTTTACATATACAATAAATAATAATAATAATAATAGTATAGTCTAATCAATGTCTGGTTAAGATGGCCATACACTTAATGTTTTTTCACATCGATAACACGCTGATAGAAGCTGCTATAAAATGGATGCAGAGGGCAGCCCAATCGATCAATTGTCCAAATGTTAGTTTGAAATTGGTTGAATAGATCGATCAGTGGAGACAGAAAAATGTCGATTGACTGCCCATAGCGCTGCACTGGATTTAACAGCGCAACACTGTGATTTGATAGATTTTTTTAAAAAAAGATTTAATTCTGAAATCTATTGAAAATACGTTCCTATTGTGTGGCACACAAGATAGATCCCTGTCAGATTTGATCTGAAAGGCATCTGACAGGAATCAGATGGTCATATCTGGTGGCCGTCTATATAAGTCTATGGCCACCAGGCCACCTTTAAAATGAACCTGAGACGAGGGGAAATAAAAATGTTTTATTCATACCAGGGGCTTCCTCCAGCTCCCTCCATAAAGATCGCTCCATCGCCGCGATCTAAAGCCTCATAGATCCTCCGTTAGCAGCTTCCACAGGCAGTAAAGCATACCTTGCCTGCGCCGACTGGCCTAGTGTCAGACTCACTTTAAAGTAGATCTGAACTCTTGCACAGGACAGAAGGAAGACGTAGAGAAATGCACCCTGTATGTATTTAGAGAGTTTAGCCTGTTTAATTCCTCCTCATTTGTGTCTAGTCACAAGTTGTAATTTGATCCCTCAGCTGTGTCACATGAGGATGAGATGGCAGATAAGCCCATTTGAAAGTACAGGCTGTAAACAATATGTCTGCTTCCATCAGTCAGGAAGTAGAAACTGTGCAAATTTATTTTAGTGTTTTGTATTAGCTGTAACAAATACATGTTTTTTGTTTAAAGGTTATAATGCTGTTGTATGTATCTTTGAGAGCAGAGAGGAGTTCTGAGTTCAGGTCCACTTTAAGCACTTCATCTCTTACGAAACATGTTGAGGATTTCCATTTTTTCATGGACTATTTAAGTCCTAAATCCCCATCGGGATTCAATTCGATTCGATTTTGCCATTGCAGAACAATAGCAAAATGAATCAAATTGAATCGAATCCCGATCGGACATGTCGGATTGAATTGAATCGAATCAATGAATCGAATCGCACAAAAATTTTATGGTGTAGATGGGGTTTAATACTTTGAGGAGTTCATGTTGCTCTTCCCCTTAAATATTGTATGTGGGGAAGGATTTTTAGACTTCTATAGCATTCTGAGATTTGCCATTGTACTTTATACATTTTTCTTTAGGAAAGGTTGTAAGCCTTAAGGTGCCCATACACTCGTCAGATTGGCAGCAGATAGATAAGAAATGCATCTGATGATCTATCTGATGCGTTTTTAGAACATTTTTTACCAGGATAGAATTCCAATAGATTTCAGTTTGAAATCTATTGAAATTCGATCTGATGGCATTTTTTTGCCATCAGATTCACATTAAGGCCAATGCAAAATGATAAGCAATCTCATCAGATCGACCTAAATTTTCCATCCTGCCAGTTCGACAGAAATCCATCGAAATCGGCCATCGATCGGTCGATTGGCCAACCGATTTTCAATCGATCAATCGATCTGTCGGCCAGAAAATCGGCTCAGTGTATGGGCCCCTTAACTATCGCATTTTTTGGAACATCCAGTTTTGGCACCAAGTTTGTAGTTTTGTGTTTGTGTAATGTGCTTAGGATATATTAACTATTGCATCCTTCGTATTCTAATCATTATGGATGGTGTACTGGTTAAGGGCTCTGCCTCTGACATGGGAGACCTGGGTTCGAATCTCGGCTCTGCCTGTTCAGTAAGCCAGTAATTCAGTAAGGAGTTCATTGGGCAAGACTCCCTAACACTGCTACTGCCTACTGAGTGCGCTCTAGTGGCTGCCTCGCAAGCGCTTTGAGTCCGACAGGAGAAAGGCGCTATACAAATACTGCCATTATTATTATGTAAAAGTCTGGAATTTGATTCCGGACACTCAGGATCTAATGAAAGAAATCCCCCCCAAAAGCTAATTCTTGAAGAAACTACAGATAATGCAAGTGAAAAGTATCAGAATATTCAACCTCTCTTGATCTTCACTGCAAAGAATTATGCGTACGTATGGGTGTCATTTATGTATCCAACTGATTTTCCTTCTTTAAAAACACACTGGGGTTTTCATGATTTTTCTTTTGTACTACACCTCTAATGTGATGATGTGAGAATTTCAGTCGAAAAATGTGATTAGTATCATCCTCCGTATTTTCAAAGGCAAAACACATTCCAGGATTAAAAACTTACTCCAACTGTGACACATGGCGATGGCTGTATCACACATTGGCCTGCTTTGTTTCTGATGTACTGTTCTGAACTGTACCAGCAAACGTGGTAGGTGTCAAGAAATCCCTTCATGAACTGAAACTCAAGGTATGCAGCATGATAATTCTAACAAAAAGTCCTTCTACCAAGGCAAGGGTAAAACAGTAAAGATAAATTGTTTTGCAACAGCCAACTTCATAAATCCTACAAAAATATGGTGGAAAGACTAAGTTGAAAGTAGCCCACAAACACCCTTGATTTGACGTCCTGTTAGGTAAAAATACGTTAACCGTTGTACACACACTACCCGCAATACCTGATGCCCCTCGATTTGTCCACAAGCAATCAGGCTGACAGATCTCAGGTGAGTGGAGACCAAGGGCATTGTTTTCCTACTCGCCCCATCCAGTCAGTGCCCTTCCATGGTGAACTGCATCATCCCTCATTCCTGCTACCCAGCAACAAACTAGGCTAGCAATGCATTTGCACAGAACTAGACCGCAAAATGTTGCCATGGGATCAAGTCCCAATTGCTTTTGGCTACAGCTCTTGTGTGTGTGTAGGAGGCTTAGGATGATGTGTAGGACTGATGAGAAAAGTTATCTTGTGGTTAGTGCTGCCAGAGACACCAGTAATTGATAGCAAAGCTCCACATACTTTTGATGCACAAAAATAAGTAACATTGGGTCATTTCATCCATACATAAAAGACCAGGCACAATAGGTTTTAGCCTTGTTTTATCAGGTTCCAATTACCAAGTTTTAGGACGTGTGAAAAACAGATTGTGTTCTAGATCATACTTATGGAGTGGCATTGGATATTATGTAGTGGGGTATTGGATATTCAAAAGGGTTCATAAACATTCAGACGCCATAGTATAAAAATAAAAAAGATAGCATGCAACTGGGTCCTGTAGATCCTAGTACACACCTAATCTATTACAAAACACAGGTCTGTGACCATGGAATGCCTTTATGGACACTGATTCACTAATCCAGCAACTAAACACACCTGTTTCATCTCATTGACAGAACAGATCGTATTACAGATACTTATTATACTTATTATAATTGCATGTGCTTGGTAATAAACATGGTGGAATACCTCAAAGTTTCTTGCAATAATAGTAGTTGTGTAACACAGCTCTACATGTTTTAGTAGTTATGGTAGTGTGAAAAGTTCATATTTTACATAATCAGAACAGTACAATCCCAACAAACATAAGGCTAGGCAAATCCGCCAAATCCTGCAGCTATTGCTAACAATTTTTAGCTTCTGATAATCTTGCAAGAGGCGTTCTGTTGGGAACCTATCATAAGTCCCAAGCAGCAGCTAAATCTTGAGTATAATGAGTGAAGTATACAGTGGTTTGCAAAAGTATTCGGCCCCCTTGAAGTTTTCCCACATTTTGTTATATCACTACCACAAACCTGGATCAATGTTATTGGAATTCCACGTGAAAGTGAGAAGTGGAACGAAAATCATACATGATTCCAAACATTTTTTTACAAATAACTGCAAAGTGGAGTGTGCATAATTATTCAGCCCCCTTTGTTCTTAGTACAGTCAGTTGCCCATAGACATTGCCTGATGAGTGCTAATGACTAAATATAATGCACCTGTGTGTAATCTAATGTCAGTACAAATACAGCTGCTCTGTGACGGCCTCAGAGGTTGTCTAAAAGAATATTGGGAGCAACAACACCATGAAGTACAAAGAACACACAAGACAGGTCAGGGATAAAGTTATTGAGAAATTTAAAGCAGGCTTAGGCTACAAAAAGATTTCTAAAGCCTTAAACATCCCACGGAGCACCGTTCAAGAGATCATTCAGAAATGGAAGGCCTATGGCACAACTGTAAACCTACCAAGACAAGGCCATCCACCTAAACGTACAGGCCGAACAATGAGACCGCTGATCAGAAATGCAGTCAAGAGGCCTATGGTGACTCTGGACGAGCTGCAGAGATCTACAGCTCAGGTGGGAGACTCTGTTCATAGGACAACTATAAGTCATGCACTGTACAAAGATGGCCTTTATGGAAGAGTGGCAAGAAGAAAGGCATTGTTAACAGAAAGCATAAGAAGTCCTGTTTGCAGTTTGCCACAAGCCATGTGGGGGACACAGCAAACTTGTGTAAGAAGGTGCTCTGGTCAGATGAGACCAAAATGGAACTTTCTGGCCAAAATGCAAAACGTTATGTGTGGCAGAAAACTAACACTGCACATCGCTCAGAACACACCATCCCGACTGTCAAATATGGTGGTGGCAGCATCATGCTCTGGGGGTGCTTCTCTTCAGCTGGGACAGGGAAGCTGGTAAAAGTTAATAGGAAGGTGGATGGAGCCAAATACAGGGCAATTTTGGAAGAAAACCTCTTGGACTCTGCAAAAAACTTGAGACAGGGGCAGAGGTTCACCTTCCAGCAGGACAATGGCCTCAATTCACTAAGCTTATCTCCTGTCTTTAATAACGTTTCTAGAGTTATCACCATGGTGATGAGGCATGTAGTATTCAGGAAACATTTTACCTCAGGCAAACCTAAAGTTAACTCTTCTGTCTTTAAGTTAACTCTTCAATCCTTAAAATAACTCCAGAGTTAAAGACAGGCTGTTTATTAACTGCGTGTGAAAATAACTACAGAGGAGGTAAATTAACTACAGAGGAGGTAACTTAAGGAATGAAGAGATAAAATAACTCTCTCACTGTGTGGAGCTAAGTTTTCTCTTGCCTTATTATCTCCAGCATGATCTTAGTGAATTGAGGCCAATGACCCTAAACTTAAAGCCAGGGCAACAATGGAATGGTTTAAAACAAAACATATCCATGTGTTACAATGGCCCAGTCAAAGTCCAGATCTAAATCCAATCGAGAATATGTGGCAAGATCTGAAAACTTGCTGTTCACAAACGCTGTCTATCTAATCTGACTGAGCTGGAGCTGTTTTGCAAAGAAGAATGGGCAAGGATTTCAGTCTCTAGATGTGCAAAGCTGGTAGAGACATACCCTAAAAGACTGGCAGCTGTAATTGCAGCAAAAGGAGGTTCTACAAAGTATTTACTCAGGGGGCTGAATAATTACGCACACCCCACTTTGCAGTTATTTATTTGTAAAAAATGTTTGGAATCATGTATGATTTTCGATCCACTTCTAACATGGACACCACTTTGTATTGGTCTTTCACGTGGAATTCCAATAAAATTGATTCCTGTTTGTGGCAGTAATGTGACAAAATGTGGAAAACTTCAAGGGGGCCAAATACTTTTGCAAGCCACTGTACAGCATATGCTTACAGCAAACCTGAAGTGAAAATGATCTTGTAATAGGATCACTTATAGGTGTGTTTCACTAAGGGTAAATTAAACAGAACAGAGTCTCAACCTGAGGTGAGAGGGATATAAAGGCTGCTATCCCTATTTCCTTGTTGATCTTCTGGCATAAATAGTGTCAGAGTCAAAACCCTACAGCAATCATACGGCTGATCCAGTACAACCCTAATCAGCGTACCTGATCTGCGAGCACGTCAATAAGAGCGCAGGATATTTGGGCGCAGCTGGCGCCACCATAGACCGTAATAGGAATTACGGCTATAGCGGCACACAGTGAGTAACTTCGGCGCCATCAAAAGACGGAGCTGAAGTTACTTTTAAAACACTGTAAATCAGCCGCCAGCAATAGCTGGAAGCCAAATTAGATCATTCCCTACCATCCATGTGGACCTGGAGGGGGAATAGTAACCAACGCCGCTGGGACTTGTGCAGGAGCAGGGTCGTATATCGGCTGTATCCTGCGCCCAAGTCTCCACGAGGCGATTTCTCTCATAAGCCTGATCTGCTGCATGCTTGCTCAGGGGCTGTGGCTAAAAGTATTAGAAACACAGGATCAAGAGGACTGCCAGGCAACTGGTATTGTTTAAAAGGAAATAAATATGCAGACTCCATATCCCTCTCACCTCGGGTTCCCTTTATGAACAGCAGCAAGAATAAATAGAAGTAATGACCGTTTTAACATTGCAGCACTAAAACCTTAAGGGCCCATTTCCATAAGAGAGAGTCTGCATGCAGATTCGCATACCCAATAAAAATCAATGGGCCTGCTTCCACTTGTCAGAAATGTTGTGCAGTAGACTGTGCCAAAAAATTCTGCACAGCAGAGCCATCAGAATTCGCACACCGCAAAGCTAGTGTGCGATTCGCCTAGAATGTATTTAATAGGAAATGCGCATGCGTTTTCGCTGTGCGAATTTTCCATGTGAATTAGTGTACGTTTTTGCTTAAAATCAATGTAAAAGCACACAGGCACGGACATGGTTAAATCTGCATACTTACATACAGATGCGAATTTTAATGCATTTGCAGGTTAAAATTCGCATATGTATTCGCATCCGCCTGCAAATTTGTTTTCCGCAATGGAATCGCACCACACTAGTGGAAACAGGCCCTAACAGAAGCCTTCTCTCACTGTTTATCTGCGGTTTTGTCTTCTATTTACTTTTCAGGAAACAGGACTGAATTTGAGCAAGCTCATTTACATAGATACCAACTTAAATTTTAACTCTTCCTGTACTGGAAGCAGAAAGGGACTTCAGACTATATGTACAGATGTGTATCTCATCTTGTCATTTTAAGAATGTTTTAAGTTCATTAAGTATTGTCCTGTTTAAATTTCACGTTTAAGTATAAAGAACCTATTGCCAAGCTATAAGGTTCATACACACCTACCAACTATCTGTCCAACTATCTACCAAACTTGTCTGTTATGCTGGGCATACACGGCTCGATTTTGCCGCTCGATTCTGTAGGCGATTCTCTTATCTTTTCCCATTGTCCTCCATGCAGAATCAATTGCGGAAACGATGGGGCGGGAGATCTGACATGTCGGAAATTATCTATCGCGCCATCTAAATGGCTCAGAAGCGAGCCCTGTATTCCCAGCATTAAGTCCTATACAACTTTTGTTGTAAAACAAGTTGAAACAACTAAAAAAAAAGTAATTTGCGGTTGTTCAAACAGTTGATATCAGTCTTATCAGCTGTTTGAACAATAGCTAAATACTTTTTTAGTTGTTTCAACTTTTTTCACAACAAAAGCGGTTTGACAATTGTGCTGCATAAAAGACCTCTATTGAGCGTGTGAATGGGGCTAAAGACAAGTTTGGCAGATAGTTGGACAGATAGTTGGTAAGTGTGTATGAAGGAAACAAATAGTAAAATGTGTCCAGGGGATTAACAAACAAACAAAACAAAAAATGTGCAGTTCAAATACAGCTCTGTCACGGAAGACACTAATGTAGATATATTCTAGTTTGAGTTATAAGTTAGGTCCCATGACCCAGGGGCAAAAGCCAGGTAAGTTCATTCTAATGTCTTATCTATTCAAGTATGGGTTCCAACGTGGATGTGGTCATTACGTACGTATGAGGGTTTATGGCATCTTAATGTAGGGACTCTATAGAGTAATTGTCCTTTACCCTGGGTTTTCCCATGTAGGATATGTATACAGGGCTATGAAGTGGGTATAAAAAATCATCCGACTCCAGCTCCTCAGTTTATGAAACCACCAACTCCAGGTACCCAAAAATTGCTCCAGCTCTGACTTCTCGACTCCAACTCCACAGCCCTGCATGAACAACTCACAAATATTTGTTTACGTTGGAGGTCTTGTGCTCGTTAACACTGTGTTCAATATGTGCTTTACTGCCTAGCAACTACCTGGACCCACGGCAGATACACACGGCAGATACAACTGACCGGTGTTAAGCCTCTAGCCAAAATATTTATCTCAGAATGAAGGAGGTTTTAATCCCATTTTAAATACCGGTAGCTGCCTGTATACTTTTTTTGGGAGTTTTTTCTTTCCCTCCTGGGGCAGGAGAGAAAGTAAAAAAAAAAAACACAAAAGGAAATGTAAAAGATTAGTCTCACAACTGGGAGATTCATCAGCAATTACTTCACTGTGCTGGTGACAGCCACAAGGCGAAACAGGAATGAGTCAATAAAAATATCCCAATTTTCGATTTTTAGTCGAGTATACCCTGTAAAGCCATTTCAGCAAGACTTTCTTTTTGTATTCTAGAGCATTTTCATGTCTAATTCAAATCACTTCATCAGTTAAAATGGAGTGATATGTCTACCATCTATATCTGTATGGAGACGTGCCGCGCCCTCCTCCAGCTTATGCTTGCCGTTGCGTAGCATAGGCAGCCCGACACACGGAAGTCTCCCTCTGGGGCGGATTGGCTGGGCAGAATAGGAGCGAGAGCGGTTGTCTCTCGCTCCTCATAGCAGGCTTTGGCGGGTCACGCACTGTATAGTGCACTCTGATGTGGGGGAACATGAAAGTAGGATAATGCACTGCCGCACTGTAAAAAAAGGAATCCCCTCTCATGTAATGAGCTGCCCCATTCCCCGTCGCCGTCAGTGTGTCAGATGCCATCTATAAGGTAAATTAAAAAAAAAAGCTACACTGCACAGCAGAAAGATATGCTGTTTTCGCACAGACTGCTGTTGCAATTTTGATTTATGCTACAGACAGAAAGTGGTTAAGTTTGATAGTACTCCTTTAATAAGCATAAGCTCATAATCACAGGGCCTTAAAACTGTTAAAGCTGAATTTTAAGTTTCCAGAGGAATAATGAATGCAGAGTTAGCCCTACACCCTGTAACAGAGGATGTTACTAGTACAAAGACTAAAATGCTAGAACAGCTAGTTGTAATACTTTTTAAGATGAAATGCAGTTTGGTGATTTGGTGATGAGACAATGAACGTTTATAGAGCAAATAAGGCTTACAGATACTATTTTTTTTTTTTGTGACAAAAAACAGGAAAAAAAGTGGGGACAGCACGAGTTATAGATAGTTATACAAAGGACAGAGCAAAAGGCTTAGCAACTGTTGCCACACAGGTCAATGGGGCCACAATGGGTAATAGGGCCTGGTCCACACATAAATCTGCACGTTTCCGGTCCGGTCCAGTACTGTCCTGTCAGATTTGCATTAGTTTTCTATCAGTTTTACGTGACTGGACTGGAAATCTACACCTTTGATATGTGAACACTTCCATAGAAACACATACAAAACTCATGCAAACTATCAAAAACAGGACTGGACACCTTTTTAATGTGTGAACTAAGTCCAAAGGTGGCCACACGCCATACAATTAAAGGATCCAATTTTTCACCAATTCGATCATTTCGATCGGTTGTCGCGAAAAACCGAGAGATTTCCTTTGTTTTTGATCGATAAATTAAATTTCTTTTTTTTCCGATTTTTGAAGATTGGACATGTTGGAAATTTGAGACCAACTTTATCAAGAATTGTATGGCGTGTGATAGATTGTCAATTACTGCGTTCCAATCAATTTTCTTCTGAGGGGTGTGTGTGTAGGTGTGTGTGTGTGTGTAGGTGTGTGTGTGTGTGTGTGTGTGTGTGTGTGTGTGTGTGTGTGTGTGTGTGTGTGTGTGTGTGTGTGTGTGTGTGTGTGTGTGTGTGTGTGTGTGTGTGTGTGTGTGTGTGTGTGTGTGTGTGTGTAACATTGGTCATATTTTTGAATTGTTACAATTAGCCAGAAAAATGTATTGCTATTCTTCAATTGAACAAATATTTAAAAAATTGTATGGTGTGTTAAAGGATACCCAAACTGACATGTGACATGATGAGATAGACATGGGTATGTACAGTGCCTAGCACACAAATACCTATGCTGTGTTCATTTTTTTCTTTCTCTGCCTGAAAGAGTTAAATATCAGGAATGTAAGTGGCTGACACAGTCCTGACTCAGACAGGAAGTGACTGCAGTGTGACCCTCACTGATAAGAAATTCCAACTATAAAACACTTTCCTAGCAGAAAATGGCTTCTGAGAGCAAGAAAGATATAAAAAAGGGGAATTTCTTACCAGTAAGGGTCACACTCTAGTCACTTCCTGTCTGAGTCAGGACTGACCGTTACAGATAGGAAAGAAGCTGACTGATGTTCTGCTGCTTCCACTCCTCAAACTAAAGTTTTGGCTGGAGTTCCATCTCAAAGGATGTTTAAAGAACACCTCAAGTGAGAGGGATTTGGAGGCTGCCATATGAATTTCCTTTTAGACAATGCAGATTGCTTGGCTTTCCTGCTGATCCTCTGCCTCTAATATTTTTAAAGAAAACCTGAACTGAAAATTAAAAGTCAAAATAAGCATACACAAGTCATACTTGCCTTCCATGTAGTCTACTCCTCAGTGTCTTTCTCCTGTACCGCGTCCTATTTGTTCACTGTGATGAAAGGAATTTTCCGTCCTCCATTTTGAAAATGGCCATTACCCATAACAGCTTTCTGGTCAGCACACAGTTAAACTGTAACATCGCCCACTTGAGCCATAGGGAAACATGGACATTACCTGGTGCATCAGTTTTCCTTTCAGCTATAACTGACAGCAACTGATATTTTACTGACAGCAACTGATATATTTCAGATCTGACAAAATATTGTCAGAACTGGAAGGGATTATTGCCAGAAGAAAATGGTGAGCTTCTGAGAGGGACGGATGGCAAGGTAACTATGTAATGTTCATTTGAAGTTACCTCATGTGTTTATTTTAAATATTTTTACACAGTACAGGTTCTCTTTAAGCAATAGACCCTGAACAGATCCTAATTTTCACTGAATTAGCTGCATGCTTGTTTTAGGTGTGTGACTCAGACACTACTGCAGCCAAAAAGATCAGCAGGACTGCCAGGCAACGGTCATTGGTTAAAAATACATATGGCAGCCTCCCAGTACAGGTGTACATTAAAGTGTACTTGCAGTAAAAAGCAAAAAAGCGCCACAAATGGGTACTCGCCAGAATAGATGGAAGCCTATGGATTATCCAGAGGATAAGCCATGAACAGCCTCCCGAACACAGAAGCACAGAGCCAAGTGGGCACGGCTTTTCCCCCCAAAGCAAGAGCGGGTCTGTGCTACTGAAGTGCGGCTGCGCTCATTCACGTACGGGAGCATGGCCACAATGTTTCAGAAGGTCCAGGAGGGGTCTGAAGAAAAGTGAGGGAAGCTTCTGGTGGACGCAAAAGCTTCACTCTCCTGGGGTATCTAACTTTTTCATTTAAAAACCTCACAGGCATGCTTTAAAAGGACCACTATTGATAAAATTGTAAAATTTAACTATTACAGCCGGCGGGGATTTTTCACCTAATGCAACAGAGCAATTTACACCTCTCATTCATTCGCCAATGACTTTATCACTAATTATCACAATGAATTGAACTATATCTTGTTTTTTCCGCCACCAATTAGGCTTTCTTTGGGTGGTACATTTTGCTAAGATTTTTTTTCTAATGCATTTTAACAGGAATATTAAGAAAAAATGGAAAAAATTCAATATTCCTCAGTGTTCGCCCATTATAGCTTTAAAATAATACATGCTACCATAATTAAAACCTTATTCGCCCATTTGTCTCGGTTATTTATTACACCATTTAAATTTTGTCCCTATCACAGTGTGTGGCGCTAATATTTTATTTGGAAATAAAGGTGCATTTATTCAGTTTCAAGCTTATAATTTAAAAAATGTTTGTAATATACCCTCTTCACATTCATATTTAAAAAGTTCAGACCCTAAGGTAATAATTTATTTATTTAGTTATTTTAATTGTATTTTTTTTCCATTAACATTTTTATTTGGGTAATTTTTGGTGTGGGAAATAAACAGCTAATTTTAAATGTAAGAATGTGTTTTTAATGTATTGAAAAATGTATGTAGATGTAGTTTTACTATTTGGCCACAAGATTTTTTTTTTGGTACTTCTCGCTTCCAGGAAGCGAGAAGAGGACGGGAAACTTTTTTTTTCTTCTGAGAAAGACCGCGGCCTCTGAGAAGAGGCCGACGGTTTTTCAGCTGGGGACTTAAATCAATGAACGGGAACCGTTCCTTGATCTCCGGGCTACCGGGGGGGGGGGGGGCACAGGGGCGCGCGCGCATCAACATTACAGCAGCCGCTAGTTAAAATGCATGTGAACACATAAAAATGAGAAGTATGTTTCTCGCAGAGTAAAATGAGCTATAAATTACTTTTCTCCTATGTTGCTGTCACTTACAGTAGGTAGTAGAAATCTGAAGCAATTGAGGCTTTTGACTTGTCCATCTCTTCATGGGGTATTCTAAGTATTTAAGTTATTCTCACCAAAAGCACTCCCAGGAAAGCATCTATCTATAAAAAGATGCAAGCCGGCCTCACATCCAGTTTGCACACTATTCTGGCAGTTGGACTGAGCAACTGCCATTCACCAAGTGCGTTTGAAAATAAACCCTGAGAATCCCCCATTAGGAGATGGGCTAGTCCAAAACCTGTCTGTTCATTCAGCTTTTTACTACCTACTGTAAGTTACAGCAACATAGGAGAATAGTCATTTAAAGCACATTTTACTCTTGGAGAAATGTACTTTTTATTAATGTGATTTCAAGTATTTTTTTAAAAAAATTTCACGATAGTGGTCCTTTAAGGACACATGCAGCATTAGAAAGCATAAAGACCTTGGTAGTAAATACAACACAGGAAGCCTGAATGCATGTTTGTGCACCTGCAAAGGTTTATACAACAAGGCAATAATTGTACCAGTAGGAAATGCAAAACCACCAGTAAGCACACATCACATACCATGCAACAATAAACATAACCGTACAATAATAACCTCCTTATCAGCTACGAGATAAGTCGGGCACTATAGTATAAAAGAACCATTCATACATCATTCTTGCAGCAGAGGCCATAGTCCTCAGTGATAACCTCAGGCTAAATGAGCCATTTCCTTACTGTTATTTCTTTCAAGTTACCGTAAGAAGAAAGGTGTGTATTCCTAGAGTTCACTGCAGCTGCCTGGCAGAAGCCAGTGTAGTTAGATATGGCTATAGCACTATAAAACACTCCTGCACAGATATTCCAGAACTAGCTTATGGGTAACGGCCCCTATACAATTAACTTTTTCTCCAAGGTGGAATTTTCGCACCTGGTCAATAAAATGCCTTTTAAACCACCAGCAAGCAAGAAAATAGTCAAAATAAATTTTGACAGTGCCTTTTAATCTACTTTTTGGTGAAGTGCTGTAAAATAACTTTTTGGTAAAGTTATTTTAAAGGGAAGATGACAAAATGATCTCCTGGGCGAAAACTCAGGAGAAAAAGTTATGGCTAATGGGCCATATGCAATTGACTTTCTCCTTCGTTTTCTCCTAGGTGATTTTTTTCAAATTTGTCAAACCACCAGAAAAAAAAAAAAAAAAAAAAAAAAAGCTCAAAATAATTTTGACAGTACTTTATCACCTATTTATTGGTACAAGTGCTGAAAAGTTATTTTAAAGCGAAGATGAAACATTATCACCTAGGAGAAAACTCAGGAGAAAACATTAATTGCATATGGGCCAATGGGCTCAATCCTCGTAGCGTTTAGTAAACTATTACCTCACGGAATTGGGTTTACCTCATGAGGGAAATCAACTTTTGAATTCTGGTAGTTTAAGTAAAGTTTTACCTCATGTAATTTCATGAGGTAATTCATGTGGTAATTTTCGACTAAAAATGTGTGGTATTTAGTAGTGAAATACCTCACACTTGAATTCTGAAGAGAAATAAGGGGCGTGTTTGCATGTCTTTTACCTCACATAATTAGATCCACCTCTACCACATGTTAAATGCAGTGTTGTGACAGAATTGTGATATCTGTCACATAACATGGAGCCTTTTCAGCTTGTTCTGTGTTCAGGACCCCCATATTTTGCTGAAATAAGTAAAAGTGATCTGACCAACACGAATCTTAACCTCCTTGGCGGTAAGCCCGAGCTGAGCTCGGGCTATGCCGCACAGGGGGAGATCTCAGCCCCTGGTGGGGCGATTTTCATTCTGTAAATTGCTGTGCGCGCAGCCAGCACTTTGCTAGCCGCGCGCACAGCTTGATCGCCGCCGCAGCGGCTGAAGAGGGCCCCGCCAGAGCCCTGCGCTGCCCGGATCAATGAGTTCCGGGCAGCGCTATGAGCTGGATCGGGTGTGCCTGACGTCAGGACGTCGACTGACGTCCATGACATCATCCCGATCGTCGCCATGGCGACAGGAGAAGCTAAACAGGGGAACGCGTTATATACGCGTTCCCCTGTTTGCTATAGATGCCGGCGACGATCGGACTAGAGGGCCACATGCGCCCTCTAGTGGTGTTTTATGTAGCTACCACTCTGGTAGCTTTACATGAAACAAAAAAAAAAATATTCAAAAAAAAAAAAAGGATTTTTTCAATTAGGAAAAAAAAAATTATCCGCCAGGGAGGTTAAAAGTACTCACAACCCCAGTCTCTAAAAGTGCTGACCCCTCCCCCAGCCTCTAAAAGTGCTCTTTTTTTCTGGCTCAATGTGTAGCACCAGCCAAGAATTGCAGTCACTATAGTGAACCTAAACTTGTTTCCACACAAACCACCAGCCTGATATACACCATACAGAGCCGCCTGTAAAGGCACAGCCAACTGCAAAAAAAAGCTGCCAAAAATGGACTTTCAGTACATAAACATGGTAGAAAGTCAAAGGAAAAATGAATGAAGCATGAGAAACTTCTTTAAATCCAGAGACAGAACCCATTGCTGCTCAACAACCCCCTTCACCCCTTTCAGTCTCTGGCTTTTAGTTTCACCTAGCTTCACAACTGAGATGAAATATTGGGTAAAGAGGGACTAAAGACTGTCCATACAAAGTTATAATTACATTTTTCCACACTACACCAGCCATCACTGCATGCAGTTGTAAGGCCATATGTGACCAATGCCATCACTTTCATTATAAAGCAATAAGGATAGGGAAGATAAAAAATCTCAAGCACTTTCAAAAAAATGGTTAAAGCTGTTTCAGCTGAACGATGTATAGCCACCTCTAGGATCTGCTTGTGAGGGAAGATTACCGAGTGCAAACCTCTGTCAGGTCTTAACTATTCTGGCAGAATTTCCTGATGCATCCAGTAATTGTACATTCAGCTTTATGGAGATGAAGATGAAACGTTTGTTGCTGTACTGCAGTGCTAGCAGTGTGGCCACCTGGCTGTGTGATTTACTTGGCAGTCATGTAACAATTAGAATGAAATGGATGCGGCTCGGATGTAAATTTAAGCAGAATGCAGTCAAGTACCATTATGTCGTCTTTTACCGAAATTAAAGAAATTCTGCACAA
This sequence comes from Hyperolius riggenbachi, assembly GCF_040937935.1. Taxonomy (NCBI): domain Eukaryota; kingdom Metazoa; phylum Chordata; class Amphibia; order Anura; family Hyperoliidae; genus Hyperolius; species Hyperolius riggenbachi. The sequence continues at coordinate 114,052,446 of NC_090648.1, read as the reverse complement.
CGGAAGTAGAATAACTTTTGTTAGGGCCCATTCACACTTTCAAACGCAAAACGCTAGCAATAAGTGCTAGCGTGGACAATTTTTACGAGATTAACGTGTAAATTTCACTGTACACTTTTGCGATTTTTGAGCAATCGTAATCGGCGCTTTGCAGTCGCTCTAATATCGCTAAAATCTAAAATGCTACATATAGTGCATTTTGTGATCACCGTGAATCTATGGCGATCGCGGCAGTGAGATAACTGCCATGTAGTTAACATTGTGCTAGCACTAAAAATCACAGATCGCCGGTGATTTGGCGATTAGTGGAAAACACCCGCTAATCGCCCCACTGTGGATAGGCCCTTAAAAAGTGTTGTATATATGCTGTGTAAAGCCTCATCTACACGGGTAGATGAGGCTGCGATCCGGCGGCTCGATTGATAAGGAACATCGCGGCCGGCTTAAGAGACACTAATGCCAGTAAGGCAGGGGTCACACTTGGGCATGTGCACATGCGGTTCAGTACACCAGGAAACCTGGATCGGCACACATTTGTGTGCAAAAATGTGTGTGCAACTGACCACAGCAACACAAGAGAAAATACAGGAAGAGCGCATGTAATGTAATGAAAGTCAGCTGGCAGCCATCGGAATTTAAATTGCGAATGGACTTTTGCATGAGATGTGAACCATTCATTGACTTACATTGGGCATGTGTTGGTTCAGATCTCCCAATGTGGTAAAAAACGCAAACTTACTTAAAGCGGACCTGAACTCAGAACTCCTCTCTGCTCTAAAAGATACACAACAGCATAATAAACTTAAGGCCTCTTGCACACTGCACGTGATTCCGATTCAGATTCCGCTTTTTAATCAGTTTTTACATCTGATTCAGATTCAGATTTGCAGTGTGCAAGGAGCAAACTGCAAATCAGAATCTGAATCGGATGTAAAAACTGATTACAAAGCGGAATCTGAATCGGAATCGCGTGCAGTGTGCAAGAGGCCTTAAAGTGAACTAGAGACGAAGCACCCTCATGTATTTTACCATATATTAGTGGGAGCAATATAGAAAACACCTACCCTGCTCTCTGTTTCATTCTTCACTGCTCAGCCTGCTTCTCATCAGCCCTGATAAAATCCCCGACTGAGCATTCAGTCTGGCTTTGCTATAATGACTCAGCTATAATGATCCCTGAGCAGAGCCAGCAGGGGGCAGGCTTGGGCTTGAAAAGACATCAGAGAAGACAGATATAATGATTCCTGATCAAAGCCAGACTGCATGCACAGTCAGGGATTTTATCAGGGCTGATAAGAAACAAGCTGAGCAGTGAAGAATGAAACAGAAAGCAGGGTAGGTGTTTTCTCTAATGTTCCCACTGATATATATGGTAAAATACATGGAGGGTGCTCCATCTCTGGTTCACTTTAAAAAAAAAAAAAAAAAACATTTCTTTGTTACAGCTGATACAAATCCTTAAATAAATCTGCACAGTCTCTACTTCCTGATTCATGGCAGCAGGGATATTGTTTACAGCCTGTACTTTCAAATGGGCTTATCTGCATAGGCAGTCATGTGACATGGGGGGGGGGGGGCAAATTACAACTGGTGATTAGACACAAATGAGGGGGAATTACACAGGCGTAACTCTTTAAATACATACAGGATGCATTTCTCTGTGCAAGAGTTCAGGTCCATTTGAAGTGTGCATTCTTCCCCGGGAACAATGTGTGCCACACCCTGGAAGTGCTACCAAGATGTCAAACAGGCATGTGTAAATTAACAGAAGAGGCACATTTTCTCCAGTAGGACCCAAAGCGCGTAAGCTGGTCTCAGATCAGTACATAGTGATGTGTACAGGGGGGAATGTTATGTGATCATAAATGCCAGACTAAACCGGTGGCTTTTCAGTTGTGATTTACACGTGTCCAGGGTTGAAGCTGTCTTGATTACATTTAGCAAGGCATTCCACAGGGTAGGGGCAGCATGACCAAACATCTCTGGCTCTGGGGGGTGGTCAAGTTATTGGACCCTTTTGGTCTGATGTTAAGTACACACTGAGATTTTCTGGCAGATTTCCTGTCAGATAAATTTTTTACAACATGTTAGATCTGATTTCCGATCATTTTCCGATCGATCTCCTATTGAAGTGAACGGAAAACTGTCGAAAAACGATCGGAAACTGCTCAGAAAACAATCGGAAATCACATCGGACATGTTGGAAATATTCGATCTCACAGTAAATCTGCCAGAAAATCTCATAGTGTGTACCAAGCATGAGGTTGTGGGTGGTGTGATGCAGTTGTAACAAATCATTCTGGTATCCTGGGCCTAGGTCATGTAGGGATTTGAATGTTAGCATGCCAATTCTGAAAAGGAGTCTCCATTTTATGGGTAGCCAAGTTAGCAAGTCTTTATTTAAAAGGACATTATGCTTGCCCTCAAGGCCGGGAAGCGAAACCAATCGGGTTGAGAGCGGGCATACCCTTGTGAGCCATCACTGTACCACCGAGTGTGCAATGTGCATTTGCTGCTGGGTCCTAATGGTTTAGGAACCTGTATTGACACAGTTAGTGACACGGGCATTCTACGCAACTGATCCACATTTGGCCAAGAGCATCCCAGCACCACAGCATTTGCTTAAAGGACGTATGAGCTTAAATTTGAAAGCGCGGAGGACGCCATCCTCGCTCTCCGTGCAGTTCCGCCGGGTCCCCGCAGTTAAATAGTCTCCCCGGCTCGCTCTCGACCCCACAGCTCGGGTCGGGCTCTCCTGCCTCTAGCAAAATGGCCGCCTGAGCTGGCCGCGGCTGCGCAGCCCGCACAGGCGCGAGTGCGGCTGCGCAGCTCTAGGGCCTCCCCCCGATCCACGCTACAGGAAACAGCCTGTACCGTGGATCGGGTGGAGAGCTGCGCAGCCGCACTCGCGTCTGTGCGGGTTGCGCAGCTGCGGCCAGTTTAGGCCGCCATTTTGCTAGAGGCAGGAGAGCCCCACCTGAGCTGTGGGGTCGGGAGCGGCCCGGGGGGACGATTTAACTGCAGGACCCGGCGGAACTGCACGGAGAGCGAGGATGGCGTCCTCCGTGCATTCAAATTTCAGGCAGGTACTGAACTTTTTTGAAGAGGGGGGGGGGCTCGGCAGCTCGTAAGTCCTATAAGTGTGGATTTGTTTCATATGTTGTATGAAATTGCATTCACAGTGTGTTTAACTTTCAAAAGCTGTCAGCAGATTTTTGTACATTACCGATGTTCCTCCTAAGTTTTCAATTGAGCTGCTTTGGACAATAGCGCACTTTTTCAGGATACAAACAAACATGGTGTCCATAACCCTGTGTGTAACAATTTGTGTGCAATTTCAGAGCACCTCAGTGTGAACCTTTCACAACATAAAGTGAATTCTTAGTGTGAACAGTACCCAATCAGACTGCTAAACTAGATAAACAATGCAATAGTCTTTAGCTGACAGATGAACATGTGTGGATGAATGAGCTCATACATTTGCTCTTACTGGTAAGGTGAAAAAGGCCGTATGCTTCGTCTCCTCGTCGTACTTCCCATCGGTTGAGCTTGTGGATTCCATTGCCTTAGATGAGGGGTTCCGACCAATGCCCATTGCTGGAACACAGTCTACTTCTGTCTAGCCTTGGCCGAGCCTGGCTGGAAGGAGGAACACTGCAGTCTTCCTGGGCTAGGGAGACAAAGCTTCAGAGATCAGAGGTATGGCTCTGCCACTCCGAGCATCCGGACTGATCAGTCTTATACGGACGGGATTCAATAATACCTGGAAGGGGAACAAAAGTTAAAGTCAATGACTGTCGCAAAAACAAAACACAAACCGATTCATAGCTGCATAAAATATTAAGGAAACAATTTAAAAGAAATTCCATTCTTTAATGGGCCACAGTCCTACAATGACATATGTCAACCACTGTAAGGACCAAGGTAAATGTATGCTGGGAATATAGGATGAGTTTTTATGGCAGATAGATGGCTCAATAATTCATTTCCGACAGCTGATTTTGTTCCTTTTTCTGATTTTACCATAGAAGCAAATGGAAATTGATCAGAAAAACAATGAGAAAAAAGTCCGGCCTGTATATCTGCCGAAAAAACTCATTGTGTTTTCTCAGCATTATAGCTGTAGTACTGTAAATGTCAGACGGCAGGCCAATGAGGGCTGAGACCTTCTCTCCACCCTCAAACAAACATTACTTTTTTAAGCAGGGAACACACTTGACTGTTTTCGTACGCTTTTTTTTTGCACAGAACTTCGTACGCTTTTTTTTTGCACAGAACTCATGTTATTCAATGTGCTAGTTCACACTGAAAAAAACTGACATTCTTCATCATGATTCTGCACATTGTCAGTTTTCTGTATCAATCACATTAGCTGCTGTGAAAAAAAACGCGGGCGTTCTTCATAGAAACACACTTGGTGTGCAGAAAACGTACGTAGAAAAACGCATGCAGAAAATTGAAAGTCAAATCTGTTCCCTGCCTCAATCTTTTAATCACAACCTATAACAGAAATTTGAACAGGAAGCAACGACCGAACCCTTTACAAGCAAGCTACGAGTATGCAGAAACAAGTCTATTATATTTCAAACATTTGCAGTTCTGTTATAAAAAAACAACAGCAGCTATGAATAATGCTGCATTCCCTCTATTATTATTTAGTATTTATATAGCGCCGACTTCTTACACAGCGCTGTACAGAGTATATATTGTCTTGTGACTTAACTGCCCCTCAGAGGGGCTCGCAATCTAAGCCAATTAACTTATCTGTATGTTTTTGGGGATGTGGGAGGAAACCAGAGTGCTTGGAGGAAACCCACACAGACACGGGAGAACACACAAACTCCTTGCAGATGTTGACCTAGCCATCTACGCCATCGTGCTGCTCCATGTAAACAACGTCCCTACTGGCATTAGGAACACCCCTTCCCCGCCTCTAACCCATCCCTCCGTGCTGACTGATGAGAAGTAGAGAGCTAAGATGCTGTAGTGTCATGACCCTGGGATTGTGGCCATTTTTTCTTTTTAAGTGAAACTCTATAAAAACAGTGCAGGAGCATGGGTAAGCAAATCTACAAAATTTTACTGATATTCTATTATTCACTATGGTAAAATATCAGTAATTTTACCAATATTTGTACAATAATACAAAGTCCTAGAGGGTCCTGGTTCACCATGAACTAACTGGGGTGGGAGTGAAATATTTTCAAACCCTAAGGTGGCCATACACTTGTAGATTTTCCCCGACTCCCTGCTCTGATTAAATCTGCCAGGAATCAATGCCCCAACAGTTCACATTAACTACATCTCCCAGCATACATTGCGTGAGCCAGGAACTCGCAACACTGCCAAGGCAACGTCAAACCGAGGCACCTGCTAGTCTGCCTGGAGAAAATGGTGGAGTGCATACAGACGGAGGACTAGGGAGCAGTCTCCTGAACATAAGTAATGCTGGTCATCGCCCTCAACAACCCACTCTATTTACTAACCTTGCTTAGAAAAAAGTGCTCAGGCCCATTTAAGGGTACTTAACTATTTGCATGTTCCACACACTGCTCTGAACTGAAACATTGTGATGTAGGTATTGTAGCCTATTTATATGAAAGTGAATTATACAATTAAATTATGTTTTCAGCAGGCCAAGGTCTACGTGGGCTTTCTGTAAACGGATTCTGGAACTGTAACCCATTGATTTCCGTTATTTAAAGCGGACCCAAACCAAACATTTTTTTTAATTCAAAATATTTACTTGCACCACTCTGACACATACAAAGATAAATAAACACTCCTTCAAGCCCATGAGCATTTCAGTGCATGCTTTTCACCCTTCTTTTTTCATAACTAGGGTTATATAGGTGGCAGCCAGTAATTCTGAGCTTAGGAGGTTTTAGGCATGGGTGTGTTTGTCACCAGCTACCCTCCCTCACAGGGGCGTCATCTATGTGAAATCTCACACAAGCTGAGATCACCTCCCCTGTGACATCATCAGTAGCAGCCTATTTTATTTTTGTTTTTTATCTCTTCCACTAGTCTGCCGGATTCTTTCCCGGCAATATGGAAGAAAGGGTGGGGTTCCTCCAATAAATGTAAAATATTTTATATTTGTCATCATGCAGCTCAAAAAAGGCTGCTATTTATTATAAGTTAGAAAATAGATTTTATTTCTGAAATCTTGTATTTTTAATTTGGGTCCACTTTAAAAAGGTCATTCCACTCCAGAAAGAAAAATCGACATAAAAACATGTTATCATTAAGTTGTATGCCCATTAAATAGCTTTCAACTTCTACACCTTGTAGACCTCATGTTGGACAGGACTCTTTAGTTTTCGTGCTTATGGTCACAGATTGTGAGAAAGTCCTTTGCTCAAATAAGTTATTTCTGTACTGCAGATTTTGAATGCAACGGTTGTTCTTGATCATCTTTTCTTTTTGAAAATAGGTTATTGAAACTAAAATCTTTCAACCGCAGTTTGCCGCTGAAGATGCTCTTGCTATTAGAGTTCTGAGCAGAGACGTCGATGACATGCTAATAAATTCAAGGTGATGCAAATTTTAAGTTAGTTTTATGCAAAGTGCAATCGAACCAATCAAAACCGGCTACTGCTTCTGATTGGCTCAGTTCAAAGCTGCATAAACTTGCATATTGTGATGATCAACCGACCCCCAAGTCAGTGTCCTAAAAGTTTAAGTGCCCCCCATGCACTGTAAAGTCTCACCTCTCCATCAGCGCAGCTCCTAACCTCCTCCGGTGTCCACCATCGCTGTGTGTACCATGAGACACTGGGAGCACACACATCACCACACTCACTGACTCACATGGTACCGGTGCTCTCAGTGACATAAACCGGAGGAGGCCAGGGATCATGCTGGAGAAGAGGTGAGATTTTAAAACATTTAAAACAAATTGCTGTGCAGTGTGTGACCAGGCAATAGGTCCCTGTCTGATCAGATTCAGATCAGGGTCTAATGGTCGATTTGGTCATACTGCGAGTGATGTATGGCCACCATAAGTGCTTGCTTAAGTTAAAGAGAAATCGAGAGCCCAATATGGTGTAGTATGTCAAAATTGATTGGATAAATGAAACAGTGAGATGGTAAAGGCCCATACACACGTCGGATTTTTGCGAACGCCCCGTCGTTTGAACGTTCCGTCGTTCAGTCGTTCGCACGTCAAATCCGACGTGTGTACAGACTATCGTTCGGGTGATAAGACTGGTTTCCAGCGATCCGCCGGGCGGATCGCTGGAAACCAGTCTTATCACGCGAACGATAGTCCGTACACACGTCTGATTCCGCGTGCGAACGACTGAACGACGGAACGTTCAAACGACCCGTCGTTCGCAAAAATCCGACGTGTGTATGGGCCTTAATACTCACAAACACGGGTTACCACCTAGGTAACCACTCATTAGGCAGGTGAGGAGATTAGACCTGTCCTCACTCAGGATTAAGAAGTCGCTCTCTGTAGATAGGAAGAAAGGGGGTAGATCACCCCTCCACCTGGGGTGGACTCAAATATATTGGTAGGTGAACAGAGGCGCCAGAAGGATAAAAGTACATAAAATTTAAAAAAAAAATTGCTGGGAGGAAGTGGTGGACTCGCCTCCGTTAAAGCAGACACCAAGGACTGTAAATATATAGATATACACATTTATTGAAAATACCCCAAAGATGCAACGCGTTTCGCGGGCACAGCCCACTTCTTCAGGCAATAAGCAGGGGATAAACAACAGCAATTCAGTTATAGCAAGCAGAGCACCTCTAAGTGCTTGCTTGTGCTTAATTTACCTTTTCACCTGTCTTGATAAACCAGAACGGTTATTCTTGAAGATTACGGAGAATCCCCATTTGCCTGCCTGGGTATGGAGTACTCTGCATAGATGCTCTGTATAGGTCTCTGCTGGAGAGTACTGAAAATCACCATTTGCCTGCCTTGCTATGGAGTACGCTGCTCTGCATAGATGCTCTGTATAGGTCTCTGTTGGAGAATACTGAGAATCCCCATTTGCCTGCCTAGCTATGGAGTACTCTGCTCTGCATAGATGCTCTGTATAGATCTCTGTATAGGTTTCTGCTGGAGAATACTGAGAATCACCATTTGCCTGCCTAGCTATGGAGTACTCTGCTCTGCATAGATGCTCTGTATAGATCTCTGCTGGAGAATACTGAGAATCACCATTCGCCTGCCTAGCTATGGAGTACTCCACTCTGCATAGGTTTGTGCTGGAGAATACTGAGAATCCCCATTTGTCTGCCTAGCTATGGAGTACGCTGCTCTGCATAGATGCTCTGTATAGATCTCTGTTGGAGAATACTGAGAATCCCCATTTGCCTGCCTAGCTATGGAGTACTCTGCTCTGCATAGATGCTCTGTATAGATCTCTGCTGGAGAATACTGAGAATCCCCATTTGTCTGCCTAGCTATGGAGTACTCTGCTCTGCATAGATGCTCTGTATAGATCTCTGTTGGAGAATACTGAGAATCCCCATTTGCCTGCCTAGCTATGGAGTACTCTGATCTGCATAGATGCTCTGTATAGGTTTGTGCTGGAGAATACTGAGAATCCCCATTTGCCTGCCTAGCTATGGAGTACTCTGCTCTGCATAGATGCTCTGTATAGATCTCTGTATAGGTTTCTGCTGGAGAATACTGAGAATCACCATTTGCCTGCCTAACTATGGAGTACTCTGCATAGATGCTCTGTATAGATCTCTGCTGGAGAATACTGAGAATCCCCATTTGCCTGCCTAGCTATGGAGTACTCTGCTCTGCATAGATGCTCTGTATAGATCTCTGCTGGAGAATACTGAGAATCACCATTTGCCTGCCTAGCTATGGAGTACTCTGCTCTGCATAGATGCTCTGTATAGATCTCTGTATAGGTTTCTGCTGGAGAATACTGAGAATCCCCATTTGCCTGCCTAGCTATGGAGTACTCTGCTCTGCATATATGCTCTGTATAGGTTTCTGCTAGAGAATACTGAGAATCACCATTTGCCTGCCTAGCTATGGAGTACTCTGCTCTGCATAGATGCTCTGTATAGGTTTCTGCTGGAGAATACTGAGAATCACCATTTGCCTGCCTAGCTATGGAGTACTCTGCTCTGTATAGATGCTCTGTATAGGTCTCTGTTGGAGAATACTGAGAATCCCCATTTGTCTGCCTAGCTATGGAGTACGCTGCTCTGCATAGATGCTCTGTATAGATCTCTGTTGGAGAATACTGAGAATCCCCATTTGCCTGCCTAGCTATGGAGTACTCTGCTCTGCATAGATGCTCTGTATAGATCTCTGTTGGAGAATACTGAGAATCCCCATTTGTCTGCCTAGCTATGGAGTACGCTGCTCTGCATAGATGCTCTGTATAGATCTCTGTTGGAGAATACTGAGAATCCCCATTTGCCTGCCTAGCTATGGAGTACTCTGCTCTGCATATATGCTCTGTATAGGTTTCTGCTAGAGAATACTGAGAATCACCATTTGCCTGCCTAGCTATGGAGTACTCTGCTCTGCATAGATGCTCTGTATAGATCTCTGCTGGAGAATACTGAGAATCCCCATTTGCCTGCCTAGCTATGGAGTACTCTGCTCTGCATAGATGCTCTGTATAGATCTCTGCTGGAGAATACTGAGAATCACCATTTGCCTGCCTAACTATGGAGTACTCTGCTCTGCATAGATGCTCTGTATAGATCTCTGCTGGAGAATACTGAGAATCCCCATTTGCCTGCCTAGCTATGGAGTACTCTGCTCTGCATAGATGCTCTGTATAGATCTCTGCTGGAGAATACTGAGAATCACCATTTGCCTGCCTAGCTATGGAGTACTCTGCTCTGCATAGATGCTCTGTATAGATCTCTGTATAGGTTTCTGCTGGAGAATACTGAGAATCCCCATTTGCCTGCCTAGCTATGGAGTACTCTGCTCTGCATATATGCTCTGTATAGGTTTCTGCTAGAGAATACTGAGAATCACCATTTGCCTGCCTAGCTATGGAGTACTCTGCTCTGCATAGATGCTCTGTATAGGTTTCTGCTGGAGAATACTGAGAATCACCATTTGCCTGCCTAGCTATGGAGTACGCTGCTCTGCATAGATGCTCTGTATAGATCTCTGTTGGAGAGTACTGAGAATCCCCATTTGCCTGCCTAGCTATGGAGTACTCTGCTCTGCATAGTATAGGTCTCTGCTGGAGAATACTGAGAATCACCATTCGCCTGCCTAGCTATGGAGTACTCCGCTCTGCATAGGTTTGTGCTGGAGAATACTGAGAATCCCCATTTGTCTGCCTAGCTATGGAGCACGCTGCTCTGCATAGATGCTCTGTATGGCCAGAAACCCACTGGGAGCGCTTTGTAAGCGTGAGTGATTTGAATAAGCTCTTGGTAATGCAATACTATGGGGGATTTTTATAAAATCACTTCACTCAAGTGGGATCACACCCATAGCATTACATTAGCTAGAGCTTTTCAAATCACAAAGCGCTCAGAAAAGCTCTCCTAGTGGGTTTCTAGCCTAAAGGTCTCTGCTGGAGAATACTGAGAATCACCATTTGCCTGCCTAGCTATGGGGTACTCTGCTCTGCATAGATGCTCTGTATAGGTTTGTGCGGGGAAACAAACCTCTGGGAAATAAAACCATTTTAGTTCACACCAGAAGTTATTTTAGCTCTGGAAAATAAAAAGGACATTGCTTTGGGGTATTGATTAGTCAGTAATGCATAACTCTCGCTACGGTCATTACCTCATTAGAACTATAAAAAATTATACATTAACATAAGTAAATTCCTCCCAGAACACACGGCCTCTTCATGAAAAACTTTATCATCCACCCCAGCCTGAAGCAAAGCATGAGGGATAAAAAAAAACAAAAACAAACAGAAATCCTTATCTTAAGTGATCAGAGGCATACTACTAGTCACAGGGTGTGCTCAGAACACAGATTACTTCATTCCATTTGCTCTGACCTCACTGGCAGTCCAAATTATGTACCCTCCTCTCCATCACAAAACACAATACAACAGAAGCAGACCGGTAATCTGGTCTTCAGGCCCATTTTCTCTTATGCTGTGAATACATGGTACGTTTCGTCCCCGCGGGCGCTTCCTTATCTTCCGCTTCATTTATTCTTTTGTCCTGCCTGCCGGTATCGAGCGCGGAATCGATCCGGCGGGGTATCGGACATGTTTGATATCAATCGAGCCATCAGCGGCTCGATTGATAATAAAAAACGTACCATGTATTCACAGCATTAAGAAACATAACACTATGAAGAATCCAAAATAAGGTGGCAGGTCTATTAATAGCTGTATAATCCCATTTCCCCCGAAGGCTGCCTTTTCCTCACAAACATCCCACTGCTTTCTGAAACCAGATTCTCTCACACTATAACGAGGCAAAAGAACAGCAATACGAAAGAGAAAGGACTCACTGACATTAGGTGTATTTGCAACATGTGCACATTTACTTTCAAGGGTGTTTATTGAAACTATGTCACAAGATAAACAAGAATTAGGCTGTGTTCCCACTTGCGTCGGATCACGTGCACACAACCGGAGAGAACAGTGTAGTGTACGCTACGCATGTCCGCTGTGGTTCGGCTGATGGGGAACTCCTCTATTCTCCCCACAATATGAAGCCCAGCCCTATGCTACAAATTGTGTTTAGCTTCCCCAATGCAATGGTAACAAATCTGGCATGCTGGATCATATCGCTTGAATGCTGCCCAGCATAATTGCTCGCACCCGTGCTCTTTCAATCACCCATCCGCCGCTCTCTACAGTCACAGAACAGGACACTAACTTGCAAGCAATTAAGTGATGAATTGTGCAATCAAAGAAACTAATATGGAAACAATTGCAAGCTCCACCCCAGTCACTGCTATAACCTCAATTTACCACTACCTTCAATCGTGTTCTCAACTGCAATGCTGGGAAATTTAGTCTTGCCTCTATTCTTGCAATGATAAGAGTCACATAGTCACTACTTACTGACCCCACCAACTAAAGAAGACAGGAAGCTAGAGAAAGGCTCTGGCAAGAATATCTGAATTGTGAAAAAAGGTATTTAGTGCTTTTCTGCACCCTTCACAATTACTCCCCAACCTGACTGCTATTATAATATCCTGCGTTTGATTTTGAGTTTAATTGGGCTTTAAAGCAAACCTGAACTGAAAAGAAAAGTCAAGAGATAATCAATTATATGTACAGAAACAATGGTATACAGAACATTCCTAGAGTCTAACATTCTTATTTAATTGTAAACAGTCTGAATTGCGAACATCATCCATGTTAGTGTGACATAATTTGGTTCATTCAGCTCCCAACAAAATAAAAGCACCGATTTTTGTTTTTTTAACAGTTGTATGAAAAAGAAAATCTAACTATGCTTGGTAATATTTGTATCCATGTTTACCACCTCATGTCACATGTCAGTTCAGGTACACTTCATGTGCTGAGTCCAATAACCTCCCTCTCAGAAACCACTTCCACTACCCCACACTGTTATCACAGGGGAAAGAGGTGGCAGAGCTAAACAATTTATTTGGTGTATTCCCAAATCTCAAACATTTAAACAGTTATTGTACAACTTAACGAGATCAGGCACTCACCTTACACAGAAGGCTAAAGCTTTGTACACATACCTTACATAGTTCTCAGCCAAGGTGGCCAGTTGGGGGAAGCCTCTCCAGAGAATCTAGGGCATGTGCAGTGGGCCCCCGATTCCCCCAGGTACATCAGTGAGTGAACAGCCTTGGCAGATTGATTCAGCCTAGAACAATGCGCATTTTGGCACTGCGTATGGTGTGTGACCAGCAAGAACATCAGCATTGCATAGACTGCACTGTCTGATGTTCAGACTACATGCTCTGTGCTGTAGTACGATGTGCTATCGCACTCTGACCGCATTGGCTATCTGCTTTGGAAAATGTGAACAAGGCCTAACTCAGGATACAAAAAAGAAAGAAAACAGAGAGCCCAATATAGTGTAGTATGTATTGGAATTAGGAGAAAAATTAAACGTAAGTAAATATACTCACAAACCAGGGTTACCGCTCAAGCAACCACTGTAAATGCAGGTGGGGAGATTAGGCCTGTCCCCACTCAGAGATGTCGCTCTCTGTAGATCAGGAAATGAGGGTATATCACCCCACCACCCGGGGTGGACACTAGTAATGCAGAAAGTGAACAGAGGCGCCAAAAGGATAAAATATGCTAAAATTGTTAGCGAGGTAGTGGTGGACTCACCCACCCCAAGCAGACATGAAGCTGTCGATTCTGAATAAAATCGACAGCTTCATGTCTGCTTGGGGTTGGTGAATCCACCACTACCTCCCTAACAATTTTAACAATTTTAGCATATTTTATCCTTTTGGCGCCTCTGCTCAATTTCTGCAAAGCCTAAGTCAGGGAGAAGATCACACTCTGCTTCAGTATGTCACTATTACAGCTTGCAATCCCCTGTTTTTACACAACTGAATCTTATTATTAAAGCCCAACTCAATCCAGTAATAAACAAGACAAAACCTAAAACACTCAGCCAGACTTCAGTGTAGTTTCCGATAAACCTGGATAGGTGGATAATGTTCCCCACATTGCCTATGAAGGTAACGCATCTTCCCTGGGCCCAAGGCAGAGCACAGAGGACCATCAGAGCCGACACCGCAGATGGGAACCAAGCCTTATGCCTGGTACACACCATGCAATTTCCTGTCAGATGGGTCGAAACAGGTCCTATCTAAATTTCCGATTTTTCTATCACTAACACAAAATCTGAAAAAATGATGAGACCTGTCGGAAATACTCTATTCGACCCGTCTGACGGGAAATTGCATGGTGTGTACCAGGCATTAGTGACTTGCCCACCAGCTAAATCCAAAAAGAAGAGGAATGAAGCTGTACTGCACTATAAAACTTATCTGGACCATAAAAAAGGCCTTCTGTCCATCACTTAGTTTCTATACACTGATGAACCTGCTTCCTAACAGAATATACTTTCTTCAATGCTAGGTTTAGCTGAGCTTGTAGAATTTCCCACAACAAAAACAGCAATACAGATCAAAGTTATTGAGAGGTAATCCCCCCCCCCCCTCCCCCTTAAAGCGGACCTGAAATCAGAACTTCCTCTCTGCTGTGATAAGCGACGGCATAATAAACTTTATAGAAAAAGACTTTTTTGTTACAGCAGATAGAACTCCTGCAATAAATTTACTTCCTGCTTTCATGGAAGCAGACATAGGGGTAACATCCTGTGTTTACAAGCTGAAAGATGAACTTACAGTTGTGATTAGTCACAGATGAGGGGGAATAAGATGTGCTAAACTCCCTAAATATGTACAGGATGCATTTCTCTAGGTTTTCCTTCTGTCCTGTGCAAGTGTTCAGGTCTACTTTAAATAGGATTTCCCTCATCTCCCAGCATGATGCTGAATCCGTAGGATTCATACAGAAAAATAGAGGATACTTCAATGGAAACATGGGAGCCAATATTTTACGTGATTTCGAGTCTGCAGAACAGGAACATGCACCAAATCCCTTAATCCTAACTTTGTGGATTCCTTTACAAGTAAAGGTATGAGGAGAAAGTCATCGTCACAGAGAGGTTCAGTTTGCATGAAATTGCCTTAGCATTATGTCATGTGGTCAGGTGCTGTGCAAACAATGCCTAATGGAGTATTCTTTTCACTCTGAATGTCACGCTTACATAGCAGAAAACCTGTAGACACATACGTTTACAGACATTAACCACTGCAGACTCAAACAGTGAATGAAAGGAAGAATACAGCATTCCCATCTTCTATACAGCAGGGACAGCCACACTAGCCCAGGAAACAAACAACAACATATAGAAGTAGATAAATACTTGTTCTACTTACATAACAGATGTATTGTACTGCCCAGGTTTTGATTTCAGTGAATTTTATATAGTAAATCAAGAGAAAACTTTTAGGAATTTTCCATCTTTATTGCCTCTGACTGAAGCCAATCCTGACGTAATTTACTCCCTTTTTAAGGTGGCCATACACTTATAGATTTGCAGCAGATTCGACCAACAGATTTCTGTCAGATGCCTGTCAAGGTGAATCTGACAGGAGTCTATCTGATGTGTGCCATATACACTAGGAACAGATTTCCAATAGATTTCAGAATGAAATCTATTGGAAATCTATCTAAATGCATTATTGGACCATTAGATCCAATGCAACTCTATGGTCCATGGATCTGCTACAAGCAGCAGATCGACCTACATTTTACATCCGAAATCGATACTCGGCCACAAATCAGTCAATTGATTTGAAATAATAGATTTATGATCGATCAATTCTGTAGAATCGATCGATGGCTGAAATGGACCAGTGTATGGGCCCCTTCACTTCTTTTTCTCCTAGAAACTCCACTGTCCATATCTAGCTTCGTTTGTGAACACGCCAGCACAGCACATAGTTCAGCAGATTTTGCAGAGGGGAGGTGTACTTACATTCTCAGCTTCAGCCTATCACACTGAACTGCCCTCAGCCAATCAGTGAGGTGCAGGAATGTGGGAGGGGAAATAAGCTTCCTTCTACAGTGGTTTGCAAAAGTATTCGGCCCCCTTAAAGTTTGCACATTTTCTCACATTACTGCCACAAACATGAATCTATTTTATTGGAATTCCACGTGAAAGACAAATGCAAAGTGGTGTACACATAAGTGGAGCGAAAATCATACATGATTCCAAACATTTTTTACAAATAAATAACTGCAAAGTGGGGTGTGCATAATTATTCAGCCCCCTTCGGTCTGAGTGCAGTCAGTTGCCCATTGACATTGCCTGATGAGTGCTAATGACTAAATAGAGTGCATCTGTGTGTAATCTAATGTCAGTACAAATACAGCTGCTCTGTGAGGGCCTCAGAGGTTGTCTAAGAGAATATTGGGAGCAACAACACCATTAAGTCCAAAGAACACACCAGACAGGTCAGGGATAAAGTTATTGAGAAATTTAAAGCAGGCTTAGGCTACAAAAAGGATTTCCAAAGCCTTGAACATCCCACGGAGCACTGTTCAAGTGATCATTCAGAAATGGAAGGAGTATGGCACAACTGTAAACCTACCAAGACACGGCTGTCCACCTAAACTCACAGGCCGAACAAGGAGAGCGCTAATCAGAAATGCAGTCAAGAGGCCCATGGTGACTCTGGACGAGCTGCAGAGATCTACAGCTCAGGTGGGGGAATCTGTCCATAGGACAACTATTAGTCGTGCACTGCACAAAGTTGGCCTTTATGGAAAAGTGGCAAGAAGAAAGCCATTGTTAACAGAAAGCATAAGAAGCCCCATTTGCAGTTTGCCACAAGCCATGTGGGGGACACAGCAAACATGTGGAAGAAGGTGCTCTGGTCAGATGAGACCAAAATTGAACTTTTTGGCCAAAATGCTATGTGTGGCGGAAAACTAACACTGAACACACCATCCTCACTGTCAAATATGGTGGTGGCAGCATCATGCTCTGGGGGTGCTTCTCTTCAGCAGGGACAGAGAAGCTGGTCAGAGTTGATGGGAAGATGGATGGAGCCAAATACAGGGCAATCTTGGAAGAAAACCTCTTGGAGTCTGCAAAACACTTGAGACTGGGGCGGAGGTTCACCTTCCAGCAGGACAACGACCCTAAACATAAAGCCAGGGCAACAATGGAATGGTTTAAAACAAAACGTATCCATGTGTTAGAATGGCCCATTCAAAGTCTAGATCTAAACCCAATCAAGAATCCGTGGCAAGATCTGAAAACTGCTGTTCACAAACGCTGTCCATCTAATCTGACTGAGCTAAAGTGGTTTTGCAAAGAAGAATGGGCAAGGTCTCTAGATGTGCAAAGCTGGTAGAGACATACCCTAAAAGACTGGCAGCTGTAATTGCAGCAAAAGGTGGTTCTACAAAGTATTGACTCAGGGGGCTGAATAATTACGCACACCCCACTTTGCAGTTTTGTTTTGTTTTAATGTTTGGAATCATGTATGATTTTTGTTCCACTTCTCACATGTACACCACTTTGTATTGGTCTTTCACGTGGAATTCCAATAAAATTGATTCATGTTTGTGGCAGTAATATGACAAAATGTGGAAAACTTCAAGGGAGCCGAAAACTTTTGCAAGCCACTGTACCTGGCCATGTACCGGAAAGGAGCCAGGCTGACTGAGATTATGATGATATTGGAATGCTTGTAGACTGCATAATAAACACAGAGCAGTGGGTAAATGGAATTTGATTTTGTGGTTCACAAACCTGCTTTAACTATTTGCCGAACGCGTCATGCTGATTGTCGTGAACGCGACGGCAGCCCCAGGTCCGCTCCACGCCAATCAGCGTGAACGGCTTCCTATGGGGCTAGCAGATAATCGCGCGCGTTGATGCGCGCGCATATCCGCCTGGATCTCCGCTCGGACAATGTCAGACGGCAAAACCGCCGTCTGATTTGGCTGTACAGCGCTGTGGTCTAAAGCCCAGTGCACACCAAAACCGCTAGCAGATCCTCAAAACGCTAGGGGTTTTTGAAGCAGATTTCAGAGCGATTCTAGGCATGTTTAGAGACGTTTTCTTAACATGCCTGGGGTTTTATGGAGAGTTTTTGTGTAGCAGATTTCATATATTGTTACAGTAAAGCTGTTACTGAACAGTTACTGTAACAAAACGCCTGAAAAGCCGCTCTGATCTAGCGTTTTTCAGAGCGGTTTGAGCTTTTCCTATACTTTACATTGAGGCTTTGCGATTTGCTAAAAACCTTAAACCGCTGGTGTGCACCAGCCCATTGAAATACATTAGCCAAGCGGTTTCCAAGGCGGAAGCGGTTTGCAGATCGCTTCAAAAACCGCTCGGTGTGCCCAGTAAATATTTTGTGTGCAAGGCATATGTGTTTCGGGTTGTTATGGTGGAATAACTGCCCCTAGGTCCAGTTCTCGAAGGGAGGAGATCAGGCTCCACTTCAGTATGTGGCAGAAGATGTAAGCTCCCTATTGCTGGCAGACCACAAGACATAGTTCACAGTTCTCTGAAACTGTAGCTCCCTAGTGCCAGCAGCAATCATGCAGCCCCAAACCATGACACTCCGCCCAACATGCTCAACTGGGCAAGAGACGCACTTGTCTTTGTCCTTCTAATCGGGTTACTGCCATAAATGCTTCACACCATCTGAACCGAATAAGTTTATCTTGGTCTCAGACCACAGGGCATGGTTCCAGTGATCTGTGTCCTTAAAGGGGAACTGAAGAGAGATGTATATGGAGGCTGTCATGTTTATTTCCTTTTAGACAATACCAGTTGCCTGGCAGCCCTGCTGATCCTCTGCCTCTAATACTATTAGCCATAGCCCCTGAACAAGCATGCAGCAGATCAGGTGTTTCAGTGGTTCAGACTTATACGTCAGATCTGACAAGACTAGCTGCATGCTTGTTTCTGGTTTTAATCAGATACTACTGCAGAGAAATAGACCAGCAGGGCTGCCAGGCAACTGGTATTGATTAAGAGGAAATAAACATGACAGCCTCCATATACCTCTCTCTTCAGTTCCCCTTTAAAGGAACTTCGAGCACCTCTCATGGGCATGCCTTTAAGCCAGACAACTTCCAACAAAGTCATGCTATGACCCCTCTGGAGGAGCCTCTTGCAATGGCCATGCGTGTCACTTCCTCTTCCTGCTTCATTCAGTGATGCAGTTCTCTAACAGAGAAGATGGGTGACCCAGAAGTTATAACATAGCCAAAATGGCAGCCGCAATTTTTAAATTGAAATCAAACGAAAACTATTTGGTGAAACTATTTGGTAGAACAGCGATTCATGAATCAAATGAAAGAGGAGGGCACAAGCTACAGAAAGGAATGCATCAATAAGTACTTTTCAGTACTGGTCGGAGTCTCTAGGCACACCCATTAGAGTTGCTCGGAGTCCCTCATACACACGCTCAACAGCAGTCTTTTATGCAGCACAATTATCAAACAACTTTTGTTGTGAAACAACAACAAAAAGTTTATTTGCTATTGTTCAAACAACTGATAAGACGTCAATGCAACTGTTGTATTGACGTCTTATCAGTTGTTTGAACAATAGCAAATAAACTTTTTTTTTGTTGTTGCACAACAAAAGTTGTTTGATAATTGTGCTGCATAAAAGACCGCTATTGAGCGTGTGTATGGGGCTTCAGCAAACTGTTTGCGGGCTTTCTTGTGCATCATCTTATCTTTAGAACAGGCTTCCTTCTGGGCCAACAGCCATGCAGACCAATTGGAAACAGTGTGCGGCACATGGTCTGAGCACAGACCGGCTGACACCGTCATCCTCTTAAAGAGAACCTGAGACTAAAAGAACATAGGGATTTACACTTACTGGGGGCTTCCTCCAGCCCCCTGTAAGCCGTGGGCTCCCTCAATGTCTGCCTGCTCCCCTCCATTATCCAGCTGTAAGCCCGTTGTGGCAAACTTCACTTCAGATGTACTTTAACCTCCTTGCCGGTTATCCCGAGCTCAGCTCGGGGTAACCTGCGTAGGAGGATTTCTCAGGCCCCGCTGGGCCGATTTTCACAAATTTTTTTTTCCTGCACACAGCTAGCACTTTGCTAGCTGCGTGCAGTTTCCGCTCGCCGCCGATTAGCCGCTACCCGCCGCGCCACCCCCCCCCCCTCTCCAGACCCCTTGCGCAGCCTGGCCAATCAGTGCCAGGCAGCGCTGAGGGGTGGATCGGGATTCCCTCTGACGTCCATGACGTCATCCCACCCGGTCGCCATGGCGACCGGGGAAGCCCAGCAGGAATTCCCGTTCTGAACGGGATTTCTTGCTTACTCTGATCACCAAAGGCGATCAGAGTGGATAGGGGGATGCCGCTAGTCAGCGGCTATCATGTAGCGAGCCCTCGGCTCGCTACATGATTTAAAAAAATAAAAAAAAAAGTGCTGTGCGGCCCCCTTGCCGCCAGAATTGTAACGGCAAGGGGGTTAAAGTGAACCTTAACCCTGGGGTAACAAAAAAAAAAAGTTTCACTTACCTTGGGCTTCCCCAAGCCCCCCGCAGCCGTCCTGTGCCCTCGCAGCTCCTCAAGCGTCCTCCGGTCCCCCGCCACGGCCTAGTTTTGTTTTCGGCCGACTGTGCAACGAGTCCTCCTCTTTGCCTTCCCCGCTGTCAAGCGCATCATGCGCAAGCATACTGCGCCTGTGCATGACGTGCTTGACGGCGGGGAAGGCGAAGAAGAAGACATTGCCGGGGAACGAAACTAAGCCGCAGCGGGGGACCGGAGGACACTCGAGGAGCTGCAAGGGCACAGGAAGGCTGCAGGAGGCTTGGAGAAGCCGCAAGGGAAACTTTTTTTCCCCCAGGGTTAAGGTTCCCTTTAAAGCAGAATTAGAGCCTACTTCTTCATCACCAAAATGAAACTAACCACATGGTTCTCCATGCACCCTGCTTACATAACAGCAACACTACTCTATACTTTCCTACTGGCCCACTGAGTGTTTATTTCCCTGTAGCTATGCCACACAGAACTCAAGGAATTTGAAGTAGGAATGCACAACTTCTGTGACCTCCATTTCAATCTATCTTCTGGGGAAAGGGTTTTGGTTTATCTAAGCCTGTTTGATCCACAACCGACTTGGCTAAGATCAGTTGAGGACTGGCTCTGGGCATTCGGTTTCTTATTACCATTTTTGTTCATGCTAAGTGAGCTTCCTCCCATATCTCTGTTGGTTCATCAGGTTCACTAAGCTTCATAATTTCCCTCTTGAAAAACCTGATTTTGTTTCCTGAAACTCGCAGATTCAAAATATTCAAAGAAGAACAAACTGTCCGACTACACGAATTACCTCTTACTACTTTACGGTGAGAGACTTACAGTTGACCAGCTCCCTTTTATTTGCTTCAGGGTATGTCCCTTTACACTATGCAAGTTTACAGCTCAACCTAAAAGTTATTTCACTCCCATTATTTGTTGCATTCTTTAGGGTGTGGTAGGGGATTCCTTTTAAGCAACAGTTTGAACCACTCACTTATTTCAGGTTATTTATATTCATGTTTAACCGTTATCTTTATGTAAATATCAGTATAAATGCACTGGTTTACCTTTTACTTGAGACAAGTTTTACATGTTGTATGGGTGTTGAATATACACACTGCAAGCCAAATTTTTGCAATGAAAATCTGCATTTGTATGAAAAGCAATGATAGTAAATGGGCTAGTTTCCATTTCATGCGAATTCTGTGACCGCCTGTTCTATATTTTCACATGCCATATATGATTCTCGTAGATAACGCAAGAAAAAAAAAAAAAAAAAACCTCCAAATGCGAATTTTTGGGTCCATATTCCTACCAGAAAATGAAACTTGTCATGCTGTTTCTAGGAAGAACATGTAAATTAGGACAAAAATTTGCATCACAACCGCAAAAAAAAAAAAAAAAAAAGCATATGATTTTCCTGACGAGAAAACTCAATGCTACAGTGGACACGTAGCCTAAAACCACCTGCCTAATATTCTGTAGGTCCCCCTTGTGTACCCAAAACAGCTGTGACCCCTCAAGCCATGGACTTCACAAGAACTCTGAAGGCGTCTTCTGGTATCTGGCACCAAGGATTTTACTTTTCAGCACATCCTACAGGATGCTCAATCAGACAGAAATCTGGGAAAGGTAATGCAAGGTGAACACGTTGCCTTTTTGCAGTCAATAGATGCGTTTGATAATTTCCGTCATGTCCGATATTACTTTCGATCATTTTACCGCTCAATTTCGCATAGAAGTGAATGGAAATTGTTAAGAAAAGAGAATCGAGCGGGAAATCGAGAGGAAAAACGAATCGATAATCGATCGAACAGGAAATCGACCAAAAAAAAAAAAAGGAATGGTGTGTACCCAGCATAAAAGACAAAGAACCTGTTGTTCCTCTGACCAGGCTACCTTCTTCCATTGCTCCATAGTCCCGTCCTGATGCTCGTGTGCCTACTGTAGAAAGTTTCAGCAGTGGACAGAGCTCAGCATGAGTTGGCTGCTCTGTCATTAGGCAATCAGCTGTTATTCTTTGTGTATCCTCACACCTCTCTCAAGAACAGGATTCAATCTCAAGCAGGGCTGTGGAGTCGGAGTCGTGGAGTCGGAGCAATTTTGGGTGCCTGGAGTCGGGAAAAAAATGCGCCGACTCCGACTCCTAATGAATTTGTAACTGTAATTAAAATAGAAAATATGATAAAATGTTCTATTTCTCAAATAGTCATTAAAAATAATGTATATATAGTAATAGCTGTGTTTAGTCCACAAAAATGAAATAAACCAATCAAAATTAGTTACTTGTGCTGCTTCAATAAAGCAGTCCCCGTATTTTTAAAGTCAGATATACATATCTGACTGACTGTACAGTATATATGATGTGCACACAGGAATCTCTTATATATGTTACGGCCAGAACCCGAAGTGTGGCCACTTCTAGTTCTGGCCACTTCGGGTTCTGGCCGGCCAATGTGCGAAGTGGCCAAATTGATCACAACTTGCTTAATTTAATGAAATATAGCCGGCGGCAATGTAATAGATGAAGCCGCCGGCTTTCGCACTGCCTCTCTCCTCTCCCCCCCCCCTCCTCTCCCCGCCTCCCATACAATATACGTAGCAGCCGGGGACATGCAGCCGGAGAGTCGTTTGTCGCAGCAGGGCAGCAGAGCGGGGAGGCTGCAGACATCGCTTCTGCCAGCACCCGCTCTGCAGGAACGGCAGGATTCCCCTGCCGCGACGAACGACTCTCGGCTGCTACTTATTGTATGGGAGGCGGGGGGCAGGGGGGGGTGGAAGAGGAGAGAGGCAGTGCGAAAACCGGCGGCTTCATCTATTACATTGCCGCCGGCTATATTTCATTAAATTAAGCAAGTTGTCATCAAGCGAGACGGCGTAAACATTACATTTCTAACATTGGCCGCTGCACTGCGGCCACTTCGCATATTGGTCGGCCAGAACCCGAAGTGGACGGCCAGAACTAGAAGTGGCCACACTTCGGGTTCTGGCCATAACATATATACTAAATAACGTCTATGCTGTAAGAATAAAGCCTGATGTGTAGCCGTGTCACTAATAGAGATGGTCAATGTGATGGAAATAATTCTGCATTGATGCTGGTTTATGCAAATGTATGCACTCCCTTTGCTGATGAAATCAAATAATTTGCTATGTTGTTAACATTTGGTTTGGTGACTACAAATTAAAGGGCACCTGAGACGGATGAAAAGAAGAGTGTTATACATACCTGGGGCTTCTTCCAGCCCCCTTCAGGCTAATCAGTCCCTCGCTGTCCTCCTTTACCACCTGGAACTTCTGCTATGAGTCCTGGTAATTCAGCCAGTCAGAGCAGTCTGGCTACGTGCCGCTTCCACAGCCAGGAGCATTCTGCACCTGCGCAATAGTGCTACGCAGGTGTAGTACGCCCACGGCGGCGGAGTGTGTGCATGCGCACTACACCAGACTGGCTCAAGTACCTGGACTCATAGCAGAAGATCCAGGTGGCGAAGGAGGACAGCGAGGGACTGATTAGCCTGAAGGGGGCTGGAGGAAGCCCCAGGTATGTATAAAACTTTAATTTCATCTGTCTCAGGTTTACTTTGGTACACAGTAGTACTATACTCTACATATGCACTCTCCACAGAGCTGCAGGGAATCCACTGAGAATGTTGTTCACATTGAACAGAGAGGTGTTGTCTGTCACCCATAAACCTTGTTCAGATTGCGCATGAAGAATGTGTAATAGAGGAAGAATCTCCTCATTCCCCTGCAGAGTACCTGCCCATCACTCTTACATGTACACACAGTTACATTGCCTAGGGCCTGATAGATGTTCTTTGTTCCGGTCTGTACCTTTTACAAGTACTCTTACCAAGGACTAGTTTTAGTCTAAAGGGAATAAATATAGTAGTCTACATATCCTTCTCACTTCAGTTGTCTTGTACAATTCCTAAGCGTTGGCAGTTAAGAGACGAATTTCATGTTACATACTGTTAATCAACAAAATTGTAATATGCAAATTAGAGGAGTCGGAGTCGAGGAGTCGGAGTCGGTGGAATCCTAAACTGAGGAGTCAGAGTCGGTGGATTTTTGGACCGACTCCACAGCCCTGATCTCAAGTACAGTAGTTCTACTGTGGGACTGGTCCAGACAGGCTCCCCACTTGCATCAGTCAGTCTTTGATACCCATTCACAGGTAGACTTTCCTTGGACCACTTTTGGTTGGTATAAAGCGACAAATGTTTGCTTTATTTTCTTTTGTTTCTGGACTACGGGATGCCTCTCTCAACTGAAACCCCTCCTACCTTCTTCATAAACCATACACACTGCTCTGCTATAGCCGAAAAGCACGTCTGTACAGAATTCTTGATTCTAAAGGTCACCGCCAAGTTCAATCCATGAGGATGCGACAATAACTGAGGTTCTCTCAACAATGTATCGGGGTAGCTGTACAAATGCTAGATTCTCAGATGAGATGGTCCAGACCAGCTGCGGCAGCAGACTATACCTTAGTGTGTGAATCTGGCTTAAAGCACACAATAAAAAGTCTTAATTCCGCATATAGTTAGTGAAGAAATTCACTTCTCTGTGTTCTGTGTTGGTTTGGATCAAAGTGTCTATTTACAGTTGCTGTTATGAACTAATTAGATTGTGGAGAACTCTGTTTAGCAGCTCTCCATACATTAAACACTGAGGCTTAACCCTATCAACGCACCCTGCAAATGTGCAACCAAGTAAAACTTAAAGTGAACCTGCGGACTAAAAATCGACTCAGCAGCACTGAAAAGGCTGGGTGTTTCTTTAACAGTTTCACAGCATCAGAACTTTGTTTCTTTTATACAAGCCTCATTTTTAGCTGCACAGAAGAAAACTGCCCAGGCTTTTTTCCCCTGATGCTGTGCAAAGCATGATGGGATTTCTGATTTTGTTGTTCTCTTTCTGCTGTTTTGGTGCAATTTTATTTTTTTACATTTTGAATTTGACATTTGAATCCTAGCACATGCAGCTGGGAGGGGTAATCAGGACACAGGATAGTTGGAACTGTGTCTCCTGCTCCTTGTCACCTCCTTTCAACCAAAAAGATGGCTGCCCCCATGACAAAGATGGCAGCCCCCATGAATCACAAACATTTGCCTGTTTTTTTTAAAACAGGGTGGGTAAGAGATTATATTACCTATCTATTCTAATTAACATAACTAATGTAACTTGATGACAGTATTTTTGTTTAGGCTGAAGTTCC
Organism: Hyperolius riggenbachi; assembly: GCF_040937935.1. NCBI lineage: Eukaryota > Metazoa > Chordata > Amphibia > Anura > Hyperoliidae > Hyperolius > Hyperolius riggenbachi. The sequence continues at coordinate 114,027,218 of NC_090648.1, read as the reverse complement.
CCTTTAAGGTCTTTTTAGGATTACTATAAATTGCAATGAAGATATTTTTTCCCCATAAATATTACCATGCTGTGGCTAATATTTTAAAGCTGAAAGGAAGATCTGAGTTTTATTCCACTTTGAGTTTCTTGTGTGCCATGGTCATATGGCTGACCTCCTTCAGTCTTAAGCTAGGTACAGACTTGATTTTCCTTAAAGGAATTGTCAGGTATAAAAAAACAAAACAAAAACAAAACAAAAGAGTTTCACTTACCTGGGGCTTCTACCAGCCCCATGCAGCCATCCTGTGCCCTCGTAGTCACTCACTGCTGCTCCAGTCCCCTGCCACCAGCTAGTTTCGTTTTTGCTAAACTTGGGGTCGGCGGGCCACATTGCGTACATTTTTACGCATTCCCGCTGCTGCGGAAACATTAACACATACGTTTTTACACGTTACTGGTGTATGTTAACCTTCCTGGCGGTAACCGCGAACTACGTTCGGGGTAAACCGCGCAGGAGGTTTTCTCAGGCCCTGCTGGGCCGATTTTCATATATTTTTTTTTTTTGCACTTTGCTAGCTGTGTGAGCACACCAATCGCCACCGCCCCACGCTCGATCGCCGCTATCCGCCACCCCCCCCCCAGACCCCGTGCGCTGCCTGGCCAATCAGTGCCAGGCAGCGCTGAGGGGTGGATCGGGACTCCCAACGACGTCACGACGTCATCCCGCCCCGTCGCCATGGCGACGGGGGAAGCCCTCCAGGAAATCCTGTTCTTTGAACGGGATTTCCTGATCGGAGATCGCCGAAGGTGATCGAAGCGGGCGGGGGGATGCCGCTGCACAGCGGCTATCATGTAGCGAGCCCTGGGCTCGCTACATGATTTAAGAAAAAATAAAAATTAAAAAAAAGACTGCTGCGCTGCCTCCTGGCGGAATTTAATAGACCGCCAGGAGGGTTAACACGTATGTGTTAATGTTCCTGCACTAGCGGGAGTGCGTAAAAATGTACAAAATGCGGCCCGCCGACCCCTCGGTCGGCAAAAATGAAACTAGCTGGCGGCGGGGGACTAGAGCAGCAGTGAGTGAATATGAGGGAACAGGATGGCTGCATGGGGTTGGTAGAAGCCCCAGGTAAGTGACACTTTTTTTTGCCTGACAATTCCTTTAAGTGTGTACAAGTGTCACCCTCAGGTGTTTAGAACTACAAGTCGCAGCATGTCCTTCCCATTGTGCTTAGGCTACAGAAGTGCTGAAGGCCCAAATCTGACTACCACGGGGTTAATGGGCTAATCTTAGCCTGTAAGTAGGAGGTGCAGTCTGGCAGTGTGAGAATGTCTGAACCTTCACTGATCCTCAGATTAGTATTAAGATCCTAATAAGCTTCTTGTGGTGGATCACAAGCTTAAATCAGGAGAATGTAAAGGTGCCCAGAAACAATGGGAGACTTACATTGAGCAAAATTATAAAATGTTGCTCCCAAACACAAGGCAGCCAGCTCAGCTGCAATGAGTGGCAATATCCTGCCTTTTGTGTAGGACTGTGTGACTCATCGGAAGGATGAATCAGTGTCCTAAAAATGGCCAGTTCCTGCTACAAAATGACAGTGACACGAGAGTGTAAAGAAGAACTCCTGCTGCCTTCTACATGGGGAGAAGTAACTGTCAGTTACACTGGTCACTATTATTATTCAGTATTTATACGGCACATATATTACGCAGCGTTGTATACTGCCTTGTCACCTAAAGAGGAACTTTAACCCAGGACTGAACTTCAGTAGCAGATACTCCCTTTTGCATGAGAAATCTTTACTTTTTCTCGAATAGATCATGGGGGGTGGCTGATATTGTGGTGAAACCCCTCCCAGTGTAGTGTCATGACCATGGTCCTGACACTTAGTTGTCTGTGAACCTCTTTGCATTATGGGAAATAGCGGCTTTTTCCAACTGCCAAGCAAGCAATATCTCCCTCTGTGCATAGAATTCTCAGTAACGAACATTCTGCACAGATCACCTGACAGAACTAAAGATGTCGCCACCAGTGATAAATTTCACAATGTAAATTGGGGAGAGGAAAGATTTTACAATGGGCAAACACTGACTAAATAATCTATAAAATGAATATTGTAAACAATAAGCAATTTTATTAATTATTTTATTTTCACTACAGTTCCTCGGTCACTCAGAGGGGCTCACAATCTAATCCCTGCCATAGTCATATGTCTGTATCATGTAGTGTATGTAGTGTAGTCTAGGGCCAATTTTTGGGGGACCTATGTTAAGGGATGTAGCAGGAAATCAGTGTTCCTGGAGGAAACCCAGACAGACACAGGGAGAACAGATAGTGCCCTCGGCTGGGATTCAAACCCAGGGACCCAGCACTACAAGGCGAGAGTGCTAACCACTAGGCCACCGTGCTGCCTTTACAATTATGTATTTACCAGTAAAGTACTTTGTAAAAAAGTAAATACATGCTTTAGGGTCCCTCAGCTTCAGCATATTGGTTGAATACTTCAAGTCAAGCTGAAACAATTGCCTGCACTGGCTAGTTACATCAGACAGACAGACAGAGGGGAACAGATACGCATAAGGAAACAGTCTCACTTCACTTCATGCTTTGTTACTAATTCTGCAGGAGATCAGACACAGGTGAAGGAAGGGTTGCTCCTCCATGATAAACTAGGTACTATCCCACAATATTATGACTCAGAATAAGGAAGCTGCATCGCACAGGAAACAAATAGTTAGTCAAGGAGAAGAGCACCTCTACAGGCAAGCAGTGATTATTACAACTACACATTTGTTTCTTATACCTCAGTGTGAGTCCCGACAGGAGTCATGCATGAAAATTACAAGAACACAAAAGCTTGCTGTTGTTCTTGGAAAGCACCTAGTCACTTGGACAGTTTTCCACAATGCATATAACCTGCTTGCCAACTGACAAGAACTCCACACAACGTATTCCTCATGAAAACTGTACCAGCAACTTACTCCAGCACTAGAGATTAGACCTTGTCACATCCAGGATCTGTTCCAGAGCCCAAGGCACAAGGCTAACATCCTGGCCCCACAGTGCCAGACTAAACAGAATGCCTGCCACAGCAGGCTGGAGATTGCTATACGGTCGCTGCTCTGCCTGACTTCTACTGCCAGCTACATATGTTGTTGTATGGAAACTTTGCCACTAATGATCTGTGAATATTACTATTTAATATTTAGCACTGTACAGAGTCTATTGTCTTGTCACTAACTGTCCCTCAGAGGAGCTCACAATCTAATCCCTACCATAATCATATGTCTATGTATGCATCGTGTAGTGTGTGTATAGTAGTCTAGGGGCAAGTTAGAGGGGAGCCAATTAACTTGTCTGAGGTTTGTTTTTAATGATGTGGGAGGAAACCAGACTGTCCGGAGGAAAACTTTACTACATAGCCCGTTCTGAGAAATTAGCACATTACAATCATCGCTAGGACAGAAGGGGCACAAAGGGGGACAAGATGGAGGTACAATGGGGAAAGGAGGTGGTACAGAGGTGGCACAGGGGGGACGCTGAGAGAAAAGGAGGACAGAGGTGACACATTTGGGGTGGAGCAGGTGACACAGGGGGGACGCTGAGGGAACAGGGGGAAAGAGGTGACAGTGTGTGGGGGGGGGGGGGAGGAGGTGGCACAGAGAGGGAAACTGAGGGAACAGGGGGACAGAGGTGACAGTGAAAGGGGGGGGACAGAGGTGACACAGGGAGACACACTGAGTGAACAAGGGGACAGAGGTGACAGTGGGGGGAGCAGAGGTGGCACAAAGAGGGACACTGAGGGAGCAGGGGGACAGAGGTGACACAGGGAGACACACTGAGGGAACAGGAAGACAGAGGTAACACAGTGTGGGGGGGGGGAGGTGGCACAGAGAGGGACACTGAGGGAATAGGGGGACAGAGGTGACAGTGGGGGGGGGGGGCAGAGGTGTCACAGGGAGACACACTGAGGGACCAGGGGGACAGAGGTGACACAGTGGGGGACACTAAAGGCACAGGGAAACTGAGGTGACACAGGAGGCACAGGGAACAGAGTCAGCACAGTGTTCTGACATAAGAACGGATTCAGGTTAAAAACAAACCTACAGTCCCCATCGCGTTCATTAACCGGGGACAACCTATACATCTGTAATATAGAAAAATCTGTGCCTGTTCAATGGATAAATTAAGCAACTGAGACTGTGAGGGGAATTTAGAGATCAGGGACCTTCGGGTGCTCACACTGCTTTATTTTCCTTTCACAAAAGAAATAAAATCTACATTGATCTGAATACATAGTGCAGAAAATTCAAGTGTTTAATTTTCAGCCAATTCGATTTAATCCCTGAATTGGCTGGAACATCCTGTTTGCCATATCCATGGGTGCAGTTTCTGTTTGCCATATCCATGGGCGCAGTGCGAAACAGAAGTGAAGCCAAGGTACAGCGTACATGCCTCAACAGAGTGACATTTGAACAGTTAAAAAAAAACACAAAAATTACAAGATCTACACCTCTCTTTGGGCACACAGTAAAAAGATAAAGCCTAACAAAAGCAGTCACCAACACGTGACCATTTTGGGTGACAGTCATGTCCATAGAGACATCCCATGCCTACTGCAGCTACCTAGACTGGGTTTTTTCATCCGATTGCTGTTGTATTCCCTGCAGTGAAAGGCCTATTGGATTCTCCTCTCTTATTAAAGTGGGATAAAAGTCTGACATAACATTCAATGAAAATGTTTTCCTACTTATTACCCATACAGTTATTATATTTGCTTTTGTATACAAATAATATCATCTGTTTACAAAGTACAGTTTATCGTCTCTAAACGGTGCCATTGCTTTTTGTTGCATAGCTGCTATAATTATATATAGGACAAAATATCTAGTGATCATTTCTCACCTCTCTCTGCTTCTGTTATGCTTGCAGCTGAGTTTCAGCACAGTTAAAAAAAAACTATTTAAAAAAAAAAAAAAAACTATTGCATGCAGCCAACTTAAAGTTGGCTGCATGAAAGCCCACTAGAGGGCACTCCTAATGCGTAGTTCTGATCGCCTCCGGCGATCAGAACAAGAAGGGTCGCGATGAGCGGCCCTTCTTGTTTTGCTTTCCTCGTCGCCATGGCGACGAGCGGAGTGACGTCATGGACGTCAAGCCGCCTCCGATCCAGCCCGTAGCGCTGGCCGGAACTGTTTGGTCCGGCTGCGCTGGGCTCGGGCGGCTGGGGGGACCCTCTTTCGCGCTGCGGCGGCGATCAGGTAGCACACGCAGCTGGCAAAGTGCCGGCTGCGTGTGCTCCTTTTTATTTGATGAGAATCGGCCCAGCAGGGCCTGAGCAGCAGCCTCTGGCGGTAATGGACGAGCTCAGCTCGTCCATACCGCCCAGCAGGTTAAGTTCCCAGTATTACATCCCTAGGTCAGAGACATCGAGGGGACAGTTTACAAACTTTATATCCAGCGGATTCAGAAACATTTGTTTTCACTGAGGGAAATCTAAATAGTGTATGTTGCTTTAAAGAGACATTGAAGCGAAAAAAATAATAATTATGATATTAATTGGTTGTGCAGTACGGATAATTTCTAGAACATTAGTAGCAAAGAAAATATTCTCATACAGTGGCTTGCAAAAGTATTCGGCCCCCTTGAAGTTTTCCACATTTTGTCACATTACTGCCACAAACATGAATCAATTTTATTGGAATTCCACGTGAAAGACCAATACAAAGTGGTGTACACGTGAGAAGTAGAACGAAAATCATACATGATTCCAAACATTTTTTACAATTCAATAACTGCAAAGTGGGGTAGGTGTAATTATTCAGCCCCCTTTGGTCTGAGTGCAGTCAGTTGCCCATAGACATTGCCTGATGAGTGCTAATGACTAAATAGAGTGCACCTGTGTGTAATCTAATGTTAGTGCAAATACAGCTGCTCTTTGAAGGCCTCAGAGGTTGTCTAAGAGAATCTTGGGAGCAACAACACCATGAAGTCCAAAGAACACACCAGACAAGTCAGGGATAAAGTTATTGAAAATTTAAAGCAGGCTTATGCTACAAAAAGATTTCCAAAGCCTTGAACATCGCACGGAGTACTGTTCAAGCGATCATTCAGAAATGGAAGGAATATGGCACAACTGTAAGCCTACCAAGACAAGGCCATCCACCTAAACTCACAGGCCGAACAAGGAGAGCGCTAATCAGAAATGCAGTCAAGAGGCCCATGGTGACTCTGGACGAGCTGCAGAGATCTACGGTTCAGGTGGGGGAATCTGTCCATAGGACAACTATTAGTCGTGCACTGCACAAAGTTGGCTCTTATGGAAGAGTGACAAGAAGAAAGCCATTGTTAACAGAAAGCATAAGAAGTCCCATTTGCAGTTTGCCACAAGCCATGTGGGGGAAACAAACAACATGTGGAAGAAGGTGCTCTGGTCGGATGAGACCAAAATGGAACTTTTTGTCCAAAATGCAAAACCCTATGTATGGCAGAAAACTAACACTACACATCACTCAGAACACACTATCCCGACTGTCAAATATGGTGGTGGCAGCATCATGCTCTGGGGTTGCTTCTCTTCAGCAGGGACAGGGAAGCTGGTCAGAGTTGATAGGAAGATAGGTGGAGCCAAATACAGGGCAATCTTGGAAGAAAACCTTTTGGAGTCTGCAAAAGACTTGAGACTAGGGCGGAGGTTCACCTTCCAGCAGGACAACGACCCTATACATAAAGCCAGGGCAACAATGGAATGGTTTAAAACAAAACATATCCATGTGTTACAATGGCCCAGTCAAAGTCCAGATCTAAATCCAATCGAGAATCTGTGGCAAGATCTGAAAACTGCTGTTCACAAACGCTGTCCATCTAATCTGACTGAGCTGGAGCTGTTTTGCAAAGAAAAATGGGCAAGGATTTCAGTCTCTAGATGTGCAAAGCTGGTAGAGACATACCCTAAAAGACTGGCAGCTGTAATTGCAGCAAAAGGTGGTTCTACAAAGTATTTACTCAGGGGGCTGAATAATTACGCACACCCCACTTTGCAGTTATTGATTTGTAAAAAATGTTTGGAATAATGTATGATTTTTGTTCCACTTCTCACGTGTACACCACTTTGTATTGGTCCTTCACGTGGAATTCCAATAAAATGGATTCAAGTTTGTGGCAGTAATGTGACAAAATGTGGAAAAAACCTCAAGGGGGCTGAATACTTTTGCAAGCCACTGTATGTTTATTTTCAGTTTAGTTTTTATTTATTTTTATTTTTTTTTAATAACATTGCATCATTCTCTTATATTTGCAGTTTACACACTACTCAGAATTCTAAATGATTTTACAGAGCAGGGTAATGAACTTTTGAACTGTTCTCTGCAGAAAAAAAAAACAATACAGTGCCAGACACCTGAGATAATAAGCGTCAGAAGACAGAGCTCTCTGCGACTTTGAAAGTGGTGGAGCTCAATGGCTCTTTTGCATAGATAGGCTGGAGATTCTTAACTCTTCCTGTACTGGAAACAATATTAGACTTAAGCCTAATCTACACGATACGATTCTTTGTGTGATTCAATTACGATTCTATTTATGATCCGATTAAATCCGACATGTCCGATCAAGATTGGATTCGATTCAATTCGATTTGCCATTAAAAAACAATGGCAAATCGAATTGAATCCCAATCGGACAAGTCGGATTTAAACGGATCGTGAATTGAACCGTAAGCGAACTCCTAATGGTTTATTTCTTAGCTGTACTACACATATAAATCATCATAATTTTTTTTTTTTTATCGCTTCGGTGTCATTGCTTATTCAGCAAGTAGTAGACTGCATGTGCCTTCTTCACAAAGTTAAAAAAAAACTCACTGCAAATAATTTTCTATCTACTAGCAAATTTCCACTGAAATGGCACCACGAATCAATGTGGCCACCAATAAATGACTGCTTGAGCATATGCATTTGATTTCATAACTTGCAAGTATACCGGCATTTATGAGTCTGGAATACAGGGACAGTGTCAACACACAGCCAAATAGGGGTCCTTTTCCACTAGAAGCAATACCATCAGAATCACAAAATGCATGTGTCAAAAGTATGCATTATGAAAAGAAATCGCAAATGAAATTTTCCATTACTTGATTCAAATTTTTGTAGAAACGCAAAATGCGTCTTTTACACAAATCTGATCACGATAGTGCTAGCCCTTCTGATTCCTAAATTGCAAGGGAAAATTATTTCAAAAAACGCAAATTGCATACTTTTTGCAATTTACAATGGAAACGTTTCCTAATGCCGTGTTCCCACTAATACTGTGCTCATTTCAGTAAAATGCATAACGTGCGACACACAAGAACACAACAGAGTGCATAAACTGCACTGTCTGATGCTCTCCTGAGTTGTGCAGCAGTGCGTTCTTAGAATAGAATTCACACCTGCAAGCATTCTTGTTCACAGTACAGAGCTGTCCCAGTGTCACTGATTGGGTTCAGGGAGATAAATGTAGGTGCCATGTGCTGTTGTGTAACGGAAGGCCGCCTACGTTTGTTGCTTATTTACACTATTAGTTGCAGGAAGCCATGCCTTAGTAGTGCAATACATGGTCACTGTATTTCTGTACATTAGTGCTGGCTCTGCTCAATTACACTAAATGGGGCATGGTACTTTTTGTTGTCCTAACAGAATCAAAGGCAAGCCATGCAAAATCTGCACTGCAACGCATTTAGAGTGAGCGAGCCCTTGATGCATGACTGATAGAATTTCTGCACTTCTAAGTGTTTCAGAACCACAAGTTAGAAGCAGAAACACAGAGCAGCCATAGAATTCTTAATGAAAATTAATGTTGACATCTACAGAAGTTTAGCAAAGTGTATGATCAGGCTACAATTGATGAGGCTAATGTACAAAGATAGATGAAATGGTTTATGAGGAAAGCAGTGCTGAAGTCACATAGAGGAAGGACACTGGGTGTCATGGTGTCAGCAACAGTACATCTTTCTTTGGTCAAAAGCTTAACGTTTGCTTTGTTTCAGATGACCTGCCAGTCCCAATCGCCATTGCAGTGCAATTTAAAGTGACACTGAAGCAAAAGAACGTATGATATGACGAATTGCATGTGTAGTACAGATGATTAACAGAACATTAGCAGCAAAAAAAAAAAGTCATTTTTATTTTCAGAGATATATATATATTTTTTTTATAACATTGCATAATTCTCTAATGTTCTCAGTTTACATACTACACTCTGCATTTTACACTATGAAACAGAGCAGAGCTAATGACCCTGAACTTCTCTGCAGTAAAATCTTATCTGAAGCTGTCTTTCACAGTTTTTTTGATGTATATGTGCTTTAAAATAGCACTGTAGCCAACTACATTAGTTGGAGAGCTCAGAGAAGCTCTTTTGCATAGATAAGTGAAATTAGTTAACTCTTGTTGTACTGGAAACAATAGGAGACCCGTGTATCTGTGCTACTAATGTTCTATTTCCTAGCTGTACTAGTTTATTTTCCCCTCAGATTCCCTTTAAATGCAACCAAATGACAGTATTTCTAACACTACTCGTTTCAGTGGGCCATAATCAAATGTGACTCCATGGGGGGCGCCTGTCCACCACAGATACTGAGCGCCAACAAGCACATTGCCAGTGCCCGAGAGCAGCCGACAGCCACCTTCAGTTGCAAGTCTGAAAGAGGCCTAAGGGCTCGTTTCCACTATACCGAATCCACATGCAGGCACTGCATGCGGATTCGCATAGGCAATACAAGTGGATGGGATTGTTTCCACTTGTGCGTCATGCGGGTGCGTTTTGGTGTGCGGGGAAAATCTGCACGGCAGAGCGGTCAGATTTCGCGTGCGGCAATAATGCGGGCGAATTGCCTGCAATGCTTTTAATAGGGAAATCGCATGCGGCTTTGTCATGCGGTTTTCGACGCGAATTCGCGTACGATTTCGCATGTAAGGCTATGGAACTTTACACAGGCAGTGACATGGTTAATATCGCCTGCTTCCTAGCCATGCGAAATCGCATGCGAAATTGCGGGGAAAACAGTATGCCGAAACGCATCCGCATGCGATTTCGTCCGCGGTGGAATGCAGGCGATTCCACAACGCAACAGTGGAAACGAGCCCTTAGAAATACAGAGATCGTGTCAGTTATGCAGTAAGAGTTAAGGTACATACACAAAAATTGGTCTAAATGAATGTTGACCAATGAAAGCTTGGCGGAGGTTAATGATTTTAAACGACCAACCTGCATAAAAACATGAAAGATCTAAGAAATAAGGAATTGACAGATAATGCGGAAGTGACATCTGAGGTGCAATTAACTGAAATGATCGATATCTGTACAAACATGAATGATCCACTGTGGCATATACGCTGTACAAAATCGTTATACATCATTTAACTGTACACACTCCCTTTGATAAACCGTTAGTCAAAAATATCCAACAGGATGGATAACGACTGAATCTCGACTGTATCTGTTGTTGCCATCTGTGATGCAGTGTCTTACCGAAAATTGGTGAAAGCTCATTAATCGGTGGTTTTAGAGTTCAGAACAATATTTATCTGATGAGTATACATTGCTTTACTCTCTTTGGTGGTGTAAAACCATCATAGAACATGGAAATGGTAAAATTGGCCAATCATAATTGGATGTGTGTACCAAGCTTTGGTCTGTATAAAACAAGTGAGAGCCCATACCGCATGACATGAATCATATATACTGATACCTGCAGACAATCAGAGGAAACAGGAAATGGCACTGTAGTAGCTTTTGTACTTAAAATTCTATAGTTGTAAATAGCATTCATAGCCTTTTTACCATATCCCAAAGCCTTTTTACCATTAGAACCCGCAGTGTATATAAAGTACTTTGTACATCTCGCACATTTAGTGTAGCATCATGGGGCTTATTTTTACAACGCTCTTCCAATAGGTACAGAGAAAGTTTTATATGGTAACACCATTAAAACTGCACGTCTAGTGCTAGGTATACACATTGGCCTCTATTCACTAAGCAGTTTAGACTGCTCTACAGATGGTTTTTAGTCTACTGATGGTTTGGTGTAATGTTTAAGACCTGTTTTTAGACCTGGTCTAAAGGGGCCCATACACCTAACGATTTTCCCGCCGATATACAGCAGATTTGATCACTGTGATCGAATCTGCTGTGAAATCGTTGTGCAAACGCAAACTATTGATTTCCGTCCGAAATCAATGAGCGCGAAAATGGAGCAGTGTATTCCCAGCACAACCCACCCAATTACCAAATGGTTTACACCAGGTCTGTACCATTTGGTAATAGTGAATTCCCCTTTGATGCAGCTGACCAAACGATCAGTAGACTAAAAACCATCAGTAGACTAGTCTAAACTGCTTAGTGAATTGAGGCCAATGCCATTTTCTGACAGATTTGCCCAAGATCAGATGCTTCAAGGCACAGTGGAGGTGACGGGGAGTCATATTTTACTAAACACAGCGATTAATTTTGCAACATATCCTAGAATATGCTGCTGTGAACTGTGTGTACTGCACTTGGGTTCTATTTAACGTCAATAAAATATTGCTGTGAAAAACAATAACAGGACCTGTGAGCTCCAGCAGGTACCTAAACTGCAATTATTAAATCAGACTGCTGGCACTTCTGTTTTCACCCCGCCCGATGCACGATTGTGTCACTAGGATCTGCCAGGGGCAAAAAAGCTGGAGTATGACAAGGGAAAACCATCTGGCTTTACCCCCAGAAACCAAAAGCATCCCAGAAATAAGGGTCTGCTGGGGAAAGCGTGGTGCAAACGAGTGTGAGAGGCAGAAGATGATGCAGTCATGCATATTACTGCTGTCTAAACCTGCCAGCAGAACTACCTGACAGCAAATCTGTGACATATTTTCACAAGTTATCAGTTATGTACACGTCAGGTTTCTCTTCCTGAAACAATCTTTCAAGATCACTTCAGGACACACAGTGCGCCAGCAGTCTATGTACAGATGTTTTTCCTTTGCTCTGTGGAAAATACATCATCTCCCATGAAGTGAGGAGGTGGAGAACGAGTAGGAGGCGACTAACTAATTGTCGCCATCAGGAACTTGCTACAGCAACGGGTTGAACAAGAATCAACTTAACACTTGCTAAATGACAGACATGGAGAAATGCCTCTACACTTCATGAATGCTCACCTGAAACCATCACGATTATATCTAGTGACAAAAATCTACTGTGTGTATGTAACTTTAAGGTAGCGCAAGATGTAGCTTTCCCTTGGCAAACATCTAAAAATACATGACAAGTTCACTTTAATACTGACATTTCATTAACATGCAGAAACAATGGAAAAAAATAAATGTAAATAACCTTTTTCCAAGCAACATTAGTGGTCATGTGACTGCTGGTTACAACTTCCTGCACTCCAGTTTTCAGTGTCAGGAGGGAAACACTAACTGCATTCCAGATTAACAAGTCAGCACACAATGGGCCAGATTCATGCACAAGTATTGTGTGCGGAAATAAGTAGGGCTGTGGAGTCAGAGATTTCATAACCTGAGGAGTGGGATGATTTTTGTATCAACTCCACAGCCCTGGTAAGTATTAGACAAGGTGTCGGAGTCGAGTCGGAGCAGTTTTGGGTAGCTGGAGTCGGAGGCTTCATAAACTGAGGAGTTGGAGTCGGATGATTTTTGTTCCCACTCCACAGCTCTGCACATAAGGGCAGTTTTCCACTAAGAAATGCAATCGCACTTCAGTTCCATCTTGTCTCTCTCGTTTTCCACTGCAGCGATTGTGCCGCAATCCGACAGGTGCAACATGAAAAACGGGGGGTGAACATTTTGAATTGAGGAAAAGTCACATAGCAGCATGATTACTAAGCGATTTTCCTGCGCTCCAATACTTAGTATAGAAGGCCATCTGCACAAAACTTACAGCAGGTGAGCCTATAGCAAACTGGGAAATATTACATCGTAAGCTCAGGGCACTAATGAAAACATCTCTGCGCTGTTTCCAGTAGTTCAATGTGTACCTAGCGTTTTGCGATCCAATCACAATTGGAACACAATCAGTGGAAAATAGCCCGGCTATCACACGTTAGGCAAATTGTGTAACGTGTTATTGGATAACCAGCGGGTTATCTAATAACACACATAATACAGGCAGCGTATGGGCAGTCAGGGGCGTAACCACAGGGAGAAGCCCCTGTGACTGAAGGGGGGGGGGGGCAGAGCTGTAACCACTACTTCACTCCCTCAGAACAGGCATTTATGGCTACACTTGTTATGGGTGTGAAGTTTACGATGTCAACTTGTTTTATAACCCTTACAGGATGGGGCCCCGGGCTGTGTGGGTCACCAGAGGTTGGCAAGGGAAGGGTGTGAACACTGGTGGGCCTTGTGATTTATATAGTTGTAAGTATTATAAGGTCACTATGAGTGCACACTACATGTTAGTGAACACACCTTAATGAGAGGTTACAAGACAGATTCATGAGACCTGTCCAAGACAGACCAGAAAGAGTAACTACCGTGTTTCCCCGAAAATAAGCCCGTATCTTATATTAATTTTTGCTCCAAAAGATGTGCTGGGACTTATTTTCAGGGGATGTCCTATGTTTCAATCAGGAAATGTCTCTCAGCAGAACATTATCTGTTCCTTTGTACTGTGCTGTTCCTGGATTTGAAGGCATGCTACTGTAGTGATCAGGCACCTGCCCTGTCATCCCTGCACATAGCTGATTTTTCTGTGTGCTGGGATGAAAGGACCGATGTCTGATCAGCATTGCACTGCTGTGTCCCCGCTGGCCACCTCTTCATCCTCTAACTTCTGCTAGAGCTTATTTTTGGGGTAGGGCTTTTATTTCAAGCAAGCTCAAATTTCTAGCTAGGGCTTATTTTCAGGGTAGGTCTTATTTTCAAGGAAAGAGGGTAGTTACTAACTTTAATTTGCTTTATTTAATTTTTATTTTTTTCTTTATTTTTTAGATTGCAGCCACTTTAAGTGGTTGTAACAGTAATTTTATTCTGCAGTTCATAACCAAATGCTAGTTACACACGATGACATTTTCTGGCAGATTTACTGTCAGATTGATTAATTCCAACATATCCGATCTGATTTTCCATAGAAGTGATCGGAAATCAGATCGGACATGTTGGAAATAAATCGATCTGGCAGTAAATCTGCCAGAAAATCTCATTGTGTGTATTAGGCATAAGCTCCAATGCCTTGACACCTCCCCCATCCAGCATCCAGTGCCTGTAACATGTCAGTATAGGTGCAGTCTAACATGGCCTTACTGATCCCCAGGTGGCCATGAATCTGTGATAAATGTAAAAAGTATCTTTAATATTTCAATTAATCATACTAACAGCATTAAAATATGCACTTCATTATTCTAAATGTTCCATAGGCTGCGTCTTTAAAATACAGTATATTTCCAAATGTGACGGTGTATGTCAGAGCAACACACAAATCTTGTGAACAGTATTTATCATCATTCATTCCAAGGTACCTAAAGATTTCCTCAAGGCTAACCAGTAATTCATGTTTTGTGAGTCGCCAAACCCCACAGCTGTGCACACGGATTACCTGCAGATCAACCGCTGCTGTGGGGGGGGACATAGGAGGACAGGTTTGGGGAGAAACAGACCTACCATGTTCCATCACCATGCCCCATGTCCAATGGGTTTAAACCATCCACGTTTTACCTGAAATATGCTTCATTACCACCACCACCCTTCTCCTGTATGTATCTGTTGTGCCAAAACCAATTCCAGGTACAACTCTCATCGTACTTTGCAAAGTCAAATTTGATTCGGATTATCTGTAGACAAAAGTGGCTCATACTCCTTTATAATAAGCAAATTTTCACCATTTGGTAATGAGTTCAAAAATATTAAAAGACAGAGGTGTGCGATTTCATTTAGTTTCCCGAATGACTGTGTGTATTGTAATTTTACAGTCATTGGCAAAAATGATCGGACAAGATGCATCTACCATCAACATCCAATTTTTACTGCAGGGGTGTATGAGGCTTTAGACAGTAAGAAAATCATTAGATTGTAAACTCGAATGAGAAAAAGAAGGGCAGGTCTGTCGAAACAGATGCAAGTAAGGGCTCGTTTCCACTATCGCGAATCCGCATGCGTCCAATGCATGCGGATTCGCACATGTAACGCAAGTGCATGGGCCTGTTCCCACTGTAGCGTTGTTGAGGTGCGTTTTTTCAGCGGTGAAAAAACGCACAAAAGAGCGCAGAATTCGCCTGCGAGTGGAATGCATGCGAATCGCATGCAATGTATTTAATAGGGAAATCGCATGCGGTTTCCCCATGCGTTTTTTGCCGCGAATTCGCATAGGTACGAATGTAAATTCACACAGGCAGTGACATAGTTAAAATCACATATACCCTCACCTATGCGAATTCGCGGGAAAAAACGCATGGGGAATCGCATCCGCATGCGATTTCATCAGCGGTGGAATCCAGGCGATTCTGCACCGCAATAGTGGAAACGAGCCCTAAAACAAGCAAAAAAGAGCAGTTATTCATAGTATCCAATAAGAATCCTAGTTTCCTTACACAACAGAAAACAGACTGGTTGTGCTATGGGCAGCCACTCAACTTCTACTTTAGTTTTCTTTGCTCATGTCAAGATAAACCTGCTCCAGTGACTGATGTAAATAGTTTAACCGTCACTGTATTGTGAATAAGGTATCAGATGAACAAATGTGTACAAAAAGGAAGGAGGAAATTACCACGTTGGGCATACGCTATTGAAACATAACTATTCAATACGTTTCCTTCGCTTTTTTAGATCCTCCTGCATACTAGGCATAAAAAGATGATATCATTAATGGACATAGACACATGTATGTACATATGGACTTATGTAGGTTTGCCATATGGATTATGTTGTAGTTCATTGTTAAAGTGGATCCGAGATGAAAAACTAACTATGACAAGTAACTTGTCTATATATCTTATCTAAAGTTTACATAGCAAATCTAGCTGCAAACAGCTTTAACAGTTTCATGTTTATTTATTCCTGTGATACGAGAGCGGCCATGTTTTGTTTGTCACATTACACACAGGCAAGCTGCAACTGCATCTCCAGCCCTTAGCTCACTCCCCTCTGCCTCTGAAATCTCTGGCTAGTAACCTCCTCCTCCTCCTGCCCAGACTGAGCTCCCATAAGCCCTTGCTACATGGAGTGCCAAGGCACTTTGAGCTGTGGAGCGAGGCTTGTTTAGGTTTATGGGGAATTAAAGTATTAAAACAAAAAAAGTATTTGGCTTGAGAAATGCCCTATAAACTATATGTAAGGAACACAATTATGCAAGGAGTAAAAATGTATCTCGGGTCCACTTTAAAGTGAACCCGAGGTGAGAGGGATATGGAGGCTGACCTGCTAAATTCCTTTTAAATAATGCACACTGCCTGGCTGTCCTGCTGATCCTCTGCCTCTAATATTTTAAGCCATAGACCCTGAACAAGTATGCAGATCAGATCTCTATGACAAATCTGTCAAGATTAACTGCATGCCTCTTTCAGATGTGTGATTCAGACCCTAAAGCAGGCCATACACTGGCTCGATTCACGGCCGTTTCGACAGCAGATCCGATCCTGGGATCGGATCTGCTGCCAATCGCTTGCGCTAAACGCACCCGCCGATCCGATTCCCTCCCGAAATCGGATCGGTCCGTCGATCGCGCCGTGCGGGAAATTACCCTCGATCGCCCGCCGGTAGGAGCGCGTCGCTTGCGGCGTACGATTCGGGCCCGATCCGAGCATGTATACATTACCTGAAGCTGGCTCCGGGGTCCTCTTCTCCTCGCTGCACCGCATTTCCGCATGTCCCAGTGTACGCTTATACTTCCTGTGTCACTCCGGTGACCAGGAAGTTGAAATAGAGGGCGCTCTATTTGAACTTCCTGGTCACGGAGTAACACAGGAAGCGCCGGGATGGAGCAAGAACAGCGGTGCGGTGCAGTGCAGAGAAGACGCCCGGGAGCCAGCCTCAGGTAATGTATACGGGGGGGGGGGGGGGGGACAGGCGGCAGGAGCAGCTGAACAGATTGTGATCGGTTTCAGGCTGAAATCGATTCACAATCTGTTTGCAGTAAAGGCAGCCATACGATCCCTATCTGATCAGATTCGATCAGATAGGGATCGGTCAGCTGGTCGATCTAATGGCACATCGACCAGTGTATGGCCACCTAGGACCAAAATGATCCAACAGGACTGCCAGGTAACTTGTATTATTTAAAAGGTAATAAATATTGCGACTCCATAGGCATAGGTCACACACCTTCAGTTCCTTTTAAGAGTGTTTAGTATAGTCCAAACTCAAAAAACAAAAGTACTTTTTAAAATGTCTAACCAAAAATAAATATCCTCTGCGATTTGCAATTCATTTTGTCTGGAAGCCAATTTGTTGCTCTGATAATGTATCTTGTTCAATCTACACAAGCTGTAGAATGTTGATCTTCCACAACACGCTTATCAACAATTCGTTAACATAAATAAATATTTAAACAAAAAGCAGCAGCATAAAAGGATGCTACAACTACACTCTGAGCTGCTGGATTGTCATTCTGTATCACAGGATGACTAGGGATTTTTTTCCCCCTAATTCATGCAGAACTGAAAATGTGTTAAAAAAAAAAAAAAAGCACATACAAAAAAAGCCATATGCAAGTGAAAGCAACAGAGGAACAGTGTGTATATAGGTTAAGGATATCTGTCACATCATGGGCTCCTAAAAACAGCATGTTCACAGATAAGCAGCCAGAAATATGGAGGGCATAATTACCCAGCACAAAGTGCCCTCATTCTTCAGCTCTTCCTATGAAAAGCCTCCAGACAGCAACTCCTGTACACGCAGAACTCAGAACAAAGACAGTGTACAGAAATAGAGCACCCCACAGCCGAGGCTGGCTGCCCACCACACAGGAAATGTCACTGTCAGCAGCAAATAACTAAAATAACACTAAAATCCCTGGTCCAGCCTGTAATTCAGTGATAACCTGTACAGTAACACAGCATGGAGGAGACAGAGCCCGCAGCCAATGAGCTGTATGTGGGGGACACATGGCCTCTTACCTTGACGAGAGTTTGCAGTTCAGTAGCAGCACATGTGACTCCTGTGAGGAGCGATCCCAGTCTGCGATCCTTTCCAGCATGTCTGTGTCATTATACATAAAGCCCAGCACATGCCGGAAGACTGCTGCATTGCATAAGAACAGCTCTGGCAGGGTAACGTCACTGACGTCTACCAAGAAGAGTGCCATCTAGTGACCAAATAAAATTACTGCAAGATCGATGGGAAAAAAAAACTATCCAAAAACAGACCTTATGTAATAAAGTCTGTTGATATGAGAAACCACACAAGAGAACATGTATAAAACTGTTGTATCCTTCCAAAACTCTAATCTATGCAGCATTTTCAATTTACCTTGACACAGATGGTTCATCTACCTGAACCTTCCCTCTAGGCAGCCATACACCCAGCGATTTGGAAGGCCGGTCCACCAACCAATTTGATAATTTTATGAATTGAGAGAAAATCCAGTGTTTTCCAGTATGTGTGATCGTCAATAATTGACCGATAAGGTAAAGGAATCCACTACTGTTCACATGATTTCGATTGATACAGAATCGATTTTTGGATTCAGAGCATGGAGGCACAACATCGTTCAGATCTATTAGTAAAGGTGAACGGAATAGGATCTTGCTTGTAGTGTGGGCCACTAGTCAATCAACCACACAGTTGTTGATCTGGCTGGGTAAGCAGCTTCTATGGATGGGACCCCAGCAGACTGGCTTGGAGCAGAGCTGCGGCAAGGGACACACCAGAGGCTGGAGGAAGCCCCGGGTAAGTAGATCTGATTTTTTTTTAAGTTTCCCAAATGTTTCTTTTAAAGCAGTAGGATCAGCCATACTATGCCAGGGGAAAAAACACATATATAAGTAGATAAATACTTGATCTACTTACATAACATGTATTGTACTGTCCACGTTTTGATTTCAGTGAATGTTATATAGTAAATGACGAGAATTCTGTTATTGGTGGGGGCCATGTCCTTTGCCCACAGTTTAGGCTAAATCCTGAGGTCATTTCTGCTCTTTACTTTTTTCTTTTCTCCTTCAATTGCTGAGTCACCTCAGCCTTGCTTGTAACACAAGTGAGCAGGGGATCGTGTTTCAGATAAGAAGCTAAGCAGGGAAATAAAGGGAAGAGGAGGAATATATTATAGATAAAAAGAACCCCCGGCATGCAACTGTTTGGCACTGACTACTAAAGGGCCAGTGCTACTTAAATATGTGGCAGCTCCAAATCATAACAGCAGAAAAAGTTTTCACTGCAGGATTAGCATCTTTATCACTTAATACGCTCAGACCAGTTGCTGTTGAAATTTGATTTTTATGGAGATCATTCTGCTTTAAGCATGTTCAGTTCTGTGACCAAAAACATACTTTGTGTCCATAGTAAATAACTAAAAAAAAGGCTATACTCTTGGATAATGTAAAACCTTGGACAATTCTTAATGAAATAAATAGTCCTTGTTCTCAAAAAACTGGCTAGTAGCGGATAAGGTTACCTTAGAGAAACCAAGTTAGCACAAAAATCTAATTCATATGAAAATCTCTGCATGGAAAAATGTGGCCACACTGGAAAAACTGGACTAGTCCAAAAGGTATGTAGTTAGTCTACAGAAAACACTAGAGTGTAATTCCAAATATAGAGAAGTTATGCACCATAGTGCCAGGGGAGAACATGGAAGCTTGCTCATGAAGCTTTATTGCTGCCATTTTGATCACCTCTACATGTGCTTTGATTTGTTGTAACCATTAATAGACTCTTCTGCTCCCCAGCTAACAACTCTGACACTGTGGCTGTCCTTGGCAGGTTTTGGTGCTCCATATCAATTGTTAAGTACAGAATGCTTGAAGGGGCGAGCTCCCAAGCTAGGCCACTGCCAGGACACTTGCGTCGCATCATGACAGGTGTTGGCAGCGCCACAAAACAGTAGCCCTTCTACATCCACCACCACAATCGCATGTCTTGTGGCCACGCACACCAAACGGTGGCAGGTGAGCCCATAAGGTGGTGGGAAGCCCTCCCAGAACAGAGTCTACAGAGTCAGAAGAAGCACATGTAACTCCTGTGAGGAACGTTCACTGTCTGCAATCCTCTCCAGCATGTCTGTGTCATCATTATACAAACGCCCAGCATGCTTATTTAACATAGTGGAGGACTGTAATGCATTGCATAACTGAAGAGTCCTGGCTGAGAAAGGTCACTGAAATCTATCAGCCTCAGAAGCATGCCATCTAGTGACAACATTGCTCACTGCAAGATCAGTGGAAAAAAACAAAAACTAACCAGCAATCAGAGTACATTTGAAATCGGTGCCGGTAGACTTAGGCGCAGGATACAGCTGTTATACGGCTGATCCTGCTGCTGCACAAGTCCGGGCTGTTTTAATTACTATTCCCCCTCCAGGCCGCCATGGATAGTGGGGGAATGAAATAATTCAGCTTCCAGCGATTGCTGGAGGCCGAATTATAGTGTTTTTTAAGCAACCTCGGTTCCGTCTTCTGACGGAGCCGACGTTAATCACTGAGCGCTGCAATAGGAGTGATTCCTATTGTAGTCTATGGAGGCGCCGGCTGCGCCCAAATCTAGCAGCGCTGAAAAGCACTGCTCCGAGCAATCCCCCTGATGCAACAATGAGGTGTATTGACTAAACTGCGATAAGTATAACAAACATGCATAAAGTCCTACAGCACAATGAGTAGAGCATAATACAAATATATTATTTGCAATGCATTACACTCTACTCATCACGAGAAACTTTACACACGTTACGTTGCAGAGTTCTTTGATCTCGACTTGTGTTAAAAAAAAAAATTCCAATGACTCGCATGAAAATCGTGATAAAATCACGGCAAAATCGGTGAGATCGTGATTTTAGTGTGCCTCCATTCAACTTCTGAAAAATACGTGTCATAAGACAGCATCACGCTTGAAATGTTTGCTTCTTTCGAAGTCACCAAAAGAAGACCAAATGCATTGTAAGAGTAACTGAAAATTCCTCCCTTTTGGCAGCCTTCAGAAGTACACGCACCCCCGAGCGCTTCCAAAGTACTTTAAGGCCCCATTCACACTTGCAATCACAAAACGCTAGCAATTAGCGCTAGAGTTTTGCAGTGGCCATTTTTACATGATAAAAGTGTATTTTTCACTGGATATTTTTGCATTTTTTGAGCGATTGCTATTGTAATACACTGCAATTGCTCAAAAATGCTGCATACAGTGCGTTTGCGTTTCGCGCTAGTTGAGAATCGCTGGCAATTGTGGCAGTGACATCACTGCAATATAGATTACAATGCACTATCGCTTTAAAAAACCACTAGTAAACGATGGCAATTCTGCGACTAGCGGTAAACCCCTGCGCCAAGTGTGAATGGGCCCTAAAACCATTTAATATGCCAGACTTCTCAACAGTTCAAAAGACTTTCACAGTGGCTAAACAAAAGGTGCATCATACTGAAAATAATCAACAGTTTGCTAGTGTAAATAGTATTCATCCCCTCGATACTGTTAGGACTAGTCTCTTTGTAATTGTTTATATTCACATCTTTTAAATATTTGCTGACTTTGGAAACATCTACAATGAGAGACTTATTATTTACATCAACCCATTGTCTCCTAGATTTAGCTGTTTGTACTGTCCTCAGTGATAACACCCAGACAGATTATCCTTTTGTAGCTACGTACACACGCATGATTAAAGTCGGCTAAGCGGCCGATAAGGACGTCAGACGATAAGCAGGCTTGTGTAGAGTATCCCGGCCGCAATTCTGTATTTTGTATGTTGGTGTATACCACAGAATATGTTGGTGCTTTATAATCAACAACAACTTGGCCGATTCTATTGTTCACGCAGTTCCCCCTCAACGCTCTGTCACCTCTTCGCCTAACCTCTGCATAGCATTACATCTGATTTCGCGCCTGAACAGCCTCAACTCAGCAATGTCACCCAATCGGATGAGATCCTGCTCTCGGATGGGCGACAGTCATAGGTGTGTATGCAACTTTAAGGCCCTATATCTATACACAATAGAGGCATGTTGTCCAGCGGGGATTAGACTCAGACGTTTTATGTTGCTATGCAGGGGGTGGAGGGCTGAGGGAGCAGCAAAGGCGTGACATCATGCCGGAAGCCAGGTAAGTGAGGAGAACAATGGACTCTGCTGTAGCTTGACGAAGCTATCCGCCAAACGGATATCCATGGCAGTAGTTATCAGCTGCTTTGGTCGACTTTCATCTAGTGTGTGTACGAGGCTCAAGTCTGAAGACAAACGCATAAAAGAAAATCGAGGACGACTGCTTTTTATGCCAGATTACCCAATTTTGCTCGTCAACATACAGCTTGTGATTGGACTTCAGTGGCATATTTTGTCTAATGTCATAACGACCACTTCTTGATTTGGATAAATCAACATCACAATTCTTTTTTTTGTATATTGGTGTATACCATTTCCTGTATTACTATGTCCCCATAATTCCTGCAAAGGACCAGCACCACACGAAGTATATTTATAGCTCTCTTAGTGCTTTTAGTGCAGGCATGACAGCAACAACAGACGCTGTTTCGGCCTATCCGGGCCTTTCTCAAGTTGCTCTATAGTCATCATTGATGACTATATGACTATAGAGCAACTTGAGAAAGGCCCGAATAGGCCGAAACAGCGTCTGTTGTTGCTGTCATGCCTGCACTAATAAAGCACTAAGAGAGCTATAAATATACTTCGTGTGGTGCTGGTCCTTTGCTGGAATTATTGTTGTGACCCCCTTGGTACCGAGGTGAGGACAGAGCACACCATATCTTTTGAGCCTGCATTGTCGCTCCTGGGCGCTTGAAGGATTACTATGTCCCCATGTTTACTTCTTACCTTGTACAGCGCCACAGCATATGTTGGAGCTTTAACAATCATCTACAACAACAACTTGGCCGATTCTATGGTCCACGCAGCTCCCTGCTCATATGTTCATATTTGTAAACAGAAAAAAATAAAACTATATATATATATATATATATATATATATATATATATATATATATATATATATATATATATATATAGATAGAGAGATATAGAGATATATATATATATATATATAGATAGATAGATAGATAGATAGATAGATAGATAGATAGAGAGATAGAGAGATAGAGAGATAGAGAGATAGAGAGATAGAGAGATAGAGAGATAGAGATATATATATATATATATATATATATATATATATATATATATATATATATATATATATATATAGATATATATAGATAGATAGATAGATAGAAAGATAGATAGAGATATATATATGTGTGTGTGCTGCGTGTGTGCTGCGTGTGTGCTGCGTGTGTTTGCTGCGTGTGTTTGCTGCGTGTGTGTGTGTGGTGTGTGTGTGCTGCGTGTGTGTGTGTGTGTGTGTGTGTGTGTGTGTGTATTCTGAGAAAACAACAGAATAGTTTATACTTCTTTGTTTGTATGCTACACAAAGGCTACTCCGCTTCAATAATCAATTTTAAGGCAAAGCAAGAGAAAAGGTGCGCATGCAAATATGTTCTGCTATTCAGTACATAAAACTAAAAAAAATATTTGCACTGGGAATTGGGTTATAAGTCCCCCTTGAAACTCTAAAATACAGTATACATTTTTGTGCATGACAGCATACTGTAGTGCTTTTGGAACAGAAGTTCCCTTTCAGAAGTTGCCGTGATGTGCAAAGTCCTGTGATCGCTGAGGTTTGTTTCCATGACACAATAGAGATGGACAAATGAGGATGAGAACCCTCTGCTCTGGCTTTTTTCATAGGTAGATTTCCAAAAAATGGGAGGAACCAGTAATCAAATTCAAAGCGATCCTTTAGTGAGTATATGGGTGCTGCTATAATGTTCTTTTATTTTTTCTTTCCTGCTGACTTTTTTGGCTTCAGCAATGTCTGCAGCACCTCTGAAGCAAGTATGCAGTTAGCGTGGTCAAAATTTAGTCAGAGCACATGGTCTGCAGACTTGTTCTGGGTCTGTGGTTTAAAGTGAACCAGAGACTAAGCACCCTCATGTATTTGACCATATATGCCAGTGGGAACATTAGAGAAAACGCCTATCCTGCTCTCTGCTTCATCCGTCACTGCTCAGCCTGCTTGTTATCAGCCCTGATAAAATCCCCGACTGAATATTCAGTCTGGCTTTGCTCAGGAATAATTATAGCTGAGTCTGTCTTCTCCGATGTCTGTTCAAGCCCGAGCCTGCCCCCTTCTGGCTCTGTTTCCTGTTCTGTATATTTGCAGCATCACAGAGAGCTGTAATGAGATGGGAGCTGCTGCTGCCAAAGAATAAGCTATAGTATATTGAAAAATGTTTTTTTTTTTTATCTAGATTTGTTAGTCATAAGAAGTTTTTAGAAATGGTGATTTCATTTTGCACACAGACGACCAAATAATATGCTTTTCTGATTAACTGTTTTGCATGGAGTTTTAGTAAAAAACGGCACACCAGAGCGGTCCAAAATATCAGGTATAGTATTTATTTTGTAAAATCTCTCAGGGGATGTTTTTAGTTTGAGCCAAAGCATTCATCTCTGGTTTATTTTAAAGTATTACAGGTGTAAGTTCAGCAGAATAAAGACAACTGTAACGGATAATGAACAGGGCCGCATACAGTTTATAATTTGATCATCCTTTTTAATTCAAAATGCAGGTATTGTGGTAGGTACCACAGTAATGCAGGGATCTCCATCAGTGTGTTTGAGTTTGTGATTCTTCTTTCTTGCATGGAATACACTGCACTTGCAAAAAATACGCTCTGTGCAGAAAAAAAAAAGCAAAAAGCGCAGGGGAAATGCAAACGAACACTAATAACATGTTTCCTGGGCGGGGCCATTCATTTCAATGGCCAGTGAAGCTGTGTGTTTAAAATATGCACCATTCCAGCAAGTGCATTCCCTGCCTACATCATTTACCAGAGGACTATGCAGTGGATCCGCTCAGCGGATCGTTCAGAAACAGCCTTATCAGTCCGCTGAAAGCGCGTACACACGTACTACTGTCGAGCTAAAAGACCGCCCAGCGAGAGGGTCCGGTGGACCAGTCGTTGCCGCTGGTAGTGTGTGTGTACGCACCTTTAAGAACAACTGTAGTTCGAAAATGGAGGCTGCCATATTTATTTAGTTGTAAACAATACCAGTTGCCTGGATGCTGTGGTGATCTCTTGGCTGTTGTAGTGTCTGAATAACACCAGAAACAAACATGCAGAAACACCTGATCTGCTGCATGCTTGTTCAGGGTCTATGGCTAAAAACAGAGTCAAGAAGATCAGCAAGACAGCCAGGCAACTAATATTGCTTAAAAGGAAATAAATATGGCAGCCACCATATCGCCTCTCATTACAGTTGTCCTTTAAAGAAAACCCGAGGTGGGTTCTAAGCATCCTATTAGCACACAGAGGCTGGGTCTGCATAGAATGCCCCGCCTCTGTTGCTATACAGTGAAGGCCCCTCCTGCGCTCTGCTTGCCCCCATGGATCAAACGCCACAGCGTGTCGATAGCCGGCTGTTTACTTCTGGATGTGTCAGTCTCGCCGCTCCCCGCCTGCGTCCCTTCCCTCCAATCAGCGGGGAGGGAAGGTACGCAGGCAGGGAGACTAACACATCAAGAGGTAAACAGCCGGATAGCGATGCCGCTAGCACGGCGTTTGATTTATGGGGACAGCAGAGTGCAGGGGGGGCCTTGGGGGGGGGGGACACACTGTATAGCAACAGAGGCGGGGCATTATATGCAGACCCAGCCTCTGTGTGCTAATAGGATTCTTAGAACCCACCGCAGGTTCTCTTTAACTTGAACTCCTTTAAAGAGAAACTGTCCCCAAGAATTGAACTTCATCCCAATCAGTAGCGGATACTCCCTTTTACATGAAAAAACTTTTTCTTTTCACAAACAGATCATCAGGGGGCTCTGTATGGCTGATATTGTGGTGAAACCCCTCCCACAGTGTGATGTCAGGACCATGGTTCTGACATCGCACTGTGGGAGCCTTGTTGCATTGTGGGAAATAACGGTTTACAGCTGTTTCCAACTGCCAAAAAAGCAAGCAGCCATTCCTTCCACTGACATCACCTGCCAGCAGTAAAAATGTCACCATGTGATAAATGTCAGAATGTAAATCAGGGTGAGGAAAGATTTTACAATGGGCAAACACTGACTAAATCATTTATACATAATTATTGTAAAAATGAAGCACTTTTTTATTACATTATTTTCACTAGAGTTTCTCTTTAAATAACTTTGTATAGAAGCTTTCTCAACATCAATGAAAATGATACTCTGCACATAGCTAACCAGGTTATCAATTGTTGCTGTTCCGCATTAACGGACTGACAAAATTGTGAAGTTATCATGTTGCAGCTCTAAAAATAAACGTATTATATTCAGTAAAACAATAACTTGAGCTGACCCAGGAGATGCATTGCCCACTGCAATAGACACACTGTGTTAACTCCTGTAATGCAGCATTGCCATTTCTCCCTTTCTGCTGCAGTTTTCCACTCAAGGAAAGAAAAAAAAAATCAGTATAGCTTAGAAAGGGGTTGGACATTTCGCTTATTTTATTGCTGTCCATGTCCCCACTGGAGCGATACTTCCTGCGTCTAAGATACCAAAGGTGTTTTATGGCTTTAATATTCCTACAAGCGTTTAGTCTGTGAGCCAAGAAAATAAAAAGGGCTTCTAACTATTTCCCACTCTACATAAAAATGGGGAACATAGAGCTTTACTTCACGGCCGGAGAGTGAGGGGGTATAACCAAGTATTCATGGGTATGCTTCAATGCATTCCCCCGCGCTGTGCTCAGGGTCCCTTTAATTAGTTATGTTAATTAAAATAGATAGGTAATATCTCTTACCCACCCTGTTTTAAAATAACAGGCAAATGTTCATGGGGGGGCAGCCATCTTTTTGGTTGAAAGGAGGTGACAGGGAGCATGAGACACCGTTCCAACCATCCTGTGTCCTGATCACCCCACCCAGCTGCGCACGCTAGGCAAGGAGAACATCATCATCAGAAACCCCAGAAACCCCATCATGCTTGCACAGCATCAGGGGAAAAATGCCCGGGCAGATTTCTTTGATAGGGCGGAGCTTAGCTTCTGTGCAGCTAAAAATGAGGCTTGAGTAAGGAAAACAAAGTTCTGATGCTGTGAAACTGATGAAGAAACACCAAGCCTTTTCAGTGGAGCCGAGTAGATTTTTAATCTGGAGGTTTACTTTAACCACTTCAGGATTCTGCGTACGCTGAAGTACGCCCCTGAATCCTGAAGTGGATTCCATGGAGGCCGTTCCATGTCAGTTCATGGAGGGTGTCTCTGTGAACACCCTGCGAGCCTCCGATCGCGGCTCGCAGGGTAAATGTAAACACACGCTGTTTACATATATACGGCGCTGCTGCTCACAGGGGGAGGGAAGGGGAAGGAGGCCAGAAAGCGCTGCGGAGGGGGGCTTTGAAGAGCACCCCCCCCCCGCAAGCGCAAACAGCCGGCGGCGATCAGACCCCCCCAGCAGGACAAAGGGGGGGGGGGGGGGGGAGTCTGATCGCCCTGGCTGCTATCTGATCGGTGCTGCGGGCTGGAGAGCCCACGCAGCGCCGATCAGCAAAAAAAGCCCTGGCACAGAAGTGGTGAAAGTGTATCTGTCGGGCATAAAATAAAAAAATAAAGTTCTTTATTTTTATCTGGTAAACAAGTACCGGTAATAAGGAAGCTAACTAGGCAATCTAAAAGTTAAAATCACTACCACCCTATGTATTTTCAGCACCAGGGAGTCAACCAGTCAAAACCCTCATCCACCATAGGGTTATTTAGACATGTAAAAAGACAAAACTGGGTCTCTAACTGGATTTTAAAGGCCAATTGGCCGGTGTATTGCAATACCACAGTGCAGAGCACAACGTTTCGACCCCAAGGTCTTTTTCAAGTGCTTACAGAACAAAGTGCAGAAACCTCTTAAAAGGGCATACAAACATGCCCAAATGTGGGCGGCACAATGCTTAAAGAGACAGGTCACAATGTACAGCTAGTACTTGCTTATAAGAAACATCTCAAACTGAAAGTTTCGTTCATGCCAGCCTGGGAGCCCATTTTGCAAGTGGACATCATCATCATCTTTAGAACAAGTGTAGCCACAAAAGTACCTGGTTTGAAGGATGGACCCCTTTATTGGATGGAGGGAAGTAGTATTTGGGGCACCCTTACAGATCTGGGACCCTTTGCCGCAGGGGCTGCTCCCCTGTAGCTACGCCCCTGAACCTACGCCTCTCCTGTCCGGCACCGGGACCTTCTAAACAATGTTTGACATTAGAGCTGAAGATTGCTGGTGGCCGCACCCTTCTATGTACAAGAGCAGCCGCAATGCGCAGGCTCAAAATACGGCCAGCTTCTGTGCAGTAAAAGGGAGCCATTCATGCTCAGGAGTGCCCCGCAAAGATGAAGGGTCCGGGCCAATGGAGGGGTCATGGAGGATCGGGAAGCCTCTGGGGCATCCAGAGACCTCCCCCTACTAACTTTTTTTCCCCCCTCATTACAAGTTTACTTTAAAGCACACCTGCAGGGAAAGGGATAAGGAGGCTGACATATTTATTTCCTTTGAATATAATGCACGTTGCCTGGCTGTCCTGCTGTTCCTCTGCTTCTAATACTTTAAGCCAGTGTTCCCCAACCCTGTCCTCAAGGCCCACCAACAGTGCATGTTTTGTGGAAATCCGCAGAGGTAGTAAATCAGCTCTGCTGAGACACTAATTACCTCACCTGTGGATGTTTGTGGTTTCCTGCAAAACATGTACTGTTGGTGGGCCTTGAGGACAGGGTTGGGGAACTCTGTGTTAGGGTAAAAACCTCTTTGGGGTGAAGTGGTTAATAAAGATTCAGGCCCAAGAATCCAGTGTGTAGGCACTTAACCTCCCCAGCGTTCAATTCCCCCAGGATTTCTGTGCAAACAGTGATAAAATTTATTTTTAAAACTTTTTTTTTCCTGTAACTTGCCAAAATGTGTCAAGCAAGGGTCTAGTATACAGTGCAGGAGAGTATTGATCTGTATGCATGTTTATACTGTTCACAGCATGTTTTTTTGAACGGACATTTCTGTCCATACCGCTAGGGAGGTTAAAGAGAAACCGTAACCAAGAATTGAACTTCATTCCAATCAGTAGCTGATACCCCCTTTCCCATGAAAAATCTATTCCTTTTCACAAACTGATCATCAGGGGGGCTTTACATGGCTGATATTGTGGTGAAACCCCTCCCACAGTGTGATGTCAGGACCATAGTTCTGACATCACACTGCGGGAGCCTTGTTGCAGTGTGGGAAATAACAGCTGTTTCTAACTGCCAAAAAAGCAAGCAGCATCTCCTACTGACATCACTTGCCAGCAGTAAAAATGTCACCACGTGATAAAGGTCAGAATGTAAATAAGTGAGAGGAAAGATTTTACAATGGGCAAACACTGACTAAATAATTTATACATAATTACTGTAAAAATGAAGCACTTTTTTTTTTCTTACATTATTTTCACTGGAGTTACTCTTTAACACAGATATTCAGAAATACAAACGTACTCTGAAAAAACACTTGTTCAGACAAGCCTATAATTTGCTATAGGCAGCACTGAAGGCACACTGGCTCACCCACTAATCCTTGTGTTTCCTTCCCTTTTGTTTCCTCCCCACTACCCTCTAGATTGTAAGCCCGCAAGGGCAGGGACCTCCTCCTAGTCTTTCTCATACTGATGTTATTTTAACATATGTACATGTACCAAGTGGTGGAGGTTCTCCTGGCTGGGGGCTTTATCACATCATTTGGAAGTGTGTGTTTGTCACTGAGGGTGCTATTAAGCATACGTTACACACTATATGTTTCTTCTCCGTTTTTTTTCCCCTATACATGCTATTGGATCAGCCTATGAGGATTTAAAGCGCAGCAGCATTGAACACATAACGTTTGGACTTCCTATACAGAGGACACTGCTTGCAGCTAGGACACTTATCAAGTACTTTTCCATATATTTTGCGCAGCGATACCATTGATCATTATGTACATGTACCAACTACATATCAACTATGTATGTATCTAGGTACTTATCCGTTAGCCGGGCGCATCCGGCAGGTGGCGCTGTTGTAGCGAATTTCGATGCGCTGTTGTATCTAATTCCATTCATAGTTACTGAATGTAGTACTGGGTGAATGGAAGCGCCGCAGGTGGCGCTAATTACATTGTTGATACGCAACGTAACGATACAGTGTGTTAATGGCAACGAATATACATTGTATTTGAAGTGGCCGGTATTAAAATGAAGGCGGCGGCAATGTAACACATGAAGCCGCCGCCTTCGTCTGTTGTTCTTTCTCTCCCCCTTTGCCCTCTCGCTTGTATACAATGCTGCCAGCATTTGTATACAGCATGTGGTGATTTATATAAATAACACTCCTGCAACTTATTTTTTTCTGCCCTCTCGCTTCTATACAACACTGCCAGCTGGGGGGGACACGCGTGTCCCCCCACAGTCGTTCGTCGCAAGGAAACAAGCAGGCTTCCCTGCCGCGACGAACGACTCTGGGGGGACACGCATGTCCCCGCAGGCTGGCAGCATTGTATACAAGCGAGAGGGCAAAGGGGGAGAAAAAGAACAACAGACGAAGGCGGCGGCTTCATGTGTTACATTGCCGCCGCCTTCATTTTAATTCCGGCCACTTCAAATACAATGTATATTCGTTGCCAATAACACACTGTATCGTTACGTTGCATATCAACAATGTAATTAGCGCCACCTGCGGCGCTTCCATTCACACAGTACTACGTTCATTAACTATGAATGGAATTAGATACAACAGCGCATCGAAATTCGCTACCACAGCGCCACCTGCCGGATGCGCCCGGCTAACTGATAAGTACCTGTATCTATATTTATTCTATTCAATGTCATGACTGTACAGTGTCTTGTATTTCTTATGTATATTTGTTCCCCATTATTTGTTTGTATTATGTACAGCGCTACAGAAGATGTTGGCGCTATATAAATAATAAATAATAATAATAATAATAAAATACAAAGCTGAACATGGATAAAGTAACAGCTGCAGAGGAGACCCCAAAGCAGCAACATGTCACTTCTGATTTGTCAACCTGCATAAGAATCAAAAAGGTAGCTTGCTAAGCTGGCTGTATCTATTGCTAAAAAGCAATCAGCATGCACATATCTTCCCTTCACTCTGCTAGGGCTTCAAAACACCCATATGACAGGGATTTTAATGAAAGAGAAAAGTTCTATTTGTCACAGTTTGGTTTTTTTTTGTTTGTTTTTTTCAAAACTTTAATTAAAACCAGCAATTCACATTATGAATGTGCTCACAGGTGCCAGCCTTTGAAATAAAGCTTCCTCATCTTGCCAGTTCTCATTCCATGATCAGCAGCATTGTGGGTAAAAGCGCCGCAGCCCCTTCACAGGTTATATGGATGATGCAGCTCAACACAATTCAA
This sequence comes from Hyperolius riggenbachi, assembly GCF_040937935.1. Taxonomy (NCBI): domain Eukaryota; kingdom Metazoa; phylum Chordata; class Amphibia; order Anura; family Hyperoliidae; genus Hyperolius; species Hyperolius riggenbachi. Next base: position 113,995,654 of record NC_090648.1, on the reverse strand, counting down.
TTTAGGTTTGATCACGTTTCAATTCAATTAAGGTGGCCATACTCATCAATTTTCTCATTCCACTCCTTGCAAATTCGATTCATCTGCTGGTAACCAATGTGTTTGATTATATATTTTTTTTCACATGTGCACCAGCATTCTGTGCTTTTAATCTTTGTTTTTTGCAGCTCCTAGTATGCAGGACAGAGTTGGTGAGGGGGGGCGTGAGAGGCTTACTTGCAAGCGGTGCCCCCTGCTGGTCACGTAATCTACAATTATGTGCGATCGAGCTCTCTCAATTGAGAGGGGCAGTCGTGTTTCTCCTAGTGGTGTAAGCACTGGGGTCCACCTGTGCCCCCCCCCCCCCCCCCTTTGGTGTCTCATGTGGGATGGGGGTCCCAGGTGGTGGCAGAGCCCAAGGCCTCCACCTGCCATGTGCACCAGTGTTTGTGATTTTAAGTTCCTGTAAGTCTAAACTACCAACTCCCGCCCTGCTCCCCATGTAATTGCTGCATGGCCTTAATATTGGTGGTCACACAACGTCACCAGGAGTTTTATTAGGATGGGTGTGTCAAAGGGTATGAGGAGGCATGGCTGGCCTTCTAAACCGGTAAGATTAGCCAAACAGTGGGACACCCCGGGGCTCTGTCGAGCCTTGTTAGTTGCACTGCTGAAGTGGCAAGCATGTACAGTATAACCATTTGTTCTCTATCCAGCAAACTTTGAAAAGGTTTGATTTAATAGATAAGCTTTATATAAACATGTGGTTAAGCGTCTGTAAATACACTCGAAGAAAAGGAGACTAGATCTCAAAAGCAAGCATTGTGAAAACTATCTAGCTGACAATGAAGCTTTCTTTTTGTTTTTCTAACCATATAGTTACTTAGCTGAAAAGTTTGCCTCCATCCACATAGAAAATGTAATGCGAGACAGACAGGACAGTAATACAAAAAACATATTCTGAAATAAAGGGTGATACGTAGAATTGTAGAAGCAAGGTTTTGGGGGGGAAAATAATGAAATTTGCCAAGCTCTATGTTATAATTAACCTGGTGTCCCCCAAAAGCAGCCACTAGGTACTGGAATGGCAGGAGCTGAAAGGCCCATCGGCCGAAACGTTGTGTATTTTCATGTCACTATGGTTTAATTAAATTTCTACGGTTGCAGCTATCCAGGTTGAGATCCAGTCATTTCTTTTCTTTCAATGGCAGGAGCTGACCTCAAGGCTGCTGTCTACTGTAGGGCGAGCATGTGCAAAAGATGATGGGCAAAGCCTCTAAAGCTGCACAGCAGGACCCTCGTCCTTCAGACACTGGGCTCGCTCCTGCTACCACCGCTGCCCAACTTAACTATCCTTACTCGGTTGGAGGTGTGGCTAGTGTATGCAGGTTCCCGGTACCCTTCTTACGTGTATCACACTCAAATTGAAGCTCTGTGTGCAACCTAGGCCCCACAGTGTGATGGCCAAGATTAGATTTTGGAAAGGACTACATTTTTTTTTTACTGTTACTTCCACACATGTGGAAGACACACTAATTCATTAAAGTGGTCGGAAAGCCAGCATTTCTACTTTGCTCTTAAGCCTTGTACACACGAGGTACTCTTGTCTGCTGTTGTCAGCAGACAAGAGACCAGGGAGAAACCGCTATCCGCACATCTCGCCAGAAAGGCAGAGACGCGGCGGAAGCTGTCTTTGAAGGTAGCATCCCCCGGCCGGATGCTCAATTCACTTGCGTTTGTCTCCTGTCGCTAGTCCGCATACACACGCAGTGCGCGTGGCGGACTAGCGACCGTTGCGGAGACAGAAGTTGCCGGTGACTGAACTTTTCAAACACATGCTAACTTCACTTCCCGGCGACAGTTCGTGGCGCGCGCATCATACACACGGGGGACCTGTCGCCGCAACATGCGCGTGCCACGCGTTTGTGGCAACAGTTGTGCCCGTGTTTATGGGCCATAAAATATTCCTCACAGCTTGAAAGCTACTATCCCAGAATTTTTTTTAAACAGAACATCACTGAAATGGTTAAACAAAGCACGTTGTCAGCTTCAAATCCGCATACAAACTGGAGATAACAGTATCTTTACACACATTGTAAAAACATTGAAATGTAAACAAACAGTGTAACAAGTGAGAAGGAGCTCTCTGTGCTTCAGACACAGAGTTCAGAACAGCTAATTAGAAGATGTTAATATATAATAAAAAGCAGTTTGAATAAAGTGCAATAACAGCCTTTAGGGCACGATAAACTACACTATGGAAACTTGTAATTTGTAAACAGACAATATTGCTTGTGCACAAAAGCAAATATGATGACTGTGAGTAATAAAAAGTAGGAAAACACATTTTTATTGAATGTTATGTCAGGTTTCAAACCACTTTAAATGGAGGGGCAGTGACTCTCCCGCCAACTGCTTAGTAAGGCAGAGTACACACTTGCCTTCAGTTTTCTGCACACGTTTTTTCTGTATGGATTTTCTGCACACCATGTGTGTTTGTATGCAGAAAAGTACATGAAATTTTTTTTCACTGCAACTAATGTAATGGATAGAGAAAAGGGAAAAAATGTGCAGAATTTTGCTGCAGTTTTTTTTCCTGCATGCAAAAAACGCATTATGTGTAAACTAGCCCACTGATCAATTCAGTCTTTCTGTGCAAAAAATGAACACGAAAACAGTGAAGTGTGTCCCCTGCCTTAGACAATATAAAAACAAAAAACAAAACTGTGGTTTTCAGCAGTAGATGCACCAGCCCTAAGGACCCTTTCACATTACACGCATAGCGCTACGCTGTAATGCAACGCACACTCTTTCCGGTGTAGCATATGTACCACACATAGTAATGAATGGCAGATGTGAGCGCTGTGGGGCTAACGTGTCAGGATGCATTTAAAACAGTGGATCCGTTCTACACTATCCACATGAATGGGTATAGTGTGAAAGGGGCTAATAATGGATCCATTTTTCCTTCCTAACCCCGAGTATCCCACTAGACGTACTGATCATTTCATCTTTCAGCTTCTGTGCTGGTCACATCTGCCCGCTGTTGCCGTTTATAGGAATCCACAAATAAAACTGCAATCTAATCTTCTGGTTTGTCCAAAAATATCACCTAATGTGAACTTGGCATAACCTCCGCTTTCCTCTTAGCCTGTCATCTGCATCACTTATCAGCAGTCTCTTCATGCTGTTCCAATCCCAGGACTGAATCCTCTCAGCTCCCTTCACTATCCTCTTAAATCCATGATTACAGTAATCTAGCATCTTCCGCCTCCATCCATAACCTCTTCCTTCATCAAATCTAAAGTGAGCCTACATGAAATAAATATTACGGGGCATTTAACTTGAAATAGGTTACGCGATTTTAATAAAGTTTGTGGTACATAGACTTACATCTCAGGTTTCCTTTAAAGATTGTGCAGCAGACATTCAAATTAAAGGTGCCCATACACTTACCCGATTTCCCGCCTATAGACAGCAGATTCGATCACTGTGATTGAATCTGCTGTGAAATTGAAGCGCAAACGCTGGTCGATCGACCGATTTCGGTCCGAAATGGATTGATCCCGTTGATCTGTCCACGTGGAAAATTCGATCGATCGCCGGCAGATCGGGAGTGCGCCGATAGCGGGGTTCGAATGTCCGACGACTGACGCTAGCAGCAATATATTACCTGTTCCGCCGGCGTGTGTCCCCGCGGTCCTTTCTCCGCGCTGGGCTCCGGCTGGATTCACTTACTTCCTGTCGGGAAGTAAAGTGAAGCTGAAGCCCAGAGCTGAGAAGAGACAGCGGAGACTGGGGGACTCACGCTGGCCGGATCAGGTAATGTATGCTGGGGGCGGCGGCAGCTCCACAGATTGGAATCTGTTTGCATTGTAGGCAGCCAATAGATCCCTCTTTGATCAGATTAGATCACAGAGGATCTATCTGCTGGTCGATCTGGTGTCAATCGACCAGTGTATAGGTGGCCATACACTGGTCGATTTGCCATCAGATCAACCAACAGATAGCTCCCTCTCTGATCGAATCTGATCAGAGAGGGATTGTATGACTGCCTTTACTGCAAACAGATTGTGAATCGATTTCAGCATGAAATCGATTCACCATCTGTGAAGCTGCCGCCGCCCCCCCTGCATACATGATCGTTCAGTCAGCGTTTGCGCAACAATTTCACAGCAGATTCGGTCACAGTGATCGAATCTGCTGTATATCGGCGGGAAAATCGTTAGGTGTATGGGCCCCTTATGGCTGCCTTAAAGCAGATCTCCAGCCTGCCTGTAAAAAAAGAAATGTATAGTCACCTGCACTGCAGTCTCTCTCAAAGTAAACCCTGAATTACCCGAATTCTGGCGTTGCCTCCATAAAGAAAAAGGCCAAGAGGTCTTGGTGTTTTTCTCTGGGTAGGGAGGGGGAGGCGGGGCCACGCACCGGAGGTCAGGTGATTTGGGGTATTAGTTTTGGCTTTGAGAGAGAAGGCAGAGCAGGTGACTTTCTATTACAGGAAGGATGGACATCTGTTTTAAGGGGTGTTGGATTTGAAATCAATGCACTAAACTGTAGATCAGCTTCTGATGTGTATAGGAATCGTTTGTACAGTTCAGACATTTAAGTGTACTTGAACTGCCATATGACATGATGAGATAAATATGGGTATGCACTGTAGTGCAGTGTTCCCCAAGCCTGTCCTCAAGGCCCACCAACAGTGCATGTTTTGTGGAAATCCACAGAGGTAGTTAATCTGCTCTACTGAGACATTAATTACCCCACCTGTGAATGTTTGTGGTTTTCTGCAAAACATGTACTGTTGGTGGGCCTTGAGGACAGGGTTGGGGAACTCTGATGTAGTGTACTAATTCTACCAATAACTTGTTTGAGGTCCTTTTTCATTTTTTGTACATTGCCCGGGATAAAAAACTAGTGCATTAAATTAAATGCATGTAATTCAGGCAGGGCCGGGGCAGAGGCGAGAAAGGCTCCAGCCTCAGGGCGCAGTGTAGGAGGGGCGCACAACACACTCAGCTATCATACCCCATTGTGTTTGAAGCAGAGAGAAATAAGAAAAGGGGATACATGGCTGGGACTAGAAGCCAGATGAGTAGAAATTAAGGTGTTGGGCGCCCTGGGGTGCCTCTTAGTCTAATAGCAATCAGTGTGTGACGGCTGGGGTGGGAGGGATGGAGGGGTGCACTTTAGTGTCAGCCTTGTGTGCTGGAGGACCTTGTCCCGGCTCTTAATTTAGAGGATATATGTTGCACACACAACTATATATTAATTTCCTGCCCCACTAACCTGAAACCTGAGTCTTTACTATCATTAATATTTATTTATATAGCGCCAGCATATTCCGCAGAGCTTCACAAAGCCTAGTAAGACAACACGGGCAACATAGGTACAACCAAAAAATGTACAACAGAGTCTCAAGCAGCACAAATATTGCAAAAAAGAACAGTAAACATTAGGAGGATGACCCTGCCCTTGCGAGCTTACAATATAAAGAGTCTTGAGCAACATACGCATGCAAGATTGACATCAAAGAAACAGGAAGCAAGACCTAAGGTAATTACTTTTATTAATGAAACCCAATAAATAAAATTCCCCAAAAGATGAAAGAAAAGAAAGGGTGAACATCCGGAAGCCGGGAATGGCAAACCAAGCCGTGGCCAGCGGATGGTGGGAGATGGAAAACACCCCAACTCTGTACTTGTCCCGCTTGGCTGCTGCACAACACATCACCATGCTTACGCATTTCCAGGCAATAGCTACCACACAGCGTACACATGCAAGATGGACAGCTTCTACAATTATTTTGTGATCATTTCATTTGACGGCTTATTAGCTACAGTACGATCCTGCTACAGAGAGGAGAATGAGGAATAAGCAGGAGGAACAGCAGCAGCAACTGGACAAAGATTTTTCAGTTAGGAAAAGGAAACAACAAACACTGGTGGAGTCCTGTACAGACAGATAATCGACAACCCAAATAAACATGAACAATTGAGTTTCCATAATAAAAGTCTATTATGCGTACGTAGCTTCATGCTAACCTTCACCTATGTTAAGACTAAGGGCCCGTTACCACTAGCGCGAATCCGCATGCAGACAACGCATGCGGATTCGCATAAGCAATACAAGTGGATGGGACTGTTTCCACTTGTCAGTTTTCATTTGCGTTTTTCTGTGCAGGATTTTTCTGCACGGTAGACCCTGCAGAATTCGCCTGCGTGTGGAATGCAGGCGAATCGCAGGCAATGTATTTATTAGGGAAATCGCATGCGTTTTTTGCATGAGTTTTTTCCCGCGATTTCGCATTGAAAGTAATTGACACAGGCAGTGACATGGTTAAAATCGCATATACCCTGCCTATGCGAAATCGCGGCAAAAACCGCATGCGGAATCGCATCCGCATGCGATTTTGTCAGCGGTGATATGCAGCGATTCCGCACCGCAATAGTGGAAACGGGCCCTAAGGGACCCACTAGGAGCGCTTTTGTTGCGTTTCCCGATCACAAAGCAAAGCACTACTCCAGTGGATCCCTATGCGGGTGGTCTCACTAGTAGTGTTGGAATCACTGAGCAAACGCGAAACGCCGCTTGCAGCATTTTGTGAGCGATCACGGAGCGATGGCATATGTGACTATATCAGCCAAATTAAAAACAGGGAACACCAAGAGCCCCAATAGTGTAATTCGTACTGGACAAGGTGGCAATAAGTTTGTGTTGCTAGATACTCACAAAAGTCAGGGTCACCAGCAGGCAACCACTGTTAAGGCAGGTGGGGAGATTGTCCTGACCCCACTCAGGATTAAGAAGTCGCTCTCTGTAGACAGGAAAAAAGGGTAGCAACCCTCCACCAAGGGTGGACTCAAAATTGTATACAATGAACAGAGGCGCCAAAAGTATAGGATTAGATTAAATGAGCTTAAAAACCAACTTAAATGGCAAAATTGGAGGAAGTGGTGGTCTTACCTCCCTCAAGCAGACACGACAACGACTGCGATTCAGACAGTCAAACACATTTATTAGGAACTCCAAAAAGAAATGCAACGCGTTTCGCAGGTTCAACCCCGCTTCATCAGGCAATATAGGGAGGAGTATCAAACAATCTGCACAAGGATTCAAATTAAGCGCCTTTGAATCCTTGTGCAGATTGTTTGATACTCCTCCCTATATTGCCTGATGAAGCGGGGTTGAACCTGCGAAACGCGTTGCATTTCTTTTTGGAGTTCCTAATAAATGTGTTTGACTGTCTGAATCGCAGTCGTTGTCGTGTCTGCTTGAGGGAGGTAAGACCACCACTTCCTCCTTCAATTTTGCCATTTAAGTTGTTTTTTAAAGGGGTTCTTTCGCGAAAAAAGTAGGCAGTTAAAAAATGTGACAGATGACAGGTTTTTGGCCAAGCCATCTTTTTAAGGGGGATTCTCAGGGCTTTCTTTGTTTTCAACAGCATTTCCTGAACAACAGTTGCAAAATCTAACTGACATAATAGTGTGCAAGTGATTAGGGAGGCCGGCTAGTATCTTGCTATTTTGGCAGTTAAACTGCTGTTCAGGAAATGCTGTTGAAAACAAAGAAAGCCCTGAGAATCCCCCTTAAAAAGATGGACTGGCTCAAAACCTGTCATCTGTCACATTTTTTAACTGCCTACTTTTTTCGCGAAAGAACCCCTTTAAAGGGAAGGTTCAGGGAACTCTTGAAAAAAATAAAAATCCCTATCCACTTACCTGGGGCTTCCTCCAGCCCGTGGCAGGCAGGAGGTGCCCTCGCCGCCGCTCCAGAGGCTTCCGGTCGTCTTCGGTGGCCGACCCGACCTGGCCAGGCCGGCTGCCAGGTCGGGCTCTTCTGCGCTCCATGGCCGGGCTCTTCTGCGTCCCACGCCGGCGCGCTGACGTCATCGGACGTCCTCCGGGCTGTACTGCGCAGGCGCAGTAGCTGGAGCGGCGGCGAGGGCACCTCCTGCCTGCCACGGGCTGGAGGAAGCCCCAGGTAAGTGGATAGGGATTTTTATTTTTTTCAAGAGTTCCCTGAACCTTCCCTTTAAGCTCATTTAATTTAATCTTATACTTTTGGCGCCTCTGTTCATTGTATACATATCAGCCAAATTGTAATCACTCCGGGAATGACGGTGAAATGGCAGCACTTCTGCGATTTGATTAATTATGGGCAGTAAGCGATTGCCACAAATGTCTGTAGTGGGTCCCAGCCCTGAGAGCTCTTTAACATTAGCCAATGCTGGCACGAACCCGATTTCATGCACACTTAAGGCATGATGTCTGGAAGTCGTGGTTCAACACGTATCAGCGGCTCTAGTTCTAATTCACCAGACTGGAAACTGCTTGTGCCTAACTATTAAAAGCTCCAACAGCTCCAGCTACAACGTAACGCTCTGGAACGCTCTGTCTAATGTGAATGGTAACATGAAATTCAAAAGACTTTCATGTTACCCTGCTTACCGCATCCTAGGAGCGCTCTGTCAAAACGGACGGAACAGCTCCTAGTGTGAAAGAGCCCTAAGGCCTCGTTCCCACCATACACGCTGTTGTGCGCATTTCAGCAGCGCGTATAGTGTGCAACACGCAAGAATGGTAGAAGTACATAGACAGCACTTCTACCGTTCTCATCTAATGTACTAAGTGCAATGCGCTATCACACTGCTGCATACATTTTTGGGGGAATTGCAGTGCTGACCCATTCACTACGGTGAATGGGATCAGCAGCGCATAGTGGTGCAGATGGCGTGCGATGATATGTGTTGAGTTCCGATCGCACAGCCATCTGCGCTAAACAAGGCCTAAAGCTAGGTTTACGTAGGCAGCTGATAAAAACGGATACATTTTAAATAATCACCTGCAGTCAGGTGCAATTCGGGCGATATGCCTGGTACACACCATGCAATTTACCATCAGATTGACGTTCAATTTGATAATTTCCAACAGGTCCAAGCTGAATTCTGACCAATTTCCCGATCACTTCTATACAAAATCGATCAGAAAAAATACCAGAAATCAGATCAGACCTGTCAGAAATTATCGATTCAACCATCAATCCAACAGGAAATTGCATTGTGTGTACTAGTCATTAGGAATGACTAAACGTCACAGTTCTTCACACAGGTAGGAGAATTAATAGATTCTCAAGTCTTCTCAGTGTTCAGTGTAGCAAAGTGTGAAAATAAACAGCAAGGCCATATGAAGGCCAATTCTGGAAAATGACGTAAACTTCTTACTAATCAGTACATTCATTTCATTTTTTTTCATTACATGCAATGAAACATTTAACGAAAAGTGTTAAACCATCCCTCAGAGTTCATGCTGTACAGGGTTTGTCTGTTTACACATCATTTTGATGTAGATTTAAAGTGTACCAAAGCCGAAGCTCGGGGACAAAATCACACATTTTCTTAAGAAGAGGGAAGCCTCTGGATCGCGGAGAGGGTTCTACAAAATCACACATTTTCTTAAGAAGAGGGAAGCCTCTGGATCCCGGAGAGGGTTCTACAAAATCACACATTTTCTTAACCTCCCTGGCGTTCTGATTCCGTGCTGCGCACAGCCGCGGGAGGGTTTGTTTTACCTAATTTTTTTTCCCCATGTAGCTAGCCTATCGCTAGCTACATGCTTCATCCCTGCTCCATCCCTCCCACCCTTCCGATCGCCGCCGGCGTGAAGATCCGTCCGGAACGGGATTTCCTTTAGGGCTTCCCCCATCGCCATGGCGACAATCGGACTGACGTCATCGACGTCGTGACGTCAGACGGAGTCCCAATCCACCCCTCAGCGCTGCCTGGAGCTGATTGGCCAGGCTGCGCACGGGGTCTGCAGGGGGGGGCCTCTTTCGCATCGGGTAGCAGCGGCGATCAGAGAAACACGCAGCTAGCAAAGTGATAGCTGCGTGTTTAAAAAAAAAATATTCAAATCGGCCCACCAGGGCCTGAGCGGTGACCTCCGGCATCTCTGGACCAGAACGCTAGGGAGGTTAAGAAGAGGGACGCCTCTGGATCCTAGAGGCTTCCCAAGCTGCCCTCTGGTCCCCTGGTGCCGATCACGTACCCTCCAAAAAATCCAGACAAGGGCTTGTGTAAATATGGCGGTAGAGGGGAGCACCCTCAATCAGCTGGAGAGTAGCGGGCAGCGTCAGAAGACCACAGAACAGTGCGGGAATCCTGTCCTCAGGTATGTATGTGTTTCTGTACCTGAGCATTAGCTCGGGTTCTCTAAAATTCCGGTTCACCTCAGGTATTCTGATGTGCAATTTTTTTAATAATACGCTTTTATTGAAAAATGTAATATAAAATACAGAGGGAAAAACATATGGACAAAGAAGAAATAAGCATCTCTGACAAGCTTATCTATAGTACAAAGAACAGGTGCAATACAGCAAGGTGATTTGTATGAGATACAAATGTGGTAAAGTCTTATGGTTAACAAATACGTAACCCAAATCACGGTTATCAGGGCTTACCAGTGTAAAGGGGGGGGGGAGGAAGAGGGGATAGGGGGGGGGGGGTTGAGTTGGAAGGTGGGAGGGAAAAGGGGACAGGGGAAAACAAAAACGGTAGAACCAAAATAAGGGGGATACGATTCAGCAAAGTGGTTAAGTGTTTTACACTGAGACTGGACACACAGGTCCAAAGTGAACAGACAAATAATCATATATTATATATCACTGCCTCCAATGTTTAAAAAAAAAAAAAAAAAGAATGGTGAGATACATAGGGATGAGGAGATTTGGCATCAATAACCCAATGAGAGCTCAAGTAGTCCAATATAAATATGAGGTGGGGGACAGTTCCACCAGTTTAACTTAGAAGAAAGGCCTTAGCTTGCCCACCTATGGATGAATTTTCCCGGTTTATCTTGTGATGAAAGAATTAGATCATCTATTCTCATAAGCTCATTTAGGTGAGGGAAGAGTTCTGAGAACGTGGGAACTTCAGTGGAGCGTCAGCTCCTAGCTATAAGAGTTCTGGCTGAGGTAAGGACGAACCTAAAGATAAAGAAGTGGTGCAGGTATCAGATTTCAGAAATAAAATAATTAGGGCCATGAATGGGATCATTTAGCATCAGGCGGTTAACGCCGATTGCGCAAATGCGGCGTTCCGATCCCGATTTACCGCACCGTTTCAGGCGGCCCTAGAAGCTGCATGCGACTTCTAGGGTCTATTCACTGAAGGGACTTCGAGTCTCCTTGCGGGGGACGACAACCACCGGCGCCGCCTCAGAATGTGACGACGCAGAACGGAAGGCCGGAGGACGCCGCCAAGTGTCTGTGTGAACCGGCCCTAAAAGAAAAGCTAAAAACACAGCAATGAATTTCCTCAAATGTGCGTGCGCTTTCACTTGGCTGGCTGCCCAAAGTAATGTCTTAGGGCCTGTACACACTGCTGCGCTTGCGCTGCATTTTTAAAATCGCATGCAATTTTTAAATCACAAGTCTTCATGAGAATAGAAAAAGCGCATCGCACCAGTGTGTACAGGTCTTCGCGATTTTCATGATTTTTCAAAAGACCTTGCGATTAAAAAATGCAAGAGATTGAAAAGCGCAGCGCAAGCGCAGCAGTGTGTACAGGCCCTTATTTGTTTCAAGCACTCAATCACATATACAGTGTGGCCCAGTGCACACCAAAAACTCTAGCAGATCTGCAAAACGCTAGAGGTTTTTGAAGCAGATTTCAGAGCGATTCTAGGTATGTTTAAAGAGGTTTTCTAAACATACCTAGCGGTTTTTGGAGCATTTTTGTGTAGCACATTTCAAATATTGTTAAAGTAAAGCTGTTACTGAGCAGCTTCTGTAACAAAAACACCTGGAAAACGGCTCTGATGTAGTGTTTTTCAGAGCGGTTTCCACTTTCCCATACTTTAACATTGAGGCAGAAACGCCTCAGAAATCTAAAAAATGCTGCAGCCCCCTGAGTTTGCGTTTGTGGAAAAACGCCCCGCTCTGGTGTGCACTATCCCATTCACTTTCATTAGCCAAGCGGTTTTCCCCCTGCAAGCATTTTAAAAAACACTCCAGAACCGCTCTGGTGTGCACCAGCCCTAAGTGTCCACATATAACTACTTTACATATGTTATTCCAGCCATTCAACCAGTCCGGTTGGAATGACATATGCAAAGGAGTTATAGTTGGATACTTACGAGTATATACTCGCATGTAAGTCGACCTGTGTATAAGCTGAGGTACCCACTTTCCCCCCAAAAACCAGGAAAAAATGATTGACTCGTGTATAAGTCTCCTCACCAGTTTAGCCCCCTCCACAGTAGCCAGATGTGTCCCCAGTACAAGTCATCCCCTCCAACCATAGCAAGATGAGCCCCAAGGATGATACAGCTGTGTCTTGAGACGCCACTAAATGGCATCATAGATACGAGACAGAGATTGCCACATAGGAAGAATCCCCGATCATTGCACCGCTGACACGCTTCTGCACACTCTGCTCTACAAGCCAGGGGACGCAGGTAGTCTTGAGCAGCACACTCTGCTCACCAGGTTGCAGGGGATGGGAGTAACGGACACTGCAGGGCGCAAGCTGGTAAGAGCAGGATCACTAGCGCACAATCCTTACACTCTTCTGCCAGTTACAAAACCTGCTTCACCATCTGTTCTGCTCCACTGACTCGCATACAAGTCGAGGGGGTAACTTTTCAGCACATTTCTAGTGCTGAAAAACTAGGCTTATACGCGAGTATATACAGTATATGTGAATGATCTCTTGAAACAAAAAAAAAATCTCACAGATAAGGTTAAAATTGTAATGAATAGCGGAGACAACGCCGCACGGGCAAGCGGTGGGGCGGCTGTCTCCGCGTGCAAGCCGGCGGCGTTTTCCGCGCAGCAACATGTCACTGGTTTCGCCTGGTCCTTCTAGTGCACACAGATGGAGAGCTACGCGTGCGCGCGCCAGGCAACAGGACCTTCATGCCAGCAGAAGGGGAATCAGCTGATCAGGCCGACTCCGGATTGGCTGAGTGGCTGGGGTGCCGCTGCGGAGCGCTGCAAGTATATATAGGACTTGCTTTTCAGTTGCAAGTTGTCTGTCGTTGCGAATACTCTCGTGTGAGCACTCAGACCTCAGTCAGATCTTACAGTGTGTTAGAACCAGCTGGAGCTGGGAATTCACACTTAGCCAGATTCCGCTTTACCTCTATTGTATTATTGTACTGTTATCATCTAGACTAGTTCCCGGGTGTTGAGACCAAGGACCTCACACCTAAGTTTAGGAGCTGTGTTACTACTGTTATTATCTAGACTAGTTCAAGGGTGTTGAGACCAAGGACCTCACACCTCATACTAGGATTGTGCTATACGGTTACCTGTCATGATCCCTGGCTTGGCTGCTCACTCTCCTGCCTACTGATTCGATGCCTTACCTGTCTACCTGTTGCTAATCTTGCCTGAACCCGGATACTGTATCAGTCTTCTGTTTATGTACTTTATCTGCTCGTGTGTTGCCGACTCGGCCTGTATGACCCTTCTGGCTGTCACTCGTCCCTTGGGGGTGCAGCCTCACTGTACTCCCTACGACACCAACCCTCTAGGTGTCCATTTACTGTAAAGGCTACCGGCTCCACAGGAAGACCTCCTGCAGTCCAGTCAGAGGGCTCTAACCCATAGGAGTCCACTGGCTTCAGTACAGTCTGATTCCCAGCCCATCAGGGAATCCTTGGCTGCTCCTCAGGTGTCCACTAGCTGCAGTGCAGTCCAATTCCCTGCTCTTCAGGGAATTCTCGGCTGCAGTGGTGTCTGTATCTCCCGCTCCTCGGGAGATCACTTATCTTACTGTTGCACCAAACACACTACATTAGGTGTCCGGTGTCAAGCTATACGTGTATTGGTGATTCTGCAGATCACCATATAATCAGGTATAGCATCTGTATTATTGGTGATACTGCAGATCACCAATAATCAGATATTCTCTGTGTGCTGACACCAATCGTTACAAAAATATTTTAAAAAATAATTCTAGTCACAGAAGGGGACACAGTTTAGCTTCCAATGTGACTAGGTTGAAAACTACATATTCAAGTAGGGGCAGTGCCTACTTACAAATGACTCAAGTTACAATTTTTCATACAAAATTATCCACATATACAAAATATACATTACTGTTTTCAATAACTTATTTTTGCTGTTTACATGTATTGTATAAACAGCTGTAAGTAGTTTAAAACAAACTAAAAACACATTGAAAACAACCAAAAATCATTGTTTACACTATATGTCCAAATCCAGGGTTGTCCGAAAGTAAATCATTTAAAGTGAACCTCCAGACTAAAAATCGACTCAGCAGCACTGAAAAGGCCTGGTGTTTCTTTAACAGTTTCACAGCATCAGAACTTTGTTTCTCTTATACAAGCCTCATTTTTAGCTGCACAGAAGAAAACTGCCCGGGCTTTTTTCCCCTGATGCTGTGCAAAGCATGATGGGATTTCTGATGTTGTTGCTCTCGTTCTGCTGTTTTGGTGCAAATTTTTTTTCCGTACATTTTGAATTTGACATTTGAAGCCTAGGGTGCGCAGCTGGGAGGGGTGATGAGGACACAGGACAGTTGGAACTGTGTCTCCTGCTCCCTGTCACCTCCTTTAAACCAAAAAGATGGCTGCCCCCATGACAAAGATGGCAGCCCCCATGAATCACAAACATTTGCCTTCTCTTTTAAAACAGGGTGGATAAGAGATTATATTACCTATCTATTCTAATTAACATAACTAATGTAACTTAATGACAGTATGTTTGTCTAGGCTGAAGTTCCCCTTTAACCACTTTTCCCTCTGAATTACACATGACTCAACTTACAAACAAACCCTTGGAATGTAACCAGCTTGTATGTTGGTCTCTGCCTGTAGTGATTGGCCAATTTCTGACCAGCCAGAATTTCATTGGGAGTTTCCCCAGGAACAATGTACGTCCAGCTTATTAACTGAGTACGCACCATTTGAGCAGATATTCACTTTTACCTATATCCAAAACCCTAACATTACGCATTATACATGGTGAGGCTCATAAACGTGTCACTGATCTAGCAGGGGAATGCCAACAGAGCACCCTCAAGGCTGGATGAGCTGACACAGGTTACAGCCAGTGCCCTTGTTAAAGAAAATAAATGCCATGGGTTCCTTAGGGCATTGAAATTTCACGCAAAAAAAAAAACCACACAACTCTGCTGCAGAAATACAGAGGGAGTGTCTGCTGAAACACCTAATAATTCCAACTTCAGGGCCACAGACACCGACATGTTTTGGCATGGACAGGAACATGAAACTGCATGAGAACCATGAGAGCTCAATGTACACAGCTGGCACCAAAAAGACCAGGTACAGAGGAACTAGGATCCTGTCTTGTAACTGAGGCTTCAACTTCCAATCTTAGCCGCATTAAAGTCAGCAGCAAGCCTTACAGCAAAATTGTAAAAATGATGAAACATCCTCATCTTTTCTCCTACACTTTCTCTAGATTTCTCCTACTCTACTCACAGTCTGGTCCGACTTTGGACCCTGACCTTAGAGTGAACTACAGCAATGAAATCTACATACCGTTGGGGTGTAGATTAAAAGACTACGGAAGTGAGAAAGATATGGAGGTTGCCATATTTATTTCCTTTTAAAGAATACTAGTTGCCTGGCATTCTGGCATTAGTAGTGTCTGAATCACACACCTGAAACAAGTAAGCAGCTAACCTTGTCAGATTTTTGTCAGAAACATCTGATCTGTATGCTTGTTCAAGGTTTATGGCTAACAAGGAGCACATTAAATTACTAAAAAAAAAAAAAAAAAAAAAGAAAAAAAAAAAAAAAAAGATAGGGAGTAATCAGTTACACCACCTTACCAGGAAGAGCAAGACACTGTGCCATCTTTGAGGGATTCACCCGACCAATCGTGAGCCCTCACCTCCAAAAGAACCGTGCTCACCTTATGTGGAAGCTGCTCAGACCTACAGACAGCACAACAAACTTGTCTCACATCTGAGTTTGTCTGAGACAAGCTTGTTGTGCTGTCTGTAGGTCTGAGAAGCTACCACATAAGGTGAGCACGGTTCATTTGGAGGTGGAGGGCTCACGATTGATCGGATGAATCCCTCAAAATGTGTCTTGTTCTTCCTGGTGTGGTGGTGTAACTGATTAGTCCATTCAATCTGCGTGATGAAGGTTTGATGAGTTTTATCTTTTGAGGTGCATCAGAAGCTCAAGGAAGATACTCTGGAAGCACTCATATAAACCTAGGGCTTGGTGAACTGAACTTTGATTCTTGGACCCTATGGGTTTGATGAATTTTTATTTTTTAAGCAGCACATTTTTATTGTTTGCGTTTATATTTTGATGTTTGAAGTGGCATTATCAAAGGTGCAGCGAGCTTAGTGGATAGGAATTGTTT
The DNA here is from genome assembly GCF_040937935.1 of Hyperolius riggenbachi. NCBI lineage: Eukaryota > Metazoa > Chordata > Amphibia > Anura > Hyperoliidae > Hyperolius > Hyperolius riggenbachi. The sequence continues at coordinate 113,979,307 of NC_090648.1, read as the reverse complement.
AGGACAAAGGGAGTGCACCAATTTATTCACAGTAGTATAGGGAGGTAGTATAACAAGCTGCACCATAATAAGGAGTAGTGTATTAAGGAGTACTGTTCTATGGGAAAACTACAATTGTGGGGTCTATAGCAAGAAACACTAACATTTGCTACTATAGTAGTAAACACTATAAGGAAGAAATGGAATAGGGGCTGAAAAACAAGGATGCTTCAATGAACAACCACACCCACTATAAAAGACCATGAGTCCTACTAAATAAATTCCCACTCCCTCTGCTAACGGAGGGGTTTCTTAATATTTGGATGTCATTTGAAGGGTTCCTTCGGGTAAAAAGGTTGAGAAAGGCTGGTCTAGCGTGTCTATATTCTCAACCTACATCAGAAGGAGGTGTGAGCACAGCCACACAGCGGCATGTAAATGCAGCCAAATGGAGCTTGTGGCCAGCAGGCAGGCACTCAACAAACAAGTTCAGCAGTCTGTGGACAAGGTGCCCATTAATGGTACAATGGCCCAAACGATCGGGCGATCTGATTGTCGTGATTTATAATGATCCTTGGGGCCCACTAACGAGAAGAAAAGCACAATCCAATTGTGTCCAGTGGAATGGATCCAAAAAACAATGATTGTCCATCAGTTGGTACCATCAATGATATCTGATCGATCGTACGGGAGATTGTACCATTAATGGGCATCTTAAAGTTGCATCATTAGTGGGCACCTTGACGTAAACCTGAGCCAAAGCTTGGGTTGAATATAGGCATTACCATGAAGAGAGGGAAGCCTTAGGATCCTATTGAGGCTTCCTTTGGTGGCCCCCGTCCACACACACACACACACGTTGCGTAGCTCCTCTTCCTGATTTATGGATGCGCAGTACACGCGTGAGCCCACATGCGCAGTAGCACTGAATACGGCTTACTGCATGGGCAGGCTCGCGCAGCTACTACGCATCCAAAAATCAGGAAGAGGAGCTGTGCGGCCCCGATATGGTTATCCACAATGCCTTGTCGCTAATCTTCCAAGGGAGCAACGCTCAGCAACGGGGAACATAATAGCTGCCAGGGAAGCCTCAATAGGATCCTGAGGCTTCCCTCTCTTTAGGCAAGTACAGTATCTTATTTTGTGACCAGGAAGCAAAGATAGCATGCACCATCCGTCTATGACAATATGTTTAATTCACGTTGGAACGCAGCGTGACCAAGCGTCCGCCAGGACGCGAAACAGCCGTCGCTAGGCCCACGGTCTTCCCTCACTCCCACCTCTGTTCGCCAGCAGTTTCCATGAACACAGTCAACACAGTCAGTGATTGTATCACTCTGAATGCCACGAGTTGGATGTACACCTGCAATAAGCATAGTCATAGACGGATGGTGCACGCATACTTTGCTTCCTGGTCACAAGATTTACACTATTTCTTCAACAATACAAAGCGGAGCACACGTCTAGCAAGTATTAGGCTTGGAGAAGCAGCTGCTGGAGTCGGTTTATGCCACTGTTTTATACCTTCTCCATGAGATAGAAGTCACAAAGTTTCCACTTTAAAAGCCCATGTGACACTGAGGGGGCATCTAACGCTGTGCATTTGTGTTTAAACAAATGCATAGCATGTTTTTTTTTTTCATAGGAAAACTATATTAGCTGTTATACTTGCGTGTTCATTTTCTTTTCCGTTGCATTTCTAAACACATGGTATGCGGCATTAGTTTCAGGAAAACACCAGAGCATAAGGGAGAGATCACACTACAGGAAATGCTTATCTATGATTACAGAATTTCATTCCTTATAAAAGAAAGCACTAACTGATATATCGCAGCCAACTTCCTCAACAGAAAACACCTGTCACTGCTTCACTGCAGAACTTGTGGTAGCCGTTACATCAGCAGTGGAAAGATTCACCCTTACCCTAATTCCGATATCATTACACTATCACCGATCGCGGTGTGTGATAACAGCCATCCTACACAGGGAGGGGGTCAGAGGTGTAATGCTTTACAGTACATCTTCTTTACACAAGTGGCAACACAGAGTAGAATGCATGAGATAATACTACTATATTAAAGAGGCACTATAAGTGGTATAGTAGAATGCAGTACATGATTCAGGATACACAATTACAGTAGGTATCCTGTGTCAGAATCAGAAACACTTCCCATATCTACTGTATTTTTTTCAGACTATAAGATGATCCAAGGTTTAGAGGGCAAAAATTAGAGGCAAAAACAAAAAACAAAACTAAACTCATCTGGGTCAGGGGTGTCTTCAACTTGTGCATCTTTTCCACCAGAGCCATTTCTAAGCTACACTAACCCCTGCTGTCCCTCCACCTACATACACTGCACTACACTAACCCCTGCTGCCCCCCCTCCCCCCACAGGTACATTACACTAACCCTGCTATACCACCCAGCTACATCACACTTCACTACATAAATCCCTGCTGCCTCCCCTCCTTCCCCCAGCTACATTACATTTCAACTGCAGGGAAACTCTCACCTGATCTAGCCAGCACGCTTCCTCTCCTCAGTCTCCCTTCTGCAGCCAATCCTCTTTGTTGCAGTCACAGCACAGGGATCAACTCAACAGCTCTTCTGCCTGTGCAAACCCATTGGGACAAGTCCTCAGTCACATGTGGCACAGAGCAGCTTGAGGCTGTCACAGCACAGGGCTCCACTCACCAGCGCTGCTGCAAACATTTTGGGACATCTGCTGCCACACGCCGCTCTCTTGCGCTGCCATACCCTTCACCTGTACTGGTAGGGCACCATTTTTCCTGGTTACTGATGCCCTCTGTGCACGTGGGCCACTGGGGTCACGTGGTAAGCGGGTGTCAGTCTCTAGGAAGGATGGCGCCCTCCGAATACTGGTGAAGGGTATGGCAGCGCAATCTGATGCCATCTCCAGGCTATGCAGAGAGCGGTGTCTGGCAGCAGATGTCCCAAAGTCTTTGCAGAAGCCCTGGTGGAGTGGAGCGCTCGAGCTGCTCTGTGCCACACGTGACAGAGGACTTGTGGGGCACATTCAGACTATAAGTCGTACTTTTCCTCCTCACTTTTGGGGGAGAAAAGGTAAGTCATAGTCTGAAAAATACGGTATATCTATGTATTATGTTATGTAACCCCACCCCTCCCAGTGATGCTTAGCCTAGGCTGTTTAGATATGCAGAATTTTCCTCCCGGGGCATTATGGGACAACAGACATTTTATTTTCACTGGCTTTGGAATTCTCTGGGGGAAAAAAAAAAAAAAAAAAACTCAGCAGTGCTGCACCAGACAGGACTAAAGATGTTGCCAAGTGTTCTAAATTTCAGAATGTAAATCAGGGTGAGGGGACCATTTACAATGGGAAAACACGGACTAATTTACAAATTAATACTGACATGTTTTTATTCATTACATTGTTTTCGTTACAGTTCCCCTTTAATCAGCTACGCAATGCTGCATTGAGTGAAAGGGTGAAGCAGGTCTATAATGGACTGGAAAAAATAAATAAAAGGGTTAAATGTCTTCCGCAAGTCACCAGTTACTCATAACATCATTACTGCGGCCAAATAAAAAGCCTGGCTCACCAGATAATTACATTTAAACACAATATTGGCGTTTAATCCCAGCCTCTGACGAAAGCTTGCGCGCTACAAGTGTGGCTTTTGCCTCCTCCTGCCTACAGTTGCTTTTTAAGGCCGCGAGCACAAAACTTGCTCAGAGCTGCCAAATTACAGTTTTATCATGGAGTTCACTGAGTGATCTGCCAAGCATATGACTCAGACAAATGCGATTAGATTGAAAAAGGAATACATGTATTTAGAAAAAGTTATGTACAATAACATTGTTCCTGAACAGCAGGCACAGCAGCATGGGTGGATAGTTTTTCATTTTGTCATTCATGCCTGCAGAGCGCCAAAACAAGTGCAGGCAACGGGCAGACGCTCAGTAACGGGGCGTTTTAGCTGTGTTCTAGCTTCTTCACTAGCTGAGGTCACTGATGAGGTCATAATAATAATAAAACCTCTTGTCCAGTATAAACTAATGGGCCTCTATCCCCCCTCCCACTAAACTAGTATTAAAGGCAGGGGCATAACTACAGTGGAGCAGCCCCTGACAGGGAGGCACAGAGGTGTGTGGGGGCCCCAACTCCTAACCTACCTTCCCTCCAATACGCTAAATAGGGCGCTTTTGTGGCTACACATGTAATGGGTGTGTAGTCCTGATGGCATTTAGATTGAAAGCCTTTGGTAGGGTAATTCCCTCACCTTAAAGCGGACCCAAACCAACATTTTTTTTAATTCAAAATATTTAGTTGCACCACTCTGACGCATAGAAAAATAAACACTCCTTCAAGCCTATGAGCATTTCAGTGCATACTTTTCACCCTTCTCTTTGCATAACTAGGGTTATACAGGTGGCAGCCATTAGCAATTCCTCCTTTGCTGGACACCATCTACTCCACCAGTCTGCCGGATTCTGTCCTGGCAATATGAAAGGAAGGGAGGGGTTCCTCCAATAAATGTAAAATATTTTATATTTGACATCATGCAGCTGAAAAAGGGCTGCCATTTATTATTATAATTTAGAAAATAGATTTTATTTCTGAAATCGTGTATTTTTTATTTGGGTCCACTTTAACCACTTGCCGACCGCACACTCAAACCGTGCGGCGGCAAAGTGGTAGCTGGAGGACCAGCGATGCACATCTGCGTCGCCAGGTGCCTCCCTAATTAATCAGGAAAATCCTGTTAGATCACGGAGAGTGGTATGGTAGACTAAATGTAAACGCAGGAGACGTTTGTCTGCTTTGTTTACATTGAACAGCGCTGCTGCTACAGCAGCGCCGTAAGGTAGATCGGCGGTCCCCGGCCAATCAGCGGCCCGGGGATCGCCGCCATGTGACAGAGGACAGCCTGTCACAGGCTGCACGGGACGGATAGTGTCCTGTGCAGCCCCGATCACCAGAGGTAAGAGGGAGGGGGTGAATTTCGCCGCGGAGGGGGGCTTCGAGGTGCCCCCCCCCCCCCCTGCAACACCCAGGCAGGCAGGAGAGATCAGACCCCCCCTGCACATCATTCCCATAGGGGGGGGGGAAAAAGGGGGGTGATCTGATCGCTCTGCCTGCAACCTGATCTGTGCTGGGGGCTGCAGAGCCCACCCAGCACAGATCATGAAAAACCACGCTGGTCCTTAAGGGGGGGGGGGGGGTAAAGGCTGAGTCCTCAAGTGGATAAATGAAGGAGGCACTCCAATGGCGAATAAACTTGCGTTTATATTCAAGTAGCAAAACACGACATGTTTCAGGGAGGACCCCTTTCTCAAGTGTACCTTTGAGTCCTCAAGTGGTTAATGTGTTGTCCTTGATCTTGCAACCCCAGCTATGACACCCTTCCCATAGACTAAAGGTAGCCATATATATCTAGCGATTCTAATTCAATCTACAAAGCAATCGACTTTTTATTAACCTTCCTGGCGGTAACCCCGAACGTAGTTCAGGGTAAGCCACGCAGGAGGTTTTCTCAGGCCCTGCAGGGCCGATTTTCATCATTTTTTTTTTTTTTTGCTGCACGCAGCTAGCACTTTGCTAGCTGCGTGAGCACACCGATCGCCGCCGCCCCGCGCTCGATCGCCGCTATCCGCCCCCCCTCCCCCCCTTGAACCCCGTGCGCTGCCTGGCCAATCAGTGCCAGGCAGCGCTGAGGGGTGGATCAGGACTCCCGATGATGTCACGACATCGCTGACGTCATCCCGCCCCGTCACCATGCCGACGGGGGAAGCCCTCCAGGAAATCCCGTTCTTTGAACGGGATTTCCTGATTGGAGATCGCCAAAGGCAATCGAAGCGGGCGGGGGGATGCTGCTGCACAGCGGCTATCATGTAGGATTTAAAAAATAAAAAAAAAGACTGCTGCGCTGCCTCCTGGCGGAATTTAATAAACCGCCAGGAGGGTTAAGGAATAGACTTCAGTATAGTTGATGGAAACTTGATTGACTAGTAACCCACACACTACAAACGATATCCTATGCAATTCACATTCGGTTTGACCGATAATGTGTCTCCATGCTCTGAATATAAAAATCAATTCAGAGTTCATCGAATGATATGTGAACAGTAGGCGATTCCTGTGCGATCGACTGATATCTTGCATCCTGCTCGATCGACTAAGCTGGTCGATTCAACATGAAACCAGCCACTATCGATTGGGAATTCTGAAACGCACTAGATTCTCTCTCGATTCTATAAAATGATCGAATGGAATCATCGATCCTACAGCCAAATCACTAGATGCATGGCTACCTTAACGCAGACTTAAATTGCTGGGTCTCTGTAAAATCACATGATCATGCATCTTATACCATTTGCATGTATAACCTGTGTGTTATTTATTTATTTATTGTATTTATAAAGCGCCAACATATTACGCAGCGCTGGACATTAGTTTAGGTTACAGACAATATTTAGGGGTGACATACAGCAATATGACAATACAGGAATACAAGAAAGACCAGCTCATGCAGCACAGTATGAGTACAAGGTAATGCTTAGTCAGTCACTGGAGGGGAGCATGGAGATTAGGCAAGTTAGGTTCACTCAGATGCATAGCATGGGTTCACAGTAATGGAGGTGCAAGATCAGGTAGGACACAAAAGGAGGAGGACCCTGCCCAAAGGCTTACAATCTAGAGGGAGAGGTAAGGACACGAATGGTAGGGGACCAGAGTTCACCTGTAGGTTTAGAGCACTTGTGAGGGGTAGTAGGCCAGAGTGAAAAGGTGAGTTTTGAGGGCTTTCTTGAAGATGTTGAAGGAGGGGGCTGCCTTAATGGGTGGAGATAGGGAGTTCCATAGTGTTGGAGCAGCTCTTGAGAAGTCCTGGAGGCGTGCATGGGACTGGGTGATGCGGGGGGCGGTTAGGCGAAGTTCATTGGAAGAGCGGAGTGAGCGGCTAGGTGTGTACCTCTGAGTAAGATCGGAAATGTAGGTTGGACAGGTTTTGTGGACAGATTTGTAGGTCAGACACAGTGTCTTGAATCGGATTCTGGACTGGATAGGAAGCCAGTGGAGGGATTCTAGGAGGGGATCTGCCGTGGTGGAGCGATGGGAGCAGTGGATAATTCTGGCTGCCGCATTCATGATGGACTGCAGTGGGGCTGTTCGGGTCATAGGGAGACCAGACAGCAGGACATTGCAGTAGTCAAGGCGGGAAATTATGAGGGCATGGATGAGGAGTTTGGTGGTGGCAGAGGTCAAGAAAGGGCGAATCTTAGAGATGTTACAAAGGTGGAAGTTGCAGGACTTTGTGAGGTTTTGGATGTGGGAAGTGAAGGAGAGTGCGGAGTCCAGGGTGACACCCAGACAGCGGGCTTGTGAGGTAGGGCGAATGGTAGTGTGGTTAACAGTGACATGCACATCTGGGAGGTTTGTGGATGGCCGGGGTGGGAAGATCATAAATTCTGTTTTGTCTAGATTTAGTTTCAGGAACCTAACGGACATCCAGGAGGAGATGGCTGATAGGCAGAAGGAGACCTTGTCCATGGTAGTGGTGGATATGTCAGGGGTGTGGAGGTAGATCTGGGTGTCATCTGCATACAGATGATAGTTAAAACCCATGGAGGAGATAACCTTGCCAATGGAGGATGTGTATAGGGTGAACAGTAGGGGCCAAGTACCGAACCTTGGGGGACTCCCACCGAGAGGTGGTTGGGGGTGGACGAGGACTCATTGAAGGCGGTCGTGAAGGAGCGGTTGGAGAGGTAGGATGAAAGCCAGGACAGGGCGAGATCGTGAATGCCCAAGGACTGGAGGAGTAGGGGATGATCTACTGTGTCAAAAGCTGCTGTGTTATGTTGTATAACTGTTCTCTGTCTGTCACCCCTTGTTTAAATTTATCTCTATTTATTGTCCACTTGTTTTATGACACATGTAAGATGGCCCCCCAAGCCGTGAGGGTGACCAAGAGGAGGCAAGGGAATGGTTGCAAATATTGGGGGGGGGGGGGGCAAAGTTTTGCTGGGGGGGGCCCCAAGATTTGTAGTTACGCCACTGATTAAAGGTGTCAAATTGTTTTCTTATACATGTATAAAATACATTATTTTTCCAACAGTCAGTGATGGTTACATGAGCGCCTCTGTCCTATAGGGAATTGGGAAGTAAAATTCCTGACCCCTTTTGAGCCTGCAAACCTCTGGGAGCAGAGGTATAGATATATAAAGGAACCATATAAAGGAATGCTAGTAGCAGAGGCAGACTATTGTGTGCACACTCACATATACAGTTTTATTCAATTCATAAATTCAAATTCATATATATTACATTAATATGCAAGCAAACACTAGCCAACTTTCTCAGTCCCACCTCCCTATGGTAAACAGTCTGGCACACGCCACAACATATACCTATAGATTGATTCGCTGAGTAAACTTCGTTTTCTAGCATAAAATTGCACCAATCCCTATAGCACCTTTCCAATGTTAAAAAGTGTTTTTGCACCTTAAAAATGGCAATAATAGCCTTTCTTGTTCAAAAATCAATAAAATAAAAATAACGTCCTGTGAGCTCACAAAGGTATAATTCATAAATCCAACAGGAAAAAGTTCATGTTAAATAGCTTGGATCTCCAAGCTATTTAACATGAACTTTTTCCTGTTGGATTTATGAATTATACCTTTGTGAGCTCACAGGACGTTATTTTTATTTTATTGATTTTTGAACAAGAAAGGCTATTATTGCCATTTTTAAGGTGCAAAAACACTTTTTAACATTGGAAAGGTGCTATAGGGATTGGTGCAATTTTATGCTAGAAAACGAAGTTTACTCAGCGAATCAATCTATAGGTATATGTTGTGGCGTGTGCCAGACTGTTTACCATAGGGAGGTGGGACTGAGAAAGTTGGCTAGTGTTTGCTTGCATATTAATGTAATATATATGAATTTGAATTTATAAATTGAATAAAACTGTATATGTGATGGTATATATAGGCGCATGAGTGATTTTTAAAACTTTATGAATGCTTGAATGGTGGGGGTGTGAGTAACCCCATTTATCACTGACTGCAGCCAATTGAATTCATTTTATATTGAGTGGGCGCAAATCTACCTGTTTACATTTTTTATTGTGTGCACACTGTCATCACTATAAATATTCAACAACCAGAACCACATATGTAAATTGGATATTAGTATCAAAAAAAGGTTATTAAAAATCTTAAATCCTCAGAGCTGCTGCTAACACACTGCATACTCATATACATGTTCTTGCACATCCAGTATAGGTAAAGTCCAGTTCACACATGATGTGACCGAGTGGCCAGCTAAGTCACAAACTTTCAGATGACATCAAATGTGGGGAAACATACGATACAGAAAGTCCAACCACCACAATTGAAGTTAATAGGGTGGGTAATTGGTCAACTTAACATGCGGGGTTGTTTTCAAAAGTGGGCATGGTGAAACTGTATGGTCATGGTCTGTTATAGCCATGTCTTGTTCCCACTTCAAATCTTCAGCTGATGGGAAAGAGGGTATCAGCTACTGATTGGGATGAAGTTCAATCATTGGTTACAGTTCCTCTAAACATTGTGCTGTCTTAGCAACAGGCTCATCATGTGGGAGGCAGAGGAGGTAGCTATTCAAATATGAAGCATTTCTGGAGCGCCTGAGGGGATAAGCAGGCATGCTGTGCATAAAATATGTTACTTAAAAAGAACCAGCCCTCCTACTGATATAATCATTTAAATACCATCTTATTTCTGGTATCAAAATTTAGAAAACCTGTGAATCTAACTTGTGGAAATAGAAGCAAAAATGCTCATGGCCTAGCTGAACAATCTGTACAAACTGAATGTAGCAACATGCTGAGAGCTGAACAAATGCTACCCTCATCCTGTCCATGTAACCAAATGAGAGCTAGAAGATGATCTGGAAGGAGGTAGGATACAAGGTCAGCTTGGGGAGGGACTTCCTTCTGTGGCAAGCTCTTGCCAGCACAGGTGTGTGTGTGTTCTATGTACATGTAAAAAGGGCACCCGGTAAAAAGGGTGCTGGAGATAGGCGCTAGTAGAATATCAGTAAAGTTAACGATATTCTATTTAACTCCAATTACTGATATTTTACCAAGACCCAACCTAACCCTATTCTCACACAGAACCCCGCTCCAACCCTTGCACAGCCTAACCCTAAGGGCCCCTGCCTCTAATCTTGGTGGTGTATTACCTTAACCAAGGCCCCCCCCCCACCTCAGCACCCAACACTAAAGACACCCCCCCCAATCCTAAAGACACACACCCTTCCTCACCGCCTAACCCTACACTTGTACTACTTGTTGTATCCACAATTGCTGTACTTTTAATGGGTGACCAATAAAGGATTTGATGTTTTATGCACATGGCTGTGATGCTCGTTTGAAGTAGCGTTCCCACTTCCAGCACCCTTCCACCTTTACGTAGCACATAATTTCTGGTGAGGTTGAGTAGTACTTTTCTGAACTAATATTTATAGCCTCAATTTGCATAGTGGAAGGACACACTTCCCAATAAAATAGCCGCTAAGTGCATTTCCTCCTATGGTGGTGCCATTTGTCAGAGCATCTCAAGCGCCCTTTTTACCTGCTTTACTGGCAGTGTGCAGCACTAAATGTTACATTAGCTACAGCCCACTGCTATACCCCGACTCCATGTACTGCTAGTATAATGTGCTGCCCACCTCATTCTAATTGGAAGACAGGAGTGTAAAGGCTTGCTGCCAGTCAATAGATTAGTGCGGGTGTGTATGCATGATAGATCACTGTCACACTTAACTACATTAATCAGTTATTAGGGGAACAGTTCTATGAATGAGGACTGTACGGATTAGCATGTGCGGTTATTCCATGAAGAGGGGAGGAGGGACGATGAACAGTAAATGAGCAGTGTCCTGCAACATTGAGAACAGAAGATAATGCCCTTATTCGTTGTTCAGTGAGAAGTCATTGTGGATCAGTAAACCATGTCATTTTGGGCGAGATAGCACACAATGATTGTCTCATTTGATTATCAAGTGTGTGTACAAGGCTTGCCACAGGTTCTGTTCATAAACTCTGTATTAACCACTTCACCACTGAGGGGTTTTACCCCTTGAACACCAGAGCAATTTTCACCTTTCAGCACTCCTTCCATTCATTCGTCTATAACTTTATTATTACTTATCGCAATGAAATGAACTATATTTTGTTTTTTTCACCACCAATTAGGCTTTCTTTAGGTGGGACATTATGCCAAGAATTATTTTACTCTAAATGAGTTTTAATGGGAAAATAGGGAAAAAAAAAAATCAGTTTTTGGCCATTATAGTTTTTAAATAATGCATGCTACTGTAATTAAAACCCATGAAATGTATTTGCCCATTTGTCCCGGTTATAAAACCGTTTAAATTATGTTCTTATCACAATGTTTGGCGCCAATATTTTATTTGGAAATAAAGGTGCATTTTTTTGTTTTGCATCCATCCCTAATTAAAAGCCCGTAGTTTATAAAGTAACAGTGTTATACCCTCTTGACATAAATATTTAAAAAGTTAAGTCCCTAAGGTAACTATTTGTTGTTTTTTTATTGTATTTTTAATTACAAAAAAAAAATGGGGAGTGTGGGAGGTAATGAGTTAATTTATTGTGTAAAACGTATGTATTTGTATATGTAAAATGTTTTAGGGTGTAGTTTTACTACTTGGCCACAAGATGGCCACAGTGAGTTTGTTATGCGACCTGTAAGTGTCCGGAAGTACGCTTACAGGAAGCACTACAAGGCTGGGAAAAAAAAAATCACAATGATCGCGCTGTTTCTCATAGAAGCAGCAGATCATTGCGGGGTTTAGATCAACAAACGTGAATGGATTTTCCTGTTCATTGATCTCCGGGCGAGCGGGCGGCAGCGTGCACGAGCGGCGGGAGCGCACGGACAGCGGCGGTAGCGCGGGAGGTACGGATTTCTCCGTCTCTTGGTTTTTAGGGGGGAGGGGGGGGAGGGAATTCGTATTGCGGGGGGTAAAGTGGTTAATGTTGAAATACAGTAATTAAAAACAAATTAGGACAACGGACAGACCTAACTTAATGTAACAGGTTTATTACTGTATAAAGAAGTGTAAAAGTAAATATATGCATACTGCAAGGCTAGAATCTTTTCTGGTTGCTTGAGAATTCTGGTTAACTGACTTCTGAATAACGTGGTGTTTACTGTATAAAGATGATGTTCAACAACAAACTGCAAAATGCCTGGAGCAGTAGCCATGCATATTTATGGCAATTTAGAATACTTATAGCAGATTGTTGAGATTTTTTGTTTAAAGCGGTATCGTCACCATAAAAATCAAATTTCAACAGCAACTGGTCTGAGTGTATTAAGTGATAAAGATGCTAATCCTGCACTCAAAACTTTCAAAACTTTTTCTGCTGTTATGATTTGGAGTTATCACATACTTCAGGAACAGTGGCCCTTTAGTAGTCAGTGGCAAACAGTTGCATGCTGGGGGTTCTTTTTATCTATAATCTATTCCTCCTCTTCCCTTTATTTCCCTGCCAGCTTCTTATCTGAAACCTAATCCCCTACTCACTTGTGTTTACAAGCAAGGCTGAGGCAACTGATTGGAGGAGACAAGAAAAAAAGTAAAGGGCAGAAATGACATCACAAGTTAGCCTTAATTGTGGGCAAAAGACATGGCCCCCACCAGGAACAGAATTCTCGTCATTAACGATATAACATTCACTGAAATCAAAACGTATACAGTATAATACATGTGTTATTTAAGTAGATCAAGTATTTATCTACTTATATATGTGTTTTTTTTCCCTGGCATAGTATGGCTGATCCTACTGCTTTAAAGCGGTATCGTCACCATAAAAATAAAAATTTCAACAGCAACTGGTCTGAGTGTATTAAGTGATAAAGATGCTAATCCTGCATTCAAAACTTGCAAAACTTTTTCTGCTGTTATGGTTTGGAGTTATCATATCCCTTAGGAGCACTGGCCCTAGTGCCAAACAGTTGAATGCTGGGAGTTCTTTTTATCTCTAATATATTCCTCCTCTACCATTTATTTCCGTGCCTAGCTGCTTATCAGAAACACCCTCTGATTACTTGTGTTTACAAGCAAGGCTGAAGTGACTCAGTGATTGGATGTGTAATTAAAAAAAAGAGACAGTGCAGTTGTTAGTATACACCTCAGTGGGAGTGTCTGAAGACTCTGGGAGGAGGGCAGCTAATGAATACACAATGAGCAAGAGAAGGGAGGGGAAAAACAAGAGTCAGGGAGGATATGATGTCAACATTAGCTTGGCAAGATGGCCACTGCCTAGAATAGGATTTTCTACTTTTCCCTTATAAAATTCTCAAGAATCATTACGTGGATAGCACAATACATCTGTTATGTAAGTAGAAGTAGTATTTATCTACTTATATATGTGTTTTTTATTTCTAGGTTAGCATGGGTGTCGCTTGTTCTTGTTGAGGATGATTTGGCATGGTTGGCATTGGACAGTACAATCCTACAGAAAAAAACAGAATGAAGATATCTCCCGCGTTCTACAGACAAATACAGAATGATCACAGAACCAACATCATATTTTTCTATAGTTTAGGCATTTAGTAAGATCGAAACTTTCTCAAGAGCACAAGGAAATGTCACCTTCCACATGTCTTATCTATTCAAACTGGGACAGCTTACAAGGCTGGTTCAGAATACTAGCTCAGCCAGACAAGCATACGCTGTAAAAAAGGTTATCTGTACCAGGCAGTCTGTGACTTTGGAAACGCAATAGATTATTCCCCAAATATCTGGGCTGCAGTTGCTGATTAGATGGTCAGTATGATGCTAGTAATTTTGAACGTATGCCAAATTTGCATGAAAATAGCATAAAATATGAATCAACTATAGTTAACAACGTGTCACCCACCATCTCTAATGATTATATTCAGATGCATAATTATAAAATGAAGGTAGAAAGTGCAGACCTCCAATTATTCAGGAGAAGGAACTGTCCAATTTGCTAGCCTAGCACTGGACAAAAAACTAAAAATCCTTCAGCAGACTGTACTTCTGTATATAATTTAAGGTACACATTAACTAAAGTTACTAGTTCAGCAGCAAAAGCTTTACAGACAACTTTCACCCATGTTTTCTACCTATCGGACCTGAAAATCTGAAGTGACTCATGCTGCCAGCTCACATTTTCCATCACTGACTGAGCTTTGAAGTGCAATGAGGAGATGTAAATTACCTTTTCTTAAAGGCACAGAATACAAAAGTAGGAAAATGCAAAAATATGTACAATAGTGCTGAATAAAGAACGTGTAGAGAAAAACAAGTAACCTATGAGATAAGGTAACAAGTACTACACATATGGAGGAGACAGCACAATAAATGAGTGAAATTGAATAAAAATTACAAATCGTAAAACAAACTAACATCCCATGTGGAATTCAGGCCATCCAGGACACGATTTCCAAATTTCCAGATCTAAAATGTCTCTCTGATTTCTCTGATTGTCTCCTCCCCTGATTGACTGCCTGACCTTTTCTAATACTTGAAATCTAAAAGAGGACATATCACCAAAATGACATGGCAAAGTACAGAGATACCTTGAACCCCCGAAATTATCCTTAGAAGCACCATGATAGTGTTCGGAGATTGCATCTCTAAGTGCACGTGTCGTGCAACCCACATATTGTGTTAAAACATTTGCAGCTAGAAATGATTTATAAAACATTTGTGGTAGCACAATTGATGAACGCCTGAATAGGGAAAGATTGCCTAAATAGGGAAAGACAGAAGCAGCAGGTGGATAAACCAAAGCAGTAAGTGCCTGTGGTGGAAAGCCAAGAACCGCGACGCAGATTGGGGGTAGAATTGAATAGGCTTGGTGACAGAATGGAACCCGAGGGTATTGGCTCTACACGAGGAAAAAGAACAGCCTTTAGTAAGAATAGCATGTAATTTAGGATCAGTTGGAAGGATCGGTGAACACTTCTTGATGACTGAGGTAACTTTATTATACTGTAAGCTATAAATAGTAACAAAAGACATCTGGCCTGAATTACGTATCAGTCGTGGGGAGTCTCAACAGTTCAGGTCTATTTTTACGATTTATAAGGTTACATGCTCTTGCGAGTTGCAACTTCCTATAGACTCTTTCCAAGAGCCTCTTTTCCACAGATTATACAATATACAATAACATTTCTATAGCCTTTTTCTCCCATAGGACTCAAAGCGCTTAGGCTCTCTCAGATTTAGTAATTGGCAGTAGGATGAAGTATTCACACAACAAAAAATTATATTTCTGCAAATGTCAAACAGGTGGGTTTTCAGTCTGGATTTAAACACGTCCAGGGATGGAGCTGTCCTGATCTGTTGAGATAAGGAGTTCTAAAACGTAGGGCCAGCATGACAGAAGGCTCTGGGACCAAAAGTTTCCAAGTGGACTCCGGGTATGACTAGATTATTAGAACCTGTGGACCTGAGAATGCGGGGATTGCTACGCAGCTGCAGCATATCTTTCATGTATCCAGGACCCAGATTATTCAGGGATTTAAATGTCAGTAGGCTGATCTTGAATAGGACCCTCCATTCTATAGGTAGCCAGTGAAGGGAGTGCAGGACTGGCATTATGTGGCAGTGATGGGGTTGGTTGGTTAGCAGTCTGGCAGCAGTATTCTGTATCAGCTGTAGGCGGTATAAGACCTTTTTTGGAAGGCCAGTGTAGAGAGCATTGCAGTAGTCCAGTCGGGAGGTAATGAAGGCATGAACTAAAGTTGGTAGATCTTCTGGGGGGATGAGGTGCTTGATTTTTGCGATGTTCTTAAAGAGACACTTAAGCCAGAAAAAAAAATGAGTTTTACTCACCAGGGGCTTCTACCAGCCCCCTGCAGCCGTCCTGTGCCCTCGCAGCCACTCACTAATCCTCTGGTCCCTCGCTGCCAGCTAGTTTCGTTTTTGCCGACAGGCCCGTCAGGACTGGTCGTGCGTAGCTTTTTCCGCATTCCCGACTGTAATTGGCGCTATTGCGGGCCGCAACGCGTACAAAAATACGTAATGCGGCAACGCATATTTTTGTACGCGTTGCGGCCCGCAATATCGCTAATTAGTCGAGAATGCGGAAAAAGCTACGCGTGGCCGGGCCTGTCGGCAAAAACGAAACTAGCTGGCAGCGGGGGACCAGAAGATTAGTGAGTGGCTGCGAGGGCACAGGTCTGTTGCAGGGGGCTGGTAGAAGCCCCAGGTGAGTAAAACTTTTTTTTTCTGGCTTAAGGTTCACTTTAAGGTGAAAATTAGATGATTTCACCACAGCAGAGATATGAGTTCTGAAGTTTAAATCCCCATCAATTAGAACTCCCAGGCTACGCACATGATCAGAGCTGCGTAGATCCGTGCCTCCTATTCCCAGTGGTGAAGACTGCAAGTTAAGTTGTTTTGTTGTCATGCGCTGCCCTCCGATCAGAAGAACTTCAGTTTTGTCTACATTCAGTTTCAGCCAGTTGTCATTCATCCATTGCTGTAGTTCACGTAAGCAGGCGTTTATAGTTAGAGTTGGGTCTGTCACACCAGGCTTGAAGGAAAGATATAGATGGGTGTCGTCTGCATAGCAGTTGTATGTCAGGCCATGTTTTTGGATTCGTTTTCCAAGCGGCAACATGTAAATCGTGAAAAGCAGGGGAGAGAGGATTGAGCCCTGGGGCACAATCCATATGGTACAGGGGTGGACAGGAAGGGCCCCATAGACACTTTGTGGGTTCTGCCACTCAAGAAGGATTGGAACCACTAAAGAACTATGCCATCAATGCTGCAGTATTCCTGCAGCCTGTTTATCAAGATGTCATAGTCAACTGTATCAAAGGCTGCAGAAAGGTCTAGCAGTATGAGGTTCGAGCACTCACCTCTGTCTCTTGCCATGAGCAGGTGGTTGCATATTTGGATGAGGGCAGTTTCAGTGCTGTGGTGTTTCCTGAAGCCAGTCTGGAATGGGTCATAACTGTTTTGTAGGATTTTGGCTTCTAGCTGGAGGTATACAGCTTTTGCAATTAGCTTATCCAGAAAGGTCTGTAGCTGGTCATTGCATCTGGGTCCAGGGAGGGTTTTTTGAGGAGAGGCCTGATGATTGCTTCCTTCAGTAAAGCAGGAAATATCCCTGATTGTAAGGAACATTTAACAATTTTGAGGAACACGGGTACAAACAGGTCGGGGCAGTTCAACATGAACTGTGTTGGGCCAGGATCTAGGTCACAAGTAGTTAGGCGGAGGTGAAGGAGGATGCGTGATGTGACTTCATCAATTTCTTTGAAGTTTGACCAAGGTGTTACGTTGTCTCTGCTAATGGTCTTCGGGCGCTATATTAGGCTCAGATGCTGCAAGTTGGATGGCGGACCTTATAGCGGAGACTTTGTGACCAATTTGCTCATTTCTTCACAGACAAAGGTCCTTTGAAGACTCGATATTAAGTTTTTGACATGCCGGGTTGCAGAGTTTTTCCACTGTGCGGAACAGTTGGGCTGGTTTGTTGACTGCATTTGTAATCTCTTGTGATAGAAAGGATGATATTTTTCCCGTGATTACCTTTGGGTAGTTCTTCAAGTGGAGGATTAAGGAATGTTTGTCTTCTGGGGGACTGAGATTTGCGCCACAGACTCAAGTTTTCTACCTTGTCTTTTCAGCTCTTTTATAGAGTTATCAAACCACTGTGCATGATGGTGTGGAGTAAGATATTTGGTGCAAAGAGGAGCAATGGTCTCAAAGGTGGAGGACACACATTTGTTGTATTTAAACACCAGAGTATCAGGGTCCAAGCTGGAGTCAGTCAATTCATTCAAAGCTAAGGTTATCTCAGATATGTTGAGGTATTAGCCCTTTTAATCGGCGATATTTTATTTGATTCTTGAACTGGTGTTTGACAGCTGGTACTAAGAGGGAGAAGTGGATAGTGTGATGGTCTGACCAGGCAACAGGATTAATTTCCACATTGGCTATTGACAGCCCAGTATGGAATATAAGGTCCAGAGTGTGACCTTTCCTGTGGGTTTGCATCTCAAATTCGAGAGCTGTCAAATCAGAGCAATGGCGTTTTTCCCTGACCAACTCACCCACCGGAATGGCTTTGATGGTATGACTTGGTTGGCAACTGGATGCAATTAAAACAGAGTTTCCTGAGCATTGTGTTCTAAAGGTACGTGTTTCAAAAGAACCTGTTTTAACAGAGACCATGAAGGTAACATCCATGTAATCAACCTTGAGAGCACCACTATTCATGGTAAAGTGCAAACCCAAATCATTGTGATTACCGAAGTGTGCATCGGTAGCGGATATTAGCTTAGAGGGTGAGATTACTCAAATCAAATCAAATCTAGCTCTATTGGCATGACCAAGCTTCAATATAGGCATTGCCAAAGCAGGGGGAATGGGCTTCACTTGCACTTCTCCACACTCCTTCGGGCAGGGAGCACATTTGTCAATGCAGAGAAGTATGCGTTTTAACTCATATGCGCTTCTACATTTTTTTTCTGTGCGGTTTATGTATTAGGGTTTTTCTTGCATTTACGTTTTAAGTTTTTACTAATCTGTTTAAAGCGGATCCGAGATGAAAAACTAACTATAACACGTAACTTGTCTATATATTTTATCTAAAGTTTAGATAGTTTACACAGCAAATCTAGCTGCAAACAGCTTTAATAGAAAATGATTATTTCTTCTTGTGATACAATGACAGCAGCCATGTTGTTTGTACACATTACACAGAGGCAGGCTTATCTGTATCTTGATCACTAAGCCTGTGAAAAAAAAACCTAACCCCCCCTCCTCCCCTCTGCCTCTGAAATCAATGGCTAGTAACATCTCCTCCTCCCCCTGCCCAGACTGCGCTCCCATGAGCCCTTGCTACTGCCAAGGCTCTCTGAACACCTGTGGGCGTGTTTTACTTAGTTTATAGGGAATTAGAGTATTAAAACAAAAACAAAAAAGTATTTGGCTTGAGGAATGCCCTATAAACAATAAAAAAGGAACACAATTATGCAATGAGTAAAAGTTCACCTCAGATCCACTTTAACGAGAGAGCAGGAAGAGGAAATACATCACTAGAGCAATCGTGATTAAAAATGCATGCGAAAATGCACTAAAAAATGCACACCTATTGCATCTCCATTGAAAACCATTATGTTTAATGTGCATGAAGTATGAAAATTGCGAATTGCAGAGCTATGCGATTTACTAAGCAACCCTAGACTTTCACTGTACATGACCTCGCATGCAGTTTCTGCTATGCGGCACCTGAGCCCCCCACCTCAGCAATATAATGCTAGGTACACACTGAGATTTTCTGACAGGTTTACTGTCTGGTTGACTATTTTCAACATATCCAATCTGATTTCTGACCGTCTTCTGGTATAAGTGAATGGAAAAAAGTTGGAAATCTATCAGAAAATAATCGGAAAGCAGATCGGACACTGTGGAAATAATCAATCAGACAGTAAATCTGCCAGAAAATCTCATAGTGCGTATCCAGCATAACGTGAACAGGATTGCATGAGTTACTTGCTTCAGAGTGTCAGATAAGACCTGTGTGTACAGGGACGAAATATGTGGCTTATACAAGAATAACCCCAGGCTGGTTGGGCAATATTTCTGCAGAAATCTGAACACAGGCAGGAGTAAGAATTTGCTAGGGGCATGTTTACAATAGTTTGCAACAAGATACAGGCAAGACAAAAAACATTTATATTGCGCTTTTCTCCTGGCGGACTCAAAGCACCAGAGCGGCAGCCACTAGGATGCGCTCTATAGGCAGTAGCAGTGTTAGGGAGTCTTGCCCAATGACTCCTACAAAATAGATGCTGGCTTACTGAACAGGAAGAGCGGAGATTCAAACCCAAGTCGCCTGTGTCAGAGGCAGAGCCCGTCACCAGCCACTGTACACTACCAAGTCACTCAAGGCTGGATAGTGTAAAAGGAGGACAGGCGATGTGAACTACTGTCAAACTTAGTGCTGGAGATCGTGGCTTTAACAACTGTCGCGCGCACCCCCCCCACCACCACAACCCCATTACTGTTGTCACCCCGCCCCCCCCCCCCCAATCACCCCGACCTATTAGCAATAGTGCACGTCGCTAGCCTGCAGGCTAGTGACACGTCTGTACAGTGTCAAACCCCCAATGTCGCCCAAGGGATCAAATCCTGTTCCCCTTATCAGTGGCATGCCTCGGCCTTTTGTGCTGGAAGTGTGGGTAGGAGGCGTCTATGGTCTCTGATTACAGTGATGGAAATGCGAATGGTATGTGTGTATGTATGGTGTTAAATAGGGGTAATGTAACAGGGAAAAAAATACCAAAACCTTCAGCCTTTTAAAGTGAGATTGAACTCCGTAAACTAATTTTTTTTTAATTCATTTTATGTGGAAGGAAGAATAACCACATTGTAAAGAAATCTAAAAAAAAATAAAATGAAAAAAACCAAAACAAAACATGCACATGTTGATTGCACCAATGCTTGTAATACAATGTACAATTGATGATAGAAGACAAATGACATCATGCAAATATAACCATTACTGGTAGATAACAATAGCATCATGAATGGAGTTCATGGATGCAATGGGTACTGTACCACTAAGAATCAACAACAGGATATTCATCTTTGGGCATCAATAACCAATATTTATATCCAGATTAGGAACCATGGTGTCAAGAGTTCGTCTACACCGGACAAATGTAGTGGGACTACCATGCACCTGATAAGTTAACTTATAAAGAGGCAGGGCCTTACTGACCAGTTTTACCCAGTCTTCCACAGAAGGAGCTCTAGAGGATCAAGCATTTCTTGATCGCCTATTGTTTTTAACTTGTCACGTTGCATTGTATTGATTTATTTTTTTCCCCCTTTTTTCGCTAAAGTTCCTCTTAAACATGACAAATCAGGGACAACTTATGTAGCTCCTAAATTTCCAATGGTCCTGTCACGGCAGTAGGTTCCTAATTATGTGCACTTTATCTGTGAAGTAAGTTAGGGCATAGTTGAGGGGCCCATACACTGGTCGATTTCAGCAATCGATCAATTCTATTGCATCAGCAGATCGATTTGTGGCCGATCGATCAATATGATCTATTTGACTGGATGGAAAATCTAGGTCGACAGAAACAAAAGCAATTGAGCACAATCATAACCCAGAAAAAATCCATGTTTATGGACGATTAAACCACTATAATCATAGACATCCACAATACCAGAAAATATACACAATCTCCAGCTCCATGTTAAATAACAAATCTTTATTAAGAGAACAAGGTTTTAAAAACAGTTAAAAAAATGCGTAGGCGGGGATTTTTTAACTGTTTTTAATCCCTGTGTGGGATTTTTTAACTGTTTTTAAAACATTGTTCTCTTAATAAAGATTTGTTAAATAACATGGAGCTGGAGATTGTGTATATTTTCTGGTATTGTGGACGTCTGTTTATGATTATAGGAAAATCTAGATTTCATCCTGAAATCTATTGGAAATCTGTTCCTAGTGTGTGGCACACATCAGATAGATTTCTGTCAGAATCGACCTGACAGGCATCTGACAGAAATCTATCTGATGGTCGAATCTATAAGTGTATGGCCACCTTAAATCAGGAAGAGGAAAGATTTTACAACACTGCCTAAATCTATAAATAAACATTGTAAACCATAAGCAATTGTTTAGGCACAGAATCACTGAACTAAAGGGGGCAGGTCTTATTTTTGCACAAATGTACAAGAGGACCCTGGGGCAAGAGGTAAATGAAGATGCACTGTAAAATACTACCCACTAAAGCCTCACTTGAGTGGTGTCGGGCGGATCGCTCAGAAACAGACATATCAGTCTGCAGACAGACTGTACACACGCCGAAATCACTTCAAGTGCTGTCCCTCAGCAGCACTCAAATAACATGTTGCCTATACTTGACACAGACAAACAATATGGTGGATGCGAGTACAGACTAGTGGCCAATCAGCAGAGCCGTAGCAATAGGGGGTGCAGAGGTAGCGACTGCAGCGGGGCCCTTGGACCAGAGGGGCCCACCTGCAACCATCTTATTCGCTTTTTATTGGTGCTATGCTGATGATGAACACCTCTATATGTGCATTGTATAGTGGTAATCCTTAAAGGAACTCTGTCGCGAAAATCTTAAAATTTAAAATACATGTCAACATATACATATAAGAAGTACGTTTCTTCCAGAGGAAAATGAGACCTAAATTACTTTTCTCATATGTTGCTGTCACTTACAGTAAGTAGTAGAAATGTGACATTACCGACAGATTTTGTACTAGCCCATCTTCTCATGGGAGGGGGGGGTTCTCAGGCTATTCTTCATTTTCAAAAGCACTTAGTGAATGGCAGTTGCTCCGTCCAAATGCCAAAAAAGTGTATGGTGACCAGGGAGGCTGGCCAGCATCTTTGTATAAATCTTTTTCAGGGAGTGTCTTTATAAAGAATAAAGGCCATGCGGAGAATCCCTTATGAAGAGATTGAAGAGATGGACTACAGTGTTCTCCCCAGAAATTCTTTCCAGCTGGGTGGAATAAAATAGTAGCCGGGTGGGGCGAGATGAGAGATGCTTCTGTGCGCAACTCTGCTTACAGAATAGGAGGAGGTGAGCCGATGACAGCCGGGTGCTCTCCAAAACTAGCCGGGAGGAGCACCCGGGTAAAAGTGCCTGGGGAGAACACTGGACTAGCCCAAAAGCTGTCGGTAATGTCAGATTTCTACTACCTACTGTAAGTGACAGTAACATAGGAGAGAAGTAATTTATGGCTCATTTTACTCTGGGAGAAATGTACTTTTTATTTGTATGCGTTTTACATTTTAAGTTTTTCGCGACAATTCCTCTTTAAGAACATATTTTCTTACTCTGATTACACCTTTCAGGCACTACAACTGTCCTTGGTAGGTTTTGAGGCTCCGTATTAATAGAGTGCTTGGGGCCCCATGCAAAACTCACACTAGGGCCCCAAGCTCCTTAGTTACGCCACTGCCAATCAGGCTAGAGGATCTGGGGTAGAGACAGCCTGCAACTACATGGAGAGAGTGCAATTGTGCTGCGGAGAAGATTGCTAGAAGTTTGGAGGAGATTTTAATCTAGCCACTGGGGGAGGAAGGGTATAGAGAGAACATGTAGGCAGGAAACATTAGCTAGATGATAAAAGCATATAGTGAATAAAGCTAGATCTTGTACACAGAATAATTGAGAGCCTTGTACAGAGATAAGAGTGAGAGAATTTGGCAGGACTAACACAAAGGGTACGGAGGTGATTAAACTTTTATGCTCTCTAGCAAGTGTTACTAAAAAAAAAAAAAAAAACTTAAAATGTGGTGATGGGAAACATAGAATGCATGCCAACCAATGTAAGAAGTCTTGCTGATGAAATATGAAGACTATAACATGATTGTGGGAACATAATTACATTTTCTGATGGGCTGAATGAAGAACAAGAGGACGTGAACAACACATGGAGAAAAGAAGATACTACCACCTGTCTTGAAAGGAGTTAACCACAGTAAATGTACCATTGATGATACAATCTTGATTGCACAATCTTAACAAATCTATGTAATACAAGGATTAACTAGGTAGTCCCCCTTTTAAACAGAAGTGGTATGATCGTACAATCAAGATTGTATCATTAGTGTGCACCTTTAAAGGACAACTGTAATAAGAGGGATACAGAGGCTGCCTTATTTATTTCATTTTAAGCAATACCAGTTGCCTGGCTATCCTGCTGATCCTCTGCCTCTTAAGCCCCCTCTACACCATGTAATTTCACGTGCGATCGATCGTATTCGATTGGATCGAATTTGATTAGATCGGTTAAATCAGACTTGTCCGATCAGGATTCGATCGTTTGTGTGATTGATTTTGTATTGAAAACGAACCAAAATTGATCGCACGATCGATCGAATCCCAATCGGACATGTCGGTTTTAATAGATCTATTCGAAGTGGATCACACATGAAATTGCATGGTGTAGAGGGGGTTAATACTTTAACCATAGAACCTGAACAAGCATGCAGCAGATCAGGTGTTTCTGACATTATGGTCAGAGCTGACAGATTAGCTGCATGCTTGTTTCTAGTGATATACGAACACTACTGAAGGCAGATAGATTAGCAGGGCTGCAAGGCAACTGGTATTGTTTAAAGAAAATAAATATGGCAGTCTCCATATCCCTCTCGCTTCAGTTGTCCTTTAAGGTGCTCACTAATGATATAATCATTTTCATCCAATTTTACCATTTCTATGTAATAGGAAGGACTACCTACAGTAACAAATCAAAGTGTATTCACTCAGTTTACCCTTCTAATACATAGATTTGGTAAGATTAGATTTAAAAAAAAATGTATCATAAGTGGGCACTATTGAAGTGGTGTATGCTGGGAATACACTGTTCGTTTTTGAGGTGATTCGATGGGTTCGATACATCATTTCCCACATGTCCCATCGCCGTTCGATCGCTTTGCCACTCAATTTGACGTGAATGGAAAAAGATAAGAAAAACGAGTGGAGAATTGAGCGGCAAAATCGATCGAGCGGTGAATTGAGCGGAAAGAAAACCGAACCGTGTATGCACAGCATTAGATGTGGGAAATCTTCTCTCAGGAGGAAGCTATGGGGCTTGGATGCTTCTTTACTTTGATGGGCATCTACAGCTATGATTGCCGGGTGTGTGAAGGCAACAGCTACATCCAGTCAAGGAGGCAGTTTCTACCCTGCTGGCATTTTCTTCCTCTGTGTTGGGACTTGGAAGAGGTTGACCATAATGGACACAATCCCTCTTTTCAACCTAGATTATTATGTAACTATGTTGGAGACAATTTCTAATAAGGAATGATTACACGCACGTTTCCTTACACCGGAAAACTCAGCAAAATGCATTAGGTAAGAACAAGTACTTGTAATGACAGAAATATGTACTTTGCCATTAGCCACCTACTTAAGAAACCTTTTACGTAGTCCATGAAGATAATGACAGCAGTGCAGGCCAGAGTATTAACATAAGCGTTAGCATCAAGTAAACAGCAGATGTAGAACCAGCATTGTTTTTTTCCATCCAAACACAAAAACCTGTAGCTTAGGCTTGTCAATGTGAATTACTGCAGAAACATGTATACTTTTGGATGTACTTAGCAATGCAGTTTGTGCTGCCCTGGAAGTAAGTTGGTTAAGCAATATGAAAATATTCCACATTCCAGAAGAGTGCCAAAAAACACCCATTATCTGAAATAACTGATGTGTGGGGAAAGGCTCAAATACCAAACAGTCTCCCCTGCTGCCTGTCATAACACAATGGCTGATGTTTTATAAGGTCGCAAGTAGGGATGTTTCATCTTCTGACTTAAAGAGGCACCTCAAACCTGCACCCATATGAACGATTACTGAAAAACTGAGGATGCAATCACTTCTCCAGAGTGGTCCAACTCCACCTCTGAAACAAGCTTCACTATTGCTTGATCCAGTCAACATGTACCCAATAAGAGAAGTAAAAATGTCAGAAAAACATGTTGCCATTTTACCAAAGGACTGAGATGAATTCATGTCAAGCACTCTCTTATCTTACGGAAGTCGGCTGAGCCACATACATGAAAGTAAAGAGGGTAGACA
This sequence comes from Hyperolius riggenbachi, assembly GCF_040937935.1. Lineage (NCBI taxonomy): Eukaryota > Metazoa > Chordata > Amphibia > Anura > Hyperoliidae > Hyperolius > Hyperolius riggenbachi. The sequence goes on along the minus strand of NC_090648.1, from coordinate 113,953,701 downwards.
AACCTGAAAGACAAACAGCACCAATACATCAGCATGGGCCAAAAAAAAAAAAAAAAAAAAAAAAAGGAGGGAGCTGTTGACCTACCCTGAAGTCCACCTCAACAGAGTTTTTTTTACTTTCTAGTTCTTCCAACTATCAGTTTATTCTTGGGTTTCCAAAGGTAATCAGTGCAATCAAGAATAGGAAAAGTGGTGGCGCATCTACCTTAATGCTGGGCATACACGGTGAGAGGCGCGTCACCGCTCGTCCTCGCGGATCGATTCCCGTGGGGATCGAGCGCGGTATCGATCTGCCGCGGTGATCGGACACATCGGATATTATCAATCGAGCCATCAGCGGCTCGATTGATAAGAACTATTGTGCGGTGTATGCCCAGCAAAAGACCAAGTTGTCCACCTCCGAATAACAGGATGTATACTATCATGTACCGTTTGTAACAGTACCAAATGTCTTCCTTGTGTCAGCACTAAATGAGTTTGGATGGAAGTCCTCCCAAGAAATGACAAGTAATGTACCAAAAATGTTTTAAGGACACCTTAAATGTGAAGGATATGGAGGCTGCCATATTTATTTCTTTTCAAACAGAACAAACAAATTGCCTGACTCTCCTGCTGATCCTCTGTCTAATACATTGAGGTTAGGTTCACAGTGGCTAGTTGCATATTGCATGCGTTAAAATGTGTGTGAACTTCACTTGAGACTGGACATATACTTTAATGCAAAGCCTGCATGCAGTGAATTAGAATAACGTGATCAGTTACAACTCGGTACTGTGAAGAGGCCCATAGAGCTGTATGGGCAGTAAGTCGACATGCAGCATTATTCTGCAACGCAAGTGAGCACTGTGAACTAAGCCTCAGCCATAGATCCGGAACAAGCATGCAGATCAGATGTTTCTGACTGAAGTTTGACTGGAGTTGCTGCACGCTTGTTTCAGCTGTGTGTTCAGACACTACCGATGCATGAAACAACAATAGGACGCCAGGCAACTGGTATTGTTTAAAAGAAAATTAATATGGCAGCCTCCATATTTGTCTCACCTCTGATGTCAGTTAAGATAAACTTGAGGGAAATCTACTTACCTTACTTTTAGTCACCATTTGCATAATGCTACCTGGACATCATTTGGGCCCCTTCAAATACAATCCTAAAAGAAAAAATGTGAAAGAAAAAAAATTCAAGAAAAGCATAAAAAAATACGTTTCAACTTTAAAGTACATGATTACACGAGCAGTCTAAAAAAAATTGTAAGTGTAACAGGGCTGTGGAGTCAGTACACAAATCATCCGACTCCTCAGTTTATAAAACCACTGACTCAAACTCCGACTCCAGATACCCAAAATGGCTCTGACTCCTCGACTCCACAGCCCTGACATATAAAGTAGATTTCATGGTTACATAGTTATATCTAGGTTAAAAGAAAAACAAAAACTTGAGCCAACAAAGTTCAACCTGTTCTACATCAATCCAAGGAACTAAACTGAAAGAACAGGTAAAAGATTGATATCAAAAAGACACTGATCTCTTACCAGATCTTCCATTAATCTATACGGTGTATGGTTACCTTTATTGAGCCCCTGGGCTTTTTAAAGTGAAGCTAAACTGAGAGGGATATGGATGTTTCCTTTTAGGCTTCTTGCACACCAAGACGTTGCATTAGGTGCCACGTTAAGGTCGCATAACGTGCACCTAACACAACGTATGGTGCTGCAAGAGCTGACGGTAGAGTGAGCCGCGTTAGGCGGCTCGAGTCCTATAATGTCTCCCAGAGTGGCGCTGATTGGCCAGCGGGACCACGTGATGCGGAGCGAGACACTCCGCATCACGTGGTCCCGCCGGCCAATCAGCACCCGCCAGTGCAGTGAATATTAAGTAGCCATGTGCGCGGCTACTGTAGCTGGCTCTCCCCGCCTCCTCTCCGCCCCCCACTGTGCATGTGCAAACAGTCTAGCGCGGCTATAGCCGCTCCAACGCCGTAGCATGCTGCACTTTGCACAGAACGTGCAGCGTTACATGTAACGCAATGTGGGCTGTGTGAACAGCCCACTTGTGTTACATTGCTGTGCGTTGGGGGAGCATTACAGGCGCACTAACGTGCGCCTGTAACGTCTTGGTGTGTAAGCAGCCTTAAACAATACCAGTTTCCTGGCATTCCTTCTGATCTCTTTGAATGCAGTAGCGGCTGAATCACACACCTGAAACAAGCATGCAGCTAATCCAGTCTGACTTCAGTCAGAGCACCTAAACTGCATGTTTGTTGAGGGGCTGTGGCTAAAAGTATTATGCTGGCCATACACGGCACTTTCTTTCCTTATCAATTGAGCCGCTGATGCGCTCGATTGATAATATCTGACAGGTCCGATGACCTGCCGGATTCCCCGCTCGATCCCCGACGGCGGACAATAGCGGGGAATCGAGCGGCTGTTAAGGAGCGCCAGCGGGGACAAGCAGGAATCGATCCGCGCGGACGAGCGGGGAAGCGCCGGCATCGAGCCAGCGGCTCGATCCAGCGAATAATTGCATCCAGAAACGTGCCGTGTATGTCCAGCATAAGAGACACAGGGTCCGCAGGAACAGTCAGGCAACTGGTATTACTTTAAAAGGAAAAATCCATGTCCTTCTCAGTTTAGGTTCCCTTTAAAGAGAGTTTTTCTAAAATTAATAGTTTTGGTTGTTCCCATGCTCAAAACTCATATTGTGATAGCCAATATCCAAGTGTTACCCATCTATGCACATTTGACCCAATGTTTGTTCTTATCGAAATGAGCAAATCAAGCAGAGCATTTTCCCTGGTTGGCTCAGTAACCCTTTGATTTATGTTATTATTTGTTTTGTAGTTCTAAATATAATAATCTGTCTTTTACTTCGGCCCCCAAAATTGGCCGCATCATTGATCGGGCATGCTCTTGGTGGCACCGATTTTCATTCGATTCAATTATAATAATCAAACTGGATGGTCGATCGGCTGCCAAGTTGCCTGATGTATGGTGACCTTAAAATGTAACTGTCAGGCATAAAATCAATTCTTTATTTTTATCTGGTAATCAAGTAATAAGGATGCTAACCAGGCAAAAGACCAAAATTACTTAAGGTAATTTCTTTTCCAGAAGTCGGAAGGACAGCAACCCTGAGACTTGTCTCCATCCACTACACACTGGACAGGAACTAGATAAAAAGATTTGCATAATTGGTTAGGTAGCAGAACATATATAAACCCTCTCATGTCCTTACCCCCTCAGTTGGTACAAAAAGACTCCACACATAATGATGCTTCAAAATAAATTTAATAAGAAACAGCGGTGGGCAATAAGGGTGCTGTCCTTCCGACTTCTGGAAAAGAAATTACCGTAAGTAATTTTGGTCTTTCCCAGAACGTCTCAGGACAGCAACCCTGAGATGATATACAAGATAATATTTAGGGAGGGACTACAGCCTGTAACACTTTTCTGCCGAAACTTAAATCAGCACTAGACAATACATCAAGTCTATAGTGTCTCACAAAAAGTATTGTGACTTGACCAGGTGGCTGCCTTGCAGATTTGCTCAACTGATGCTCCTGCCCTCTCTGCCCATGAAGTTGATACTGCTCTGGTTGAATGAGCCTTCAATCTTGCTGGAAGTTCTTTCCCCTGTTGACGATAAGCCAAGGAAATAGCCTGCTTTATCCATCTGGCTATGGTTGTCTTAGAAGCCTGTTTACCTCGAAACTTGCCTGCAAACAACACTAACAGGGCATTTGAATGTCTCCAAGAACCAGTACGCTGTAAGTATTCTAGAACACATCGTCTGACGTCTAGATGATGCAGTCTTTCTTCTTTTTGATTTGATGGTGTATTGCAGAATGAAGGAAGGAATATTTCTTGAGACCTGTGAAACTGATACCACTTTTGGTAGAAAAGCCGGATCCAATCTAAGCGTAATTCTGTCATCTGATATCGTACAGTATGGCTCTAAGATAGACAAAGCCTGTAATTCTCCCACTCTTCTAGCTGATGTTATGGCTAAGAGAAACGCCGTTTTAAGAGATAGATGCTTATCTGAACTCTCTTCCAGAGGTTCAAAGGGAGGATCACATAAACCCTGGAAGACTGTGTTAAGATCCCAAGGAGGTACCCTGTTCTGAACTACGGGGTGAAGCCTCTTCAGTGCTTTAAAGAATCTTATGACATATTCTTCCTCTGCTAATTTTCTGTCAAGGAAAACACTCAATGCTGACACTTGCACCTTTAAGGTACTGATGCTTAAACCCTTCTGAAAACCGTCTTGAAGGAATTCTAAAACAGAATTTGATTGTGCCGTATCTCTGGAGTTGGTAATACACCAATTACTGTAAACTTTCCACGCTTTAAAGTAAATCTGACGTGTAACCTTTTTCCTGCTTTGTATAAGCGTTTCTGATAGTCTATTAGAGAAGCCTTTATTCTTCAATAGACTCCATTCAGGCTCCACGCGGAAAGCTGAAGGAGCTTCAGATTGGGATGACGTGCTGGGCCTTGCATCAGTAAGTCCGATTGATCCGGGAGCAACACATGCTCCGACGCTAACCGCCGTAGCGGCGCAAACCAAGGTCTCTTGGGCCAATATGGGACAATCAGAATTGCTTGAGCCCTGTCTCGATAAATCTTGTTGACCACCTTGGAGATTACATGAAGAGGGGGAAAGATGTACATCAAATGATGACTCCAGCTGATTGAAAATGCGTCCAGAGCCCACGGCTCGTCCTCGGGACACAGGGAGCAGATGGCACTTTGCATTGTTTCTCCTGGCGAACAAATCGACCTGAGGTACCTTCCACCACTTTATCAGATGTAGAAATACTTGGTCGTTGAGACTCCACTCGTCTTGTGAGAGACTCCGTCTGCTCAGATAATCCGCTAAGCAATTCAGGGTTCCCTTCAGGTGCACTGCCCTCAATGATTGCACATTCCTCTCTGCCCAGTGCAGCATCCTGGAAGATTGAAGTTGTAGCAACCTGCTTCTTGTGCCCCCCTGATGGTTTATGTAGGCCACCACCGTGCTGTTGTCTGTGCGGACTGTCACATGTTCTTCCAGGATTTGGGCACTGAAAACTTGAAGAGCCTCCCAGACTGCCCGCAACTCTCTGCTGTTTGAAGACTGAAGTCGAACTCTGTTTGACCATTGTCCTTGGGCTGTCTGAGAACCCAGATGAGCACCCCATCCCCAAGAGCTCGCATCCGTTGTGATGATACATTGTGTTGGAAACTCCCATAGATTTCCTGCCAGGCGATTGTGAGGTTCGATCCACCATAGTAACGACTGTTTGACACTCCATGGAATTAAGAATTTCTTGTCCAGAGAGGAGAGGCGTTTGTCCCATTTGGATAGGATCCAAGACTGTAGAACTCTGGAGTGCAGCTGACCCCAATGAACTGCTGGGAATGAAGAGGTTATCGTCCCCAATAAAGCCATAGCCTTCCTCAGTGATATTGCCTTCTGGTTCTGAAAAGAGAGAACAGATTTTAGCAATAATGTCGATTTCCTATCAGGCAGGAAAAGTCTTTTACTAGTCGTACAAATTAGAAACCCCAAATATTCCATTTTCTGTAGGGGAAATAAGGATGATTTCTCCCAGTTAATCAACCACCCCAGGGACTGAAGGAAGTCTATAGTGATATACGTCTGGGAACTCACAATATCCACTGAAGGGCCCCATATCAGAAGGTCATCCAAATAAGACATAACTTGGATGGATTGAAGTCTAAGGCCTGCTAAGATTTCAGCCATAACTTTTGTAAAAAGCCACGGAGCAGATGACAAACCAAAGGGGAGGGCAACAAACTGAAAGTGCCTTACCTCTCCTTGTAATTCCACTGCAAACCTCAGGAACTGCTGTGATTGTAGATGAATAGGCAAGTGCAGATACGCATCTTTGAGATCCAACGATGTCAAGAAGCTTCCTTCCTGCAGTAGGTTTACTACTGAACGGATATTGTCCATCCGAAACTTTCTGTAATTGACTACTTTGTTCAATTTCTTTAGGTTTAAGATGAATCTGAAGCTTCCCTGAGGTTTCTTTATGAGGAATACAGGCGAGTAGAACCCCTGTCCTTCTTGACATCTTGGCACTCTTCGTATGACCCTCTTTTCTAACAAGGAGTTTATTTCGTCTTGGAGAGCTTGGGCCTGGATCGGTAGTCTTGGGGAGGGGGTTATAAAGAATTGGGCGGGTGTTGGAGCTACAAATTCTATCCTGTATCCCTCTAAGACAATGTTCAAAAGCCACCTGTTCTTGAATTTTGTCTGCCACTGTTCGTAGTAGTGCGCTAGTCTGCCCCCCACTGGAATCCTGGCGTCATTGCTTTGGTTGCTGCACCGAGGAAGAGTACTGAGGGTTATTTCTCGGTCTCTGAGTCTTGTTAGGGACCCATTTCCTTCTTTGGGAACCTCTATTATTCTGTTCCGTCTTTTCTGAGGGACGAAAGGAACGATTGAGACGAAAAATTTTCCTTTTATATGGAAAATTTTTCTTCTTATCTGCTGATCTTTCCAGGGTCTCTTCCAACTTAGACCCGAAAAGCAAGCCCCCTTCACATGGAATACTGCATAACTTAGACTTAGATGACGTATCTCCTTGCCAGGTTTTTACCCAGATTCCTCTTCTGGCCGAGTTAACCAGGGCGGTAGTTCTTGCTGTAAGCCTAACAGAATCATCTGCTGCATCAGATAAATAATTAGTTGCATGTAAGATCTTTGGAAAAAAGTTCAGAATTTCTTCCCTAGACGTCCCTGAAGCAATCTGGGATTGTACCTCAATTAGCCACAGCTTTAATGATCTCGCTACTGCTGTAGAGGCAACAGAGGGCTTGAAGTTCAGGGATGCTGCTTCCCAGGCCCTTCTCAAGATGTTATCCATCTTCTTGTCTATCGGGTCTTTAAGACTTCCAAAGTCTTCAAATTGAAGATCTGACCTCCTGGACACCTTGGATAAGTATGGGTCTAGCTTAGGTGAAGCCCCCAAAACTTTTGGTCTTCTGGACTATAAGGATACCTCTTATTCAAGGATTTTGGCCAAAAAGCTCTCTTATCAGGATTATCCCATTCTTTTTTGATAATTCCCTTAAGACTACTATGTACTGGTATAAAAGCAGTTTGAGGGTCAGTCAGAGTCTCATACATCTGGTCAAGCGGAGACAAAGTTCTTTGTTCCGTGGTAATCCCCATAGCCTGGTGCATAGCTTCTAACAACTCCTTCATAAAGTCAGTGGAAAAAGCAAACTTCTTATTTTTAACCGATTTATCAGTAGACTTTTCAGTTTCTGATGGAATTTCTTCAAGAGAGGAAATTTCCAACTCCCCTTCTGACATATCTGATTCTTCTGAATCATCTATTCTCCTTTTCCTCTTTAGATTAGGGTCATCTACTAAAACTGAACCTGAAGGACCTGGCAAGTCTGAAGGAGGTGCAGGGTGTATAGCAGGAGAAGGGGTAGGAACAACATTAACTGTAGTCTCAGGTGTCTTAATCGTCTGCACTGCAGAGGAAATCTCAGACCTAATCCAACCCTTTAACTCTTCCATCATAGTAGGTGTTTCATCTCTGACCACCTTCTGTGTACAGTCCTGACATAGTATCTTAGATGATGAGGATATTTTATTCCCACATATAGCACATTTCTTAGGGGTCTTATGCGCAGATTTTGAACCTGAATGAGGTACAGATTTGTCAGGCTTATCAGGCTTCTCAGGCTTATCAGCTCTTTCTTGTCTTGATCCAGACTTGGATTCAGCTTTAGAGTCTGATTTATCCATTTTTGGCTGAAACAACAAACAAATACCAGCCATTAGCACAAAGAAGCCTAATAAACCTCTCTTACAAAATATGTAGCAATAACTAATGCACATACCAGAGAGGGAACGGAGCTCGACTCCACAGAGCCCTGGGAGGAAGATCCAGCGGCAGCCTCCATGGTCACCAACAGCCAAATGGTGACCATAGCCCAGCTTAAATAGCTCTTAACAATTTTGCCCGCCCCTTTCCCACAGGAAATGGCTCCATACCTTAAACGAACTACTGCTCCCAGAAGCGCTTCCCCCATCGCTTCTGCCGTCTAGTCAGCAGCCTGCTGACTCCATGCAGCATCGTTCTCCGTGGAGCGCACGCCGGCCAGGAACTTCCTGCTTCCGGCGTCGGGTCACGTGCGGCGCCGGTCACATGACAGGTGGGCGGGACTTCCTGAGCGCTCGATCCTCTTCCGCATTACGCTCAGTTCACTCAGGGGAGGCAGAGCGTGCTGCATGATCCCGCGCCCGGACAACTAGCCTGCGCAGACCCAGGGGATCATCCAAGCCGCGGCTCCTGCAACTAGCATGGGTGGCCAGCACTCCCCTCACATCTAGCATCCTGCTGGACAGGAAGACAACTGAGGGGGTAAGGACATGAGAGAGTTTATATATGTTCTGCTACCTAACCAATTATGCAAATCTTTTTATCTAGTTCCTGTCCAGTGTGTAGTGGATGGAGACAAGTCTCAGGGTTGCTGTCCTGAGACGTTCTGGGAAACAAAAGTTAAAAATAGCTCTTATTTTTCTTCTCCATTAACCTTCCTGGCGGTAAGCCCGAACTGAGTTCGGGCTATGCCGCCGGAAGGCACCGCTCAGGCCCCGCTGGGCCGATTTGCATAATTTTTTTTTTGCTGCACGCAGCTAGCACTTTGCTAGCTGCGTGCAGTGCCCGATCGCCGCCGCTACCCGCCGATCCGCCGCTATCCGTCGCGCCGCAGCCGCCCCCCCCCAGACCCCGTGCGCTGCCTGGCCAATCAGTGCCAGGCAGCTCTATGGGGTGGATCGGAATCCCCTTTGACGTCACGACGTCGATGACGTCATCCCGCCCCATCGCCATGGCGACGGGGGAAGCCCTCCGGGAGATCCCGTTCTTTGAACGGGATCTCCGGATCTCCGATCGCCGGCGGCGATCGGAGGGGCTGGGGGGATGCCGCTGAGCAGCGGCTATCATGTAGCGAGACTTTGTCTCACTACATAAAAAAAAAATAAAAAATTAAAAAAAAAAAGATTTGCTGCCCCCTGGCGATTTTTTTGCAAACCGCCAGGAGGGTTCATTCTGGGTTTTTTTTTCTTCTTTACTTTGCCCTCAGACATAACTAATGCAGCCTGATTGGCTGAAGCCTCTTTCCCTCCCGGTTTCCCCTCCCACAACTTTGTTCCTCTCTGGCCAATAGTTTTCATGCTGAGACAATACACTTTCTGCTGCAGAACTGGGTCGGAGAAGTGTCTTAAAGACTGGGAGGAGGGCGGGCAATGATACACTGACAAACTAAAGAAGAAAATTATGTCAGGATTGGCTTCAAGATAGACACAGTCAAAATGGAAAATACTAAAGGAGCCCATATACCTAACGATTTTCCCGCCGATAGACAGCAGAGACAATCACGGTGATCGAATCTGCTGTGAAATCGTTGCACAAACGCTGACAGAATGATCGATTCCCGTCGTTCCATCCGTGCGGAAGATTTTGCTTGATCGCCGGCGGGTCGGGAGTGCGTCGATAGCGGCGTTCGAATGCCCAACGACCGACGCAATACAGCGACAATACATTACCTGCTCCGCCGGCGCAAGTCCCCGCTCTCTCCGCTGTCCTCTTCTCCGCGCTGGGCTCCGAGTCCGGCAGGCTTCACTTAACTTCCTGTCCGGGGGAAGTTTAAACAGTAGAGGGCGCTCTACTGTTTAAACTTCCTGCACGGACAGGAAGTTCAGTGAAGCCAGCCGGACTCGGAGCCCAGCACGGAGAAGCGGACAGCGGAGAGAGCGGGGACTCGCGCCGGCGGAGCAGGTAATGTATAGCCGGCGGGGGGCGGCGGCAGCTTCACAGATTGTGATCGGTTTCATGCTGATATCAATTCACAATCTGTTTGCAATGTAGGCAGCCATATGATCCCTCTCTGATCAGATTCGATCATAGAGGGATCTATCCAATGGTCGATCTGATGGCAAATCGACCAGTGTATGGCTACCTTTTTTTAACCATAGAAAAATCACTAAAATTAATATGTGGACAGTGCAATACATATTTTATGTAAGTAGAGCAAGTATTTATTTACTTATATATGTTTTTGTCTGAGATAGTATGGCTGACAGTTCATCTAACTGTCCCACAAGATACACACTGCACCGCATATGAAACTATAATCAAGATAAGGATTTGATTTAGTAGCAGCTAGTGAAAGTTAAGTGTGTGTGTAAATAAGTTAATATGCACATATCTGTCTCGGTTGATTCATGTACCTGTGTTGCAACGCCTGTTTTTAACACCCTTGTCCTCCTTAACAGTACACAAGCCAAATTTATTGCAAGGTAACTCCTCCCACTAATTAGTTAAATCTAGTACAGAAAGACATCCTTAAAAAACTCAAGATTGATTGCTGTGCGTAAACAGTAATGAATTGTCATTGCGTTGCCTCACTGATGCATACTAGGGTAAATTACAACAAACACCTAAAGTGGATCCGCGGTATAAATTCCAAAGTGAAAAAGAGCTAGAATGACACTGACTGTGCCCCTTCCTTTTTGTTACCTTATGCAGCAACAGTTGACTAATTCATTAAGCATTATTTCCTATTAAAGGTCAACTGAAGTGAGAAGAATATGGAGGCTGACATATTTATTTCTTTTTAAACAATACCAGTTGGCTGGCAGCCTTGCTCATCTATATGGCTGCAGTTGTGTCTGAATTACACCAGAAACAAAATAATTTGTCAGATCTGAAAATGTCAGAAACAGCTGATCTGCTGCATGCTTGTTCAGGGTCTATGGCTAAACGTATTATGCTGGGTTTACACCCAAAAATTTTCTGTTAGATTCTTCTGTTAGATTTTCTGTTAGAATGCATAATAAGATTATTTTCTGTAGAGACTGGTCATTATCTCTGGTGCATTGTCTTCTGTTTATCTCCTGCTGAGTAGAACAATGCCGAATTGCTCGGCAGATAGATATATTTCCAACATGTTGAACTTTATCTATCTGGCAGGTAAATCTAACAGAAAATTGTATGGTGTAAACCCAGCATTACGCTGGGCATACATGGTGCAATTGTGCGCTGAAATTGAGCCACTGGCTTGATGCCGGCGCGTCCCCGCTCGTCCACGCGGGCGTGTGAATAGATTCCCGCTCGTCCCCGCGGGCACTTAATTATCTCCGCTTCGTTTCTTCCATTGTCCGCCCGCGGAGATAGAGCGCGGTATCGATCCGGCGCGGTGATCGGACACGTCGGATATTATCAATCGAGCCATCAGCGGCTCGATTGATGATAAAAAAATGAGCCGTGTATGCCCAGCATTAGAGGCAGAAGATCAGCAGCATAGCTAGGCATCTGGTATTGCTTAAAAGGAAAATATGGCAGCCTCCATATCCCTCTCACTTCAGTTGTCCTTTAAAGAGAACCCGAGGTGTGTTTAAAGAATGTTATCTGCATCCAGAGGCTGGATCTGCCTATACAGCCCAGCCTCTGTTGCTATCCCAAACCCCACTAAGGTCCCCCTGCACTCTGCAATCCCTCATAAATCACAGCCATGCAGTGAGGCTGTGTTTACATCTGTAGTGTCAGTCTCAGCTGCTCCCCCTCCTCCTGCATAGCTCCGGTCCCTGCCCCCGTCCCTTCCCTCCAATCAGCAGGGAGGGAAGGGATGCAGGCGGGGACTGGAGTTCTGCAGGAGGCGGGGAGAGCAGCAGACTGACACTATAGAGATAAACACAGCCAGCTGACAAGCTGTTTGTCAGCAGCGTGGCTGTGATTTATGAGGGATTGCAGAGTGCAGGGGGACCTTAGTGGGGTTTGGGATAGCAACAGAGGCTGGGCTGTATAGGCAGATCCAGCCTCTGTATGCAGATAATATTCTTCAAACCCACCTCGGGTTCTCTTTAAAGCAACACCAGTTGCCTGGCTATCCTGCTCATCATCTGCCTCTAATACTTTTAGCCATAGACCCTGAACCAGCATGCAGCAGATCAGGTGTTTGACATTTTTTTTCAAATCTGACAAGATAAGCTGCATGCTTGTGTCTTGTGTGATTCAGACACTACTGCAGCCATAGAGATCAGCAGGGATGACAGGTAACTGGTATTGTGTAAAAGGAAATAAATATGACAATCCCAATAAACCTCTCGCTTCAGATATTACAGAATATTTCCCAAGGAATATTTGTTTCGAGTCAGAAAGGTCAGCCTTGAAATGGTTTTCCCCAGACCAGCCACAGCTTTCCCACTGGAAAGCCCTGGTGTTCAGTCATTCAGCTTGAGAAAGCACCGTACTCACAACGCAAGTGTCCTGCAAAGTTTATAAAGTTGTGGAATAATTGGTTGGAGTCCAGAACTACTGTTTGATGGATGTATCTGGGTGTCCACCAGCACCAGTGCCATTGGATTTATTTGAAAGTTCTGATGATCTCTACTGCTCATATGTGTAATATTGTATGACTGTACATATGTTCTTATATTTGTCTCTCTTCTTCTAATACATACATGTCAAACTCCGGGCCGCAGGCCAAATCTGGCCCTCAGAGCCATTAAATTTGACCCTCAAGGGGTTTCCCTCTTTGCATTATGTTTGGCCCACTCTAGACCACCAGGGACGCTATACTGGAGGTGAAGCCCTACAACACCAGTGTTTCAACATGGGACCTTATTGCACAATTGACCAATAGCCATAATACTATGGCTAACCATGTAGTACAAAAGAAAAACTTTTCTTGGTCAAAACTTGATCTGACATTACAGATGAATATTTTAGCAGAGCATCTGAGGAGTGTGGCATATCCATGACAACCCAGCCAGATGTGCATAAATTCCTTATTAGTATTATTATTTAGTATACATAGCACCGACATCTTCCGCAGCACCGTACAGCATATATTGTCTTGTCACTTAAAGCGGACCCAAACCAAACTTTTTTTAATTCAAAATATTTTATTGCACCACTCTGACATGTACAAAGATAAATAAACACTCCTTCAAGCCTATGAGCATTTCAGTGCATGCTTTTCACCCTTCTCTTTTCATCACTAGGGTTATACAGGTGGCAGCCATTAGCAATTCCTCCTATTCTGGACACCATCTGCTCCACCAGTTTGCCGGATTATGTCCCAGCAATATTAAAGGAAAGGAGGGGTTCCTCTAATAAATGTAAAATATTCTATATTTGTCATCATGCAGCTGCAAAAAGGCTGCTATTATAATTTGTAAAATAGATTTTATTTCTGAAATCTTGTATTTTTCATTTGGGTCCACTTTAAAGTTTCTGTGCAGGTCCTCAGTGAACACCACACTGTGGAGGAGATCATCTTTGGCCGATGGAGAGAGTGAGACCAGGAGCCCTGATGGTGCAGTATCGTTAGGACAAAGAAATGGCAGGTAATGTGGGTAATGTATACTCACAAAGGTGGGTTGCACTTCTGCAATCAACGACAATGCCTGCAGAAAAATCAATTTCCGCTCGGTATCCCGGAACACGCTGGAACTGGGTGGTCGCTCTCCTCCTCTGGTCCTATGCACTGGTGGATGGATCTCACCACTGGTAGGGAAGCACTTCAGGGAGGCGAAGGGTACGTAAGCAAATTGGTGGAGACGCTCAATATACCAACACCAACACTATCACTATAGTGATAATAAAAGTTACTTAACTGTTCCTCAGAGGGGCTCACAATCTGTATTTATCAGATGTATATATGTATCGTGTAGTGCATGTGTCACAGTCTAGGGCCAATTTAGCGGGAAGCCAATTAACTTATCTGTATGCTATTGGATGTGGGAGAAAACCAGAATGCCAGAAGCTGCGCAGACACAGGAAGAACATGCAAACTTCATGCAGATAGTGCCCTGGCTGGGATTTGAACCGGGTACCCAGTGCTGCAGGGCTAAACACTACGCCACTGTGCATGTCCAATGCTTTAGCAGATCACAGTCTGAAAGCATCAGTAGACATTGCTCTTCAGTATCTACAGCTGTTAGGATAGCAAGAGACATGAAACTTTCTTGGCAGGCTGGCACCCACTAATACCAGAAGAGCTGTGAGTACAGTGTCCATCCTTAGTAACACTATATCCAGGTACTGTATTTGCTTCCTATTCCTTTAGTCAACAAACGTGCCCATCAATGCTGCTCTTACATTCTTGTAAAAACTCGACTTCGACAGGAACTTTTGTGAAAACAACATAATGAATGAAGTTTCTGATGTTTTATACTATTAATTTATACAGTAGATTATTTAGTAAGTGTTTGCTTATTATAAAATCGCTCCTCTCCCTGATTGACATTATGAAATGTTTCACTGGTGGCAACATCTGTAGTTCTGCCAGGTGATCTGTATGGAATGTTCGTTACTGAGAATTCTATGCATAGAGGGACATATTGCTTACTAGGCAGTTGGTAAAAGCTGTTATTTCCCACAATGCAACAAGGTTCACAGACAGAAAACTGCCAGGACCATGGTCATGATCTCACTCTGTGGGCGGGGTTTAACCACAATATCAGCAAAACAGACCCGTTGATTATCTATTCGAGTAAAGGTAAAAATGTCTCATGGAAAAGGGGATATTCGCTACTGATTGGAATGAAGTTCAATACTGGGTTTAAGTTCCTCTTTAAAGTGCCTAGGTCAAGTCACAGAAAAGCACAGTAAGGCTGCATCTAAGCAACCTTATAGTCACTAAATACCAGCAATCACAGGTCTTTTAGGCTCAGTTCCCAGTTGTGATGGATCCCTTCTGCATGGACTGTGCTGAGCTTGCAAAAAGTTACCCAATGTTTTTGCAAAAAGTGGGAAACGGGCCTTAATTTTGAAGCCTGTTCCCTGTGCCTTTCCTTGGCATCTTCGCAATGACTACATTACGTATGGCACATACAAAGAACGGTCTGGCATGCCTGACTTTTCCAGCACATTCGCCCCTTCCTCTGCACCAGAAGGTGGAGGAGAGCAGTGTGTCAGAGGCCCAGCCAAGCCACAACATTATTGGAGAGGAGAGCAGTGAGGGACAAGATTCTGGACGCTCAACAGGTTCTATCGCAATAATACACCCCCTGAAAAATGCTCACTCTGCTCAGGTAAGCAGCCATTAGGAGAAGAGAGAGGCACTGTGCCTTCAAAAAAACTCTTGTTCTGGCTTATGCTAGGTACACACATTACGATTTTTTCCCAACATGTCCTATCTGAATTTCAATTGATTTCCATTCACTTTTATGGAAATCGATTAGAAAAATCGATAGGAATTCAGATCGGACATGTTGGAAAAAAAAAAAATCGATCTGGCCAGAAAATTGTATTGTTTGTATCTAGCATAAGGTAGATACAGTGGAGATAAAGTGTGGATGATGAGGCCTCACAGATTTTTTGCAAGAAAGTCTCTCTGAACCAATGACTATTAGCTACATGGGCAACTGGGCTGGGAGTCCCGCAGCTCACTGAATAGGCTGGAGCAGCTCACATGGTTGTTGTAGTAGGAGGGGAGTAACAAGGAAGTCACCTCCAGCAAGGTATTAGTTCACAATGCATGCGTGGCTCCGGCAAGTGTGATTTAAGTCAGCATTTAGATTTGCTCAGTGTTCCCATTTGCCTCTGATGAAGCAAGACTCCACCCAAGCCGGAATAAAGGATTTTTAAGGATGCGGTGCCTTTGTCTTCTCCAGATGACTACATCATTGGCCATTATCTCAAGGCTCCTTACCATCTGAATTATCAATCCTCTACTGCATTCTGCTGCCAGCAATGCAAGTTTATCTAATCCAGTGATCAGGTGAGCATGCAAAAGCCTGCATCTTTATAGAAACATTGTGCCAGTGACCAACTGCTGCAAGACCCAAGTGTGGTCACATGGTGTCAGGAGTCATATACAAATTCCGAAAGCAGAACTACAGTCCTAACCTACCCCTTTGCTTAAACAGATTGGAAATGGTACTTCAAGGAAGGAACTTCTGTTTTAAAAGACAACTGAAGTTAAAGGTCTATGGAGGCTGCCATATTTTTTTTTTTTTTTTTTTTTTTTTTTAATTCTTTATTTAGATCCAAAGGCATATAGATAATTACAAACGTTTTTACCTTGTACAACCAAATATACGGTAATGCACTTAACATACATGAATATGTCATACATTGCTGTAAATAACATGAACCAGCAGATCAGATTTTTTAGCATTAAGCTTAAAGAAAGCTATGCCTAGCAGGCAGATAGGGGTAAGCTAAACGTGTATCCAGCAAAGAGATGATTGTATTAAATAAAGTTTGCATGAGTGCTTAACGTCTCGTTCTGGTGTTATATCTCCCCAGTCTGCCTTTGTAATTTCTTGTTTAAAGAATATTATCTTAGAAAAAACACAACTATCTAAACATAACAGTCAAAACATTCCAGAATGTAGCGTATAGGACAACATCTACTCGCCCTCCAGGAGCGAGCCTATGTGTCGCCCATCTTATACTAAGTTATAGTTACATGACAACACCTCTTGCTGGCGGCAGGATGAAAAGCATATAGTAATAGTGCAATTTCCCACCCTCGCCAGAATAGGGTCTCACCTCTATTTTTGGTGCCTCACCTGATTACACCTCATCAAGCAGCAAACCTATCTCCTCAGAGTCTCGCAGACCGGACCAGTATCTCCAGGTTTTTTGAAATTTTTCCAAGTCATTGGACCCAATATCTGCCATATTTTCCATTAAATAAGTTTGGTCCATTTCTAAAAGTACCTCTCTAATATTAGGGGGAATGGGGTTTCGCCATCGCCGGACCACTACACGCTTTGCTGCATTCAATATATGTCTTATTACTGATTTTTTTTATTTTTTAAAGGACCAGGAGTTGGCGTGTAGGATGTAGAATTCCATGGTAAATAGAATGTCGCCATCTATAACCAATTTCACTAAGCTATGGACCTTCTTCCAGAAATCGTCTAGTTTGGCACATGACCACAGAATATGTGGTAGAGTACCTCTTTCAGTTCTACATCTCCAGCAATCCGGTCTAATAGAGGGGAAAATCCCATGGAGCCTGGAGGGTGTCAAATACCATCTTGTAAGAATCTTATAGTTAATTTCCTGCATGCCTGCTGATCTGGAGGTTTTATGGGCAAAGGAGCACATCTTGACCCTCTGAGCAGGGCTGAAGCGTGTCCCGGAGTCCACCTCCCATTTCGTGATGAATGACATGTCTGGAGTAGTTTGCTTAATTATTAGGGAGTAGATAACAGAGCGTTTTCTGCATAGGTTCCCCCTCTGTACATAGGTTCTCAAAAACAGACGGTTTTCTGACCATTGTAGGAACAATTCTGTGACTTCGTAGATAAGATCTAATTTGAAACAGGGTCCACCAAGTCAACTTCAGGGTAGGAAATTTAAATTGTAGGTCTCCCAGTGATAGCCAGTCATTTTGGCCACAAAATCTCCCCAAAGTCAGTCCGTCTTGCTGGCTAAAGTGTCTGCCCCCCTGTTTAACTGCCAGTTGCAGCTCTGGGTTATGGGAAAGGGGAAGGAGAGGTGCATATTTTTTTTTCTTTTTAAGCAATACCTGTTACCTGGCTATCCTGCTGATCCTATGCCTCTAATACTTCTAGCCTCAGACCCTGAACAAGCATGCAGCAGATCAGATGTTTCTGACATTGTTGTCATATCTGAGAAGATTAGCTGCATGCTTGTTTCTGGTGTAATTCAGACACTACTGCAGCCATATAGATCAGCAGGGCTGCCAGGCAACTGGTATTATTTAAAAGGAAATAAATATGGCAGCCTTCATATCCCTCTTGTTACAGTTGGCCTTTAAAATTTCTGTCCCAGCAGAACACTGACCAACTTACTCAGACATCCTCCTCCCACTGGTAACATAGATGAACCGTGTGTGGTTAGCACTGTTACTGTCTATAAAACACCATGTGTAGCTTTCACCACTCACAATAAGAAACCATTTCTCACTTCTGTTTATCTTTCCTCTTTTTATAAATACACTAGGAAAGGTGTGGCGAGGGTAAATGCTTTATTCTGCCTGGTACACACATCCAATTTTGCTTGGGAAATTTCACCACTTCCATGAAGTATTAGAAGTCACACAGTTCGTTCATAGCATTTCAAATCTATAGGACCTTATAGTACATGGAGATGGTAAAATCAGCCAGTAATTGGCCAATCAAAGTTGGATGTGTGTATGCACCTTTACAAACGGAGCAGGGAGTAGGGCTGGACAATGAGATGCAAATGATTCCAACTTGATGTATTATGCAAATTTTGTATACCAATTTATGCAGGTTGAATATTGAATGAAGCCAAAGTGGGAACTGATTGCTCGCTTTTCAAGCTGCACAAAATTTGCATTC
Source organism: Hyperolius riggenbachi (assembly GCF_040937935.1). NCBI lineage: Eukaryota > Metazoa > Chordata > Amphibia > Anura > Hyperoliidae > Hyperolius > Hyperolius riggenbachi. The sequence goes on along the minus strand of NC_090648.1, from coordinate 113,935,379 downwards.
AAAATGTGCATAAACTGACACCAACTCAAAGGTAGTTGCATCTCACTGACCACCCCTAGCAGGAAGGATCTAATGATGATATTATAAATAGAGGATATGGGATATCACCCTTCCAAATTATTGCTCGTCCTTCTATAAGCAGAGTTCCCCAACCCTGTCCTCAAGGCCCACCAACAGAACATGTTTTGCAGAAAACCACAAACATTCACAGGTGAGGTAATAAGTGCCTCAGCAGAGCTGATTAACTATCTCTGTGGATTTCCACAAAACATGCACTGTTGGTGGGCCTTGAGGACAGGCTTGGGGAACACTATAGGATCGTTCTGAGTGGAAAAAGATAAGGGAACACTGAGCTCATTAGCATAATACACTATTAAATAAAACTTTAATTATATTACAAAGGCTAAAACACCCCATGAAACCATTGTGTACAATCATAAATCTATGGGTATATATTGATTCCCTATCAGTGCACTCCTGTAAACAGGACCAATTATTTTCTCCAGGTCCAATTGATTGATTCAGGGCCCTTTCACTGCGTTCCACTCCTTTTTAAATAGGCTTGGGATTTTCCAAATGCAAGTACAGTAGTTACAATCGGAATCATGCAAATGGATTTACGATTTAAACTGAGCCGCGTTTACGATTTTTGGTGTGAAAGACCATGGTTGCTCAATCCTGACTGTGATGGCCTGCAGCAATATTGAATACACCTCCATCACAGCATATACTATGCCTTACCTATTACCACATAGGCCTCAATTCACTAAGCAGTTTAGACTAGTCTACAGATGGTTTTTAGTCTACTGATGGTTTGGTGTAATGTTTTAGACCTGGTCTAAAATTCAGTAATTACACAATTCACAAAGGAAAACAAGGAGTAACCACGCCCACTTTTTCTGACAGAGATTCGACCAGCTGATTTCTGTCAGTAAAGTAATTCTGTGAGGTATTTTAGATGTGAGGATGGAACCTTTTGAATTAATTATGCAGGCGTTTAATTGTATGCAGAGGAGAGCTCATCAAAGGAGAAGGATGTCAGTCATAGCTACTCATTTGTGAATTGCATCTTTTGATAATTTCCACTGCTTTACCCACCTAATTACCAAATGGTTTAGAATAGATCTGAAAACAGGTCTAAAACATTTGGTATTAGTGAATTCCCCTTTAATGCAACTGACCAAACTAAAAACCATCAGTAGACTAGTCTAAACTGCTTAGTGAATTTAGGCCATAGACTCTCATAGCATTCCTGCAGTTAAGAACTCATGTGTCCCCTTCAAGCAGTCTTCCACTCGGAACTAACAATGATACTTTACAAAGGTGTAGTGTTGCAGTGCTGGTCACAAAGAGTTAATCTCAGCAACAAAAGAGGAAAAAGGCGTCATTAGCGTTGTTTTTGGTTACTTCCCTGCTCCTCCCTGACTACCTCAGAGAGGGTATCATGGGATAAATAAGGAGTTTGGACACTTCAGACAGACAACTGATTTCACTAACCAAGCTGCACACAGTTTCATGTGCCAAGCCAGGTAATAAAACATGAACATTACCAAAATGGTTTAAAAGGAACCCAAGGTGAGAGACATACCGAGACTGGCCTATGTTTCTTTTTGAACAATGCAGATTTCCTGGCTGTCCAACTGATCTTCTGCTTCTAATACTTTTAGCCATAGACCCTGAACAACAGGATTAGCCACAAGCTCGCCACGCAACTTATTTTTTACAAGGAAATAAATATGGCAGCCTCCATATGTCTCTCACCTCGGGTTCCCTTCAAGTGCAATGCACAAACTTTGTACAATGCTAACTGTCAGAAATCCAACGCAGTGTGTATAAACAGAACACAGACCCAGAATAAGGTTTCAAACAAGTGCCTGAAAGGGTTGATACAATTTTCACTAAAAGTTCTGTACTGCATGGAAAAAAAAGTCCTGGGGGGAGGGGGGGGAACTTACCTCAGGAGGGGGAAGTTTCTGTATCTTAATGAGGCTTCCTCCATCTCCCTTCACCAACCAATAATAATATTTACTTTTGTGTGCTGCCAGGTGCAGTAGGGGCTCTCCACTCTAGCTCTGACAGAAATAGCAGAACCTGAATGGGTCCGCACTATTGTGTAGTCACATACAGCTTGCGCAGTAGAGCGGACCCGATCAGGTTGTTTCCGCCAGAGCCCATCAAAAAACCGCTACTACATCTGCACAGACCACTGACAAGTTCTTGTCGGCGGAACTTAAGGGAGCCCGGTGCTGGATCCACTCTGGTGAGGAGGACAGGATAAACTTCTTAAAGGGAACCTAAACAGAGGGATATGGATACTTCCTTTTAAAGAATACCAGTTTCCTGGCAGCCCTGCTGATCTCTATGGCGCAGCAGTGCCTGAATCACCTGAAACAAGCATGCTGCTAATCCAGTCTGACTTCAGTCAAAGCACCTTATCTGCATGCTTGTTCAGGGGCTGTGGTTGAAAGTATTAGACACAGAGTTAGGCAACTGGTATTATTTTAAAAAGGAAAAGTCCATATCCTTCTCAGTTTAGGTTCCCTTTAAGAATCCAGAGGTTTCCTCCTCCCGAGGTAAGCACCCCTACTTAGGGGCACATTTTTTCCCCTTCATGTACACTTTAAGGCCGGTTTCACACTGCGGATTGGCATTAGCGGAGCGGGGACAGCAATAACCATAATAGGCCTTCACAGATTACCGCGTTAGTACGCTGTAATCCCCATCTGACAGCAGGCCAACAGGAATTAAATCTCACTTCCTGTTGACCAATCGATGACTTGCGCGGAAGCGTATTGCTAAAATACGCTTCCCCGCATGCATGACGTCTAAAACTGCGGTAGTCCGATTAAAAACATGCACGTTGCCATAGACTTTCAATCCTCCGCACAGTAACAGATAGGGTACTTCTGGCGCATCGCACCGCAGGCAATGTGAACCACCCTATAGTCTTTCATTGCCCTACCCGTAGGCTGCGGTAAAATGCTGCACCGAGCCAGTATGAAAGGGCCCTTAGACTTATCAGTCACTGTGGGACTGTTTGGATGTAAGAGATAAGGCAAAAGCAAATATGTAGAGAGCTTCTAAATGCACGCTTCACTGACTGTAAGCAAAAGAGTGATATCATTTTGACACTGAACTGATCAATGAGATTACACAGTGGCTTAAGGCGCATACACACCCACACACTGGGCATGCTATAGCACATGGATGTGTCTGTTACTTCTGGTAGGTGAGGAGGGGCGACACAAGGAATAGCGATTCATTAAACGATCTCTGTAGACCTCGGAGGACACCTGTACACACTTCTCAGCTCACATCAGGGCTGTGGAGTTGGAGTCGGATTTGAGGAGTCGGAGCAATTTTCGGTACCTGGAGTCAGAGTTGGAGTCAGAGTTGGAGTCGGAGTATTTTTGTACTAAATCCACAGCCAAGAGTCAGTATTAGACTAAGAAGTCGAGGAGACGTAGCTATTTAGGGTACCTGGAGTTGGAGGTTTCATAAACTGAGGAGTCGGATGATTTTTGTATCGACTCCACAGCCCTACGTCACAGTCTAGTGTATTTACAGCTACTTACACACAGAAAGATAAATCTTGTGAAACAATCAAGCGATCGTTCAACAATTCATCATGAACGAGAATTGTTGTGGATTATTTGTTTAACCCATTATTTGATTCTTTATTGACTGCCGAGTAAAGTCGATATATGGCTTACCCTGCTGCTGCACAAATCCTGGTGGCGTTAATTACTATTCCCCCTCCAGGCCACCATGGATGGTGGGGAATGAAATAAATTGGCTTCTAGCAATTGCTGGCGGTCGAATTAGTGTTTTTAAAGTACGGTAACTTCAGCTCAGTCTTCTGACGGCGCTGAAGTTACTCATTATGCGCTGCTATAGCTGTACAATACAATAATACAATAACATTTCTATAGCGCTTTTCTCCTATAGGACTCAAAGCGCTTAGGCTCTCTCAGATTCAGTAATTAGTAGGATGAAGTATTCACACAACAAAAGTTATATTTCTGCAAATGCCAAACTGAACAGGTGGGTTTTCAGTCTGGATTTAAACACGTCCAGGGATGGAGCTGTAATTCCTATTACGGTCTATGGTGGCGCCAGCTGCGCCCAAATCTCCTGTACTGGAATCCTAGTGCTCGGGATAAGGGGGATGCCATATAAATTTCCTTGTAAACAATGCCAGTTGCCTGGAAGCCCTGTTGATCTTCTGGCATAAGTAGTGTCTGCATCAAAACCCCGGAACAAGAATATGGCTAATCCAGTAAAACCAGTAGTTAAGAGTCAGAGTACCTGATCTGCTGTATGCTTGTTCAGGGTCTATGGCTAAAAGTATTAGATACACAGGATCAGGATGACAGCCAGGCAACTGGTATTGTTTAAAAGGAAATAAATATGTCAGCCTCCATATCCCTGTAACTTTGGGTTCCCTTTAACCGTATGTCTGCTTCCCTGAAAGCAGGAAGTAGACACACTGCAGATTTCACATTGCGGGTCCATTGTTCCACATTGTTGTTCAAACCAGGGACCCACATGCATAAAATCGTCTTGCAACACAATAACAGTGTAAAGTAGTTCAGAGTAGTGCCCACTCTCCGAATCCCAATAGGGTCCCACTAATGGACAAAAATCTCCTAACCAATCAGATCAGATAAATGAAATTCATGCAAATTTCAGTTTGATCCCATCAATCTGATGGGATTGGTCAGGAGATTTTTGTCCATTAGTGGTCCCAAACGATCATATATGATCGTTCATACGAAGAATCGTTCACAATCGATCGTTCTGGAAATTGTATCATTAGCGGCCACCTTTGGGTTTTTGTGACAGAAGAGGAGCACATGTATATATTGCATCGCTTTATAAATAAGAAATTGCAGCTCTGTTGTGGGAAATAAAAAGTATAATACAGCTTTATAGAGCATGACATGACAGCGGAGGATAACATTCTGGTGACGTTTTGGGAATTCCTCCTTATCAAGCTTGTTTCCCTTCTGTCAATGCATTTATAATCCATTGCATTGCGCGTCCTTGAATGGTTTCAATGCAGAGTAGATCATGTCACATCCTTTCTCTGATTACATCTCAAAGTAACAATCCACACTCAGACATTAACAACCACAGAGCCACAAGCCAATTACTGTACTACACAGTATTCACTTTGTGAAAGCTTATCTGAGATATTTTACTGTGGGCTGCCTCAGATACACAGGCACAGGAATTTACCAGAAAACTTGGCAATTGTCAGCAAAGCAAAAATGCCAAAACTCATGTGTGGGAAACTGCAAATATTGGTACCCAATTGATCCTTCCGCCATATACTACAGACATTCAACTAATGGTTCCCACAAGACTCACTCCCTTGGGCGACAGTTTGTGGTTAAGTTCTGTACAGAAGTGTTGCTAGTCTATGCACACCGTTTCTATGGAGATGTGGTAAAGGGATGATGCGCAGCGCATAACGCAGCAGGATGGATAAGGTGTGAAAGCATTCTGTACTGACTGGACCTGCGTTCAGACAAGATTATACGGCAGGTTGGGTCTTTCAATAATACATGGGGGAGAGTTGGGGGCTACTGAAAACATTTAGGATTTTTAGAAGGAGCGACACCAAACGGCCACCTCAGCCAAGAACCATCTAATGTAAGGTGTGTACGAGGCGTTGGAGCATAGAGCAAGCCTATTCCCAGTGTTCCGTCCATCAATAAGCGAACAAGTTGTCAACTCCAGAGCAAACAGTGTGAGGTGATGCCTTGAAATTAGGGATAACAGTGTTTCCCACAGAATAAGTTAAGTCTGCATCCATGGAATAAATCTACCAGCATGCATTGCAGCACAAGAAAGATAGACACTGCTGGGAACTACAAAATGGGGCACATGCGTCCACCCCAAGGAGATGATGTACGGGTCAGGGATCAGCACCATGTAGGCAAGTCGTGAGGCTCAAAGCCCCCTCCACCCTCCAGAGCACACTTCATTACAACTCCCTTATGCAACACAACACATAATGCACAATACAACTTAACTTTGTTGCTTTCCTGTTAAACAAGAAACACGGTGCAAGATCCCACTGTGAACGTGGCTATACAGAAATAAGAATGTTCTCTCAGGTCAGTAAAGTTGTTCCCTTAAAATGAACCCAAGATGAGAGTGGCATGGAGGCAACCATATTTATTCCCTTTTATACAATACTAGTTGCCTAGCAGCCCTGCCACTCTATTTGGCTGCAGTAGTGTCTGGCTCACATTAGAAACAAGCATGCAACTAATCTTGTCAGTTCTGACAATATTGTCAGAAACACCTGATCTGCTGCATGCTTGTTCAGGGGCTACAGCTAAAAGTATTAGAGGCAGGAGAGCCATGCAAAATGTATTTCTTAAAGGACCACTATCACGAAAATCATAAAATTTTAAATACATGTAAACAAATACTAACACGAAGTACGTCCTCCAGAGTAAAAGGAGACGTAAATGACTTTTCTCCTATGCTGCTGTCAATTACTGTAGGTAATAGAAATGTGACAGAATCGGCAAGTTTTGGACTAGCCCATCTACTCATGGGGGATTCTTAGGGTTTTTGTTTTTTTTCAAAAGCACCTAGTGAATGGCAGTTGCGGTACTTATCCGTTAGCCGGGCGCATCTGGCAGGTGGCGACAAAACTCCACCAGAGTTACATCTTTCCCTACTATCCATGGCGGCCTGGAGGGGGAATAGTAATTAGCGCCACCTGCCGGATGCGCCCGACTAACGGATAAGTACCGCAGTTGCTCCGTCCAACTGCTAAAAAAAAGTGTGCAGCGAGTAGGGAAGCTGGCCAGCATCATTGTTTAATTCCTTTTCAGGGAGGGTCTTTATAAATAATAAAAGCCATGCTGAGAATCCCCAATGGCGAGATGAACTAGCCCAAAACCTGTCGGTAATGTCAGATTTCTACTACTTACTGTAATTGACAGCAACATAGTGGAAAAGTAATTTATGGCTCATTTTTCTCTGGAAGAAACATACTGTTATCTGTGTGTGTTTAGATGTATTTTAAATTTTATGATTTTCGCAATAGTGGTCCTTTAAGTCAGTGCACTGCCTACAGACTAAATCCAGAACAGGCAAAAAGAAAAAATAATGAAATCACAGGAATAAATTACAAACATGTTATTAAAATGTCACCCAGTCCAATGACACTTTGTAGAAATAACTAGGTTTAGTCCCATGACCCAGCAGTGTCACAGTGAGTAAGTAGTGACACAGATGCTTCCATAGGAGGCTGATCACACAGGATCTTTGTATTGTGACTGTCATGTAGTGTGTGTACACGTGAGAGTGTCATGTAACACCAGCCACGTTCTGTGGCCTCATGAAGGTGCCCTCCCTCCAGCCCCTCAGTGACAGCACCTCCAGCTGTGAGCCTATGACACTGGCTCCTCCAGGTCGGCCTCACACGTCAGTCACACCTGTCATGTAAGGCAATTGTCCCCTCTGACAGCCTCTCCACATTACCTTCCATCCCTCGGCTCGGTACAGCGGCCCGTTATCCCGGGCTTTGTCTGCTTGCCCCTACGAGGCGGAGCGGCGGGTGCAGGCGGAGGACAGGGGGGCGTGTCTTCTCTACTCGGATCCGTATAGCGGCTCTGACAGTACAGCGCTCTTCCCCGCCACTGGACGTCACTGCGAGCACGCCGACTACTGGCAAGAGGCTCTTGTGCGTGACGTCACTGCCCTCATCTGCCGCCTTCCGGGCTGTCAGGTTTCGCGTACAGTTCTCTCCGCGCCTGCGCTGGGTCAATACAATTCCGCTGTCTGATGTTGGTCCTGAAAAATGTAGCAACAGATACAGACAAATATTGTTGTGGGAAATACTTCAGCTGATTTTGTTTTATGTGCATAGATATAGAAATACAGCCATACTAAGCTTTTAAGGTGCCCAAACATCTAGCGACTTGGCGGCTGAATGACCATCCGATTAGTTAATTATTATCGGATGCAATTTTCTGCCACTAAGTGCATGTCCGATCGACGTTGCAACCAATTTTAGCCCGAGCATGTAGATTAGACATGCTGCAAAATGTCGGGTCATCATGGTTAGAAGGGTGTGCGGTGATAATGACAAGCAATATCGGGATGAGCAATGAATGCAACGAAATCCCAGGCGCTGTCCCCCCCAATGTTCAATGTTCCCTGCGGTGCCCAGTGCACTATACATTACCTGTCCGGGTCTGCCCCGAGCTCCGCCCTCTATCCTGACATAGTCCCCAACCGTCCTGTTTCCTTCGGGATTCTCCCGATTTTGGGGGGCTATCCCGGTATGAGCACCCTAAGTCCCGGGCGGCTGTCAGTATTGACAGCCGCCCATAACAGGAGGGGAGCAGCGCAGTGGAGGGAAAGCTGTGGGCAGCGGCGGAGAAGGGGGCCATCTCCCCCCCTTCTCTCACCTTAGGGTGCTCTGCCTCCTCCGCTCTCCCCTCCGAAACTAAGTGTGGCGGCGCTTGGCAGCGGGCAGGACTTACCTTCCGTGTCGCTCCAAGCGCCGGCCGGAAGTTCTGGTTTTGCAGCTGCTGCTCTGGTCTGGATCAGACCAGAGTAGTGGCAAATCATCCCGCGCCAGCGACGAGACCAGACGGGACAGAGACACGGAAGGTAATTTCCGCCCCACTGCCAGCCACCGCACTTAGTTCCGGAGGGGACAGCGAAGGGAGGCAGAGCACCCTAAGGTGAGGGAAGGGGGGGGGGGAGATTGCCCACCTTCTCCACCGCTGCCCATGGCTCTCCCTCTTCTCTGCGCTGCTCCCCTCCTGGGGGGGGGGGACACCTGGCTACTTATTCTAGGCACATATACACCTGCCTACATATACTGGCTACCTATACACCTACCTATATACTGGGACATATACACCCTGGCTACCTATACTGGGCACATATACACCCTGGCTACCTATACTGGGCACATATATACCCTGGCTACCTATACTGGGCACATATACAGCCTGGCTACATATACTGGGCACATATACACCCTGGCTACATATACTGGGCACATATACACCCTGGCTACATATACTTGCACATATACACCCTGGCTACATATACTGGGCACATATACACCCTGGCTACATATACTGGGCACATATACACCCTGGCTACATATACTGGGCACATATACACCCTGGCTACATATACTGGGCACATATATAGCCTGGCTACATATACTGGGCACATATCCCCCTGGCTACATATACTGGGCACATATCCCCCTGGCTACATATACTGGGCACATATCCCCCTGGCTACATATACTAGGCACATATCCCCCCTGGCTACATATACTGGGCACATATCCCCCTGGCTACATATACTGGGCACATATCCCCCTGGCTACATATACTGGGCACATATCCCCCTGGCTACATATAGTGGGCACATATACCCATGGCTACATATACTGGGCACATATCTCCCTGGCTACATATACTGGGCACATATCCCCCTGGCTACATATACTGGGCACATATCCCGCTGGCTACATATACTGGGCACATATCCCCCTGGCTACATATACTGGGCAGATATACCCCTGGCTACATATACACCTACCTATATACTGGGACATATACACCCTGGCTACCTATACTGGGCACATATACACCCTGGCTACCTATACTGGGCACATATATACCCTGGCTACCTATACTGGGCACATATACAGCCTGGCTACATATACTGGGCACATATACACCCTGGCTACATATACTGGGCACATATACACCCTGGCTACATATACTTGCACATATACACCCTGGCTACATATACTGGGCACATATACACCCTGGCTACATATACTGGGCACATATACACCCTGGCTACATATACTGGGCACATATACACCCTGGCTACATATACTGGGCACATATCCCCCTGGCTACATATACTGGGCACATATCCCCCTGGCTACATATACTAGGCACATATCCCCCCTGGCTACATATACTGGGCACATATCCCCCTGGCTACATATACTGGGCACATATCCCCCTGGCTACATATAGTGGGCACATATACCCATGGCTACATATACTGGGCACATATCTCCCTGGCTACATATACTGGGCACATATCCCCCTGGCTACATATACTGGGCACATATCCCCCTGGCTACATATACTGGGCACATATCCCGCTGGCTACATATACTGGGCACATATCCCCCTGGCTACATATACTAGGCAGATATACCCCTGGCTACATATACACCTACCTATATACTGGGACATATACACCCTGGCTACCTATACTGGGCACATATACACCCTGGCTACCTATACTGGGCACATATATACCCTGGCTACCTATACTGGGCACATATACAGCCTGGCTACATATACTGGGCACATATACACCCTGGCTACATATACTGGGCACATATACACCCTGGCTACATATACTTGCACATATACACCCTGGCTACATATACTGGGCACATATACACCCTGGCTACATATACTGGGCACATATACACCCTGGCTACATATACTGGGCACATATCCCCCTGGCTACATATACTGGGCACATATCCCCCTGGCTACATATACTGGGCACATATCCCCCTGGCTACATATACTAGGCACATATCCCCCCTGGCTACATATACTGGGCACATATCCCCTGGCTACATATACTGGGCACATATCCCTCTGGCTACATATACTGGGCACATATCCCCCTGGCTACATATAGTGGGCACATATACCCATGGCTACATATACTGGGCACATATCTCCCTGGCTACATATACTGGGCACATATCCCCCTGGCTACATATACTGGGCACATATCCCCCTGGCTACATATAGTGGGCACATATACCCATGGCTACATATACTGGGCACATATCTCCCTGGCTACATATACTGGGCACATATCCCCCTGGCTACATATACTGGGCACATATCCCCCTGGCTACATATACTGGGCACATATCCCGCTGGCTACATATACTGGGCACATATCCCCCTGGCTACATATACTGGGCAGATATACCCCTGGCTACATATACACCTACCTATATACTGGGACATATACACCCTGGCTACCTATACTGGGCACATATACACCCTGGCTACCTATACTGGGCACATATATACCCTGGCTACCTATACTGGGCACATATACAGCCTGGCTACATATACTGGGCACATATACACCCTGGCTACATATACTGGGCACATATACACCCTGGCTACATATACTTGCACATATACACCCTGGCTACATATACTGGGCACATATACACCCTGGCTACATATACTGGGCACATATACACCCTGGCTACATATACTGGGCACATATCCCCCTGGCTACATATACTGGGCACATATCCCCCTGGCTACATATACTGGGCACATATCCCCCTGGCTACATATACTAGGCACATATCCCCCCTGGCTACATATACTGGGCACATATCCCCCTGGCTACATATACTAGGCACATATCCCCCCTGGCTACATATACTGGGCACATATCCCCCTGGCTACATATACTGGGCACATATCCCCCTGGCTACATATACTGGGCACATATCCCCCTGGCTACATATAGTGGGCACATATACCCATGGCTACATATACTGGGCACATATCTCCCTGGCTACATATACTGGGCACATATCCCCCTGGCTACATATACTGGGCACATATCCCCCTGGCTACATATACTGGGCACATATCCCGCTGGCTACATATACTGGGCACATATCTCCCTGGCTACATATACTGGGCAGATATACCCCTGGCTACATATACTGGGCACATATCCCCCTAGCTACATATACTGGGCACATATACCCCTGGCTACATATACTGGGCACATATCCCCCTGGCTACATATACTGGGCACATATACCCCCTGGCTACATATACTGGGCACATATACCCCTGACTACATATACTGGGCACATATCCCCCTGGCTACATATTGTAACGATTGTGGAACTTTCTCCGTGATCAGCGCACAACGCGTGCGCTGACACGGCGGAAATCCTCCACAAGCGTATATTTGCAGGCACCCAGCAAAAGGTGCTACGCACCTGTAGAGGGAAATTCCTGTCGGCAGATGGCGCTGGGGAGTGCAGAGGAACCAATCCTCTGTACCTCCACAAGTGCCAGACAGGAATTGTACGAAGCGCAGAACGCAATCGCAAGAGAGGCGATTGTGAATGAGATTGAGCAAAGGGACAGGTTGTATGTGTGTGCGCCAATCCAGTCGCCACCCCGCGACCGCGCACACACAACAGCAGATATGAAATAGAAACGCGATCGCGAGAGGTGCGATCGCCAGACGTGACACAAGGCAGATCAGAATAGAATACGAGGGTAGCAAAGGCACAGCAAATAATAGAATAAGGAGATACGGAAAATAACAAACGTTAGCTAACCGCGAACACCGCACTCATTCGCAACAGTGCACGCGGTTATGCGCGATCTCCACGTGATAAGCACAATAGAGACAAGCACGCCTAACTAACCATTAACAGACAAACATGAAACAGAGGACGCGAGCGCTTGCTTAACGGTTACCTCACCGAGCCTTCAGCAAGCGTAGCGGACAAGACAGACACACGAAAACAGGGACAAGCGAGAGATAGGATCCACAGCACTAGCGAAAAGTGGCTAGCGCGATCCAGGTACAGAGTAGCAGAACAGAAGGATACCCAGCGCTAGCGAAAAGTGGCTAGCGCGATCCCAGAAGACAGAACAGAAGGATCCCCAGCGCTAGCGAAAAGTAGCTAGCGCGATCCCAGGAGACAGAACAGAAGAGATAGCTGGTAGCAACCGCTGCACCAGCTATACTCCAAGAACAGAGATCAGAACCATTTCCTGTCGACCACCTTTGGGACAGGACAATGGCAACAGGCAAGACAAGACAGAACAGGCAATACAGATAATACAACCTGACTGGGCTAGAAGGGGAGCCTAAAGCAACCCCCAGGAATTAACTATACTAGATAGCAATGGCTGATACTCCAGCAGTGTCCATCAGGAACAGACCATGGAAAGGAAATGACCAGCAAAGCCTTCTGGGAAACATAAAGCTCTTATAGTGCCAGTCATCAAAGAAGGCAGGTAGGGGATTTGCATAACGAATGTATGCAAATTCCCCAGCAAGAGAACAGACCAGAAACTTGCAATGGAAAGACAGGTCTCTGTTCCAGAGACCTGCAGCCCACAGACTAGAGGAATGGACAAACAGCTGTCTGCCTGTGCAGCCAGCTGAGCGGATCATCACAGTAACCCCCCCCCCCCCCCCCCCCCCTCTAGGGATGGTTTCCAGACATCCCTCAAAACTGGTATCATCACAAAACTCTTAACTGAAGACTCATGAAGATCGGGACAGCCCGACAAGGCCCAATTCCAGAGTCAGTCCATCCGAAACCGACCTCATTGGAAGCAGAAGCCACCGAAACATGCCCATCAGCACTACAAGTCTCAGCGTAACACCCATCAGGACTGTGGACACCAGAGAAGAAGCCATCGACACCCTCCAGACAATACCCACCACCTTCCAAGGAGCGTCCAAGAATACGAAACCTGCCGCAATACCTGTTTGAAGTGTCCCTTACAACACCAAAGCCATTGCTGATCGTATTCAGGGCACCAAGCAAAACCTTTCCCGGAATCTCCCAAAATGCCTTGAAGCTCCGCAGAGATCCCAAGAAGCCAGAACGCTCACCAGGCTCACATGGAGAACCACCAAGAACCCCTATGGAACCTATGATCATTCCAGACTCAAAATTAGCAGGACACCCATCAAGATCAGGACTTTCAGGGACCACTTCTGGGCATGCAAGCAGGCAGGCTATATCAGAACATGTCTCCACTGAGGAAGCATCTGAGTACGCTGGTAACCGAGGCACACTTGGGCTTTCTGGGTCACAGAGCACATCGGGGTACACTGCAGCCCACAGACTAGAGGAATGGACAAACAGCTGTCTGCCTGTGCAGCCAGCTGAGCGGATCATCACACATATACTAAGCACATATCCCCCTGGCTACATATGCTGGGCACATATCCCCCTGGCTACATATACTGGGCACATATACCCCTGACTACATATACTGGGGACATATACCTCTGGCTACACATACTGGGCACATATATCCCTGGCTACATATACTGGGGACATATACCTCTGGCTACATATACTGGGCACATATATCCCTGGCTACATATACTGGGGACAACTGGCTGTTTGTCATTATGTGCATTTACTGGTGAAAAGCTGTCTCTTATATGCATTTACTGGTGAAAAGCTGTCTCTTATATGCATTTACTGGTGAAAAGCTGTCTCTTATTATGTGCATTTACTGGTGAAAAGCTGTCTCTTATATGTGCATTTAGTGGTGAAAAGCTGTCTCTTATTATGTGCATTTAGTGGTGAAAAGCTGTCTTTTATTATGTGCATTTAGTGGTGAAAAGCTGTCTCTTATTATGTGCATTTAGTCATTTAGTGGTGAAAAGCTGTCTCTTATTATGTGCATTTAGTGGTGAAAAGCTGTCTCTTATTATGTGCATTTACTGGTCAAAAGCTGTCTCTTATGTGCATTTAGTGGTGAAAAGCTGTCTCTTATTATGTGCATTTAGTGGTGAAAAGCTGTCTCTCCTTATGTGCGTTTACTGGGGAAACACTGTCTGTCATTATGTGCATTTACTTCATATTTTTTTTATGCAACTACATTAGCTGGTATAACTACATTACAGTTAGCCCCACCCACGGGCAGGGTATATGAGGGATATATTTATTAAAAAATATAAGGGCATCAATATTAAAAAAAAAAAATCTTCAAAAAACGTTATGGTAGGCGTGACTTGGGGGTGTGGTTAGGGGTGTGGCCTGTGTCCAGATTTCTAATCTTAAAATGTTGGGAGGTATGTATCCATACACGCGCCCTACATGGTTTCCGGCATACACGTGGGCGTGTGTGACTTCACACGCACCCACGTTACGCCAACTACGTTTGGAGTGTGTATGGATAGAGGACGGAGCCTGGAGCCAGCAGTGGACATGGACAGGTAATGTATAGTGCACAGGGCACCAGGGGGCACATTGAACATTAAGGGAACCTGAAGCAAGTAAAATTATTTAAAATAAACACGACGTAGCTGCAAATGAATATTCCATACTAACCTCCTGTCAGTTCCTCTCAGAAGCTCACCCTTTTCTTCTAACAGTGATCTCTTCCAGTTCTGACAATATTTTGTCAGAACTGAAATATACCAGTTGCTGTCAGTTATATATCAGCTGCTGTCAGTTACAACTGAATGTGCAAGGTAATGTCCATGTTTCCCTATGGCTCATGTGGGTGATATTACAGTTTAACAGTGTACTGACCAGGAAGCTGTTATGGGGTAATGGCCATTTTTAAAATGGAGATGGAGAATTCCATTGATCACAGTGGACAAATGGGACGCAGGAGAGGAGAAAGAGATTGAGGAG
Source organism: Hyperolius riggenbachi (assembly GCF_040937935.1). NCBI lineage: Eukaryota > Metazoa > Chordata > Amphibia > Anura > Hyperoliidae > Hyperolius > Hyperolius riggenbachi. The sequence continues at coordinate 113,919,880 of NC_090648.1, read as the reverse complement.
TAGATTACACAGAAGGTAAGTATGACCTGTGAATGGTTATTTTGACTTTTTATGTTCAGTTCAGGTTCTCTTTAAGGGGACATCGTTGGATGCGGCGTCACAAGGCCGATTCCGGATCAATTTCAGCATGAAATTGATAAGGGATCGGCCTGTGGTGTATGGGATGCCAACAGATCTCTCTCTAATCAGATTCGATTAGACAGAGATTTGTCTCTTGGGCAAATCTGCCCATCATTGCTAGATGTATGGCTACATTCAACCACAGTTATCCCTCTTTTGAAACTTCATTCCCTAGCCCTATTGTGCTCCTCAAATGTCCCTGTTCGCGGCTTGATGTACCGTTGTTTATGAATAAATGTATCTTCCTGCTAAGACCTAATTACTTGTAGTGGTGTAGCTAAGGATCCAGAAGCCCCAGTGCAAGCTTTAGGTGCCCCCCCCCCCCAGCACTTTATTAGTAAGAAGCCTCAAAACCTTCCATAGACATCATCAGTGTAAGAGGTGCAATCAGATGAGGGAAACCATTTGTTAATGATATCACATATAGATGTGATCATTACCAGCAAAGTACCAATGAAAAGCTAAAAGGATGGATAAAGAAGGACCCTTAGTGAGCCCCTCTGGTCCAGGGGCCCCAGTGCGGTAGCAGCCCAGTGCTCATGCACTGGCTATTTTGTGAGTTTGAGACGATATCTCTTTAAACAGAACCCGAGCTACTTACCTAAAGTGAACCAGAGACAGGAACGGATCTAGACCAAGTTGCGCCTGGGGCAAGGTCAGGTTTTGGCGCCTAAACTGCCATTCCCCATCCAAATTTTGCCGCCTTTTTAAGAATTCAACAAACTGCGCCTGGGGCAAGATACCCGCCTGCCCCCCCCCCTAGATCCGTCCCTGACCAGAGACGAAGCACCCTCATATATTTTACCATATACAGTATATCAGTGGGAACATTGGAGAAAACACCTACCCTGCTCTCTGATTCATCCTTCACTGCTCAGCCTGCTTGTTATCAGCGCTGATAAAATCCCCGACTGAGCATTCAGTCTGGCTTTGCTCAGGAATCATTATAGCTGAGCTGAGTCTATCTTCTCTGATGTCTTTTCAAGCCCACGCCTGGCCCCTTCTGGCTCTGATTTCCTGTTCTGTATATTTGCAGCATCACAGAGAGCTGTTATGAGATGGGAGGAGCCGCTAATGTAAGGCTATATTGAAAAACTTTTTTTTTTAATCTTTATTTGTTAGACATAAGAGGTTTTTAGAAATGGTGATTTCATTTTGCATACAGCCCACTAAATAATCTGCTTTTCTGATGAACTGTGTTTTGCATGGAGTTTTAGTAAAAAAAAAAAAAACGCACACCAGTGCTGCGACCAAGGGGCAGAGGAGGAAGAGGATGCCTCATTAGATCCAGAGGCTTCCCTCTCCTGAGGTATGTATCCCCCAGGGGGGCGTTATAAAGATTTTTAGATAGCCCTGAGTGCTATAAGATTGGGGGAGGATTTCATTTTAAGCTTTTGTCTAGTTTGTATTGTTACGTGGTTTCCAATGGGGTAATTTCCCATCACTTCCTACCCCAGGAATAGGGGCGCTTTCTACAGTAAAATGAGATCATATGCCGTAGTCAGATCTGAGTCTATTCAGTCTTAAATAATTATTCTATGTATCCTCTTGTCATAAAGAGTTATAATCCCTTAGGCTAGGTTTCCACTTGTGCAATTTTTTCTGCAAATTTTCACAACCAAAATTTGTATGAAAACCCATGATTGCGAATGGACTAGTGTCCATTTCATGCGAATTTACGCATGCAGTTGAATGCGTGACAGCCTGTTCTATATTTTTGCATTCCGTATTCCAATTTTTCGTATATAACACAGTTACACATTTACAATGCAAATTTTCGTGACCGTTTTCTTATCAGAAAAAGGAACTTGTCATGTTACTAGGCAAAACATGTAAATTAAGGGCATCGTGAAAAATCGCACACGAAAATTCAAATACAAACGCATGTAAATTACCATGCTTTTTTCTGAAAAATGACATGTAATTTTCCTGATGTGAACATGCAATGCTACAGTGGAAACGTTGCCTTACCATGTCTATATCCTCTAACTCCTAGGTTCTCAACGTGTGGTATGCGTACCTCAGGGAGTACTTCTGACGGTTGCAGGGGGTATTCAGGCTTGATATACTTTACCAAGAATAGCAAATTTAGAAAATGATAAATCTTATTTAAACAACACCAAATTTGTGATTTAGCTAATCAAAAGCAATAGTAAATGCTTGCACATTGTTCAGAACCAATGATGTACAGCATTACGATTAAATATATATTTGTGAAGGGGTACTTGTGATAATGTTTACTATGCTAGGGGGTACTTGGTGAGTACAGGGTTTTAAAAGGGGTACATACCAATAAAATGTTGGGAAACACCACTCTAATTCACTCCCCAAACCATGTGTCTGCTTGCTTTCAGCATGTAGCCCCACCCCCTTGCAGAGAAATGCTGTGGCACTCTCTGTCTCCGACAGAGAGAGTGACACGGTACTTTTCTGCCAGGGGGCGGAGCTATGCACGGAAGCCGGCAGACACAGGGGCTTGGGGAGTGAATTAGAGGGAAAAAAATCAGCAAGTAATAACAACATTTGATGAGCAGAAGATGCATAGAATGACAAACTGTATAGTAGAATATAATAAATAATTCAGGATACCAATTTTTTACCATAATTATCCTGGATCAGAAATGCTTCTTATTGGTATGTAACTCCCCAAAGCACTCCACAGTGATACCTGCGGTTTCTCCCAGCCCTCTGCAGCCGCCCTGAGCCAGCAACGTTAGCAAACGATCCTCCAGTCCCCCGCCATGGCTCCGTTTCTTTACCGCCGACTAACAAGTCGACGGCCCCTCGCCTGTGTGCCCTGGCCACGCGCATCCTCGCGCCTGCTCAAGTCGGCAGGAGCGTCCAGCGCAGGCGCAGTACAAGAACATCTCTACTGCCCCTGCACAGGACGCTTCCGGCTACCGGAAAGCGTACGAGGACGCACCTGACCAGTGAAAGTGAGCCAAAACGGGGGACTGTAGGATCGTATGGTAACAGCATGGGCACAGGGCAGCTGCAGGCAGTTGGCAGAAGCCCCAAGGAAGTGAAACTTTTTTTGATACTTCAGGTTTCCTTTAAGACTGTAATGCTGGGAATACACGGCTCGATTTTGAGCCATTTAGATGGCTTGATAGATCATTTCCGACATGTGCCATCTCCCGCCCCATCGTTTGCGCGCTCGATTATGCATGGAGGACAATGGGAAAAGATAAGAAAAACAAGCGGAAGATAAGAGAATCGCCTGCAGAATCGAGCATGGAAAACGATCGGGCACGGAATCGAAGGGCAAAATTGAGCCATGTATGCCTAGCATACATCAGGATGAGGTAAGATTTTACAATGGGTAAACAATTACAAAATCATTTATTAATATTGTAAAATAAGGAATTTTATTCATCAAGTTATATACAGTAACATTCCTCTTAAAGTAGCTCAGGGGAATGTTAAAGCATACTGTATAATTATACCACACCATTCCAGAGCTGGGTCCTTCCAAACATATTCAACAGGAACTTGTGGAATAGGCTTGTAGTGGCTGTGCTAAGGCTGTGTATGAGCACATTCTTACTGGGCATGCTCAGTAGAATGAAGTCGCTCGTGCACGGCTTTCTACTCCATTCAGAAGCAGCTTCACAGTACTGGGCATGCACGGTCTGTACTCATGCATGCCCGGTATAGATGCGCTTCAACATGACTGGGAGGCATACATATGAAATCGGCGCCGGTAGACTTGAGCGCAGGATACAGCCGGTATATGGCTGATCCTGCTCCTGCACAAGTCCGGGCCGTGTTAATTACTATTCCCCCTCCAGGTCGCCATGGATAGTGGGGAATGATATAATTCAGCTTCCAGCAATTGCTGGAGGCCGAATTATTGTGTTTTTTTAAAGGACTTACGAGGCGAAATAGGTTAAAAAAGGTAATTACCTGCATGAAATATCAATGCACGGTGGACGCCATCCGCGCCCTCCGTGTCTTTCCGCCGGGTCCCCGCAGCTGAATGTCCCCCCTGGCCGGTCCCGACCCCACAGACCGGGTCGGGCTCTCCTGCCTCTTCCAATATGGCCGACGGAGCTAGCCGCAGCTGCGCAGTCCGCATATGCGTGAGTGCGGATGTGCAGGCTGCGGCTGCGATCCACGCAACAGGAAATAGCCTGTAGCGTGGATCGGGGGGTTGGCCCTAGAGCTGCGCAGCCGCACTCGCGCATATGCGGACTGTGCAGCCGCGGCTAGCTCCGTCGGCCATATTGGAAGAGGCAGGAGAGCCCGACCCGGTCTGTGGGGTCGGGGGGGGACATTCAGCTGCGGGGACCCGGTGGAAAGACACGGAGGGCGCGGATGGCGTCCTCCGTGCATTGATATTTCATGCAGGTAATTACCTTTTTTTAACCTATTTCACCTCATAAGTCCTTTAAGCAACTTCGGCTCAGTCTTCTGACGGAGCCGACGTTACTCACAGAGCGCCGCTATAGACTGATTCCCATTATAGTCTATGGCGGCGCTGGCTGCGCCCAAATCTAGCAGCACTGAAAAGCACTGCTCCGACTGGGAGGGTGGCCAGAAGTAGAAGAGGGTCCTAAGCAGCATCAGCGGGCTCAAGAAGGATTTATTTGATTCTACCTATTCTCTTGCCTCAAGGATGGCTCTCCGAGAACACTTACTAAAAGTCCCAAATGGGAACATTGTGCATCCTGAAAGAATTCACAGTGCATCACTTTTTCCACATTTTGTTATGTTACAGCCTTATTTCAAAATGTATTACGGTAATTCTTTTTTTTTTCAGAATTCTATACACAACACCCCATAATGACAATGTGAAAACAAGTTTACTTGAAGTTTTGCTAAATTTATCAAAAATAAAAAAACTGAGAAATCATATGTACATATGTATTCACAGCCTTTGCGCAAATATTTTGTCGATGCACCTTTTGCAGCAATTACAGCCTCAGGTCTTTTTGAATATGATGCCACAAGCTTGGCACACCTATCCTTGGCAAGTTTCATCAGTTCCTCTTTGCACCATCTCTTAAGCTCTATCAAGTTGGATGGGAAGCGTCAGTGCACAGCCATTTTAAGATCTCTCCAGAGATGTTCAATCTGATTCAAGTCTGGGCTCTGGATGGGCCACCCAAGGACATTCACTGAGTTGTCCTGAAACCACTCCTTTGAAGTCCTGGCTGTGTGCTTAGGGTCGTTGTGCTACTGAAAGATGAACCGTCGCCCCAGTCTGAGTTCAAGAGAGCTCTGGATCAGGTTTTAATCCAGGATGTCTCTGTACATTGCTGCAGTCATCTTTTACTTTATTCTGACTAATCTCCCAGTTCCTGTCACTGAAAAACATCCTCACAGCACGATGCTGCCACCACCATGCTTCACTGTAGGGATGGTATTGGCCTGATGATGAGAGATGCCTGGTTTCCTCCAAATGTGGCGACTGACATACCCACTATTAAGTTCAATCTTTGTCTCATAAAACCAGAGAATTCTGTTTCTCATGGTCTGAGAGTCCTTCAGGGACCTTTTGGCAAACTCCAGGCAAACCCCTGCCATGCGCCTTTTACTAAGGAGTGGCTTTCGCCTGGCCACTCTACCATACAGACCTGGTTTGGTAGATTGCTGCAGAGATGGTTGTCCTTCTGGAAGGTTTTCCTCTCTCCACAGTGGACCTCTGATAGAGTGACCATCGGGTTCTTGGTCACTCAGCTCCCTAAGGCCCTTCTCCCCCCATCGCTCAGTTTAGATGGCCGGCAAGCTCTAGAAAGAGTCCTGGTGGTTTTGAGGCTGGAATCAAAGTGGGACGTTTTAAAAGTATGTTTCCAAGTCAGTACTGAGCATGTGCAAACAGTCTAATGCAGCTAATAACGTGTATAACGCACTGCATGCAGTATTTTCACTTAACGTGCAGTGTTAGACACCAACGCAATGTGTGCACTGTGAACGGGGCATTGGTTTTTCATTGCAGTGTGTTATTCTGCGTTAAATGTTGTTTTAACGTGCAAATTTAACACCCCACTGTGAACTTAGCCTCAACTTCTTCCACTTACAGATGATGGAGGTCATTGTGCTCATTGGGACTTTCAAAGCAGCACATTTTTTCCTAACATTCCCCAGATTTGTGACGCCAGACAATCCTGTCTCGAAGGTAGACTTTATGCTTGGTTTGTGCTCTGGCATGAACTGTCGATTGCGGCATGTTAGACAGGTGCCATAGACAGGTGTGTGCCTTTCCAAATCATGTCCAATCAACTGAAATTACCACAGGTGGACGCCAATTAAGCTGCCGGAACATCTAAAGGATAATCAGGTAAAACAGGATGCACCTGAGCTCAATTTTGAGCTTCATGGCAAAGGCTGTGAATATTTATGTACATATTCTTTTTCAGTTTGTATTATTAATACATTTGCCAAAACCTCAACTAAACATTTTGCACATTGTCATTATGGGGTGTTGTGTATAGAATTCTGAGTAAAAAAAATAATTTCATCCATTTTGGAATAAGGCTGTAACTTAACAAAATGTGGACAAAGTGATGTGCTGTGAATAGTTTCTGGATGCACTGTAGTCATAAGTAATATCTAAAGATTCGATAACCCTTCATCATTCTGTCCAACAGTATACAGAAATATTCATTGACAGCTGTTAACTAAAATCAGACCCTTTATTTCATGGAGTTAGTTAGCTGCAATGAGGCAAAGTGCCTCCACTGCTTTTCATTCATTTAGTTCTCTGTGCTGATGGGGACAAAAGAAGAGTATGGAGCCATCTACTGTACAAAATAGAAAAATGATTTAACATTGCTACATCATGTAAGAGTGTTTCTGTGGTATTAAACTATCCCAGAGGCAGGGCTTGTTTCTACAACTAGGAATTAAGCTTTTGTTTTTTCTTACAAGTCTGAGCATGAATATTTAATCCCTTTAAACGAGTGAAAGAAGAGGTTTAATCTAAGAAATATTTGGCTGTAATGCATTCTAGAAACCGGTCCTGGTTCCTTGACAGGAGGTTTTAATCCTTTTTTTCTGCATTTCGACGTCTCAATATTCGGAACCTATCTGAGCTCAGAGGAAAATGTGCCCATGTCTCTAGTTAAAGACAAACTTGATCTTAAATTGGAAAAACTAGTGCATATGCACAGGGGTAAAGCGGCTCGGTTTGAAAATATTTGGAACAAATGGTTGGATACTGCTGAAGTTGTCGATTTTGATTTAATAAGGTGTAGACTTTTTGGATAAGGAATGGTTGTGTACTTTTTTCTTTCAATTGTACATTTCTTTTTGCTAGTAGAGATGTGGCGAACGGTTCCCGAACCATTCGCCGGCGAACATCTCCAAATCCCTGGGGCTCTTACTACTTCCGGGTCGCACTGACCCGTAGTAGTACGCCTGCGCTGCCCGGCGGAGCGCGTCCTAGATCGCGCTCCTGTTGCCGGGCATTTTCTGCACGTGCGTGACATCATGAACGACGTCATGTTCATGCGCAGAGAGTGCCCGGCAACAGGAGCGCGATCGAGGATGCGCTCCGCCGGGCAGCGCAGGCGTACTACTACGGGTCAGTGCGACCCGGAAATAGTAAATGCCCCAGAGATGTTCGCCAGGCGAACAGTTCGCCACATCTCTATTTGCTAGCCTATTCTATGTGTGTAAATCAGATGCTCCATGTTTTACACCTACTTTATCCTTTTTCTTGTAATAACTTGTAAGGATGTACTGTTTATTTATATTTGTGCCTTTCTTTTTTCTGTGTTTTTTTTTTTTTGTCAAATTTGGGGGCTATACGACAAGAGTCATGTGACATTCTGCAAAGATGTGGTCTCCCAGACCTCCATGTAAATCAGATCATTATTGCAACCTCACACTGAAATGAAAGCTAGAAAGCCATTATTTGATCTTAGAGCGGAATTGTCACCATAAAAAACAAATTACAACAGCAACTGGTCAGAGTGTATTAAGTGATAAAGATGCTAATCCTGCATTCAAAACGTTCAAAACTTTTTCTACTGTTGTGGTTTGGAGTTATCACATACCTTAGGAGCACTGGCCCTTTAAGTGCCATTGCCAAACAGTTGCATGCTGGGGGTATTTTTATCTATAATATATTCTATAATATATTCCTCCTCTTCCCTTTAGTTCCCCCTCCGTCTAATGATATAAGACACTGCACTTTCTAGTATAGACCTCAGTGGGATTGTCTGAAGACTCTGGGAGGAGGGCGGGTAGTGAATACACAATTAGCTAGAGGAGAAAAAAAGTGAGGGAGGAAATGTCAGGAGGTCAAATGTAACAAAGACGGCAACTGCCTAGAATAGGATTCTCTGCTTTTCCTTTATAAAATTCACAGGAGTCACAATGTGGACAGTGCAATACATCTGTTATGTAAGTAGAACTAGTATTTATCTACTTATATATGTGTTTTTTATTTCTAGGTTAGCATGGGTGTCATTTGTACTTTAACCATTTAAGTCTCCTGGACGTAGAAGCTACGTCTAGGAGGCCATGTGCGCTCCCGCGGCCGATCGCGTTCTCCCGGCCGCAGATCTTTAACCCAGGAATCAATCGGGATATGGTGCCCGATGATTGATTCCTCTTCCCTGCAGAAAACGCAACTGCTTCTCTCGGAAGCCTCGCTTTTTCTGCCTCTTGCATCCCCCTACGTCCCTCTAAACCAGGTATGTCAAACCGGTCCTACGAGGGCCGAGATCCTTACACATTTTTGATACAGCTCAAATGAATTGATGGGTCTGAATCAGGAAAGGTGTGGTCCATCAGGTAGAACACATTCCTTTCTTTCTCAGTCCATCCTAAACACTGGCATGGATCTGGCCCTCCAGGCCTGGAGTTCGACACGTGCTCTAAGCATACATGTTAGCTTAGAGTGACGTCATGTAAACAAACTCATGGCTGCCATCTTGTGGCCAAAAAGTAAAACTACATCTAAATGTAAAAAAAAAAAAAATACACATATTTACATAAAAAATTACTATTTACATCCCACCCTCACAAAAATACCCACTAAAAATGTTTAATAAAAAAAAAAAAGTAAATATTTACTTAAGGGTCTAAACTTTTTAAATATCAATGTAAAGATGAAATATTTCTATATTTTTTTTTTAATTATAAGCTTGTAAATTTGATGGATGCAAAATGGAAAAATGCACTTTTATTTCCAAATAAAATATTGTCGCCATACATTGTGATAGGGACATAAGGGGCAAAAGTGTAATAACCGGGACAAATACAATACGTGGGTTTTAATTATGGAGACATGTATTATTTTAAAACTATAATGGCCGAAAACTGAGAAATAATGAATTTTTTCCTTATTCTTCCTCGATGCATTTACAGTAAAGTGGCTCTTAGCAAAATGAACCCCCCAAAGAAAGCCCAATTGGTGGCGGAAAAAACAAGATATAGATCAGTTAATTGTGATAAGTAGTGATAAAGTTATAGGCTAATGAATGGGAGGTGAACGTTGCTCGGATGCATAAAGTGAAAACGACTAAGGGCTGAAGTGGTTAAAGGGATACTTAAAGGAATACTTAAGTCTGCAAAAAAAAAAAAAGACTTTTACTCACCCGGGGCTCCCCTCAGCCCCCTGCAGCTGAACGGTGCCCTCGCCGTGTCCCTCCGATGCGCCTGGACTCGCCGGCGGCCACTTCCGGTTTGACCGTCACCGGCCGACAGGCTGTGAACGCGGCTAATTAGCCGCGTTCCCGGCCGCAATAGCGCCCTCTATAATGCTATTGAGGCCGGGAACGCGGCTAATCAGCCGCGTTCCCAGCCTGTCGGCCGGTGAAGGCCAGACCGGAAGTGGCCGCCGGCGAGTCCAGGCGCATCGGAGGGACACGGCGAGGGCACCGTTCAACTGCAGGGGGCTGAGGGGAGCCCCGGGTGAGTAAAAGTCATTTTTTTTTTGCAGACTTAAGTATTCCTTTAAGCCTTTGTAAAAATATCAGTTTTACTCATCTAGGGCTTCTACTCACGTATCCTCCTGTCCCCCACCGCCAGCTAGTTTTGTTTTGCCAACAGGCCTGGCCACGCGAAGCTTCCTTTGTGTTCCCATCCGCAATAGCATCCTGTGCAGGTGCAGTAAGCCTGTGGGCGAAACAAAACTAGCTGGCAGCGGGGGACAGGAGGATCCGTGAGTGACTGTGAGGGCCTGGGACGGCTGCAAGGGGCTGTTAGAAGCCCCAAATAAGTAAAACAGATTTTTTTTTTTTTTTTTTTTTTACACAAGCTTAAAGAGGCACTGAAGCCTCTTCAAATCCCACTTTTTATTCAACATTTATCTTCAACACTATCAGCCCTGCTAAAACGTTGCATCCCTGCGGCAGAAAGCTGTTTACAAACCGCCCAAATACCAGGGTAAAAATCCACGACTTTCTTGGCCGTGGATCTTGCTACCCGGGGAGACAAAGCTTTGAGCTGCAGTTCTGCCTCCATTCACGTCAATCCCCGCCTCTCCCCACCCCTCTCAGTGAAGGAAGATCAGCTGGGATTGACATGCATGGAGGCAGAGCTACAGCCCAAAGCTCTGCCTCTATGAGGAAGCGCTCCCCGCATTTTCCCACAGGGATTAGGGGGGTATGTAAACAGCTTTCTGCCGCAGGGATGCGGCGTTTTAGCAGGGCTGATAGTGTTGAAGAGAAATGTTGAATAAAAAGTGGTATTTTAGGAGACTTCAGAGTTTCTTTAAAGCAGGGGTCTCAAACTCAATTTACCTGGGGGCCGCAGGAGGCAAAGTCAGGATGAGGCTGGGCCGCATAAGGAATTTCACAATCGCGGCACATCACCGCCTCTGCCCGCCCCTCTCACTCTTCCTTCACAGAGAGAGGCGGGGAGAGGCGGCGAGCCGTGCGGCGATTGACGTCAGGAGGGGCAAAGCTGAAGCTGAAAGCTCTGCTCCTTCCAGGAAATGCCAGCGGATTGCCCCCCGGGCGATTTTGGGGCTCTGCAGCCCTCATTTAGCGGCAGGGATGCAGCAGATTACTTGGGAGCACTGAAGCGAACTATAAGGAAGCTTTTGCCGGCGAGGGCCACAAAATATCGTATCGAGGGCCGCAAATGGCCCGCGGGCCGCAAGTTTGACACCCCTGCTTTAAAGGGAAGATCCGATGAGTATAAAAATAAAAAATCCACTTACCTGGGGCTTCCTCCAGCCAATAGCAGCCGTCCTGTGCGGTCGCAGCTCCGGTGGCTCACGGTCCCCTCCGGTGGAGAAGCTGACCTTGTCAGGTTGTCTTTCAGGTCGGCTTCTCCTGTGCTTCAGCATGCGGCTCACTGAGACAAACCGACATCATCCGGACTGTCATGCGCAGGCGCAGAGCTACTGCGCCTGTGTAGTACAGTCCGGATGACGACAGTGCAAATAAGTGAGACGCGCGCTGGAACGCAAGTAGGCCTCTGGCAAGGGCACAGGACGTCTGCCAGGGACTAGAGGAAGCTCCAATTAAGTGGATTTTTTTATTTTTATACTCCTCGGATGTATCCATTAAGTTTCCCTTTCAAGCAAACCTGACCTGAAAATTAAAAATAAACATATACACGTCATACTTACCTCCCATGTACTCAACTCGTCAATCTCTTTTTCCTCTCCTGCATCCTGTTTGCCCACTGTGGTCAATGGAATTCTCTGTCCTCCATTTTGAAAATGGCCATTACCCCATAACAGCTTCCTGGTCAGCACACTGTTAAACTGTAATATCACCCACTTTAGCCAAAGGGAAACATGGACATTACCTCGCTCATCAGTTGTCCTTTCAGTTATAACTGACAGCAATTGATATATTTTAGTTCTGACAATCTTGTCAGAAATGGAAGGAATAGTTGTAAGAAGAAAATATTGAGCTTCTGAGAGGAACTGGCGGCAAGGTACGTACAACAAGTTTGTCTTCTTAAAACAGAAGGTGTTTGTGATTATTCAGATTGGAGTAAGTATATAATGTCTCTGTGGGACTGCTGATTATACAAATCATCCTTTGTTGTCCCTGAAAGCTAACTACACCTCCAGAACCGCTGGAATGCAATGATGTGTCAGCTTGTTAATTGTACAGAGCCACAATAATCCAACATGCATACAGTTTCAGATTGGTTGATCCTCATCAGTGCATGGCATGGATTAATGTGGCTCTATGGGGTAGGACTTGAAGCACCCAGAGTTACAGATTACCCAGAAATTTCATGGTGAACTAGAACTTCTGGTTCACCATGAGCTTGCTGAATAATCTGTAACTAAAATGGATTAAATTCATTTTTTCCTCAGAATTTTACACACAGCACCCCTTAATGAATGTAAAAAAAAAAAGGACTTGCGGTTTTGACAAATTTATTAAAAATAAAAATCAGAAAGCACATGTACATAAGTATTTACAGCAGGGGTCTCAAACTCAATTTACCTGGGGGCCGCAGGAGGCAAAGTCAGGATGAGGCTGGGCCGCATAAGGAATTTCACAATCGCGGCACATCGCCGCCTCTGCCCGCCCCTCTCACTCTTCCTTCACAGAGAGAGGCGGCGATCCGTGCAGCGATTGACGTCAGGAGGGGCAGAGCTGAAGCTGAAAGCTCTGCTCCTTCCAGGAAATGCCAGCGGATTGCCCCCCGGGCGATTTTGGGGCTCTGCAGCCCTCGTTTAGCGGCAGGGATGCGGTGGATTACTTGGGAGCAATGAAGCAAACTATAAGGAAGCTTTTGCCGGCGAGGGCCACAATATCGTATCGAGGGCCGCAAATGGCCCGCGGGCCGCGAGTTTGAGACCCCTGATCAGCCTTTGCCATGAAGCTCAAAACTGAGCTCAGGTGCATCCTGTTTCCCCTGATCATCCTTGAGATGTTTATGCAGCTTAATTGGAGTCCACCTGTGGTAAATTCCATTGATTGGACATAATTTGAAAAGGCACACACTTGTGTATACAGTGTAAGGTCCCACAGTTCACAGGTCATGTCAGAGCACAAACCAACCATGACGACAAAGGAATTGTCTGTAGACCTCTGAGACAGAATTGTCTCAAGGCACAAATCAACGGAAGGTTACAGAAAAATCTCTGCTGCATTGAAGGTCCCACTTAGTACAGTGCCCTCCATCACCCGTACTTCGCATCTTCGTCTTCAGAACTACTTTTATTGGCTCCTGAACCTGTCCATCAATGTAAGCCAATGGAATTCGCTCACAGTGATGACATGACCGGCTCACACAGCTCTGCCGTCATATAGACAGCAGGGCAAGTGATTTGTGGTGGGGAGAGAGCAACGAGATTAGCGGTAGCATGCGGTGAGATGACTGAAATCTACGCCCTGGCAGAGATAAGAGGATCAAAACAGGCCGTAGATTTCAATCATCAAGGTACGGAAGTGGTTAAAAAAAAAAGTTTATAGCAAATAAAGGCGTATTTTACCTATTGGATGCAGACATTGAAGGTTTTCATTCTGTTTTGGATCCATGGATTATTAGTAGAAATGTAACATATCATAAACTGAATAGAATTCTTGACCTGTGAAAAACTACAAATAGTTGAAAGTCTGTTTATTGTTAATATTAATTAGCTTTAATTATAGATTTCAAGAGCTACTACAGAAAGGCACCAGAGCAGAGTAACTAGTGCAAGGTATCTGGGGAGTTGTTAGAGCAGGGTACTTGGAGAGAGTCAGGGTTAGGTACAAAAGGAAGTTGTGATTACTATAAGGTATTGTGGGGATGATTAGGAAGAGGTACTTGAAAGGATGGTCAAGGTTCCATGCTTTTGGAGGGGTGAAATGATGATTAAGCACCAGGTTACAGCACACTTTATTTTCTGGCACTATAAGGGAGGCATCGTTCAAATTCAGTCTTATCAGCTGAACGACAGACCGTACATACCGATTTGACGTCCATACGACGGGTCGTTTGCGAAAATCCGACACGTGTACGAGCCTTAAAGGGACTCCGAACAGTGCAGAAACTATGAAAATATACATATCATTTTAAAGCTCTCTTTCTCCTCTTTCCAATGATATATAAACCGCCGCCCTACGCCTTTTAGTTTTTGCTATTTTCGTGATTGAAATTGCCGCAGCCGCGATTTCAATCGCGAAAATAGAGAAAACTAAAAGGTGTAGGGCGACGATTTAGGGGTCATCAGAAAGAGAAGATAGAGAGCTTTAAAATTATATCCATCTTTCCATAGTTACATTGTATTACACAGGCCGACTTTTTCTCAAAGTCAGCAGCGCCATTCAACAGAAAAAGTCGCCCTGTGTAATACAAGTAACTATGGAAAGATGGATATCATTTTAAAGCTCTCTTTCTCCTCTTTCTGACGACCCCTAAATCGTCGCCCTACGCCTTTTAGTTTTCTCTATTTTCGCGAGCGAAATCACGGCCGCGGCAATTTCAATCGCGAAAATAGCGAAAACTAAAAGGCATAGGGCGGCGCTTTATATAACATTGGAAAGAGGAGAAAGAGAGCTTTAAAATGATATGCATCTTCCTATAGTTTCTGCACTGCTCGGAGTCCCTTTAAGAAACAGAACATTTCCTCCTGTTCCAGTAGACTTGCCACAACAGTATGATTTCTAAGAACATAATCCTGTTTAATCACAGTATCTGAATTATAATGTTCTTGTTATCACTCTCCCCTGCAGCTTTGTTATTTAATTACTATGACAGGATCTATGTGTGAAGTGTGTTGCAGAATAATTCTGCACGTCAACACACTGCCCATACAATTCTATGGCCCTGTTCACAGTACTGCGTTGTAATGGATAGCATTATTCTAACTCTGCATGCAGGGTCTACATCCAGTCTCTATTGCCCTTCACACACACATTAAAATACATGAGTTAGCAACTGACTACTGTTAACTTAGCCTTATGTTTGATAAACAAAGAAAACAGAAGAATTCTGAATGATAGCTGCACGGACTGTAAGCAATAGGCCTCTTTGTGAGCAAACGACTGCTTTTACCACTGTAACATGGAAGGAATGTGTATTATTACACAGATTACATGGAGACAAAAGTGGACTGGATAACCACATGAGAAATTAGGTGTCGAGAGACAGGTGTTTAATTAAATATTAACCACTTCAGCCTGCAGGTGTTTTCACCTTATGGACATGAGCAATTTTCACATTTCAATACTCCTCCCATTCATTCCCCAGTAACTTTATCACTACTTATCACACCTAAATGATCTATATCTGTTTTTTTGCCACAATTTAGGCTTTTTGGGCATGGTATTTTTTTTTTTAAGCAATTATTTTATTCTCTAGGTATCTTAAAAGGAAAATGAAAAAATACACTTTTCTCAACCCCTTCCACCAATCCTTCCTGCTTTGGGGGCCATCTGGAGTGCAGCACCCGGGTGAGAGCACAGACGTGATAGTCATGTCCGTGCAACTGTAGCAACTGCAGACATGACTATCGCCTCCATGCAGATCAAGTGGTTAAGGCAGATTATAATTTCACTTTAATTTGTTGTCATTCAGCTTCTGCAGTACTTTGCACTGAAAGCTCTAGTGCCAACATGAACACAACCAAGCTGTCAGCACCAGCCCAGCAGGAGATTCAAGGCAAATCCAAGCACTAGAGCAGGCATGGGCAAACTTGGCCCTCCAGCTGTTAAGGAACTACAAATCCCACAATGCATTTGCCTTTATGAGTCATGACTGTGGCTGTCAGACTCCTGCAATGCATTGTGGTACTTGCAGTTCCTCAACAGCTGGAGGGCCAAGTTTGCCCATGCCTGGACTAGAGAATTAGTCATCACAGTACCAAATCAGATTTCCCTTCCCAATTGCTCAGTTGTGACAGAGGGATTTCACTGGATGTTGTCATACAATATAATGTGCTTCGCAAAACCATGTACATTAGCTCCACTGGGGTTAAAGCACCACTATTAGAGTTTTGTTGTCTACCTTGACTCAATCTCCTTCCCAGTATTGATCATTTATTTTGCTAACCTGCCCTCTTCCAGGCACAACATATGTTCTTATATCTGTGTAGGCTTCAAGTATTCCTGAAGTGAGAAGTATATGGTGG
Source organism: Hyperolius riggenbachi (assembly GCF_040937935.1). Taxonomy (NCBI): domain Eukaryota; kingdom Metazoa; phylum Chordata; class Amphibia; order Anura; family Hyperoliidae; genus Hyperolius; species Hyperolius riggenbachi. The sequence continues at coordinate 113,903,772 of NC_090648.1, read as the reverse complement.
CTGCTATACTCATTTCCTTTTAAACAATACCAGTTGCCCGCATCCTGCTGATCTCTTTGGCTGCAGTAGTGTCTGAATCACACACCTAAAACAACCATGCAGCTAATCCAGTCAGACTTCAGTCAGAAACAGCTGACCTGCATGCTCGTTCAGGGTCTATTTATAATCATAGGGTCTAGCATAATTATAGGCAAAGGATCGGCAGGGCAGCCAGGCAATTTGCATAGTTTAAAATATGTCAGCCTCCATATTCTAACATCAGGGCCCATATGCAATTCACTTTTTCTCCTTAGTTGGCTCCAAGTTGATATTTGTACACCTTTCAATAAAATTCCTTTAAAACTCACAGCAAGCAAGAAAATACACACAATAACTTCCATAATACTTTTTCTACGACTTTTGGCAATTTTTCAAATGGTAAAGCTTAAACATTATTTTAAGGAGAGATAAAACATTATCACCTCGGAGAAAACTTCAGAGAAAAAATGAATTGCATATGGGCCTAGATGTTCTTCCAATTGAATCCTCCAACTTTTGAGCCTAGCTGGTTTGACTCCTATTGACTTCTTGGCCTGTCCAACTCTTATCCAGCCTACTATTTGTGTCTGTCCATAGGGCTGACCTTGGTACCTTTCTGTCTTTAGCTGCATCTTCTTGTGGGTCTCTAAATATTTGCTGAAGTCATAATATGTCTTCCAGACAGAAAAATCAACTGTAGACATGATTTTGTCACTTTGCCAACTACAGAAACAAATGCCTTTTCATTGCCTTAATTGACCTTGCCAAAGCATTTGATATGGTCAGCAGGACGACGTTTCACAGATACTAAAACAAATAGGCTGCTCCCTGAAACTGCTGAGCATTAATATAAACTTCTGCGGGTTGCCAAGAAAACGCCAGAACTATTCAGCAAATGCCTGAGGATCAAGCAGGACTAAGATGTTCTTTGCCACGCTGCTATGCCATATGACTTTGGCTTTTTGTCTACTCCAAAGTTCTTATGGAAAGCAGTCCTATCTTGCCCATCTGAGAGCCACAAATGAAGTACTCATGGTTTATGCCAGAGACTGGTTTGGCAATGATGCAGCATGTACTGTACATAACAACCTCTCCTGATTCTGATGAACATTTTTTTACAGGCCTGCATTTAGGGTTGACCAGCAGTCATAAGATTCTTCATGGTTGACAATAAGGTTCTCCTGTGTTACAGTAACTGCCCCAGCATGTATAAGGCATTAGTGTACTGGCTGGGTTGTTATATATAATGGCCACAGGCCAAAAGACATCAAAGACAGTCTTCAGAGTGATTTTAGCCCTTAATATTGATCTTGGTATCAATTGCAAAAGTTTAATTCCACTTAACTTTACAAACAGTTATAAGTTTTGTCTAATTGAATGTCCAATTAGGGAAAAAAAATGTACAGTGTGTGGCCAGCTTAACCATTTCATCCCGTGGGATTTTTAACCTTATGGACGAGAGGAATTTTCCCATTCCAGCGCTCCTCCTGTTCATTCCCCAATAACTTTATCACCACTTATCACAACAAAATGATCTATACCTTGTTTTTTCCATCACCAATTAGGCTTTCTTTGGGTGGTACATTATGTTAAGAATTATTTTATTCTAAATGCATTTTAATGGGAAAAATTAAGAAAAGAATGGAAAAAAAAATATTTCTCAGTTTTCGGCCATTATAGTTTTAAAATACCACACGCTACCGTAATTAAAGCCCACACATTTTATTTGCCCATTTGTCCTGGTTATTGCAACGTTAAAATTATATCCCTAGTATAATGTATGGTGACAATATTTTATTTGGAAATAACAGGGCTGTGGAGTACAAAAATCTTCTGACTCCAACATTTATGAAACCACCAACTCCGACTCCAGGTACCCAAAATTGCTCTGACTCCTCAAATCCGACTCCACAGCCCTGGGAAAGAAAGGTACATTTTTTCAGTTTTACATCAATCGCTAATTTTTAGCCCGTAAATTTATAATAATATTGCTTTCTTGACATACATATTTTTTTTTATTCCCTAAAGTCTGTAGATGTAATTTTACTATTTGGCCACAAGATGTCCCCGCTGAGCAAAATACTATGTAGAGTACAAATACACTACATAGGAAACAATGTGTTACTAACATTGTTACTAGGGAAGTGATGCAGGATTCAATGGAAGCCTGCATCACCGGTGGGCTGCGGGAAGATTAATGAATGGGAACAAAGTTCCCATTCATAAATCTAATGATCAGGTGGCGGAAAGCATCGGCGGGAGGAAGCGCGGCGGCTCTATTAAAGAATAAACACTGTTTTTGAACAAAAACAGTGTTTATTTTCAACGGACATGTTCGGATTGGCACAGGGGACTTTTGCCCCTGCAGCCAATCCTCCCTACTACTAGCAACATCGCAATCACTGGCATTTGCCTGCACGATCGCATGCAAACACCCCCAAACTGCAGGGACGTGACTAGCGCCTCCCTGAGGCTGTAGCAGCTGCCGCTGCAGACGTTAGGCTCACATCCGTGCGGCATAAATGGTTAAAGGTCACCTGATGTGAGAGGGATATGGAGGCTGCCATATTTAATTCCTTTTCAACAATGCACATTGCCTGGCTGCCCTGCTGATCCTCTGCCACTAATACCTTTAGTCATAGACCCTAAAGAAGAATGCAGATCAGATGTTTCTGACTGCCGCATGCATTTTTCAGGTGGTGATTCAGACACTACTGATGATAAAAGGTTTTCAGGATGCCAGGCAACAGATATTTTTAAAAGGAAATAAATAGGGTGACCTCCTTATCGCTCTCCGGTCATTTGTCTTTTAAGCCTTTGCGTTGTTTTCCTGGGCAACTAGTTTATCTTCTCATATTAGTTAAATTTTTAATCAAAAAATAACCAAAACTGTCTGATTGCTTTACATAGTTTTGAACTGCTTGATGCAGTATAAAAGTCAAAGATGACTGTTGGCCATCCAAGCTGTATCTCAACTCCCCATCTCATTCAAAGCTGATTTGTCTCCCAACATCTAATCAGTCGTTTTTTGACAGCAAACTTCTCACGAATGCTGTTAAAAAATTCAGTCTTAAAATGAAGGCCTTAAACAGAAAATAAAAATATGAAGCTCAGTTTTATGTTCTATTTACCTTTAGTAAAACACATACAATTAGGGCCCTTCCACACTGCATCCGCTTCGATCCAATCTCCGAAATGCATTCATTTCACAACAGCATCATGATTAACAAAGTACTGTAAGTGTTGGGATCAGTGGTGGGATCAGTCTTTAACCCAGTTGCACACAGTGCCTGCTACAATTTTCCTGAGTTGAGGAAGCCTGAATTAGATCCCTCTGAGGGACAGTTATTGACATGACTATATGCACCACGTAAAGCACTGTGGAAGATGTCAACAGTAACTTACGAATAAAACCCCACAAAAATAGTAGTAATAAATACACAACATTAAAGAACAGCATTTATTCAAACTTAAACTAGCAGCATACATATGATATGTAAGAGTTGGACATAAATGATCATGCTTTCCCTGAACACATTTACATTTCTGAACTTTGGCATTTAAAGGGATACTGTAGGGGGGGTCGGGGGAAAATGAGCTGAACTTACCCGGAGCTTCTAATGGTCCCCCGCAGACATCCTGTGTTGGTGCAGCCACTCACCGATGCTCCGGCCCCGCCTCCGGTTCACTTCTGGAATTTCAGACTTTAAAGTCTGAAAACCACTGCGCCTGCACGCCCGTGTCCTCGCTCCCGCTGATGTCACCAGGAGTGTTCTGCGCAGACACAGACCATACTGGGCCTGCGCTGTGCGCTCTTGATGACATCAGCGGGATCGAGGACACGGCAACGCAGGCGCAGTGGTTTTCAGACTTTAAAGTCTGAAATTCCAGAAGTGAACCGGAGGCGGGGCCGGAGCATCGGTGAGTGGCTGCGCCAACACAGGATGTCTGCGTGGGACCGTTAGAAGCCCCGGGTAAGTTCAACTCATTTTCCCCTGACCCCCCTACAGTATCCCTTTAAGACTAGAGTGCAAATATACAGCAACAACAAATTGGTTTATGGATATGGACAGAACAGTTTCCATCCTATGTTAACTCTCATTCCTAGCCATTATGGGTGCCCATTAAATAATGTGGCTTTACTAGCTTGAGAAGTGACATGTTGGTGAATACTGGTTGGACTATACTCACCTGCACTGTGAATTCAGGTAGTACAATGGGGCTGAGTACCGTAATCAAAACCACTGCAAGGAAAACAGAAGCAAATCTGGCGTAAAATAGGTGTAGAGGTGGAGCAGTGAACAATCAGAATCCTTGATTTGGACATATGCCCCATTTGTTCACTGGTTCTGCTCCAGTTTTCCTTGTGCTGGTTTTGATAATTCTGCCCCACTAAACAGATCAGTGCACGTTGCAAGGACTAATGTAAAAAATTATTTCAGCTTATTTACTTTTTTTTTTTTTATATACATATAAAACACAGCCCATACACACTGCTACTGACAGAAATTGGGAGATAATTCCAAGGTCTATGGATGGGTCCAGTTCCTGAAAATGAATAATATAGCTCTTATCCTGTGCATATTATTACTCCTGCAGCAAAGCGGGATTCTCTGAACAGTCCAATGGCAACCGTGCTTCAAACAGAGTATAGAGAGGACTGTAACCACGGTTGCAAAGAAGAGAAATCTAGGCCTACCACCACTCATTGGCTGCAGATTTAAACTGAAAGATAACGTTTGAGAACTGGCTTGCAACAAGACTTGCATGCACCAATTTTATGACAAAAGTAGAATAGTGCTTTAAACTGAAAGCAGGTCCATCCTTAGCAAGTCATGTACCATAAATGCACTCCATTACTAGAGCACTGAATGCAAGATGATGGTACTGTATCAATACAAATAATTTTATGCTATTTAAATAGGAACTTTAATCACAGACTAAACTTCATTTCAAACAGGAGCTCATACCCCCTTGCCATGGGGGCGGGGGTCTGTATGGCTGATATTGTGGTGAAACCCCTCCCACAATGTGATGTAAGGACATTTTGTGGTCTGTGAGTCAGTCTCATTGCAATGTGGGAAATAACAGCTTTTTCCAACTGCCAAGCAAGCAATATCTCCCTGTGCACATAGAACTCTCAGTAGTGAACATTCCGTAGAGATCACCTGGCAGATCTAAAGATGTCACCACCAGTGATAAATTTCAGAATGTAAATCAGGTAGCGGAAAGATTTTACAATGGGCAAACACTGACTAAATAATTTATAAATGAATATTGTAAACAATAATATTTATTCATTATGTTATTTTCACTACAGTGCCAATAATTAAACTGAATGACCACTGTCATGTTTTAGTGGAATTTACAGCTGAGGAAACGTAGAAGGGCTAATTTATTACGAATAGGAAAACCAGAGCAACATTGGGGTAGTTTCCCAGAACAACCAATAAGGTTCCAGCTATTGAATGCAAGCAGGATTATGATTGGTTGCTTGACTGTTAATCAGCCCTATTATGGTAAAACCATTACACTCCATACACTGCAACATAATGGAATTCAGTGAGTTTCTAAATGCAAATAATTCATTAAAAAAAAATAAAAGAACAATGTGCACCTGAGACGTTACAAACACAAGGATTTACAGTTATGTGGGGCTTCTCCCAGCCCCCCCCCTCCCCCCGTACTCCATGGGCCCCTTTGGGCCATGTCTGGTCCCGTCCATTCTCCTGCAGTTGGCTCCAGTAAAGTCCCTGAGTGAGTCAGTCGGTGACACCTGCGCATGTGTGGTGCTGGCTGCGTGCCTACTTGGTCATGCTCCTGTGACATTACAAGCCTTAAAGAGGAACTCCAGTGAAAATGTAATAACATTTTTTACAATAATTATGTATAAATGATTTAGTCAGTGTTTGCCCATTGTAAAATATTTCCTCTCCCTGATTTACATTCTGACATTTATGGTGACATTTTTACTGCTGGCAGGTGATGTCATTGGAAGGAGATGCGGCTTGCTTTTTTTTTTTTTTTTTTTTTTTGGGGCAGTTGAAAACTTCCCATAATGCAACAAGGCTCCCACAGTGTGATGTCAGAACCATGGTCCTGACATTACACTGTGGGAGGGGTTTCACCACAATATCAGCCATACAGAGCCCCCTGATTATCCATTTGTGAAAGGAAAAGATTTCTCATGGGAAAGGGGGTGTCAGCTATTGATTGAGATGAAGTTAAATTCTTAGTTACGGTTTCTCTTTAACTAACTGCACAGAATGCTCCTGGCCACGGGATCGCAACCAAGGAAGCACGCATGCGCAGTAGTCCCCGGGGCTAAATGCGGGAGAAAGGATGGGAGCAGACGCACACTGAAGAAGGCCACAGACAACGGGGGCTGGAGGAAGCCTCAGGTATTTACATACACCCTTATGTTTGTATTGTCTCATGCCAACAGTACAATTTACTATGTCCATTGAGACTGCTTATCAAAGTAATGAAAACCATTTGTTACAAATCTGTTCTCACTCACAATAGGATTTACAGGTTTGTATGCATCATTTACCCAAGCAGTCTTTTTCTCAACAAAGATTTGTTTATACATTTATCAAGTGTAAATTTACATAGTCCTTTTAGTGAAGAATTTAAATATGATCTGGTAAAACGGAGGTGTTGGCACCATCAGCCAAATGTCTACTGTTCGTATCCTGCATACATAATTGAAGCCTCAGCTAGAATCTCATCACCTCCATTTGTTTTATGGTCAATCTTAAAAAATAATAATTGCTAGATTGCTTGCTTTGCCACTACGGTATCTCTTCAAAGGGGGATGCTCTTACCAGAACACATAATTAGCAATACAAGAAGGGCATTTGCTTTGTGACAAACATCTGTGAAACAATCTAATACATTTTCCAATAGCCCGGCTACGATAAAGCCTCTGTACTGTATATACACGGATCGGTTGGTCATAGTCTCCTGCTTGTCCTATAGACCTGCTGGCTTCAAGCGAAGCACAATCTAGAGCACTCCTCTTCTCATCACCTGTAACGATTCAGTCGTCAAAGTCCGGAATGTCATCATAAGAGTAACCTCGGTAACCTTTAGAAGCATAGTAAGCGATGCGGAGGTGATAGAATCCAGGTAAGAAGACCAGAATCCCAATGATCAGGACAGGTATGGCCCGTTCATTGCCCTAAAATAACAATAAGTAAAATAAAAACACAATTACAGATTCTCCATTCCTATCACCAGTATCAAATGTAGAAACGCCATTAATCCCCTTGGTGTTCTGATTCTTTCCAGATTTTAGGGTCTAAAAGCAGTGCAATTTTTTTTCACCCTTTCAGACCCTAAAACCTGGAAAAAAATTATGCTGCCAGGGAGATCTGCAGCAGCCCAGCAATCACTCACCTCCCTGGCTCCAGCGCTGCAGTTAGGCCTCCATCCTCCGGGTGGCGCTGCAACTGTAAAGTGAAATTGCCGGCTGTCGTCATAACGACAGCCGGCAATCTCACCAGCCTGGAAGCAGAGCCTCAGAGTAGAGGAAGAAGAATGGCGGCCGACGTCGGGATCCCCCGGGAGGTATGTAAAATCGCCCACTGCGCGCTATACTCTGCACACAGCCTCGCCCCGACCCTAGCTCGGGAATACCGCCAAGGAGGTTAAAGTGAGTGTAAAGGCAGAAGAAAAAAAGTCAGATACTTACCTATAGACAGAGAAGGCGCTGGGTCCTATAGAGCCTTCCCTGTCTCCTCTCCCCTAGTTTCAGTGTGGTTCCGCCCGTTGCGTGTACTTGACCAATGTGTCGAATACACGCCTGTGCTCTCTAAGCCCTTTGGAAGCACTCGTGCATGCGCAGTACAGAGCCGCCTGTCTTCAGAAGCACTCGGGGACATGAGTGCTTCCGTAGTTGCCCGAGGTGGCAAATTAACCACTTAAGTACCAGTGGTCTCTGCCCCCTTAAGGACCACAGACCGCTGGTACAAAAAGCAGCAGAATAATTACAAATACAGACGAATCACTGAACATACCCGCTGCAATCGACGTCCACCTCAGCCGCCCACTCTGCCTTCTATGACAGCAGAGTTCCTGTGAGCCGGGCAGGAACTACTTACATTGGCTTCTGACCCTGCCTATCAATGTAAGCCAATGGGAGTTGCTTATGTTGACAGACAGGGTCAGGAGCCAATGAAATCAGCTCCTGACCCGCTCACAGGTCTCTGCCGTTATAGAGATGGCAGAGCGAGTGAGCTGCGGCAGGGAGACAGCGGTGAGATTGTCGGGTGCGACGAAAGCGGCGAGAACGCGCATCGTCCATGTATTGAAATCTATGCCCTGGCAGCCATCAAAACAGGGCATAGATTTCAATTAGCACGGTCCTTAAAGTGAACCTCCAGGCTAAAAATCTACTCAGCAGAACTGAAAAGGCTTAGTGTTTCTTTAACAGTTTCACAGCATCAGAACTTTGTTTTTCTTACCAAAGCATCATTTTTAGCTAAGCTCCACCCATCAAAGAAAAAAAGCCCGCGCTTTTTTTCCCTGATGCTGTGCAGAGCATGATGGGATTTTCTATGTTATTATTCACGTTGCCTAGCAACTGGGAGAGGTGCTCAGGACACAGGACAGTTGGAACTGTGTCTCGTGCTCCCTGTCACCTCCTCTCAACCAAAAAGATGGCTGCCATCATGAAATCAAACATTTGCCTGTTCTTTTAAAACAGGGTGGGTAAGAGATACCACCTATCTATTTTAATTAACATAACTAATGTAACTTAATGACAGTATGTTTGTTTAGACTGAAGTTCCTCTTTAAGTAGTTAAACAGGGGTAACGGCGCTAGAATGAGGGGTACAAAAGAGGACAGGGAAGGATCCAGAGCCTTCCCTCCCTATAGGTATCTAACTTTTTTTTGTTTGGCTTTACACTCACTTTAAATACTTAAGTGGTTTTACTAAGAAAAAAAAAAAAAGTATAAGCTATAAGATTTGAAGAAAAAAAATGGACTGGTGTATTTTTAAAGAGAACCTGAGGTGGTATTTAATTATGTTACTGGGGCACAGAGGCTGGTTGACCACACTAAGACCAGCCTCTGTTGCCCCATGGTGTGCCTCCATGTCCCCCCTACGCGCCGCTATACCCCCGCAGTGCTGGCGACACGCAGCGCGTCGCCAGCACAATGTTTACCTCTGCGCTGTCAGTCAGCGCCGCTCCCCCGCATCGGCGCTACCCACCCGCGTCACTTCCCTACTATCAGCGGGAGGGAAAATGACACGGGCGGGTAGCGCCGATGCGGAGGAGTCGGGGGAGCGGCGCTGACAGAGCTTAGGTAAACATTGTGCTGGCGACACGCTGCATGTCGTCAGCACTACGGGGGTATAGCGGCGCGCAAGGGGGACATGGAGGCACACCATGGGGCAACAGAGGCTACTGTTAGTGTGCACAACCAGCCTCTGTGCCCCACTAACATAATGAAATCCCACCTCGGGTTCTCTTTAAAGTGATCATTGCAATTTTATCAGGCAGTAAGGGCTGTTTCACACCAAAAGTGCTTTTAAAGAGCTTTTCTGACAAGCAATGCTTTCCGGTGTCAGGAATCGGTGTCTGCGGTGTATGGGCAGCTTACAGATCTCTCTCCAATCAGATTTGATCAAAAAGAAATCTGCTCCTTGGTCGGTCTGCCCATCATCGATAGAAAAGGCTAGTATAGCTGCATGTTAACAAAAACAGCAATAAAGAAAAGGATAAATAGCATACCCCACTGCTAATATGTCCAGTTATAAGGAGGGCACCGATCACAATCAGCAGAGTGCCTATCAAGAACAGCACAGTGGCCAGTGCAATAGCTTTGTATGGGATCTTCGGGGGGCTCCTCTTGAACTGGAAAGATAATAGCAAACATATATATAAGATTTTTAATATGGATAGACTGATAAGGATAGAGACATACTCATATTATACACAGTATGTAAACCATCAAATCAAATCATTGGATTAAATACTCTTGTAAGTTTCATGGGTGTATCAGAAGGAAATATACTCATAAATAATACTGTGATCATATAAGGAGACATTCTGGGTATCTTTAGCACCAAGCTGTATACAGTTAACTTGGCTTTCTAAAAATATAAAGCTAAAATTAACATCCCTGACGGTAATAATAATCCAGCGGGTTGGGGTAGCCGACAGGTAGGTTACGGCACAGATACTAACGTCCCCTGATCTCCACGGCATCCGGGAAGTCTCCTCCATGTCCGCTGATGCTCTCAATCCTTCAGGTGAGAGCGCCGCTTGTCACGTGACGAAAGACAGCGAACTCACCATAGGAATAGAGTGCCACCTAGAGGACAGGAGGAAAACATGCAGTGATGGATCCCAGAGAAGTGAGTTCTCTGCAGGAGTGGCAGGAAATCTCCCTGGGGTATGAATTTCTCCAGATTTTAGGGTCGAAGAGCGAAAAAAAAAAACCAACGTACCGCTTTTAGACCCCAAAATCCAGAAGAATTGCCAAGAAGGTGAACCCGAGGTGATAATAATCTCATGAGATAAAGAACTGTATCTATCCTCCTACTCCTAATAATGACCGTTTTAGATATCCGAGGGTTTTATGTTATGTTTAAACATATGCAAAGTAGATTTCAAGTTTTATTGTCTCTGCTCAATGGCAGTCTATTAAAGCAGACCTGAACTCAGAACTTCCTCTCTGCTCTATAAGATAAACAACAGCTTTATAACCTTTAAAGAAAATCATTTCTTTGTTACAGCTGATACAAATCCTAAAATAAATCTCCAGTATTTCTGCTTCCTGCTTTTATGGAAGCAGACATATTGTTAACATCCTGTGCTTTCAAATGAGCTTCTCTGCCGTGGCAGTCAGGTGACAGAGGGGAGAGATCAAATTACAACTTGTGCTTAGTCACACGAGGGGGAATAAGACAGGCTAAACTCTCTAAATATATCCAGGGTGCATTTCTCTAAGTTTTCCTTCTGTCCTGTGCAAGAGTTCTGGTCCACTTTAAGTGTCAAATACATTAATTATTGACCTTTTGTTTATCTATTCCCTGCAGTCAGAAGCTGTTTTCTGCTAGGAAAGAGTTTTATGGCTGTAATTCCTTTTCTGTGGGGGTTACGCAATAATTCGGCAAGGGTCTGAAAAGACAGAAACTATGACTTGCATGCCTGAAGATTAACTCTTTTAGGCATAAAAAGAAGAAAAAATACAGCCAAGTTATTTATGTGCTTGGCACTGTACATACGTTTATTTCATCAAGTCACCACAGGTACACTTTGAAAATTACTTACAAAATGATCTTTATAGAGATGCTTGTTATTTAGAAATTACAGTGGTGATGAATGTTATATACTGTAGAGCTTTTAATTTAAAGCAGACTCTTGCACAGCACACAATAAAAAGTCTTCTTAGTTGCTAAGAAATACACTGCTGCTTGTTGTGTGTGTGTTTTGGGAAATTAGGATAATTAGCTGTTATCAGCAAGTGTGAATCAGGGCTGTGAGCTGTGCCATGGCTCTGTGATAATAAGTAAACACTGAAGCTTAACCCTTTCTGTGCTCCCAGGCATGTGCAGGTTTTCTCCTAAAAGTTATCATGCAGTGATGCATCTTTAAAAGCAGAGAGGGAGTTCTGAGTTTAGTTCCAATGTAAGTAAAGTAATCTTTTAACCTTCAATAATTAAAAATTCATTTTAAACACATCATAGCAGACTAATAAGCCGAGGCTTGTTTCCCTGCATTATAAGCCATTTAGTTTGCTCTATTGACTTCATCTGTCATTTTACAGCAACATTCCAAACCTCACCAATGGTGGCCACACACTTGAAGTCAGGCCCCTCTATCTTCTACTGCCTCTCAAACCTTTTCCAAGTTCATGACATGACAAATGAATAGTCTTTGATTATTTCTTGATTTTTTTTTTTTTTTTTTTTATTCATTTTTTCCCCAGAAAGTGATACCTAAATACCCTTAAAAGGACTTACGAGGCCAAGATTTTAGGAAAAAAAATAAAAAAAGTTAGCTACCTGCGTCAGCTTGTCAGGCACGGAGGACTCCGTCCGCGCCCTCCGTGCCGTTCCGCCGGGTCCCCGCCGCTCAGTAGCCCCCCGAACGGTCCCAACCCCAGTAGCGTGGATCGGGGGGTTGGCCTTAGAGCTGCGCAGCCGCACTCGCGGCTATGCGTACTGCGCAGCCGCGGCCAGCTCCGGCCGCCATCTTTGTACAGGTTGGAGAGCCCGACCCGGGCCGCACGGTCGGGGACCGTTCGGGGAGCTACTGAGCGGCGGGGATCCGGCGGAACGGCACGGAGGGCGTCCTCCGTGCCTGACAAGCTGACGCAGGTAGCTACCGTATTTTTCGGACTATAAGACGCACCTGACCATAAGACGCACCTAGATTTAGAGGCCAAAAACCAGGGGAAAAAATATATACTCAACCTGGTGCCTCCATGATGCAGGGGTGTCTTGTGAATCTTCTCCCCCTATTCCCCCCCAATTATTATGCCTCCCCATGTACTATTTGTGGTGTTCTTGTGCCTTATATGTCCCCCTTATGCCTCCCTTGTAACTTTTGTGTCCTCCTCTGTCTACTTGTGTCCCTCTCTGTCAGTCTTGTGTCATCCTTGTGTCCCCAATGTCGTCCTCCTCCCCCTTTTGTCATCCATGTGTTCTCTTAGTGTCCCCCTTATGTCATCTTGTGTCCCTCTTGAGCCATCCTCTGTCCCTCTTGTGTTATCCTCTGTCCCTCTTGTGTCTCCCTCTGTCCCCACCTTGTGACCTCCTTTGTCATCATTTGTCCCTATTGTTTCCTCCTAGGAGACTGGCAATATCGCCCTTTGGGATCCCCTAATGATTAATGTGCTGAGCTCAGCTCCTTCCTCCCCAAAACCTGACAGAGAGCGCCTGAACACTGTGGCTGGCTGTCTCCACATCCCCCGTCTACCAGCCACCATCCCCCTGCCTAATTCTGCCGCTAACCTGCACACCAATCCGGACCGATACTGCGGCTGTTAACTGGACCCTCTGGCACGACCCTCGGATACCGCAGCCTGTATGCTCCAAGGAATGGCTTCTGACGCGGGATACCAGGCATGACATCGGAAAGATGGCAAAGCAAGTGTGAGTGTTTCATCCTCCTCCTCCAGCCCATGTTCTCCAGTGCCCATATGCATAAGCAGCCGCATCGCCCGTCATTAGGATGTCACCGCCGAGATATGCACCAATCAGGCAGGGGGCGCTGGCCCCAACCGCCAATCACAACGCTCAATGCTCCTTGCTCCTATGCTAATAGGAAGCGCTGGTCTCGCGGGCGGGATGAAGACTTCATAATTGTGACCAATCACTGCACTCCGGGAGCAAGGAGCAGTGAGCGTTGTGATTGGTGGTTGGGGCCAGCGCCCCCTGCCTGATCGGTGCATATCTCGGCGGCGACTTTCTAATAACGGGCGATGCGGCTGCTTATGTGTATATGGACACTGGAGAACACGGGGCAGAGGAGGAGGATGAAACGAGTGCGTACACACACTCTTGCTTTGCCGTCTTTCTCGATGTCATGCCTGATATCCACCGGTCAGAAGCCAGTCCTTGGAGCATCCATCCCACCCCGGAGTGCAGTGATTGGTCACAAAGAAGAAGTCTTCATCCCGCCCGCGAGACCAGCGCTTCCTATTAGCATAGGAGCAAGGAGCATTGAGCGTTGTGATTGGCTGTTGGGGCCAGCGCCCCCTGCTTGATTGGTGCATATCTCGGAGGTGACATCCTAATGACAGGCGCTTCGGCTGCTTATGCGTAAGGACACTGGACAACATGGGCTGGAGGAGGAAAACATGGACACTTTCTCACTCTTGCTTTGCTGACGTGCATGTGCACTCTTGCTCTGCCACCTAATTAGTGCTTGTCACAGCGTCAGGAACAGTATGTATGGACACGGGGGACACAGAATAAAGAACAGGGGGAAGAGGCACAGGTTACATTCGGACTATAAGACGCATTGACTTTTCCCCCCCACTTTTCGGGAAGAAAAAGTGCGTCTTATAGTCCGAAAAATACGGTAACTTTTTATATTTTTTTTCTAAATTCTTGGCCTCGTAAGTCCTTTAAAGGGACTCTGTAACAAAAATGTCATTGTGTTTTCTACCATCCTACAGGTTCCTAAACCTATTATAATGTGCTTTGGCTTACTGCAGCACTTTCTACCATCATTATCTCTGTAATAAATCAGCTTATCTTTCCCCTGTCGGACTTGTCCTCCTGTGTCTGGAAGGCTGCCAACTCTTCAGTGTGATCTGCTATGCATGCCCCCTCTATGCACACTCCCCTGTGTGTGTGTGTTATTTACATAAGCCAGCTTTTCTCTGCTCTCTTATCTTTTACAAGCTGGATAAATCCTCTGTTCACATACTGATGAGTCACATACTGCATAATTACAGACAACCGGGCAGAGCTGTCTGCAAGAGTAAACAAACAATCAGCTTATAACTCTTCAGTGAGTTGCAGAGGGAAAGAAACACACAAATGATCTCTTGAGATTCAGAAGGAAGGGTGTATACAGCCTGATTGTGTATGGATGTATTTTCTATATGTGGACATACTGTACATCAACCTAGTTCCTGTTTTGGTGGCCATTTTGTTTGTTTACAAACAAACTTTTTAAAACTGTTTTTGACTACTTTTAATGCGGCGGGGAGCGGCGAAATTGTGACAGAGGGTAATAGGAGATGTCCCCTAACACACTGGTATGTTTACTTTTGTGTGATTTTAACAATACAGATTCTCTTTAAAGAGACACTGAAGCGAAAAAAAATATATGATATAATGAATTGGTTGTGTACTATGAATAATTACTAGAAGATTAGCAGCAAAGAAAATATTCTCATATTTTTATTTTCAGGTATATAGTGTTTTTTCTAACATTGCATTATTCTATAATATGTGCAGATTACACAACACTCAGCATTCAAAATGAGTCTTTCAGAGCAGTCTGTGAAGTAATGAACTCTCCTCTAGCAGAGGAAAAGTAAACAGTTCACTTACAGTTGAGATAATAAAAGTCAGATAACAGCCCTCTCCACGACTAAGTTAGTCGGAGAGCTTAATAGCTTTTTTGCATAGAGATAACAACTGGAGTTTCTCAACTCTTCCTGTACTGGAAACAATTAGACTGATGTATCTGATCTTAGCTGTACTACACATACAAATCATAAGATCATCATTTTTTTTTCGCTTCAGTGTCTCTTTAAAGAATGGTAAGAATAGTGAGCATATGATGCCACCTAGTGGCAATACCACAATTATACAGGTAAAATGACTACCGTACATACTGTAATGCGTTCAAGCTCACACTCATGTGACAATGTCAAAAGCCCCCTCTACACCATGGAATGCCACATGCGATCGATTAAATCCGACTGGATCGATTAAATCAGACATGTCCAATCGGGATTCGAACGGTAGTGTGGTCGATTTTGCATTGATAACTATGCAAAATTGATCACACTACCGATCGAATCTCGATTGGCCATGTCTGATTTAATCGATCCAATCGAATTCGATCGATCGAACGCTGAATTGCATGGTGTAGAGGGGGCTAAAGACTCTGTCCAAACATATCCATCACCACCGTTCCTGAATTCTTTAATGGCTTAGTTTCAGGGATCATGATGCTGCATACAGAGCTCTGTGCTCTCGTGTGAGAGGCATAGAGCTCAGAAAGGCGGGAAACGGTTGGGAAGGGGTGGGATACAACACTGACGGGCCACTGAGAGGTGGGTGGGAGCGTTCCTGACACCCAGAGTGGGCATTTTGCAGGAGTGCCTCTCCTGCAAGGGTCGCCCCTTCCGCTCAAGATAGCCGACAAGATGCCGGTCAGCAATTTTGTGAAGTCACAAGGTAAAGCAGGGAAGGCTGAGAGCAGTGCAGATGGGACACAGAGGTATGGCATACAGCAGGGAACATGCCTCTGTGTCCCATATGCCCCTCCTGAAACCGCTTTAGGCACACTTTAAAGCAGAGCTCTAGCCAAACTTTTAAAGCCCTCGTTCACCCTCCAAGATATTTACTGGTTACTAAAGGTAAATAAAGCACTACACCATTACTCAGAGAAATTCCCTTTGTAAAAGTCACATGACGCAGGGATGTATGTAAAAAGTACAGAGCTGCAGGCAGAGTGTGAGTTTCTTCCTATTCCTCCTGATTGGGTGGGTGGGGTCAGCTCTGACCGAAGCAGATTAGCATGCGAAAACAAAAATTTGCGATCACACGCAAACGTGAAAATGCACGCGAAAAAGGCCGTGATATGAGTTATCGCGGTTTAGTGAATCAAGCCCATAGTGTGATTGAGGAATGAAAGCCTCTTTAACATTGTACACTGAAAAACTGATGCCTTTTAACTCATCAGTTATACCATAGCTTTTTTCACAATGCACTGCTATCAGTTTAAATGCATGTAATGTGAACTGGCCCTTAGCAAAAAAAAAAAAAAAAAAAAAATTTCCATATGTATTTTATATGCCTTTTTAAGTATGCGTTTTTTCTTTTCATTCACATTCATGAGACTGGAAGCACATCATTAGGGGTAATTTACAGAAACAGCAACAAAAACCCAACTCTTATTCTACTATCCAAACCTGCAATGAAAGGCTTTGGTGGTATTGGGAAAGGTTATATCGATACAGTAAACTGACACACAGGCCTTTGCAATTTCTGTGAAACGTGATGCTCTCACCTGAAGGTCGATGTAGCCTTCATCAGTATCAGATAGCTTGGAGTACTTCACTTTGCTGTTGGGTGTTGCAGCTGCATTATTACGTGAGGGCATCATAGCACCCAAATCTGTTTTACAGAAGGAAGCCTAGATCCTGACAAGAAGATGACAGCAAATCATTAGTGATGCTGATTTGCCTAACACATACACCAGATTATTGTTGTTTGAACTGACTGCTTTTATTCATGCCTTAGTCATGCTCTTGGGAAATAGGATAGGCCACACTGGATTTTCAGGCGACCTCTACTCAATTTCCCTGCAAGAGGGGTGCCTCATGCTCCTCTACCCTCTCCTGATGTACTACATGCCATGCAGCCAAATGTGCATGCCTGCACAAAGATTGCTAGCACACTTGAACCCATTTCTTACAGTTTATGGAGTAAGGCAGCCCTGAGTCATAAATGGCATTACCCCCTTCTTCTTTAATCTGCTCCTATTGGCTAAATGTCACAAGACCACACCATCTCACCCTGAAAACAGAATCACATGAATAGAAATGGTCTGGTCAGTAGGAGAAGCTCATTAATACACAACTGAAGTGAGTAGAATATAGAGTCTGCCATTTTTATTTCCTTTTAAAGGAACACTATTGCGAAAAAATGTAAAATAAATGTAAGCGCATACAAATCAGAAGTACTTTTCTTCCAGAGTAAGATGAACCATAAGTTACTTTTCTCCTATGTTGCTGTCACTTACAGTATGTAGTAGAAATATGACAGAACCGGCAGGTTATGGACTAGCCCACCTCTTCATGGGGGACTCTCAACATGGCCTTTATTCTTTATAAAGACACTCCCTGATAAGGATTTATACAAAGATGCTGGCCAGCCTCTCTGATTGCTAAATACTTATTTCGCAGTTGGACAGAGCAACCACAATTCACTAAGTGCTTTTGATGAAGACATGGGCTATTCCAAAACCTATAGGTTCTGTCAGATTTCTACTACATACTGTAAGTGACAGCAACAAAGGAGAAAAGTAACTTTTGGTTCATTTTACTCTGGAAGAAAAGTACTTCTTATTTTAATGCATTTACATGTATTTTAAATTTTACGATTTTCATGATAGTGGTCCTTTAAACAATACCAGTTGCCTGGCAGCCCCACTGATCTATTTTTGTTGCAGTAGTGTCTGAATAACACCAGAAACAAGCATGCAGCTAATCTTGTCAGATCTGACAATAATGTCAGAAACACCTAATCTGCTGCACGCTTGTTCAGGGTATATGGCTAAATGTATTAGACAAAGGATCAGCAGGATAGCCAGGCAACTGGTATAGTTTAAAAGGAAATAAATATGGCAACCTCCATTTCCCTCTCGCTTCAGTTGTCCTTTAAAGAGAATCTGTACTGTAAAAATTCTTACAATAAAAAGCATACCATTCTATTCATTATGTTCTCCTGGGCCCCTCTGTGCTGTTTCTGCCACTCCCTGCTGCAATCCTGCCTTGTAATTGCCAGTTTTAGGCAGTGTTTACAAACAAAAGACATGGCTGCTAACCAGAGTGTGATAGGCTGAGAGGAGAGCTTGGAGAGGGTGTGTAAAGCTTCACAAGCCTATCACAAGCAGTGCTGCACATTCCACACATTCCAGCCTGAGCCCGACGGAGCCGACAGAGGAAAGAAGATAAGATTTATTAGAGACAGTGCAACTAGAAAAGGCTGCAGTATTATTATTATTATTGATTTATAAAGCGCCAACATATAAAGCGCTGTACAAAGTAAGAAACAAACATGGGGTACAAAATAATACAGACAATGGTGTACACCAATATACAAGACACATAATTAGTGACAAAATACAAAGAATGATACAAAATACAAATTATACAATTGGTAATGACAGTGATAAAATTAACATGATGAATAAAATGTATAGTGATTACCAAGACACAAAAGGGGAAGAGAGCCCTGCCCTTGCGAGCTTACAATCTAAAGGGAATGGGGGGTGGGGACAGGAGGAGGGGTAGTATGCAGCAAATATATAGAGGCTTTTTGTTTTAGGATACCTAGTAGGAGTGCAATTTGGGCTTAGTATAAAGGGAAGTGGCCCAAGGTGGCGCATATGCTTGTCGGAACAAGTGTGTTTTTAGAGAGCGTTTAAAGGTAACAAAGGTTGGCGAGTGATGGATGTGTTGTGGGAGGGCATTCCAGAGGAGGGGTGAAGCGCGTGCGAAGTCTTGTAAACGTGAATGTGAGGAGTTGATTCAAGAGGAGGACAACAGAAGATCATGTGCCGATCTGAGATTGCGATTGGGTTTGTATCTGGAGATTAGTGAGGATATGTACAGGGGAGATAGATTGTGGAGAGCTTTGTAGGTTAGGGTTAGGAGTTTGAACTGAATCCTCTGGTTTCAGTGAAGAGCTTGACAAAGAGGGTCGGCAGAGGAAGATCGAGAAGAAAGATGAATGAGACGAGCAGCTGAGTTCAGTACCGACTGGAGCGGGGCCAGTTTGTTAGACGGTAGTCCACAAAGTAGTATGTTGCAGTAGTCCAGACGACAAATTATGAGAGCATGTATTAACATTTTAGTTGTGTCTTGAGTGAGAAAGGGACGGATGCGGGATATGTTTTTGAATTGGAGATGGCAGGAGCTGGTTATGGAGTGAACATGAGGAATAAAAGAGAGAGATGAGTCGAATATCACCCCCAAGCACCGAGCTTTGGGAACTGAAGTTATGGGAGTGTTATTAACATTTATTGTTACTTCAGGTAGGGAGGTGGACAGAGACGGTGGAAAAACTATTAGTTCTGTTTTACTCATATTAAGTTTTAGGAAGCGAGAGGACATGAAGGAGGATATAGCAGACAAGCAGTCAGGAACACGTTTAAGGAGGGAGTTAAGGTCTGGGGCAGAGAGGTACAGTTGTGTATCGTCTGCATAGTGGTGGTATTGAAACCCGAATGAGTTGATTAGATCACCAAGACCATGCATGTAGATGGAAAAGAGGAGGGGACCAAGGACAGAGCCTTGGGGAACCCCGACAGACAATGCATGAGGAGAAGAGATCTGATCTGAGTAGGAGACTGTGAAGGACCTTCCAGAGAGGTAGGAAGATAACCATGTGAGAGCAAGGCCCTTTATTCCGACATTTAAAAGTATTTGTAGGAGTACGGTGTGGTCAACAGTATCAAATGCTGATGACAGGTCAAGAAGGATGAGTATGGAAAATTGACCTTTGTATTTGGCTGTAAGAATGTCATTGGCCACTTTGGTAAGGGCTGTTTCCGTGGAGTGGTTAGAACGAAAGCCAGACTGGAACTGATCAAGTAGGGAGTTAGCAGATAAATAATGGCTTAATTCTGCATGTATATGGCGTTCAAGTAGTTTGGATGCAAATGGGAGAAGTGACACTGGGCGGTAGTTGGCAAGTGTGGTAGGATCTAGAGAAGGTTTTTTAAGTAGTGGTGTCACAACAGCTTTTTTGAGTGGGGAAGGAAAGATGCCAGTAGAGAGGGACAGGTTAAATAGCATTGTTAGTGCAGACAAGAGAGATGAGAATAGCTGCGGAATGAAATGGGAGGGAATAGGATCCAAAGAACAGGTGGTTTAGAGAACACTTGCTTTCACTACAGAGTGACCAGCTGCCACTGTTCATTTAACTAGGGACATCCACTTCTCGGCTGTGTAAGCATATAAAACATAGGGTAGGTGTACTAGATCTGATCATGACAGAGAAATATGGGCACTAGTCTAGTTTAGGGGACCCAGAAGAAAACCTCATACCAGTTCTCCAATCACAGCACCCTCTACAGCAGGGGTCGGGAACCTATGGCTCGCGAGCCATATATGGCTCTTTTCAGGCCTGCATGTGGCTCTCTGGCTCACTAAATTCCGGGTGACGGGCGAGACTGTGTCAAATTTTAAATTACTGCACTGCCTCCTCCATGCTCGGCCACCATCTACTTCCTGTGCGCCTCCTCCCTGCACTACAACTCCTCCTCTCACATGGTCGTGCTGTGCGCCGCCTCCTCCAGCCACCGCGGCCAGCACTTTGTAACTCCACCCCCATGTGTTGCGGCCAGTGAGGCAAGCCCCGCCAACCCATGCTGAGGAATCCCGCCGACTTGCGCTGAGGAATCCCGCCGACCCGCGCTGTGGAACCCCGCCGACTCGCGGTAAATTTCAAAGCTGCCTGACTTGGTGAGTGTGCTGTCTCTAATGCAGCACTTTCTGTATCTGTTATAGTCCACTCCAGCACATCACCTGCCTCCCCCCCCCCCCCCCCACCAACCAATTCACCTGCCACCCAGCACCTCACCTGCCTCCCCCCCACCAACCAATTATTGACCTGCCACCCAGCACCTCACCTGCCTCCCCCCAACCTATTGACCTGCCACCCAGCACCTCACCTGCCTCCCCCCCCACCAACCAATTCACCTGCTACCCAGCACCTCACCTGCCTCCCCCCCACCAACCAATTCACCTGCTACCCAGCACCTCACCTGCCTCCCCACCACCAACCAATCACCTGCCACCCAGCACCTCACCTGCCTCCCCCACCAAGCAATTCACCTGCCACCCAGCACCTCACTTGCCTCCCCCCCCCCCCCCCCACCAAGCAATTCACCTGCCACCCAGCACCTCACCTGCCCCCCCCCACCAACCAATTCACCTGCCACCCAGCACCTCACCTGCCTCCCCCCCCCCCCCCACCAAGCAATTCACCTGCCACCCAGCACCTCACTTGCCTCCCACCCCACCAAGCAATTTACCTGCCACCCAGCACCTCACCTGCCCCCCCACCAAGCAATTCACCTGCCACCCAGCACCTCACTTGCCTCCCCCCCACCAAGCAATTCACCTGCCACCCAGCAACTCACTTGCCTCCCCCCCACCAAGCAATTCACCTGCCACCCAGCACCTCACTTGCCTCCCCCTCACCAAGCAATTCACCTGCCACCCAGCACCTCACCTGCCACCCAGCACCTCACTTGCCTCCCCCTCACCAAGCAATTCACCTGCCACCCAGCACCTCACCTGCCTCCCCCCACCAAGCAATTCACCTGCCACCCAGCACCTCACCTGACTCCCCCCACCAAGCAATTCACCTGCCACCCAGCACCTCACTTGCCTCCCCTTCACCAAGCAATTCATCTGCCACCCAGCACCTCACCTGCCTTCCCCCACCAAGCAATTCACCTGCCACCCAGCACCTCACCTGACTCCCCCCACCAAGCAATTCACCTGCCACCCAGCACCTCACTTGCCTCCACTTCACCAAGCAATTCATCTGCCACCCAGCACCTCACCTGCCTTCCCCCACCAAGCAATTCACCTGCCACCCAGCACCTCCCCCCCCACCAAGCAATATCACCTGCCCACCAAGCACCTCCTTGACCTACCTCTCCACACCCTAACCTGCCGCTCCCATCCTGAACAGCCTCCCCCCACCCTGCAACCTGACCTGCTGCTGTTGTTATGCAGTGTTGCTAACACTGCATAACAACGTTATTAAAAATAATTCAGACACTTATTGTACTTTAAAAGTGTTGGTTTTGCATAAAATGCACACATTTGCTTGTATTGATACTGTATGGCTCTCACGGAATTTCATTTCAAAATATGTCATGTTTATGGCTCTCTCAGCCAAAAAGGTTCCCTACCCCTGCTCTACAGCAAAGAATGTTGTGTTTTTCTGGTTTTCCTGTACAGTCGTATTGCTGTATGTCACCCTATTGTCTGTAACCTAAACTCGTCTCCTGCGCTGCATAATGTGTTGTCGCTTTATAAATAAATGTTTATCTGAATAGTGTGGGCGTAGTTTACTAAAACCTATGAGCATGAGTAGGTACTGTCCACCCAATAACGTTACAAGAATTTCCCCATGAGGTTTACTGCTGGGTCCCCTAAACTAGACTAGTGTCGATATATGTAATATCACCCATGGAAAAGGCTTGGTATACCCACGATGCATCCGCTTTATCCGTTCAATACGAAATAATTGCAGACTACCCAAACTTGTATTTTATTCCCCGCTTTGCATAGGATCAGCTTGCATACATTCTTTTTCGTTCAGCTAAACAATGTTTTTATTGACATTGTAAACAGAGCCTAAACCATGGATCAATTATGTAAACCAGTGTAAAAGTAACCATATTGTATAACAACTGACAGTTGCACTGGAAGTCATCACATGTAAAATCCAACTGCTCTGCATAAGTTTAAAATATGCACATGCCTTAGTTTTGTTCTGAGCCAGGCCTCCCCTCCGGAAGGTTGGGATCTTCAATGCATGCCCGCATCCGCCTCTTGTGATTGCAATCCCATCACTGCAGTGTTCAATTCTCTGTGAATTACGCAATCGCTCCCAGCGACAGGAATGCGATCAAGAGAGGCAAGCCTGCGTAGAAGAACCCAGCCCAGCTATGGGTCGCGATCTTCCAGAGGGGAGAGCGGAGGCCTGGCTCAGAGCAGAACTAAGACCTAGCAGACTTCTAGGAGCTGGAAGAAGCCCCAGGAGAGTAATGTAAAAACACTAGCAAAGTCGCTCTGTGTAGGTTTTGATGAGCGATTATGCCAGCTGGTTTACATACTTTACAATGCAGAAACGCTAAAAATGTAGCATGTCATGCGTTTGCAATTTTGGTAATCGCAATCGCTCCAGTGGAATTTGGCCCATCAATTGACATTAGCTGAGCGTTTAGGGAAATCGCTAGCGGTTTGAATCACTCCCTAAATGCTCACAAAATCGCTCAAGTGGGTTCCAGCCCTAAGACTAGTTTAATGCAAGGTTACTCTAATTCCAGTTCATGTACATTATTAGCGAGGAGCCTCTGACCGCAGAAAGTTTCTTGTGATTCCAAGCAAGGATCAGTAAGCACTGCTGGGCTGCCTGACAGACACCGCAGCAAGCAGCCCGTACAGGAAATCTGTGCAGAGCCATAACTGCCAGCGCTCAGCACAGACAGTTCCATGTACCACAGCACCCCGGAAGTCTGTGTGCCCCCCGCCCGCTCATCACAAAATGTCCAGCTCACTCCCATACCGAACTTCAGTGCCACTAATATACCTGATCTGTCTTTTCATAATGCACGCATCACTTCCGGGGCAAAGTACAACACATAACAGGAAAAAGTAATAACTTCCGTTACCCGTGTCATGTGACTGTACAGAGCACGCCTCGCTCCAGTCTAAGCTGCGACGGATGACTGCTCCCGCTTTCAAAGCGGGAAAGTTCAACTGTGACGTAGAAACTACTACTACTACTAGTGCTACTGCTGCAGTAGACACGTAGCAATGTGAGATGAGGGGAGTTCTATAATGTGTGGTGGGCTACTTACACACAGAACGAAGGAGAATCACAAGCCACTCGTGAACTACCACCCCGTCCATTCAGTAGTAGTACCAATCAGATTGGCGCCATTCGTTTGTTTGAATAATAATCAGATAATGCATTTTCTATAAAATGTTCTGCCAAATGAACTTATAAACCGAAAGAACATTTTCTATCCAATCATTTTATCAAATAAGATTTTATTGTGTAGACAGAGCGACTTATGCCTCTTTCATACAGGTGTTTGAAGGTGGTGAATTCATTGCTTTTGCTTGTCGGCAGCATCCGGGTAACCAGGCAGGAGGTGAAGAGGCAGCACCCTTAGTCCCTTATATTATATTTGCAACCGATTGCATACATTTATAGCTATACATATCAGAAAGTGAAACCCAACCATCGATTAGTGTCAGAAAACGCAACCTAACACTATTCTCAATTTCTCATACAGAAGTTCGAACCCTCCTCATAACCCGTGAACAGAACCCTCCTCTGAAGAGCAACTAATAACCCCGTGAACACGGGCAAAACTAGAAATCACTCCCCCCCCCCCCCCCCTTTGCAAAACTTTGGATGGGGCCCCCCTACTGACCCCCACGCACAGGTAAACTGAGATCAGTGGCTGAGCAGATGCATTCATTAGAACAATTGTGCAGAGAGCACAAAGCTTTTTCTCTCCATGCCCAGACTCCTCAAGCATCACCACAATACACAGCACTTGGGGAGGGGTAGAAAGTCTGGGGGAAAGCAGCACTGTAAACAAAACCCAGCGGAACACAAAGTGACTGTCTGCAAAACTTTGTATGCTTCCTTATCAGTGGCTGACCAGATGCAGTCATCAGAACAATTGTGCAGTGAGCAGAAGGCCTTTTCTCTCTGCACCCTTAGTTCTCAATCTCTAAGGACAGGGAAAATAAACTTTTGCCCCCATGTGCCTCCCCGATGGTTCTGGGCCCCCCTGCAGCTGCACCCCTTGCAGGGTCTATTGTTACGACCCTGCCCACGAAGGGAAATAATGCCCTCTTTGGTGGGCAACTAATAACCCATCCCTCCCCAGAGGGAAATAAACACAGGCGGTTGCAATTCTTACCACCGGAATAAGCAAAAGATGACACATGCACAGTTATGCACAGGCCATACAGGGCAAGTTGCAAAATGTTGAGTTGCAATATCTTTCATCAGACCAGTTCTGCAACAGTAATTGTCCATCTGAACCAGCCCTAAGCATGGCAGCTGTACTTAGTCGCAAAATGTCAGTTTGTTGCTGCCCGATAACCACTTTGCAAACAATGACAAAATGTTATAGAACGCTGCGGCAGGGGTCACACTTTTCTTTCAGTTTTCTACACTTTGCAGAAAACTGAAAGGCAAGTGTGTCCCCTGCCTTACAGCAGCTAATGTAATTTATAGAGAAAACTGACAAATTGCGCAAGATGTCAGTTTTTTTCTGCATGCGAAATCTGCATCGCTTCAGACCTCATATATAGCAGGGGCACGTGTGCCCCTGCTAAAACGCCGCTATCCCGCGGCTTAACGGGGGTCCGTCCCCCCCAAATCCCCTCCGTAATGCGGGGGAGCGCTTCCGCATTGGGGCAAGGCTAACCGCCGCAGCCCTGCCCCACGTGCATCTGTCAGCGCGTATCTCCGCCTCTCCCCCACCCCTCTCAGTCTTCCTTCACTGAGAGGGGCGGGGGAGAGGCAGCGATGCGCGTCTATCAGGCAGGGCTGCAGCAGTTAGCCCTTGCCTCCAGGAAGAGAAGTCTGCGACCAAGGTTTGCGGGGGGTGGGTTAGGGGGTCAGGGACCCTCGTTCAGCCGCGGGATAGCAGCGTTTTAGCAGGGGCACACAAGCCCCTGCTATATATGAGAGCTGAAGCGAGATTTTGTCTCGCTTCAGTGTCTCTTAAAAGTGTGACCTTGCTTATTGATTAACATGAGTTCTCAGTTGGTCAGTCTTTCTGTGCAGAAAACGCGTACGAAAGCCGGTAAGTGTGACCCCTGCCTGCATGTTTGTAGACAAATGAGCAGTTGCCTGAGTTAAAGGGACCCTAAGCAGTAGACGTTTACCTGGCGCTTCCTTCAACACCGCAGCCCCCCCAAGCCTGCAAGGTCCCTCTGCATCCTCTGGGCTCCTTCCATCCTTCCGCTGGAGGCTCAGTTAGTCATGCATAACCACGCATGAGCAGCTCCCCTCTGTGCGCCTGTCTCGCTCACACTTGCTGCCATGCATGCATAGGTGTTTTTTGTTTTTAGAAAACCACATTTTGTTTGGAAAACTGCAAATAAGCATGACACAAATCCAGTTTTTCACAATCCCAATAAGCCACCTTTTTTTTTTCAACAATTTAACAATGTTTATTGAAGTTTTTCACAAAATGAACAAACATTATCAATTAGTTCCGGGGTCTAATCTTTTGACAGTCAATAATACAAGCAAACAAATTAAAGTGAACCTCCAGACTAAAAAAAAAAAAAATAGACTCCGCAGCACTGAAAAGGCCTGGTGTTTAACAGTTTCACAGCTTCAGAACTGTTTCTCTTATACAAGCCTCATTTTTAGCTGCACAGAAGAAAACTGCCCGGGCAGTTTTCCCCTTATGCTGTGCAAAGCATAATGGGATTTCTGACGTTCTCATTCTGCTTTTTTGGTGCAATTTTTTTTTTTTTTTACATTTTGAATTTGACATTTGAAGCCTAGCACATGCAGCTGGGAGGGGTGATCAGGACACAGGACAGTTGGAACTGTGTCTCCTGCTCCTTGTCACCTCCTTTCAACCAAAAAGATGGCTGCCCCCATAACAAAGATGACTGCCCCCATGAATCACAAACCTTTGCCTGTTCTTTTAAAACAGGGTGTGTAAGAGATTATATAACCTATTCTAATTAACATTACTAATGTAACTTAA
Organism: Hyperolius riggenbachi; assembly: GCF_040937935.1. Taxonomy (NCBI): domain Eukaryota; kingdom Metazoa; phylum Chordata; class Amphibia; order Anura; family Hyperoliidae; genus Hyperolius; species Hyperolius riggenbachi. The sequence continues at coordinate 113,876,818 of NC_090648.1, read as the reverse complement.
TAACAGTATGTTTGTTTAGGCTGAAGTTCCCCTTTAAGGATCAGTGTCATAGGTTTGTTTTTGATTTTTTTTTGTTTAGCCTCCCTAGCGGTAATGCACATCAATACAAATCATGCCGTGAACAGTATGGATGTGCATACACGTCAGTACTCTCCTGCCCTGTATACTAGACCCTTGCTTGACACATTTTGGCAAGTTACAGGAAAAAAAGGTTATGAAAATTGGATCACTTTTTGCACCTGAAATCCTGGGGAAATTGAATACCAGGGAGGTTGAGAGAATAAATTGTCTCCAGAAAAACTGCATTAAATATGAATGTTGCATGACTTATGAGTTAGACCCCTATTCAATTCTACCAACAATGAAGAATATGCCAGGGTGAATTAGGACTATAAATATTTCTGGCACTTAAAATCCATAGTCTAGTTTATGTAGGTTTTTTTCAATTTATGTGCTTAGATCCTGTGCACAACACTTGTCTATTTTCTGTGATGGCATTTCTGCAACATCACAATTGAACAGCACACGAGGAAGGCATGGGTTGGGGTACTGTAGATTAAAAGGCACACAGTGCTATGTAAGTAACACAACACTTAAAGTGTAACTGTCGGGCATAAAATCAAAAATCAGTTTTTTTTTTAATCTGGTAAACAAGTAATATGGATGCTAACCAGGCAATCCAAAAGTTAATCTATTACTTTTCTTGTTTATAAAGGATCATTCCCCAGTTTACCTGACTTATTTGGTACGTTGCCGTACAAAGGAAGTTGCAGGGCATGTGGAGTTGTCCTTTTTTGCTTCTGTATTAGTTAAGTCTGAGGGGAAAGAAAGAAAAAAAAACAGCATGCCCTGCAACTTCCTTTGTGCGGCAACGTACCAAATAAGAGTCAGCTAAACTGGGGAATAATCATTTATAAACAAGAAAAGTAATAGAGATTTTAACTTTTGTATTGCCTGGTTAGCATCCTCAGTGTTCTCCCCAGAATATTTTTCCAGCCGGGTGGCATAAAAAAGTAGCCGGGTGGGGAGGGTCACACTGGGTTCAAGAGGGGGGGGGGGGGGAATAAGCTAGGTACTACTGGATGTGTGGGGGACAGACCAGGATAAAAACAGACACACACACACACTGTACACACACACACACACTGTACACACACACACACACACTGTACACACACACACACACTGTACACACACACACACACTGTACACACACACACACTGTACACACACACACACTGTACACACACACACACTGTACACACACACACACTGTACACACACACACACTGTACACACACACACACTGTACACACACACACACTGTACACACACACACACTGTACACACACACACACACTGTACACACACACACACTGTACACACACTGTACACACACTGTACACACACTGTACACACACTGTACACACACTGTACACACACTGTACACACACTGTACACACACTGTACACACACTGTACACACACTGTACACACACACACACTGTACACACACACACACTGTACACACACACACACACTGTACACACACACACTGTACACACACACTGTACACACACACTGTACACACACACACACTGTACACACACACACACACTGTACACACACACACACACACACTGTACACACACACACTGTACACACACACTGTACACACACACACTGTACACACACACACTGTACACACACACACTGTACACACACACACTGTACACACACACTGTACACACACACACTGTACACACACACACTGTACACACACACACTGTACACACACACACTGTACACACACACACTGTACACACACACACTGTACACACACACACACCGTACACACACACACACCGTACACACACACACTGTACACACACACACACCTGTACACACACACACTGTACACACACACACACACACACCTGTACACACACACACACACCTGTACACACACACACACACCTGTACACACACACACACACCTGTACACACACACACACACCTGTACACACACACACACCTGTACACACACACACACCTGTACACACACACACACCTGTACACACACACACACACCTGTACACACACACACACACACCTGTACACACACACACACACACCTGTACACACACACACCTGTACACACACACACCTGTACACACACACACCTGTACACACACACACACACCTGTACACACACACCTGTACACACACACACCTGTACACACACACACACACACCTGTACACACACACACTGTACACACACACACACACACTGTACACACACACACACACACCTGTACACACACACCTGTACACACACACCTGTACACACACACCTGTACACACACACACTGTACACACACACACTGTACACACACACACTGTACACACACACACTGTACACACACACACTGTACACACACACACTGTACACACACTTTTAAGGGGGCCAATCATCCAGCATGAAAGTACTCTGCTATGAATATTAGAAGGGGGAGGCTGCTGGATCATCTGCTTTGTAGTTTATAATGTAATAACTGCAAGCATTTTCCAAGTTTAGCTAAGATTGCACCTAAACTGCTTTTTTATTTTGTAGAAAGAAGGTCAGTAATGTCACCTTTTTTTATAATCTCAGCAGAAATCTGCTGCAACGTTACAGCTCTCCTCTCCACGTCTCACCAGTCATTAGGGAGGTCAGTACTGTGCAAGAGTGTGAAGCTAATCTAGTGCTGTCTGAATATAAAAGGCATTTAGCACAGCAACGGCTGCGAGACAGCCCCCCTCCCCCGTAATGACAGGAGACTTGCCGGTCGGAATGAATAGAGACAGGCGTCCCGCGGTACAACTTTATCTCTCCTGCTTAACTTAACAGGACCTTTCCCCGCCCCTCCATTACTCTACACTAGGAAGGGAGCTGGGGAAGAGGGTGGAGAGAGCGTCCCTGACAGCGAGCTGGCTGCACAGACACAGCCGCTGCTGCTGTAATGATTCAAGAGGAGGAAGTAACTTTGCTACAGGCCAGGGCAAACGGCAGCCGGGCGGGAGGGCAGGGTCAGGTGGGCGCTCCGCCCAGCTGAAAGGCTCTGGGGAGAACACTGATCCTTTTTACTTGTTTCAACTAGGTAACTGACCAAAAATAGGTTATAAGCCACCTTAATATATCAAGTATCAAAATTTATTTAAGCAATTGGGAACATGCAAGAAAAGTCTCAAAATGACATACACATCAAATGGAAGCACATACGATTATAAAATTAAAATTGCCTAAGCAAAAAACTGATGTAGCCATCAAAAACAGCATTCATAATAAGCATTCCGGTTTAATAGAACAAATGGACAATCCCCTGCTCACATACCCCACGCATTCCGCGCTTACATACAGGTGCCATGCATGATTATTATTGATTAATAACGGGGGTCCCCTTCTAAGATAATCATATTGCTTTGGATATTGCTCAGCAGTTCTGGTGATGTAGCTGACAGTTCCCTCATACACTGTCCACTTTGGGAACTGGCATATGGAATACAATTAAGCTGTTGGGATGTGATATATCCATAGAGATAGAAAAAGGGTAGATCTCACCGCAGTGCAGGAGAATAGCGTCTAATTCACTCCTTTAGTGCAGGCATCACTGCTCCGCTTGGTCCTATAGCATGGCGACACTAGTCCTGGAGCCCCTCCATTGGTCTCTATCCTTCCGCTTTGTTAGATAGTAAGGTCGCCTCCTCTCCGTTCAAGTCCAGCTGAAACCAGAGGCCCCCGGCGGGGCAAGCAGCGGGGAGAGAGACCTAAGACGCTCAGACATTCAGCGGTGTGGGAGCGTGTCCGGAAGCTCAAGCTGCGTGGCTCCGCCTACCGACGTTTCGCGTCATGTGTGACGCTTCATCAGGGTGTGTCCTCCACATACAGCAATCCAGTTAAAAACAGTCTGATGGCCAGCCCCTTCATCACGTATACTGCGTGAGTCATGTTATGACAAGCTGCTTGATAGGCTGTTAGCCATACACACATACGGGTCACACAAAAGTTTAGATTTGTAGAAACAGGACATAAATAATAAGTTCACCAATATGGCAGAGGATGATTCAAGGCACCTAAATAGGAATATTGGCCTTATGTATGTTTTCACCTCTCCCACGCTGGGCAAGTCCACTAATCCTATTGTATCCAAACTCCATAAGAATAACATAGAGCCGTATTACAACATAGCAAGGGGAGGCGGGACACTATTCACATCACAGGGGTATCAGATAGATTATATTCTCATCTCCAGTATGCTTATCAAACTTTACTGGATTCATGGTCCTGTACTTCATTAATTACATGGACAGTGTCTCACAACTCATGAGGTAAAAGTCCTGATAGGGGGATACCTTTTTCTCTTGGCACCAATAATGCATGACACCACCATTCACTGCGGGCTCACATACATCCCTCCCCTCAGTAATACCTCCGAATCCGCAAGAATGGGGTTAGATCCAATTCTGCATTTAGGCCAAAGGGGGCCACAGTATTTAATTTGAATATCCAAGATGCTTCCTTACAGTACAGCAGCTCATCAAAATCCCCCCTTCTTGCGGATACCTTCAACCTATAGATCCCCTTAACCAGGGTGCCCGTTATGTCATTGTTATGATGTTCCCTATAATGCTCATAAATACTCCCTACTGCTTTCCCTCCTTTAATCTTGCCAAAATGTTCTAACACCCGCTCTTTCATAGCCCTTTTTGTTTTACCAACATATTTAAGTCTGCACGGGCACTGTATCATGTACACAACACGTGTCGTACTGCAATTAATAAAAGATCGTATATCATATTCTACATCACCCGTGCTATTTTGAAAAATGTTTGTTCGTTCAATAAAGGGGCAAAGTTTACACCCACTACATCTAAAGGACCCATTGGGTATACTTCTCTGCAACCATGTATCTCTGTTGGTACTATACTCACTATGGACCAGTTTGTCCTTCAAATTCGGCGCTCTTTTGGCAGTAAGGAGTGGGCGTGGGCCTACCACTTTGGCTATCTCATCTGAGGCTGTTAAGATCGGCCAGAATGCGGACAGTAAGTTCCGCAATTCCTGCCAATGGGTGCCGTAGCCGGTCACGAGCCGCATATGTCCCTCCCCCTCCACACTGGACCTCCCTCCACGAGTGGCCAGAAGATCCGCTCTATTTAAATTCCACGCTCGTCGCAACGCTTTCCGTAAGACTGAGTGCGTATATCCGCGTTCACGAAAACGCCCGTACATGTCTCTGGACTCTTTCCGGAAGTCCCCATCATTGGAACAGCTTCTCCGTAACCGGAGAAACTGTCCATAAGGGATACCTCTTTTTAATGAGGCTGGGTGGTGGCTGGAGGCGTGGAGAAGCGTATTACCCGCAGTGGGTTTGCGGAAAGATGTGGAAGTTACTCTGTTTCCCTCAACTCTAAGACGCAGGTCCAAAAAGGAAATCTCACTACCATATGTGTACGTGAGTTTGATATTACGTTTGTTAGAGTTGAGGGCAGAAATAAACAAATCCAATTCATCCACGCCCCCACGCCATGCCACCAAGACGTCGTCTATATACCGAATCCATAGGGCGACGTGCGCCCCAAAGTCTGGGTTAGGGAATACATCCCTTCGTTCCCACAATCCCAGGTGCAGACATGCATATGCAGGGGCACACGCCGCCCCCATAGAAGTACCACGCACCTGACGAAAGTATTTCCCACAGAAGCTGAAGCAATTCTGGGTTAAAATTAGGTGCATACATTCAACTAGGAATTCATTGTGGGCCCCCGCAGAAGGATATCTCTCGTGGAGGAAGAAGGACATTGCCCGAAGCCCGTCCTCATGCGGAATCGAGGTGTATAAAGACTCCACATCGATGCCCACAAGGAAGGACCCCGGGGGCAGCTCGAGACCGGCAAGGACACCCAACACATCACGAGTGTCCTGAACATAGGAGGGCAGGGATCGTACTAGTGGACTCAATTTTTTATCTATGAATTGTCCTATTCGTTGGGTGGGACTGCCGACTGAGGATACTATAGGTCTTCCTGGGGGGTTAATTTGGGATTTATGCAGCTTCGGTAAAACATATATAGTGGGGATGTTGTATGTATCTACCCTAAGATATTCCCACTCAGTTTTGGATATGTGGTTATGAAACAGGCCATCATCTATCAAATCGTTAATCCTATCTTTTATGAGGGGGAAAGGGTTCTCATATAAGCGAGAGTATGTGTTTTTATCACTCAGTTGTCTTTCTATCTCATTAACATACATATCCTCGTCTAATACCACAATATTTCCCCCTTTATCGCTTGGCTTAATGATTATTTTAGATGCTGACGTTAATTCTCGTAGGGCCTCCACTTCTTCCCTGCTTAAGTTTTTGTTTTCAGGGGTTGGGGATAGATGCAATTTCCACAACTCTTTTTCTATGGTGTCTAAAAACACTTTGATGTATTTGTTTTGAGAAAGGGGGGGCATATAACTAGACCTAATACGCAATCCAGACGGGGGTGGTCCTATGCCACTGCATTCTTCAGGACCCGCTGCCGAGGGGGATATTTCCTCGTCCGCAGCCGGCCTTTCAAAAGCATTCTCATCAAATAACGTTTCCAGAGCGGATAACGTCTCCCTCTCATTTAATGTAAGACTCACATAGGTCTCTCTCTTATGGTCATCCAGGGGATTAGTATCACCATAAGTTACCCTAAGAAGCACTTTTCTCAGGAAGAGATAAATATCTTTGTAGATTTCAAATATATCTCCTGAGGTTACTGGAGAAAAAGACAGTCCCCTATTCAGGAGCGAGATATGTTTGTCCTTTAATTCAAAACTAGACAAATTCACAACATTTTGACTCCCAGAGGTCCTTAAACTGTTGCTTTTTTGGCTGTCTCGCTCCTTGTCAACCTCCTGTCCATCTCCTTCCCCAGTTCTATCTGAACCTGTTCCATCTCTTCCATATCTCTCTGTCGTTCCCTCCTCATCCTGTATCTCTCTCTGCTGTTTTCTCCCCTCCCTCCTTCTCTTCCTCCTCGTCTTCCTCTGTTTCTTCGTCTGCCTGTCCTGTCTTGATCTAAAAAAGTGACTGATTTTCTACTGCTGGCTCCCGAGGAGCCCGAAGAGGAATAAACGACGGAGAAAAATAGGATCAGAGGGACAAATAAGCACAGAAGCCTCTAGTTTCGATACAGACAACTCAGAGGGATCGGGAGCCAGCAGTAGAAAATCAGTCACTTTTTTAGATCAAGACAGGACAGGCAGACGAAGAAACAGAGGAAGACGAGGAGGAAGAGAAGGAGGGAGGGGAGAAAACAGCAGAGAGAGATACAGGATGAGGAGGGAACGACAGAGAGATATGGAAGAGATGGAACAGGTTCAGATAGAACTGGGGAAGGAGATGGACAGGAGGTTGACAAGGAGCGAGACAGCCAAAAAAGCAACAGTTTAAGGACCTCTGGGAGTCAAAATGTTGTGAATTTGTCTAGTTTTGAATTAAAGGACAAACATATCTCGCTCCTGAATAGGGGACTGTCTTTTTCTCCAGTAACCTCAGGAGATATATTTGAAATCTACAAAGATATTTATCTCTTCCTGAGAAAAGTGCTTCTTAGGGTAACTTATGGTGATACTAATCCCCTGGATGACCATAAGAGAGAGACCTATGTGAGTCTTACATTAAATGAGAGGGAGACGTTATCCGCTCTGGAAACGTTATTTGATGAGAATGCTTTTGAAAGGCCGGCTGCGGACGAGGAAATATCCCCCTCGGCAGCGGGTCCTGAAGAATGCAGTGGCATAGGACCACCCCCGTCTGGATTGCGTATTAGGTCTAGTTATATGCCCCCCCTTTCTCAAAACAAATACATCAAAGTGTTTTTAGACACCATAGAAAAAGAGTTGTGGAAATTGCATCTATCCCCAACCCCTGAAAACAAAAACTTAAGCAGGGAAGAAGTGGAGGCCCTACGAGAATTAACGTCAGCATCTAAAATAATCATTAAGCCAAGCGATAAAGGGGGAAATATTGTGGTATTAGACGAGGATATGTATGTTAATGAGATAGAAAGACAACTGAGTGATAAAAACACATACTCTCGCTTATATGAGAACCCTTTCCCCCTCATAAAAGATAGGATTAACGATTTGATAGATGATGGCCTGTTTCATAACCACATATCCAAAACTGAGTGGGAATATCTTAGGGTAGATACATACAACATCCCCACTATATATGTTTTACCGAAGCTGCATAAATCCCAAATTAACCCCCCAGGAAGACCTATAGTATCCTCAGTCGGCAGTCCCACCCAACGAATAGGACAATTCATAGATAAAAAATTGAGTCCACTAGTACGATCCCTGCCCTCCTATGTTCAGGACACTCGTGATGTGTTGGGTGTCCTTGCCGGTCTCGAGCTGCCCCCGGGGTCCTTCCTTGTGGGCATCGATGTGGAGTCTTTATACACCTCGATTCCGCATGAGGACGGGCTTCGGGCAATGTCCTTCTTCCTCCACGAGAGATATCCTTCTGCGGGGGCCCACAATGAATTCCTAGTTGAATGTATGCACCTAATTTTAACCCAGAATTGCTTCAGCTTCTGTGGGAAATACTTTCGTCAGGTGCGTGGTACTTCTATGGGGGCGGCGTGTGCCCCTGCATATGCATGTCTGCACCTGGGATTGTGGGAACGAAGGGATGTATTCCCTAACCCAGACTTTGGGGCGCACGTCGCCCTATGGATTCGGTATATAGACGACGTCTTGGTGGCATGGCGTGGGGGCGTGGATGAATTGGATTTGTTTATTTCTGCCCTCAACTCTAACAAACGTAATATCAAACTCACGTACACATATGGTAGTGAGATTTCCTTTTTGGACCTGCGTCTTAGAGTTGAGGGAAACAGAGTAACTTCCACATCTTTCCGCAAACCCACTGCGGGTAATACGCTTCTCCACGCCTCCAGCCACCACCCAGCCTCATTAAAAAGAGGTATCCCTTATGGACAGTTTCTCCGGTTACGGAGAAGCTGTTCCAATGATGGGGACTTCCGGAAAGAGTCCAGAGACATGTACGGGCGTTTTCGTGAACGCGGATATACGCACTCAGTCTTACGGAAAGCGTTGCGACGAGCGTGGAATTTAAATAGAGCGGATCTTCTGGCCACTCGTGGAGGGAGGTCCAGTGTGGAGGGGGAGGGACATATGCGGCTCGTGACCGGCTACGGCACCCATTGGCAGGAATTGCGGAACTTACTGTCCGCATTCTGGCCGATCTTAACAGCCTCAGATGAGATAGCCAAAGTGGTAGGCCCACGCCCACTCCTTACTGCCAAAAGAGCGCCGAATTTGAAGGACAAACTGGTCCATAGTGAGTATAGTACCAACAGAGATACATGGTTGCAGAGAAGTATACCCAATGGGTCCTTTAGATGTAGTGGGTGTAAACTTTGCCCCTTTATTGAACGAACAAACATTTTTCAAAATAGCACGGGTGATGTAGAATATGATATACGATCTTTTATTAATTGCAGTACGACACGTGTTGTGTACATGATACAGTGCCCGTGCAGACTTAAATATGTTGGTAAAACAAAAAGGGCTATGAAAGAGCGGGTGTTAGAACATTTTGGCAAGATTAAAGGAGGGAAAGCAGTAGGGAGTATTTATGAGCATTATAGGGAACATCATAACAATGACATAACGGGCACCCTGGTTAAGGGGATCTATAGGTTGAAGGTATCCGCAAGAAGGGGGGATTTTGATGAGCTGCTGTACTGTAAGGAAGCATCTTGGATATTCAAATTAAATACTGTGGCCCCCTTTGGCCTAAATGCAGAATTGGATCTAACCCCATTCTTGCGGATTCGGAGGTATTACTGAGGGGAGGGATGTATGTGAGCCCGCAGTGAATGGTGGTGTCATGCATTATTGGTGCCAAGAGAAAAAGGTATCCCCCTATCAGGACTTTTACCTCATGAGTTGTGAGACACTGTCCATGTAATTAATGAAGTACAGGACCATGAATCCAGTAAAGTTTGATAAGCATACTGGAGATGAGAATATAATCTATCTGATACCCCTGTGATGTGAATAGTGTCCCGCCTCCCCTTGCTATGTTGTAATACGGCTCTATGTTATTCTTATGGAGTTTGGATACAATAGGATTAGTGGACTTGCCCAGCGTGGGAGAGGTGAAAACATACATAAGGCCAATATTCCTATTTAGGTGCCTTGAATCATCCTCTGCCATATTGGTGAACTTATTATTTATGTCCTGTTTCTACAAATCTAAACTTTTGTGTGACCCGTATGTGTGTATGGCTAACAGCCTATCAAGCAGCTTGTCATAACATGACTCACGCAGTATACGTGATGAAGGGGCTGGCCATCAGACTGTTTTTAACTGGATTGCTGTATGTGGAGGACACACCCTGATGAAGCGTCACACATGACGCGAAACGTCGGTAGGCGGAGCCACGCAGCTTGAGCTTCCGGACACGCTCCCACACCGCTGAATGTCTGAGCGTCTTAGGTCTCTCTCCCCGCTGCTTGCCCCGCCGGGGGCCTCTGGTTTCAGCTGGACTTGAACGGAGAGGAGGCGACCTTACTATCTAACAAAGCGGAAGGATAGAGACCAATGGAGGGGCTCCAGGACTAGTGTCGCCATGCTATAGGACCAAGCGGAGCAGTGATGCCTGCACTAAAGGAGTGAATTAGACGCTATTCTCCTGCACTGCGGTGAGATCTACCCTTTTTCTATCTCTATGGATATATCACATCCCAACAGCTTAATTGTATTCCATATGCCAGTTCCCAAAGTGGACAGTGTATGAGGGAACTGTCAGCTACATCACCAGAACTGCTGAGCAATATCCAAAGCAATATGATTATCTTAGAAGGGGACCCCCGTTATTAATCAATAATAATCATGCATGGCACCTGTATGTAAGCGCGGAATGCGTGGGGTATGTGAGCAGGGGATTGTCCATTTGTTCTATTAAACCGGAATGCTTATTATGAATGCTGTTTTTGATGGCTACATCAGTTTTTTGCTTAGGCAATTTTAATTTTATAATCGTATGTGCTTCCATTTGATGTGTATGTCATTTTGAGACTTTTCTTGCATGTTCCCAATTGCTTAAATAAATTTTGATACTTGATATATTAAGGTGGCTTATAACCTATTTTTGGTCAGTTACCTAGTTGAAATGTCTCTATATCAAGGTTTGCCCCGCCCACTATCTTTAGTTTGGGTAAGATGATCAAGTATGTGGGGACTGCTGCCACGGGCAAAATTGTTGCCCAACTATCTTTAGATTCCTTTTTACTTGTTTGCCAGATAAAAATAAAGAATTGATTTTTGATTTTATGCCCGACAGTTACACTTTAATATCAGAGTGCAGGATATGTGATATTCACAGTGTACCTGGTGCAGTGTAACATCCCAATGCTCTGCATGTAGTGCTTTACTGGAAAAACATTTCATTGACTGTATGCAATGCATTATGTGTCCTTTCCACTCCTGCTTTTTACACAGAATGCAAAGCCCACTGTCATGTAGCCTTATACACCAATCCTGCCAACTCTTAGTATTGTGTGGTAGCATTAGGCCTTTAAAAACCTGTGCACAGCCAGTCAGTAGGGACGGTCATTGAGATGAAAGTCATCCTGTGTGGATACAGAATTATAAAAGTTTTGTAGAAAAAAAATGGACCATTTGAATTCCACCTGTACAGCATTCGAATGGTACATTTTCAAGCTGCACACCTTTACATACTAAATTTGCATAACCCTGCATCAACTCAAAATTTGCATCTCATTGACCATCCCTACCAGTCAGTGGAGCCAACAAGTCCTTTTGCTAATGTGGCTTCCGGATCAGGGCTGTGGAGTCGGAGCAATTTGTATACCTGGAATCTGAGTCAGTGATTTCAAAAACCGAGTTGGATGATTTTTGGACTAAATCCACAGCCCAGGTAAGTATTAGACTTTAGGAGTCTGAGTCATTTTGGGTACCTGGAGTCGGAGGTTTCAAACTGAGGAGTCAGAGTTGGAAGATTTTTGTACCGATTCCACAGCCCTGTTCCAGATAGTTTGAAACTTAAATTTTTTTTTTTGCAGTTCACTGCGCACAATGGGGCACATGCATCTTGACTGCTGCAAATTGCAAACATTTCATTTAAAAGGGCAAAACTATTTGATGCTCTGGACAACTGCTTCACTTTTGCTCCAGCATGGTTTTCACTGGTCTTGATAAATCATCCACCATTATGTGATTTTAGTGTGGCTGCTACTTCTTGGATGTAGTTGCGTGTAGCTTTTCACTTCACTAAAACCGATTGGAGCATGTGTAGGACAAAAATGATGAACTGATCTGGAAAAATGTATTCTACTATATTAATACTATTGTATTTTTGTCTTAACTGCATGACTTATGCTATGTACACACCATACAATTTGACAGATTTACCTGCCAGATTATTTCCAACATGTCAGATCTGAATTTCAATCGATTTTCATAGAACTGAATGAAAATCGATCAGAAAAAAAAAGTGATCAGAAAATCTGTCAAATTCAGATCGGAAATTGATCTAGCAGGTAAATCGGACAGAAAATTGTATGGTGTACCTAGCTTTAGGTTAACATCAGGGTCCCGGATGTAGACCATCATACGTCAGATGTTACCATCCCATTGTTTTCATCTTGACTGTGGTCTCTGTTGTAACGGACATGTCATATAGCATGCCATCTATGGTATGTCCGACATCCAGGAAGTGTCATGCAGGTGAAGACTGGCTTCCATCACCACACAAGACATGTCAGAATGGATATTCAACTTATACGATCTATCAACTGGTCTGCTGTGGAAAACTGCAGGTTTTCCGCCACTAGTCTGAACATAGCCTAGTTTTTATGATCATTAGGCTCATTTTGGATAGGGTGTCCCCAAACTTTTTGCCATACAGTATTTAGTTTTTTTACCACTTCACCCCACACGCTGTTTTACACTTCCCACCAGGAGCCATTTTCACCTTTCAGCACTCCTCCCATTCATTTGGCCATAACTATCACGGCTAAGGAAGCCAACCACCTATCGAGAGAAGAGGCCAAGAATGTCAGGAATGTGGTCCGGGCCGCACAAAGTTTGCCCAGGACTGCCCTATGGGGTACTTACCTTGGGAGGGGGAGCCTCTGGATCCTAATGAGGCTTCCCCCATCCTCTAGACTCTGCGATCCAGTGCTGGCAGCCCCAAACAGCAATATTTACCAAGCCTCGTTCCTGCACAGCCACAGTAACAAGCTTCCCCTCAAGCTCCAGCAGTAACAGCCAAGCCCAATCGGGTCCGTTCTAGTGTGCAGGTAGAAGAGATCCGATCAAGCTTGGCTATTTCCAGAGCCCGAGGAGACGCTTGTTACTGCGGCTGTGCAGGAGCCAGGCTCTAAATATTGCCGCACACTGAAGCCCCTACTGCGCCTGTGACAAGCTTGTCGGCGGATTTTCAGGGGCTGACAGCGCTTGATCTCCAAGTCTGAAGAGCATGGGGAAGCCTCGAGATCCAGAACCCCATAGGGGCACTTTTACCCTAAATGGTTAATCAACCAGTTAGGAAAGAGCAACTAGTTATTGCATGATCTGGGGCATCTGCTCCACTCTTCCTCACACTGACAATTGAGCTAAGCATGGGGACATTCAGAACAGGTTTGGTAACCTCATCAGTGCCCACAAATACCACTTACAATAGGAAGATTGTTATTACAAAGATTTATTCAGTTAACATAGCAGGTTTTACAAAGATTGTTGAGTATTTACACAAATATCTACAGGCATGCTGAGAACGGCACAGCTTGGCATCTGTCATTGCAATGCAGTTGAGAAGAGCTTTGATGTTCAGGTGACAACGCATAAAAAAACTATACAAAATTAGGAAGCTTCTTCATCTTCAATCTTTGGAGCCAGGTAGTATTTCACATGACCCATATCTGCAATTTTGTACTCCACCACTGAAAATAAAATAAAGGATTTAGTGACCAAATCACAAGATTCCAGGAGGCTCTGCTATTCAATGTTATGCCAATGCAACCAGCTGGATATTACACATATACTACAATCTGTTAAGAACATGCTTGACTACAGCTCTTACCTGGTAGATTTATTTGAAAATCTACCTGTATAAAGTTTTAGCCAGCATGAGAGCAAATACCTGCAACAACTACCACTATTACTGCTACCTATACCTGGCTGAGGACTTGTGGCACAAATGATTCACGGGCTATCTAGCCAGTACACAATATTTCAGCTAGTCATTAATTTCCTTGTCAACAGTAATATACTACTGTAGCTGGGATTACTCTTGAGGGCTAGTTCACAATGCTCAGGTTGCAGAATAATTCTGCTTGTCAACTCACTGCCTATACAACTCTCTGGGGCTGCGTTGTAACGAGCTATTATTCTAACTTGCTGCATGCAGGATTTGTATTAAAATCTATGTCTAGTCTCCATTGCAGTTCACATACAACCCGTGCATTATGTAACACCACCGTAAATCAAGTCTGAATGATTGTCAGCTATGTGTTTATATCGCAATGCCACACACAAATCTATTATGTATACTTGCAGTGACTGCACATTTCCAGCAAGTAGTAAATATCTGCTCTACCTCTTGAAATGCACACGCTGATGGACTTATGGGCTAAATCATGCATTTTTGGCACAGATTCAGCACAATGAGATTGGTATGTGTTTTTGGTGTGGGCAAAGCAAAGTTTGCATTTGAATGCTGCTACTTTGTGAAGTTATTTCGGGGGGAATACTCTTCCCAGTACATTGGCAGGGAGACAGATTCTGTATTGGTCACTGAAAGTGTCAGCAATGCCCTGAACTCCTAAAACTCCAATGACCAAAAAAAAAAAATGTATTTTGGATAGAGGATTTTAAGCATTTTTGAAATCATACCAAATGAGCAGTACAAAGCTTATATCTATACAAGTAAATGGGTGGCTATGAGCTAAATCATTCAAAGCCCAGACTGGCAACAGTCTGCAAAACAACGATGGGCAAATGACACCTATTAACCAACTGTGACTACTTTGCCAAAGAAAGCAGAAATGAAAGGCAACTGTCCATTAGAGATAAGGACTTGAGTTGGTAACCGTGATGCAAATAATTCTAACTTCCATGCAGCTTAGAAACAGACCAATCACAACTGATTGGAAGTGATTCTCAAGGTTTTTTTATAGTTTTTTTTTTTTTTTTGAAAGTAGGAAGTTAATTTAGTTACGTTAGCTCAGTTCCAAGCTCTGTAAAACCAGAATTATTTCTGTCTCGCAGACCATCACTAACTGAATCTCAACTTACTAAATACAATGACAACTGAAAAGCTAACCCAACTCAGCCTATATGTTCTTAAAATGTACATATCAAATTTGAATATATACTCACCAAGTGGAATATCTGCTGACATGCTAAGGGTCACTACTGCAGACAGAGGTGTGGCTTTGGTGAAGAAATTAAGGTATCGTAAAGCGAATGTCAGCTGGACTGGCTCATTCATTTCTATTGTAACCTGTGGAGGAAATGCCATTAGTCTTGGGTAAAGCAGACCTTACAGATTGCATTCATGTAAAGCAGAGAAACCAGACTGACCGCATCTTATAATAGCATGGCACATAGCGCAATATAGGTCTACCCTTCTGTACAGTTCTGCTCAAACAGACCCCAGTAGATACACAAACAGGCTATGAATTCAGATGTGACAGATGCATAAGGGACCTTGTCTCAAAAACACTGCTGTCCTACAATACCAATACAAGACCAATACTCCAGGAAGATGAGGATCACATGACTATTAGGCAAGATATAGTCTGTGCTAATAGAATTCAAAGTACGAGTTATCTGGAACTCAGGCTGCCTGGAAGTCAACTAGCATGACTCAGGGGGGGTAACGGGGACAGGACTCATTTACAGTTTTGGGCACAGCGGATGCGCTTGCTACCACACAGCACATGCATTTTAGAGACTGCCCCTCCTATGGAAGCCACATGCTGAGATGCGACAGGCTGCAGCTTTTCTTCTGCCGTGTTACACCACTGCCTGTCAAACTGTGACATGCATGGGGTTATAAATGCGGCATGTACTTGCAGACTAATGCTGCTCATGACCTGCAGCCTGCATTGCCTAACAAGTGTGCAAGTTCAGTCTCCTGCATGAAAAAGGCCTAAGTGATAACAGTCAAACAAATGTAGCTTAGCACAACACAGCAATCGGAATTGCCAATTCCATTGGTGCCAAGAGAAAGGGGCACAACCCATTCCTCAATAACAAAAATTAGAAAATAACCGGGAAAAACCTTTTGGTGCATATACACCAATTTTTATTGGCCAATGTTACCACTCACAAATAGTTTGAGAGGGCCAACAGATTTTGAACACTGACAACAGATTGTGTAGGTAAGCTCTCATACTACAAGGAAGTGTTAAAACTGGCCAATCAAAATCAGATGTGTGTATGCATCTTTAGACTGGACAAATCACTGAAGTTACTCACAGCTTCTTCCTCTTTATCCACATTTGCTGTCTGTGACAATTTGACATTTCCTGTCCCCAGTTCTCCACTTGCAGAGAATTTGACTCCATCTTTCGCACAGGAGATTACGACTGCATCGCCAATTTGACTAAGATCTCTGCAGATACGTGCAAACTCTCCAGATGGCATCTTAATGACACAACTGTACTCTTGCTCCTGCATGGAAGAAAACGAAAATGGGTTAGAACTTAATGTCACGAGTAGACCATGGATCCATTACACTAGCTTACGCTACCATGCATTGCAACTGCTAATTCCATAGCACTGTCCACATTGGTGGCGGTGCAATGTAATAAGGAAAAAAGTGTGGCAGTATTCTGATGTGGTGGCCTATTCATCAGTATAGTTTGGGATCACACTGCAAAGGTGCACAGCACTAACATGCTGCTGTAGTACATACATTACAAAAACAGCATTTCCCATTCCTGTGTAAGCCTAGAAACCTCACAAAAAGATAACCATTTAGCAAACCTAAAGGATTCTCACCCTCTTACTGGTCACTCTGCATTGCATGGTGCAGAGTATAATTTGCTCCATCAGCCAGCAGCAGTTGCAAGCATTTAAATAAAGCTATTCCTTAAAGAGAACACGAGGTGGTATTTAATTATGTTACTGGGGCACAGAGGCTGGTTGCGCACACTAAGACCAGCCTCCATTGCCCCATGGTGTGCCTCCATGTCCCCCCTGCGTGCCGCTATACCCCCCGCAGTGCTGGCGACACGCAGCGCATCGCCAGCACAATGTTTACCTAAGCGCTGTCTATCAGCGCCGCTCCCCCGCATCACTTCCCTCATATCAGCGGGAGGGAAGGGACACGGGCGGGTAGCGCCGATGCTGAGGAGGCGAAGGAGCGGCGCTGACAGACAGCGCTTAGGTAAACATTGTGCTGGCGACACGCTGCGTGTCGCCAGCACTGCGGGGGTATAGCGGCGCGCAGGGGGGACATGGAGGCACACCATGGGGCAACAGAGGCTGGTGTTAGTGTGCACAACCAGCCTCTGTGCCCCACTAGCATAATGAAATCCCACCTTGGGTTCTCTTTAATACATTTCTGATATGCTAAGTATTTATAAGAAATCCCTTTACTTCTGGTGCCACACTTTTGGTCTTATTTTCATGAGTGTGATTACAAAGTATTCAAAATGTGTGCAAATACTCAATTTACATTAAACCAGAGATCAAAAAAATCTATGAAGAATCGATAATTACCCGGGGCTTCCGCCAGCCCCATAAGCATGTGCGAGTTCCTCGCCATCCTGCCACAATCAGCCCTGGTAACTCGCATCAGTCCGGGTCTACTGCACATGCGCGGGAGGTCCGTGCATGTGCAGAAGACCCAGACTAGACCCTGACAGCCTGTTACGGGATTGATTGCCACGGAACGGCAGACCACGGGAGGACAGCGTGGAACTCACTTGCTTATGGGGCTGGAGGTAATTATCTACTCTTTATGCAAAAGGGGTGCTGTTGTATTATCTAATCTTTGTAACCTTTGTTCTCTGGTTTACTTTAAAGTGGACACCTTCCCAGTAGTACAACTGTCCTGGTGACTGGTCACTTCAGTGGACTAGTTTAGAATTTGCTTTAAAGAAAACCTGAACTGAAAATTAAAAGTCAAAATAAGCATACACAAGTCATACTTACCTTCCATGTAGTCTACTCCTCGGTGTCTTTCTCCTGTCCCGCATCCTAGTTCACTGATCAAGGGAATTTTCCGTCCTCCATTTTGAAAATGGCCATTACCCCATAACAGATTTCTGGTCAGCACACAGTTAAACTGTAACATCGCCCACTAGAGCCATAGGGATACATGGACATTACCTGGTACATCAGTTTTTCCTCTCAGCTATAACTGACAGCAACTGATATTTTACTGACAGCAACTGATAGATTTCAGATCTGACAAAATGTCAGAACTGGAAGGGATCATGGTCAGAAGAAAATGGTGAGCTTCTGAAAGGAACTGATGGCAAGGTAACTATGTAATATTCATTTGAAGTTACCTCATGTGTTTATTTTAAATATTTTTACTCAGTACAGGTTCTCTTTAACAAGTACTTACTGGAATTCCTAACTGCTCAACATCCAGATCCATCAACTTCATTTCATAGTCCGAAACCTTCTCTTGATCTGCAGAAGGGATAAGTTTATCAGTATTTGCTTACCAAGAATATACAACAAAGTTGGCAAACAGATACCTTAGTTATGAAAATATTTCATTTGAGGCGCATAATTCCATCACACTGAAATTTGTCTAGACCATGTGACCTATGAAAGTGAGAGGATTGGTGGGATGTGCTTACTAGCACACATACAGGATGTTGAATGGTACAGTAGCTTAGAGCAGAGCAAATTTAAAGAGGAACTCCAGTGAACATTTTACTGTTGGCAGGTGATGTAGCTGCTGCATGGTTTTTGGCAGTTGGAAACAGCTGTAAACTGCCATTTCTCACAATGCAACAAGGTTCACAGACAGGAAACTGCCAAAAGTTTGAACTTTTCTTGTGGGAGGGGTTTCACCACAATATCAGTCATACAGTGCCCCCTGATGGTCTGTTTGTGAAAAGGAATAGATTTCTCATGTAAAAGGGGGTATCAGCGAATGATTGGGATAAAGTTCAATTTTTGGTTGGAGTTTCTCTTTAAAGCAGTTGACTGTGCTAACATCTCATTAATGACATGCATGAACATTGCATCTCAGTCTGTGTCAGAAAGGCAGCCAAGTGTTTTGTCTCTTGATCTTTGATAAGGTGGCCACACACGATACAATAAAATGATCCGATTTTACAGTAATTCAATAAAAACGATCGTATCAAAATAAAAGTTGAAGGGTTTTTTTTCATTCGACTGAAAAATCCGATCGGATTTCCCATTTTTTTCGATTTAAATCGATCCGGAATGCCAGATATTTATCTTCAATTTCTACTAAAGATTGTATGGTGTGTGTTGGATTGTTAATTTATTAATATACACACCCTAGCAATTTTCTCAGTTTCCAATCAGTTTTTATCATAATTCGGGAAAAATTGAACATAGGTGTGTGGTACATTGGTCATATTTTTGAAATGTTAGTCAGAAAAATTGCTTGCAATTCTTAAATTGAACAGATAATTAAAAAATGTGTATGGTGTGTGGCCACCTTTACTGTGACCAATTGCTTTCTGGTGTATTGTAACCATATTTTACTACATGATTGTTTACAGCACAACTACGGCCAAGTTATAACCATTTTCACTTTGTGAAGAACTCAAATGCATTTAGAGAACCTGTTTCCTTTTAAACAATTAAACAAGAGTATAGTTCACACTAGTAATTATTATAAACCCTACACCAAACAACATGTTTCATTTCCTTAATTGGAAACTTCGTCAGGAGTGAATAAACCCTAGTGATAGTGATAAATACAATATAAATTTCACATATTTACAAAAAGTTAGCAAAGTAGCAGAGTTACGGCCACTAACCAGCAGGCTGCTGGTTAGTGGCCGTAACTCTGCTACTTTGCTAACTTTTTGTAAATATGTGAAATTTATATTGTATTTATTATGTGTAGCACTTTATCACTATCACTAGGGTATATTCACTCCTGACGAAGTTTCCAATTTAGGAAATGAAACATGTTGAGTTTGGTGTAGGGTTTATAATTACTAGTGTGAACTAGGAGGATGGTCTTTTGACCCAGAACCTTGTTTCCTCCAGTCCACTTTTTTCACAGTTAAAATAGCCAGCAAATTTGTTTTAATGTAACTTTAATAAAAGCTAAGTTTTATATACTTAGCTACTACGGTATACTCTAGTCCTAGTCAGGTGTGTTTATGTTTATTTCCTTTTAAACAATACCAGTTGCCTGGCAGTCCTGCTGACCTCTGATTATAGTAGTGTCTGAATCTCACATATGAAACAATTCAGTCATAGCACCTTATCTGTATACTTGTTCAAGGTGAATAAAGGTGCCCCATAGATCAGGTGATGTATGGGCAGGTCGACCAGGAGACAGATCTCGCTGATCAGAGATCTGTTCGCAGGTCGATTTCTAATAGTTTTTTAGCATTATTTTTTTCCAGCAAACAGCCTAGTGATGCCCCTATCACCAAAATGATGTTAAAGAGAACCCAAGGTGGGTTTGAAGAATGCTATTAGGACACAGAGGTTGGTTCTGCATACTATCAGTTTTATTATAAGTTCATTATTCCCTTAGTGTGCCCCCCCCCCCAAGTAACCATGCATTCAAATCTCTCACCTGTCCTCTGCTAGTATCCAGCTGTTCCTACCACATTTGCAACCCACATGGCTATTAGCATATAGCACATGGCAGGTGTGTGCAGTGTCACATACCACACGGATGTGGAAGAAGGTGCAGCTGGACACTAACAGCAGCGGACAGGTGAGATTTTGATGCACGGCAGCAAATTAAAACGGCGAGGGCAGCAGCTAGGATGTTTCATCAGGTTCATCACAATATCACACGCAGTTACCACTGCACACCCAAACCACATCACTCCAAGATTTTCCAGCATGTCTAATCAATACATTCATAGGACAGGCATGCATGTTGCAGCACCAATTTAATCATCAAATCAGATGGTTGATCGACCACAAAATCACAAGATGTATGGCCTCCATTAGGGTATTATGCTGGGAATACACAATGAGTTTTCGCCAGATTTACTTTCCGATCATATTTCTGATCGATTTCCATTCACTTCTATGAGAAAATCGATCAGAAAAACAATCAAAATCAGTTCGGACCTGCTGGAAATTATGAAGCCATCTGCCGAAAAACTCATTTATTCCCAGCATTAGAGACAAAAGGCTCAGCAGGGCAGCCAAGCAATCTGCATTGTTTAAACAAATAAATATGTCAGCCTCCATCTACCTCAGAGTTCAGCTGTGCTTCATAGCAGCTCTCCAGGCTCAAAATAAAAACCTGTTAACCACTTGATGACCGCAGTGGTAACCCCCCCCCCCCCTAAAGACCAGGCTCATTTTCGCATTGCTGGGCTGTTCAGGCTTTTCAGCATTCTGCACAGCACAGCTTAGGTGCCCAGCGATCGGACAACCGTTTTTGTCCCTTAGGGGACATGCCACCGGAGGGGTCCGATCGCTGCAGGCTTTATTTTTTTTCACATGCCTCAGCGAGGCTCTCTCTCCCCCCATCCCCCTCCCTCCTCGAACTAGGATGGCGATCCGTCCTGTTCCGCCTCTCATAGGCATCATCGCCTCTCTGTACAGCGCTGTTGGCCCCCAGCAGGGCTGTACGCTTGTAAAAAAAGGTTATTTCTTTCCCCTTATGGCCCGTACTCACGGGCTGCAGAAGTGGCCTGTCGCCAGCACACGTGAGCGTGTGGGCGACAGGCCGGCGACAGCTCCTCGCCAGGTCCCTCCGCGTACACACGCGGAAGAGGGACCAGCGGCGAGACGGAAGCTGTCGCCGACGTTCCTCCTCCCCCCGCCGGAAGCTCCATTTACCACAATGGAGGTTGCTGTCGCTAGTCCGCGTACTCACGCGGACTAGCGACAGTTGCGGGGGCGACTGTCGCCATGCGATTGAAACTTTTAATCACATGGCGACATGAGCGACAGTTCGGGGTGCGCGCGACGGCCCATACTCACGGGCGACCTGTCGCCGCAACACGCGCGCGCCGCGTGTTGAGGCGACAAAAGTCCCTTGTGAGTATGGGCCATTACGTTTACAAGCAGCCTGCTAGCCGCGATCGGCAGCAGGGAACGATTGCGCGGTCCTGGGGCTGCCACCGCAGTCATGCCCATTGGCGTGAGGCGGTCGTAAAGTAGTTAAAGTGAACCTGAAATTTTGCACAGGACAGAAGAAAAATATAAATGCACTATGTTTGTAGAGCAGGCTTTCTCAACCAGGGTTCCCTGGAACCCCAGGGTTCCTTGAGGACTCTGCAGGGGCTCCTTGGCATTTTACCCCATCGTGGGGGAAGTATACTAGAGCACACTGTAATAGGTGGTACTGTAACAAAAAGCACTCAATTGAGGGGTCAGGAGACAGTATAATGAGTGGCAGTGTAATAGGAGGTAGTGAAATTAACAGCCTAACCTACTTTTAAAGACCATGCCTCCTGAAAAATAAATGTAGGGGTTCTGCAAGATCAAAAAATTGTTTGAAGGGGTTCCTTGAGATCCAAAAGTTATTTACAGGGTTCCATCAGGGTAAAAAGGTTGAGAAAGGCTGATGTAGAGTTTAGCCTGTCTAATTCCCCCTCACCTGTAACTAATCACAAATTGCAATTTGATCTCTCCAGTGTCACCTGACTGCCACAGCAGATAAGCTAATTTGAAAGCACATGATGCTAATATGTCTGCTTCCGTGAAAACAGGAAGTAGAAACACTGCAGATTTATTGCATGATTTGTATCAGCTTTAACAAAAAATGGTTTTCTGTAAAGGTCATTCTGCTGTTGTGTATCTTTTAGAGCAGATTCAGTTCTGAGTGCAGGTCCACTTTTAAAGAGACTCCGTAACAAAAATTGCATCCTGTTTTTTATCATCCTACAAGTTCCAAAAGCTATTCTAATGTGTTCTGGCTAACTGCAGCACTCTATACTATCACTGTCTCTGTAATAAATCAATGTATCTTTCCCCTGTCAGACTTGTCGGCCTGTGTCTGGAAGGCTGCCAAGTTCTTCAGTGTTGTGGTTCTGCTATGAACTCACCCTTCCAGGCACCTCTCTGCACACTGCCTGTGTGTTATTTAGATTAGAGCAGCTTCTCTCTTCTCTCTTATCTTTTACAAGCTGGATAAATCGTCCTCTGAGCTGGCTGGGCTTTCACATACTGAGTAATTACAGACAAGGGCAAAGCTGTTTGCAGGAAGAAAAGAGCAGCCTGAAACTTCAGTGCATGGGGGAAAGAAACACACAAATGATCTCTTGAGATTCAAAAGGAATGCTGTATACAGCCTGCTTGTGTATGGATGTATTTTCTATGTCTGGACATACTGTACATCAACCTACTTCCTGTTTTGGTGGCCATTTTGTTTGTTTACAAACAAACTTTTTAAAACTGTTTTTAACCACTTTTAATGCGGCGAGGAGCGGCGAAATTGTGACAGAGGGTAATAGGAGATGTCCCCTAACGCACTGGTATGTTTACTTTTGAGCGATTTTAACAATACAGATTCTCTTTAAGACTAGAATGGGGCATTTCTCACATGTTGGCAAAGCCCAATTAAACCCAAAGCCAAGGTGGAGGGTTACAATCCAGTTTGTGTGCTTGCAGGCAAGATTACCTCAAACTATCCTTGTGATACTTGCAAGTGGGAAGAGTGGACTGGGCAGACTAACTTTTAACCTTGAAGGTATTTTGTGCAACAGTGAGAAATTCTACCTGTGGACTTAAGCAAAACAGAGATTATTAACAAGCATTTATACTTACCTGGGGCTTCCTCAACCCCCTTGCAGGCTCCCTCACCATCCTCCTGGGCCTATTTATTAATTTGCTCCGATAAGACTGTGGTGCGCATCCTTGGTCGCACTCCAGTAGCCGGAAGCATTCTGTGTCCATGCAGTTAATGCTTGTGACTGCAGGACGCTACTGGTCACAAGAAAGCAACCAAGATTGTGCAGTGGAGCGGACCTGGTCCAGTCTGGTAACTTTACAGAGCCGGACAGCTCAGAAATGGGGTGTCCCAGGAGGGAGCATAGAGCCTACAAAAGGGCTGGAGCAAACACCAGGCAAGTATAAATGCTTATGTTAACATCTCAGGTACACTTCAAGCCAGTCAGCAAAGCAGCCCCCATTCTCAGTTACCAATGTCCCCAGACCAGAGACTGCACAACTGTCCCCAGGCAGATGAGTGCTGAAGCCAATTTGTCACAACTTAAGCTACGTAGTGTAGCATTTTTAAGCCAAAAAGAATTGTCAAATGCAGGGCTGTGGAGGAGGCGTCAGGGCAATTTTAGGCACCCGGAGTCGGAGTTTCAGAAACTGAGGAGTCGGAGTTGCATAATTTTCGTACAAAATCCACAGCCCTGTTATGTATTAGACTAAGGAGTCGGAGTCGAGGAGTCTGAGCAATTTTGGGTACCCGGAGTTGGAGTCGTGGTTTCAGAAACTGAGGAGTCCGAAGATTTTTGTACCGACTTCACAGCCCTGGTGAAATGTAGAAACATGTCAGGTGAAGTAACCACCTCAGCCACAGCCCACACAGGCAGGGACAATATCACTTTCCAAGTAACTGTTCATGCAGTTTAACAAAGGAGAATTTGTTTTGCGATCGCAGACGATCAGCAAATTACCAGGTGCAATGGCTACCTATGGAAACATTCCAGCACTATTCTACTTCAGGTGACCTAACAAGAATCTAATAGGAGACCAGTGTAAATCGGGCCTAATGATGGTTTCAGTCATTCCCCAGACTACATAGCATTCCTAGACCAATGTACATATAAGCACTGAATCCTAGACTACAACTGGCTATTTTCAGGCATATCCTTAATAAACCAAAACTTACTTGGCGATTCAAACACCATGGTGACTGTGTCCGCACTGTCTTCTGCCCTCAGAGTAATGATGTCATCACTTGCAGCACACTTAAGTATTTTAGACATACTGTAAAATGAGCAAGTGTAAAGGTTAAACACACAAGCCATGGATGCATATCCAGGGTTTTACTTCGAAATTTATTAAACATTGAAATAAAATGTATTGCTACATATACAGTACAAGCCATAATCAAGCTATAACTAAAAAACAAACGGAAGAAGTTTTGAATCAACGATCCCCTGTATTGACTACCTTAGAAGAAAAAGAATAGCCAAAACCTTACTACTTTTCATCTAAGTTAGTCAGTAAATGGTATCATCCCGATTCAAAACTTCTTGGTTATACTGATGGCTAACAGTGCAATACACCACTGCTACTAAAATTCAAGCACAAAGCCCGAGCTGCCACTTGAGTTGCACAGAACAGCAGCAGACACCTAGCCCCGCCCCCTTCAGATTTCCCGCGCAAGCCGCTTGGCTTTTGTTGAGGCGCCGCAATGACATCACAAGTGCGCGCGCTCAAAGTGTCACGGCCAAAATAAAAACCCGCGCAAACAGCAGACAAGATGAGACATGTCCACCATACTGTCACAGTAATCCCATTGCAGCTCCTATTGAGTAACGGGGCAGAAGCACACATCGCCAGGATGTGCACTTCCGCCTCATACTGCAGCCATACACACAAGTCATATACATTGGATTCTGATGTTATATACAAGATCACCGTCCCAATAACGCGAGTGAGCGCACACTACTATGAGACCCGCACTAGCGGACTACAAGTCCCAGCGCGGATATAGGGGACCCACCTGCTCATCTTCACCCCGATGGACTGGTTGCGGTCACAGCGGTAGGTGTCGAAGCCGTCAGAGCGGAGCGTGAGCTGCACCAGCGAGACGTGCGAGGAGTCCATGCTCTGCAGGCTGATGCCGCTGGAGGTGATGTCCCAACACGCCTCATCGATCAGGTCTTTCAGCGCCTCCAGCACCTTCTTCAGGATGGAGCCCTGCACCAGTCTGGCCTCGAACATGGCGGCGGGAAGAGCGCGGAGTGCTGCGGAGGATGACGGAGAGAACTCGGATGGATTTCCCGCCTGCTGGACGACTACCGACTGCGCGGCTCTCCTTCCTTCTCACACTCCGGCGCCAAATAAGCCCGGCAGCGCCGCCTCCCGAAGCTTTTACAGCGACGTTCACGTGACAGCCGACGTCACCCGATAGAACAGGGCGCCAAATTCATTTCCCGCCTCAGCCTCATGTGCGTTCCTGGAGCCCTGTGTCATATTGCTGCTTCTGATATCGCCTCAGCGCCCTGGACGACGTTTCTGTACTGCCAGCACTGCTCTAGAATGCTGAGGACACTATCAGTGTCTCATCAGGACTAATCAGTGTATAACTCAAAACCAAACATGATAGTCATACTTGGCTTTTTTTAAGGATACAAGTTTAAAAACTGGGGATTATTATTATTATTATTTAGTATATGTAAGATGCTCTCCTCATGCCCACCACTTCCTACATACCCCTCCATTATAAATACATCCAAAATTGATGGAAGGTAATTATCAATCCAATCATATTGATAAGAATCTCTTTTACATGTAATGCTGGCCATGCTAGTCAATCTTTTCAGTTGCTACATAGCAGATTTGATCGCTGTGATCGAATCAGCTAGAAATCAGCATGAAAGTTGCCAGATCAATTGATTTCCACCCAAAATTGGTTGATGGCACAGGATGGAGAATTTTGCTTAACGGTCGGGTCGGGAGCACGTCATTAGTGTGCCATTTTGCAGCAAACGACGCAGAGTATCGGCAGTATTCACCTGTCCTGCTGGCGCGTGTCCCCCCGATCCGGTGGTTTATCTTCATGCTGGAAGTCTTGTTGTCCCCGTGTTCTCTTCTCTTCCGTGTCATGTGCCACAAACTGAAATTTAAACACTGGAGGTCCAACAGCATAAGCCAGAGCTTTAGTTTTAGCTTGTGTTGCATGACACAAAAGAGAATAGGGACACCGGGAGGAGGAGACCAATGGCATGAAGTTAAAGTACTGGACCTGGGAGGATACGCACCTCCCGGGTCCAGTGGCCCTCAAGCTGCCATCTTGAGGGAGACTTGGGCAGTGAGGCAGGTGGTGTCCCCACAGATTTTGAGTAGATTTTATGTTGAAATCGATTCAAAATCTGTGTAGGTAGCCAAAAGATCTTTCTCTGATCATAGAGCGATCTATTTGATAGTCGATCTGTTGGCCATCTATAGGTGTATGGCCACCTTAAGGTTGGGTTCACAGTGGAAGTAGCATTGTGTTCCCGGTAATCGAACATTTGTGAAATGTTTTTCACTAAAGTGACCCGAGCACCTCAACTATAAAGATATTTAAAACGAACCTCCCCATACGGAGAGGGAATGAACGTAGCTATGGGGATTGCTCCATCGCCCCATCTCCATAAAGGTGTCTATTTAGCAGCTGTTACTGCCACACGGCCGCAGTTCATAGTGGCCATGAATCTGTGGCACTCCTGGCCATCTGTTTATGCTGGAAGATGTGGAATTCTTGACCGATGTACATGCCGGGAGATATCTTTACATGTCCCGGTCGGCTTTAAAGACCATCTCCCGGGATATACCAGTGGCCGGAAATGCGCTGGACTCATAGACACTTTGAACTGTGGCAGTCACAGCTGCAAGATGGACAGATGCCTTTGTGGAGATAGGGCTATGGAGTAACCCCCATAGCTACCCCCAGCAAAGTAGACATCATTTACGATTCTCCCTTAGGGTTAGGTTCGTTTTAAATATTTTTTATAGGTGAGGTGCTCACATCAAAGGAAACCTGAAGCAAGAAGTATATGGAGGCTGCCATATTTATTTCCTTTTAACCATTAACAATCACATCCAGGTGGCTGCTGCTGTGCTTCTGCGCGCTCCCTTGCCGCCCACCGGTAGCCCGGAGATCAATGAATAGTTCCCTTTCATTGATCTAAGTTCCTGGCAGAAAAAACGACGGCTTATTATCAGAGGCCACGGTCTTTCTGACAAAAAAAATCCTGTCCTCTATATGCTTCCTGGAAGCGAGCACTTCGCTTCCAGAGCTAAAAAAAAATCTCACTGTGGCCATCTTGCAGCCAAATAGTAAAACTACATCTACATACATTTTTTAATAAAATAAACCCACATTATTACATTTAAAATTAACTGTTTACCTCCCACACCGAAAATTACCCAAATAAAATTTTTAATGAAAAATAAAAATTACAATAATAAGAAAAAAACCATAAATAGTTACCCAAGAGTATGAACTTTTGTAATATGCATGTGAAGAGGGTATATTGCGCACATTTTTAAAATTATAAGCTTGTAAATAGTGACGGACGCAAAACTGAAAAAAAAATGCACCTTTATTTCCAAATAAAATATTGGCGCCATACATTGTGATAGGGACAGTAGCGTCCCTACCATAGGGCGGCAGGGGGCGCCCCGCACCGGGTGTCGGGTGCCCCAGGGGGTGTCATCAAGGCCTCCCACAGAGGCCTGTGCAGGACAGGAGGGGGAAGCAGCACGGAAAGGAGGGGCGGCGGGGAGGGGGGCCGGACCCCCCACCTCCCTCACCTGGGTCCCCTCCTTCTGGCGCTTCCCCCTCCTAATTAGTAGCAGCGGGCAGCAACGGGCAAGAGGACTTACCTCCTTCCTGCGTTCCAGGCGATGGCAAATAGCGTCATCGTCCCGTGACGCTGGTCTCCGCCTTCTCCACCGCTCACTGTGCTTCCTGATTGGCGGAAGCACAGTGAGCAACAGAGAAGTCGGAGACCAGCGTCGCGTGAGGATGACGCTATGCGCCGCCGCCATCGCCAGGAGCAGGTGAGTGAGTCTTCTTCGCCGCTGCTGCTAATTAGGAGGGGGGAAGCGCCAGAAGGAGGGGACCCAGGTGAGGGAGGTGGGGGGTCTGGCCCCCTCCCCGCCACCCCTCCTTCCAGGCTTTCCTCACACTGGGGGCAACTAAACTAGCTATACTGAGGGCAACTATACTAGCTATACTGGGGGAAATTATACTAGCTATTCTGGGGGCAATTATACTAGCTATTCTGGGGGCAATTATACTAGCTATTCTGGGGGCAACTGTACTGGCTATACTGGGGGCAACTAAACTAGCTATACTGGGGGCAACTAAACTAGCTATACTGGGGGGCAGCTATACTGGGGGCAGCTATACTAGCTATACTGGGGGCAACTAAACTAACTATACTGGGGGCAGCTATACTAGCTATACTATGGGCAGCTATACTAGCTCTACTGGGGGCAACTATACTGGGGGCAATTATACTAGCTATTCTGGGGGCAATTATACTAGCTATTCTGGGGGCAATTATACTAGCTATTCTGGGGGCAAGTGTAATGGCTATAATGGGGGCAACTAAACTAGCTATACTGGGGGCAGCTATACTAGCTATACTGGGGGGCAGCTATACTAGCTATACTGGGGGCAGCTATACTAGCTATACTGGGGGCAGCTATACTAGCTATACTGGGGGCAGCTATACTGGGGGCAGCTATACTAGCTATACTGGGGGCAGCTATACTGGGGGCAACTATACTAGCTATACTGGGGGCAGCTATACTAGCTATACTGGGGGCAGCTATACTAGCTATACTGGGGGTAGCTATACTAGCTATACTGGGGGCAGCTATACAGGGGGTAAATATACTAGCTATACAGGGGGAAAATATACTAGCTATACAGGGGGCAGCTATATTAGCTATACTGGTGGCAGCTATACAGGGGGCAAATATACTAGCTATACAGGGGGCAAATATACTAGCTATACAGGGGGCAAATCTACTAGCTATACATGGGGGCAAATCTACTAGCTATACATGGGGGCAAATATACTAGCTATACTGGGGGGCAACTATACTAGCTATACTGGGAGGCAACTATACTAGCTATACTGGGGGCAGCTATACTGGGGGCAGCTATACTAGCTATACTGGGGGCAACTAAACTAGCTATACTGGGGGCAGCTATACTAGCTATACTGGGGGCAGCTATACTAGCTATACTGGGGGCAGCTATACAGGGGGCAGCTATACTAGCTATACAGGGGGCAGCTATACTAGCTATACAGGGGGCAACTATACTAGCTATACTGGGGGCAACTATACTAGCTATACTGGAGGGCAGCTGTACGGGGGCCACTATACTAGCTACACTGGGGGCAGCAACACTACCTACATTGGGGACAGCAGCTATGCTGCCTATCCTGGGGGCAACTATACTAGCTATATTGGGGCAACTATACTACCTTCACTGGGGGCAACTAGCTACCTATACAGGGGGCAACTCCTAGCTACCTATACTGGGGGCAGTGGCAGCACCGGGGGGGGGGGGGTGCTTTGGGTGCTGAAGCACCCCTTAAAATTCTCCAAGCACCCACCAGCGTGAACTGACTTTCGGCATCTAATAGATGCCGTATCAGTTCACCGCAGCGGCAGAGCAGGGCTATAGTAAAATGTCCGAAGCCCTGCTCTGGAGACTTTGGGAGTTGTTGGCTGCAGAGGATCGTGGGAGCTGCGCACTGGACGGAGGCCGGAACAGGAGCTCTGCTGCAGGTGAGTAAATGTTGTTGTTTTTTTTAATTTATATTAGCAGCCAGGGGTAGCGTTTATGTTCTGGCCAGGTCTGCTACACGATTGAAGTGTTTTGTGGACAGGTCTGCCACATGATTGCATGTATTTTATGGGCAAATCTGCCGACATGATTGCATGTATTTTCTGGGCAAATCTGCCGACATGATTGCATGTATTTTCTGGGCAAATCTGCCGACATGATTGAACGTATTCTCTGGGCAAATCTGCACACATTACGTGTATTTTCTTCAGAAAACCTGCACAATTATGTGAATTTTCTGGGTAAAGGGTCACCAAAACTTGGGTCCACTGTCTTTGCGTTGCACTTTTAAAGGGAACCCGAGGTGAGAATAATATTGAGGCTGCCATATTTATCTCCTTTTAAGCAATACCAGTTGCCTGGCTGCCGTGCTGGTCCTCTGCCTCTAATTCTTTCAACCACAGACCCTGAACAAGCATGCTTGTTTCTGGTGTGATTCAGTTCACTACTGCAGCCAAATAGATCAGCAGGGCAACTAGTATCGTTTAAAAGGAAATAAATATGGCAGCCTCCATATCACTCTCACCCGGGTTCACGTCAAATTACAGTTAGCTCCGCCCTAATCCGGTCATGGCCACGCCCATTTTTTGCCGCGGCGCATGTTATAGCGCCACCCCGTTTTTTGCTCCTTTACTTTTTGGGGGGGGGGGATGTCTTATAATACCCAGCACCGGGTGTCAAATGCCCTAGGTACGCCACTGGATAGGGACATAATTTAAATGGTGTAATAACCAGGACAAATGGGCAAATAAAATACATAGGTTTTAATTATGGTAGTGTAACGATCGGTGTCAGCACACAGAGAGAATCTGATTATTGGTGATCTGCAGTATCACCAAGAATACAGATTATACCTGATTATTGATGATCTGCAGAATCACCGATAATCTAAGTATAACTAACCTCTGGACACCTTTATAATGTGAGTGTTTGGTGCAACAGTAAAGACTTTGAGTAAGACCACCCGAGGAGCATGTGGTCTTTGGCAGTATGGGCGATACTGCCTTATGAGAAGTGCAAAAACCTTCCAGCAGCCTGAGACCTCCAAAGGGGTGGAGTCCCAGGCTAAAATTAGGGAAGACCAGTGAGTGAGTGACACCTGAAAGGTGGATGTCACTAGCAGGTCTGGAGACTATCTCTTAAGGAGAGAGATAGCTCTCAAGGTCGGGCAAGCCAGGTCGGCAACACACGGACAGACAAAGTACAGAGACAGAAGGCTGATTCGGTATCCAAAGGCAGGCAGGGTTGGCAACAGATAATCAGATATGCGTAGGTACCGAATCAGAAAGCAGAGGGATAGTCAGAAAAGCAATATTTCATAACAGATATCAAACAATGCCTAGTCTTGGGTGTGAGGTCCGTGGTCTCTACACCCTGGAACTAGTCTAGAGTAGAATATGATGGTACACAGTATCCCTAGCCTTGGGTGTGAGGTCCGTGGTCTCTACACCCTGGAACTAGTCTGAAGTATAACACAATGATAACACAAAGTCCCTAATCTTGGGTGTGAGGTCCGTGGTCTCGACACCCTGGAACTAGTCTGAAGTATAACACAATGATAACACAAAGTCCCTAATCTTGGGTGTGAGGTCCGTGGTCTCGACACCCTGGAACTAGTCTGAAGTATAACACAATGATAACAGAAGTAATCTGGCTCAGTGTGAATTCCCAGGTCCTCCTGGTTCTAACACACTGTAGGATCTGACTAAAGTCTGAGTGCTTCCATGTAAGTGTTCGCAACGCAAGACAACTTAAGACTGACCAGCAGTGACTATATATAGCGTGGCGCTCTCCGGCGCCACCCATCAGCGATCAACCAATAGCCACTTGCTTTGAGGTCAGCTGACCAACCTGGTCAGCTGATCCCTCCTTGTCTGTCATAAAGTTTCTGCCTCTCAGCGCGCGCGCGTACTCCTCAGCCTGTGTGAACTAACAGGCCCAGCCACACCAGACGCACGCTGCTGCGTGCAAACCGCCACGCTGGACGCGGAATCAGCCGCCTTGCCGCCAGTACACGCGGCGGCTTTTCCGCGTTTTATCACAGGTAGCATGTATTATTTTAAAGAGTAACTGTCAGGCTGCAGAAGCTAATTTAAACCTCTATTCTCCTGTGTTAAACAGTTTAGAAGGAAGCCCAAAAGCCATTAGTGAAGATAAAAATCTCAGTTACCTTTGATGTGTGCTTATCTTAAAGGCTGTTATAGACCTATAAGGACGCAAGCCGCATACTAAACTGCAAAGCATTCTGGGGCCCTCCCCTCGGCTGCTAATGAGACGTTACAGAAGCTTGTAATCAGTCCAGCATGTAGCACTGATAAATCTCGGGGCAGAGTACTCTGCAGGAGTCAGCTATTGTTCCTAGCCACATGGCTCATTAATATTCACTGCACACTGTGTTGTTCAAGTAGGAGCTTATCTGTGATCAGGAAGCAGGCAGGACATGACGACACATTTGACAGAAAAACATGGAGCCTGCCATGAGCTGTCAGGAGCATCTATCTCTGCATATACTATATACAAATTCTGTGAAATCCAAACGTGGACAGTGAAATGCATATGTAATGAAAGTACAGCCAATCTTTAGCTACTGATATATGTGTTTATTTTCTCTGAGACCTTATACCTAACAGCTCCTCTTTAAAGCTATAATGGCCGAAAACTGAGAAATAATGAATTTTTTTACATTTTTTTCTTAATATTCCTGTTAAGATGCATTTAGAAAAAAATAATTCTTAGCAAAATGTACCACCCAAAGAAAGCCTAATTGGTGGCGGAAAAAAACAATATAGATCAATTCATTGTGATAATTAGTGATGAAGTTATTGGCAAATGAATGGGAGGTGAAAATTGCCCGGATGCATAAGGTGAAAAATACCCGCGGCCTGAAATGGTTAAACAATACCAGTTACCTTTACCTGGCCACCATGCTGATCTATGTGACTGCAGTAGTGTCTGACTCACACCAGAAACAAGCATACAGTTAATCTTGTCAGATTTGATAAAAATGTCACAAACGCCTAATCTGCTGCATGCTTGTTCATGGTCTACATGTATTAGAGTCACAGCATCAGGAGGCTACCCAGGCAACTGGTATTGCTTAAATGGAAATAAATATAGCAGCCTTCATATACCTCTCACTTCAGGTTTCCTTTAACCTCCTGGATGGTATGCCCAGAGCCGGATTAAGGCCAAATGGGGCCCTAAGCAAAATAGCAGATTTGGGCCCCTTCCCTAAACCCCCTCCAACGTTTTATGCATCAATTCAGATATGAAGTGAGAGGGATATGGAGGCTGACACAGACACACACACACACACACACACACACACACACACACACACACACACACACACACACACACACACGACACAAACACACACACCAGACACATAGAACACACACACAGGACACAGACACACACACACACCAGACACTGACACACAGGACACACACACCTCTATTTATATAGAAAACAATTGAAATTGGAGCTTTCTCTCTCCTTCACACACTTCATGTCAGCCCCAGCAGCCAGGCAACTGCAAGACCTCTAATCTCCTCTGATGCCCTGGTGTAAAGATTGCGAAGATTAGACTTCAGAGCAACTGGCCAACTGTACCTGGCCACAGACAGCCTGCTGAGAGCTATAGTGTTAATAATTAGTAGAGGGGAGAAAGATCACAGGCACAGGGGATGGAAGGTGACAGAGAAGCTTATAATGTCCACTGAATTGTGGAGGAAAAAATGCAGAACGTCAGCAGACACATACTGTGGCACGGATCCATCCTTACCACTCAGTTGATTCAATCTGTGCCCTGCAAGCAGCTGAGCAGAAGTTTGTGAGGAGGGTGGATGGAGAGCTGAAGAGACACGCTGCTACAGGTGGCTAAAGCTACAATGTCCGTGCAGCTGCTGCTGGCTATTGTTAAAATCCTGCTCTCTGCTCCGTCTCTAACTCTCTATTCCGGTTACTTCCTGTATTTAGAAGCCCACTGCCCTGCCTGCACGCACAAATTTGAAGGTGCTTGTCACAGCACACGGCTGTAAATGGATGGGCGGCATGTGGGAAATGATGTGGAAGGCTCTCCACCTGCAGCAGTGTAGCACCCTTTGCATTTTCCCGCCTGCTCAGAAATCCAGCCCTGCTGAGGCATGGTCAGGAGGAGTGAGCACGGTGATGTGGTGCAGGGCGCACACTGCATGCTTACTTTCTGTGGGCTGATGTGAAGGCTGAGCGTCTGTTTACCATAGCAACAGCGACGCTCAGCCTCAGCTTATTTCCGGAACCCAAACAGCGCTGCAGCAGGCCAGGCAGGAAAGAAGGTAAAAGAGCCGGATGATTATGCGTACATGCTGATGGGGCTCCTTAGCTGCAGCAGGCATGAAAACGCTAATGGAAGGATGCTGATGGGGCCCTTCAAACCCTGGATGGGCCCCAAGCTGATGCTTGATGTGCCTGGTGGATGATCCGGCCCTGTTCCTAACGTTAGCATTACGCCGCTAGTTACCACAGCAGTGCCCGCATTCGTTTTTTTCTTCTTGAAAGTGAGTGCTTCATGCTGATATCAAAGTCAACAATACAAGCAAGAGCAAAAATGCAAATGCAGCGCATACGGGTTTATTAATTTTGCGGCAAAATCTGGACATGCACCGCACAGGACTCACATGACAGGCAAGTTGAAAATGCAAAAGATACTGCTTAATTGCCTCGAGATAAGTAAATCCTATGCCGCAGTTGTGGCCACTTGTCTCGGAAGCGGCATAGTATTTACACCGCTGGATTTCAATGGTACTGTTTCAATCGACTGTGCACACTGTTGGTGAATCAGCTGTGGTAAATCAAGGTATTGTGTATTTTTTTATGCATAATTCTACTTGTAGTTTTGTACACATAAGGAAATCCTGCCCAGCTATCCCATTATTCAGGGGGAAAACGCATAGAAATGCATACAAAAACGTGCAAAAATGAGCTGAAACACGTTTGCATTTTTAAAGTCCATTTATGTGCGATCCCAAATGCACCTGATGTGAACAAGGCCTTAATGAATCGGTAAGGAGCCAGTTTTATTGGCTCCCTACCATGTGATCGCTGTGAGCCAATCACTGTGATCACTAGATAGAAAGCAATAAAGTTGCATTCTCTCCAGCTTTCTCCACCAGTCTGCAGTGATCTCTGGACAGAGAGAGCTGTAGCTGCTGTGTGTCTGTGTCTCACAGACAGCATTACAGTGTAAAACACATTTATTCACATAATTTCACCCCACAACCCCTGTGATCCCTTTCCAGTCACCTCTAGTATGTAGGTGATGTCAGCAGTATATATATATATATATATATATATATATATATATATATATACACATATATACACATACATACACATACATATATATATATGTGCCTCCGGGCACTCCGGTTTCCTCCCACATTCCAAAAACATACGGATAAGTTAATTGGCTCCCCCTAAAAAAAAAAAAAATTGGTCCTAGACTACAGTACTTACACTACATAATATAGACATATGGCAATGGTAGGGATTACATTGTGAGCTCCTTTGAGGGACAGTTAGTGACAAGATATATATATATACACTGTACAGCGCTGCGTAATATGTCGGCGCTATATAAATACTAAAATAATAATAATAATAATATATATATATATATATACTGTGTAAAGTTACTGTATACAGGGGCTGTATCCCTTGTACAGTTAGTTTATGTAATGTATGTATATTGAGAATTATCTCTGGGCACTGTTTTTTACCACAGAAACAATGTAGCCACATATATCTTATATTGTTTTATTCAGAAGGTGTTACTGAATCTTTTTGGGGGTGAATTACTGCAATACTCCGAAGCATATCTGTGAAAAAATCAGAACAGCTAACATATCTGATTAAAAGAAATGCATTTTCAATTTTGTTGTTATACATTCCATGAAATTTCACTAATAATCTCTGCAGCCAAAATTATCATCGCACCCATTGAAGGATACCTCAGGGGGTGTAGTTTACTAAATGAAGCCATTTTTGGCGGGAATTTGACAATCTCTTTACCTCAGACTTCATTGTAAGCGGCTTACGCTGGAAAATACAAGCATGTGAATTATGCTCTGTGAAAGCTCAATTATTGACAACTTTCTCTGGACACTGTTTTTTACTACAAAAACAATGTAGCCACATATATCTTATATAGTTTTTGTTCAGAAGGAGTTACTGCATCATTTTGGGGGGGAATTACTACAATACTCCAAAACATATCTGTGAAAAAGCTGAACAGCTGACAGATCTGAATAAAAGAAATTAATTTTTCATTTTCTTGTCACACATTCTATTAAATTTCACCAATAATCTCTGCAGCCAAAATGATCAATGCATCCATCCAAGGGTACCTCAGGGGGTGTAGTTTACTAAATGAAGTCATTTTTGGTGGGAATTTGACAATCTCTTTACCTCAGACTTCATTGTAAGCGGCCTACACTGGAAAATACAAGCATGTGATTTATGCTATGTGAAAGCTCAATTATTGACAATTTTCTTTGGACACTGCTTTTTACTACAAAAAGATTGTAACCACACATATCTGATATTGTTTTATTTAAAAGGAGTTACTGAATCATTTTTTGGGTAGGTTTTCTGCCATATTCCAAAGCATGTCTGTGAAAAAGCAGAAATGTATATATTACCATTGAATTGCAATAGGTAACATTTGATTGGCTGTTGTAAGCTCCGCCCAGTTTTCTAAATTTTAACTCTAGTCACCCAGTCATGGTCTGTGCCAAGTTTGGGGCCTCTGGCCTTAAAACTGTGAGAATGGCAATATTTAAAACATTTACATTGATGTCAATAGGTGAAATCTGATTGGCTGTTTGTGGCTCCACCCACTTTTCCTTAATTTTGACCACAGTCACCCAGTGAGTAATTGTGCTAAGTTTGGGGTGCCTGGCATTGAAACTGCAATAATAGCAGTAGTTAATCTTTTATCATTAAGGCCAATAGCTGAAATCTGATTGGCTGTCATTGCCCCACCCCTTTTTTCCCCTAACTGTGAACCACAGTCATTCAGTGGCCAACACTTTAAG
Source organism: Hyperolius riggenbachi (assembly GCF_040937935.1). Classification (NCBI taxonomy): domain Eukaryota; kingdom Metazoa; phylum Chordata; class Amphibia; order Anura; family Hyperoliidae; genus Hyperolius; species Hyperolius riggenbachi. The sequence continues at coordinate 113,838,959 of NC_090648.1, read as the reverse complement.
GTTTGGGAATCATGGCATTCAAAGTGTCGAAATGGCAGACGTTTTAATTTCTTTATTGAAAATCAATGAGTGAAATATGATTGGTTGTCGGTAGCTCCGCCCACTTTTTCTAACCTTGAAGTGCAAACACCCAGTGAGAACATTTGTAAACTTTGGGGTCCTTGACACCAATAATATGAGAATAGCAGAATTTTAAATGTTTCCATGTAAATAAATCACTGAAATTCAATTGGCTGCTTTAAAAAATTTGAACCCAAGCTGCAATTTAAAATTTCCCATATAAAACAAACAGCTGAAATGTGATTGGCTGTCGATGGCTCCGCCCACTTTTCCAAAATTCTAACCATAGTAACCCAGTGACCCACGGTGCCAAGTTTGGGGACTCTGGCTTTAAACCTGTTAGAATGACAGCTTTTACAATTTTCTCATTAAAGTCAATAGGGAAAATCCGATTGGTTGTTTGTGGCTCCGCCCACTTTTGCAGTCCCCAAAATGTGACAGAAATGTTACATCAACCCCATGACTAAGTGTCCCAAGTTTGGTGAGTTTACCTTCACATCTGTCTGATTGGCGAAAGTTTAACATTTTCCAATGAAAGTCTATGGGAAAAAATGGGGTTTTTGGGGGGCCACCCCAGGGGCTCAGAGGGTAAGATCGCTTAACAGAGCACAAGCAACCTACACGGCTATGGGCCGAAGAAGTGTGCAAAGTTTCACACATGCCCTCCTAAAACTCTTAAAACTGTGGGATGAATAGCATTTCCATGTTAAAAGGATTATTTGCACCGATTAACATTGGGCAGGTGTGGTAGCGAAGGGGGACTGTGTTTGTCTACCAAGCGCAACGTTGTGAGTTCGACTCCCGGACCAGCAGGGAGCTGGCATGGACAACCTGGACGTGGGTTAATGTCCATGGCGGGAGCTGGGACGTTGACTCAAACACCCTGGGGACGACGCAGTAACTGCGTCACACCTGCCCAAATTTTTATGTCGCAATACTTTCTGACTGATTTTAGCAGCAATTAATTTTTTCCCTTTGGCTGTTGCTGGCTCCGCCCACTTTTTTTTAACCATTTCAGCCCACGGGTATTTTTCATCTTATGACCGAGAGGAATTTTCCCATTTCAGCGCTCCTCCCTTTCATTCCCTAATTCCTTTATTACTACTTGTCACAAAGAAATGATCTATACCTTTTTTTTACAACCACCAATTAGGCTTTCTTTGGGTAGTACATTATGCTAAGAATTATTTTATTCTTAATGCATTTTAACGGAAATAATTAAGAAAAAAATGGAAAAAATCATTATTTCTTAGTTTTCCACCATTATAGTTTTAAAATACCACATGCTACCGTAATTAAAATCCACACATTTTATTTGCCCATTTGTCACGGTTATTGCAATGGTAAAATTATATCCCTAGTATAATGTATGGTGACAATATTTTATTTGGAAATAAAGGTACATTTTTTCAGTTTTACATCCATCGCTAATTTTTAGCCCATACATTTATAATAATATGGCCTCTCGACATACATTTTTTTTTATTCCCTAAAGTCAGTAGCTGTAATTTTACTATTTGGCCACGCTGAGCAAAATCCTATGTAGCGTACAAGTACGCTACATAGAAAATAATGTTTTGCTCCATTGTTCCTAGGGAAGTGATGCAGGCTTCAAAGGAAGCCTGCGTCACGGGTGTCCTGTGGGGAGATTAATGAATAGGAACTTTGTTCCCATTCATTAGTGTAACGATTGGGCGGCGGAAATCGTCGGCAGAAGGAAGCGCGTCGGCTCTATCTAAGAATAAACACTGTCTTTGAACAAAAACAGTGTTTATTCTCGGTGGACACGTACGGATTGGCACAGGTGACTTTTGTCCCCTGCAGCCAATCCCCCCTGTTGCCGGCAACATCGCGATCGTGAGCATCTGCCCGCATGATCGTGTGCAACCCCCCCCAAACTGCAGGGACGTGACTAGCGCGTCCCTTCAGCTGTAGGAGCTGCTGCTGGGGACGTGAAGCTCACGTCCACGTGGCATAAATGGTTAAAATAAGCTTACAGCAGTAAACTTGAGATTAATATATGAAAGGCTGATAACTGATAACTGTTCCTAACGTTAGCATTACGCCGCCAGTTACCACAGCAGTGCCCGCATTCGTTTTTTTCTTCTTGAAAGTGAGTGCTTCATGCTGATATCAAAGTCAACAATACAAGCGAGAGCAAAAATGCAAATGCAGACGCATACAGGTTTATTAATTTTGCGGCAAAATCTGGACATGCACCGCACAGGACTCACATGACAGGCAAGTTGAAAATGCAAAAGATACTGCTTAATTGCCTCGAGATAAGTAAATGCTACGCCGCAGTTGTGGCCACTTGTCTCGGAAGCGGCATAGTATTTACACCGCTGGATTTCAACGGTACTGTTTCAATCGACTGTGCACACTGTTGGTGAATCAGCTGTGGTAAATCAAGGTATTGTGTATTTTTTTATGCATAATTCTACTTGTAGTTTTGTACACATATGGAAATCCTGCCCAGCTCTCCCATTATTCAGGGGGAAAAACGCATAGAAATGCATACAAAAATGTGCAAAAATGAGCTGAAACACGTTTGCATTTTTAAAGTCCATTTATGTGCGATCCCAAATGCACCTGATGTGAACAAGGCCTTAATGAATCGGTAAGGAGCCAGTTTTATTGGCTCCCTACCATGTGATCGCTGTGAGCCAATCACTGTGATCGCTGTAAGCCAATCACTGTGATCACTAGATAGAAAGCAATAAAGTTGCATTCTCTCCAGCTTTCTCCACCAGTCTGCAGTGATCTCTGGACAGAGAGAGCTGTAGCTGCTGTGTGTCTGTGTCTCACAGACAGCGTTACAGTGTAAAACACATTTATTCACATAATTTCACCCCACAACCCCTGTGATCCCTTTCCAGTCACCTCTAGTATGTAGGTGACGTCAGCAGTATATATATATATATATATATATATATATATATATATATATATATATATATATAAATATATATATATATATATATATATATATGCTGTGTAAAGTTACTGTATACAGGGGCTGTATCCCTTATACAGTTAGTTTATGTAATGTATGTATATTGAGAACTATCTCTGGGCACTGTTTTTTTACCACAGAAACAATGTAGCCACATATATCTTATATTGTTTTATTCAGAAGGTGTTACTGAATCATTTTGGGGGTGAATTACTGCAATACTCCGAAGCATATCTGTGAAAAAAGAAGAACAGCTAACATATCTGATTAAAAGAAATGCATTTTCAATTTTGTTGTTATACATTCCATCAAATTTCACTAATAATCTCTGCAGCCAAAATTATCATCGCACCCATTGAAGGATACCTCAGGGGATGTAGTTTACTAAATGAAGCCATTTTTGGCGGGAATTTGACAATCTCTTTACCTCAGACTTCATTGTAAGCGGCCTACGCTGGAAAATACAAGCATGTGAATTATGCTCTGTGAAAGCTCAATTATTGACAACTTTCTCTGGACACTGGTTTTTACTACAAAAACAATGTAGCCACATATATCTTATATAGTTTTTGTTCAGAAGGAGTTACTGCATCATTTTGGGGGGGGGGGGGGGGGGATTACTACAATACTCCAAAACATATCTGTGAAAAAGCTGAACAGCTGACAGATCTGAATAAAAGAAATGAATTTTTCATTTTCTTGTCATACATTCTATTAAATTTCACCAATAATCTCTGCAGCCAAAATGATCAATGCATCCATCCAAGGGTACCTCAGGGGGTGTAGTTTACTAAATGAAGTCATTTTTGGTGGGAATTTGACAATCTCTTTACCTCAGACTTCATTCTAAGCGGCCTACACTGGAAAATACAAGCATGTGATTTATGCTCTGTGAAAGCTCAATTATTGACAATTTTCTTTGGACACTGCTTTTTACTACAAAAACATTGTAACCACACATATCTGATATTGTTTTATTTAAAAGGAGTTACTGAATCATTTTTTGGGTAGATTTTCTGTCATATTCCAAAGCATGTCTGTGAAAAAGCAGAAATGTATATATTACCATTGAATTGCAATAGGTAACATTTGATTGGCTGTTGTAAGCTCCGCCCAGTTTTCTAAATTTTAACTCTAGTCACCCAGTCATGGTCTGTGCCAAGTTTGGGGCCTCTGGCCTTAAAACTGTGAGAATGGCAATATTTAAAACATTTACATTGATGTCAATAGGTGAAATCTGATTGGCTGTTTGTGGCTCCACCCACTTTTCCTTAATTTTGACCACAGTCACCCAGTGAGTAATTGTGCCAAGTTTGGGGTGCCTGGCATTGAAACTGCAATAATAGCAGTAGTTAATCTTTTATCATTAAGGCCAATAGCTGAAATCTGATTGGCTGTTATTGCCCCACCCCTTTTTTCCCCTAACTGTGAACCACAGTCATTCAGTGGCCAACACTTTAAGGTTTGGGAAACATGGCATTCAAAGTGTCGAAATGGCAGACGTTTTAATTTCTCCATTGAAAATCAATGAGTGAAATATGATTGGTTGTCGGTAGCTCCGCCCACTTTTTCTAACCTTGAAGTGCAAACACCCAGTGAGAACATTTGTAAACTTTGGGGTCCTTGACACCAATAATATGAGAATAGCAGAATTTTAAATGTTTCCATGTAAATAAATCACTGAAATTCAATTGGCTGCTTTAAAAAATTTGAACCCAAGCTGCAATTTAAAATTTCCCATATAAAACAAACAGCTGAAATGTGATTGGCTGTCGACGGCTCCGCCCACTTTTCCAAAATTCTAACCATAGTAACCTAGTGACCCACGGTGCCAAGTTTGGGGACTCTGGCTTTAAAACTTTTAGAATGACAGCTTTTACAATTTTCTCATTAAAGTCAATAGGGAAAATCCGATTGGTTGTTTGTGGCTCCGCCCACTTTTGCAGTCCCCAAAATGTGACAGAAATGTTACATCAACCCCATGACTAAGTGACCCAAGTTTAGTGAGTTTACCTTCACATCTGTCTGATTGGCAAAAGTTTAACATTTTCCAATGAAAGTCTATGGGAAAAAATGGGGTTTTGGGGGGGCCACCCCAGGGGCACCGAGGGTAAGATCGCTTAACAAAGCACAAGCAACCTACACGGCTATGGGCCGAAGAAGTGTGCAAAGTTTCACACATGCCCTCCTAAAACTCTTAAAACTGTGGGATGAATAGCATTTCCATGTTAAAAGGATTATTTGCACCGATCAACATTGGGCAGGTGTGGTAGCGAAGGGGGACTGTGTTTGTCTACCAAGCGCAACGTTGTGAGTTCGACTCCCGGACCAGCAGGGAGCTGGCATGGGCAACCTGGACGTGGGTTAATGTCCATGGCGGGAGCTGGGACGTTGACTCAAACACCCTGGGGACGACGCAGTAACTGCGTCACACCTGCCCACATTTTTATGTCGCAATACTTTCTGACTGATTTTAGCAGCAATTAATTTTTTCCCTTTGGCTGTTGCTGGCTCCGCCCACTTTTTTTTAACCATTTCAGCCCACGGGTATTTTTCATCTTATGACCGAGAGGAATTTTCCCATTTCAGCGCTCCTCCCTTTCATTCCCCAATAACTTTATCACTACTTGTCACAAAGAAATGATCTATACCTTGTTTTATCCACCACCAATTAGGCTTTCTTTGGGTAGTACATTATGCTAAGAATTATTTTATTCTAAATGCATTTTAACGGAAATAATTAAGAAAAAAATGGAAAAAATCATTATTTCTTAGTTTTCGACCATTATAGTTTTAAAATACCACATGCTACCGTAATTAAAATCCACACATTTTATTTGCCCATTTGTCACGGTTATTGCAATGGTAAAATTATATCCCTAGTATAATGTATGGTGACAATATTTTATTTGGAAATAAAGGTACATTTTTTCAGTTTTACATCCATCGCTAATTTTTAGCCCATACATTTATAATAATATGGCCTCTCGACATACATTTTTTTTTATTCCCTAAAGTCAGTAGATGTAATTTTACTATTTGGCCACGCTGAGCAAAATCCTATGTAGCGCCGTACAAGTACGCTACATAGAAAATAATGTTTTGCTCCATTGTTCCTAGGGAAGTGATGCAGGCTTCAAAGGAAGCCTGCGTCACGGGTGTCCTGTGGGGAGATTAATGAATAGGAACTTTGTTCCCATTTATTAGTGTAACGATTGGGCGGCGGAAAGCGGCGGAAATCGTCGGCAGAAGGAAGCGCGTCGGCTCTATCTAAGAATAAACACTGTCTTTGAACAAAAACAGTGTTTATTCTCGGTGGACACGTACGGATTGGCACAGGTGACTTTTGTCCCCTGCAGCCAATCCCCCCTGTTGCCGGCAACATCGTGATCGTGAGCATCTGCCCGCATGATCGTGTGCAACCCCCCCCCCCCCCAAACTGCAGAGACGTGACTAGCGCGTCCCTTCAGCTGTAGAAGCTGCTGCTGGGGACGTGAAGCTCACGTCCACGTGGCATAAATGGTTAAAATAAGCTTACAGCAGTGAACTTGAGATTAATATATGAAAGGCTGATAACTGATAACTGTTCCTAACGTTAGCATTACGCTGCTAGTTACCACAGCAGTGCCCGCATTAGTTTTTTTCTTCTTGAAAGTGAGTGCTTCATGCTGATATCAAAGTCAACAATACAAGCGAGAGCAAAAATGCAAATGCAGACGCATACAGGTTTATTATTTTTGCGGCAAAATCTGGACATGCACCGCACAGGACTCACATGACAGGCAAGTTGAAAATGCAAAAGATACTGCTTAATTGCCTCGAGATAAGTAAATCCTACGCCGCAGTTGTGGCCACTTGTCTCGGAAGCGGCATAGTATTTACACCGCTGGATTTCAACGGTACTGTTTCAATCGACTGTGCACACTGTTGGTGAATCAGCTGTGGTAAATCAAGGTATTGTGTATTTTTTTATGCATAATTCTACTTGTAGTTTTGTACACATATGGAAATCCTGCCAAGCTCTCCCATTATTCAGGGGGAAAAACGCATAGAAATGCATATAAAAATGTGCAAAAATGAGCTGAAACACGTTTGCATTTTTAAAGTCCATTTATGTGCGATCCCAAATGCACCTGATGTGAACAAGGCCTTAATGAATCGGTAAGGAGCCAGTTTTATTGGCTCCCTACCATGTGATCGCTGTGAGCCAATCACTGTGATCACTAGGTAGAAAGCAATAAAGTTGCATTCTCTCCAGCTTTCTCCACCAGTCTGCAGTGATCTCTGGACAGAGAGAGCTGTAGCTGCTGTGTGTCTGTGTCTCACAGACAGCGTTACAGTGTAAAACACATTTATTCACATAATTTCACCCCACAACCACTGTGATCCCTTTCCAGTCACCTCTAGTATGTAGGTGACGTCAGCAGTATATATATATATATATATATATATATATATATATATATATATATATATATATATATATATATATATATATATATATGCTGTGTAAAGTTACTGTATACAGGGGCTGTATCCCTTATACAGTTAGTTTATGTAATGTATGTATATTGAGAACTATCTCTGGGCACTGTTTTTTTACCACAGAAACAATGTAGCCACATATATCTTATATTGTTTTATTCAGAAGGTGTTACTGAATCATTTTGGGGGTGAATTACTGCAATACTCCGAAGCATATCTGTGAAAAAAGAAGAACAGCTAACATATCTGATTAAAAGAAATGCATTTTCAATTTTGTTGTTATACATTCCATCAAATTTCACTAATAATCTCTGCAGCCAAAATTATCATCGCATCCATTGAAGGATACCTCAAGGGGTGTAGTTTACTAAATGAAGCCATTTTTGGCGGGAATTTGACAATCTCTTTACCTCAGACTTCATTGTAAGCGGCCTACGCTGGAAAATACAAGCATGTGAATTATGCTCTGTGAAAGCTCAATTATTGACAACTTTCTCTGGACACTGGTTTTTACTACAAAAACAATGTAGCCACATATATCTTATATAGTTTTTGTTCATAAGGAGTTACTGCATCATTTTGGGGGGGAATTACTACAATACTCCAAAACATGACTGTGAAAAAGCTGATTAGCTGACAGATCTGAATAAAAGAAATGAATTTTTCATTTTCTTGTTATACATTCTATTAAATTTCACCAATAATCTCTGCAGCCAAAATGATCAATGCATCCATCCAAGGGTACCTCAGGGGGTGTAGTTTACTAAATGAAGTCATTTTTGGTGGGAATTTGACAATCTCTTTACCTCAGACTTCATTCTAAGCGGCCTACACTGGAAAATACAAGCATGTGATTTATGCTCTGTGAAAGCTCAATTATTGACAATTTTCTTTGGACACTGCTTTTTACTACAAAAACATTGTAACCACACATATCTGATATTGTTTTATTTAAAAGGAGTTACTGAATCATTTTTTGGGTAGATTTTCTGTCATATTCCAAAGCATGTCTGTGAAAAAGCAGAAATGTATATATTACCATTGAATTGCAATAGGTAACATTTGATTGGCTGTTGTAAGCTCCGCCCAGTTTTCTAAATTTTAACTCTAGTCACCCAGTCATGGTCTGTGCCAAGTTTGGGGCCTCTGGCCTTAAAACTGTGAGAATGGCAATATTTAAAACATTTACATTGATGTCAATATGTGAAATCTGATTGGCTGTTTGTGGCTCCACCCACTTTTCCTTAATTTTGACCACAGTCACCCAGTGAGTAATTGTGCCAAGTTTGGGGTGCCTGGCATTGAAACTGCAATAATAGCAGTAGTTAATCTTTTATCATTAAGGCCAATAGCTGAAATCTGATTGGCTGTTATTGCCCCACCCCTTTTTTCCCCTAACTGTGAACCACAGTCATTCAGTGGCCAACACTTTAAGGTTTGGGAATCATGGCATTCAAAGTGTCGAAATGGCAGACGTTTTAATTTCTCCATTGAAAATCAATGAGTGAAATATGATTGGTTGTCGGTAGCTCCGCCCACTTTTTCTAACCTTGAAGTGCAAACACCCAGTGAGAACATTTGTAAACTTTGGGGTCCTTGACACCAATAATATGAGAATAGCAGAATTTTAAATGTTTCCATGTAAATAAATCACTGAAATTCAATTGGCTGCTTTAAAAAATTTGAACCCAAGCTGCAATTTAAAATTTCCCATATAAAACAAACAGCTGAAATGTGATTGGCTGTCGACGGCTCCGCCCAATTTTCCAAAATTCTAACCATAGTAACCTAGTGACCCACGGTGCCAAGTTTGGGGACTCTGGCTTTAAAACTTTTAGAATGACAGCTTTTACAATTTTCTCATTAAAGTCAATAGGGAAAATCCGATTGGTTGTTTGTGGCTCCGCCCACTTTTGCAGTCCCCAAAATGTGACAGAAATGTTACATCAACCCCATGACTAAGTGACCCAAGTTTGGTGAGTTTACCTTCACATCTGTCTGATTGGCAAAAGTTTGACATTTTCCAATGAAAGTCTATGGGAAAAAATGGGGTTTTGGGGGGGCCACCCCAGGGGCACCGAGGGTAAGATCGCTTAACAGAGCACAAGCAACCTACACGGCTATGGGCCGAAGAAGTGTGCAAAGTTTCACACATGCCCTCCTAAAACTCTTAAAACTGTGGGATGAATAGCATTTCCATGTTAAAAGGATTATTTGCACCGATCAACATTGGGCAGGTGTGGTAGCGAAGGGGGACTGTGTTTGTCTACCAAGCGCAACGTTGTGAGTTCGACTCCTGGACCAGCAGGGAGCTGGCATGGGCAACCTGGACGTGGGTTAATGTCCATGGCGGGAGCTGGGACGTTGACTCAAACACCCTGGGGACGACGCAGTAACTGCGTCACACCTGCCCAAATTTTTATGTCGCAATACTTTCTGACTGATTTTAGCAGCAATTAATTTTTTCCCTTTGGCTGTTGCTGGCTCCGCCCACTTTTTTTTAACCATTTCAGCCCATGGGTATTTTTCATCTTATGACCGAGAGGAATTTTCCCATTTCAGCGCTCCTCCCTTTCATTCCCCAATAACTTTATCACTACTTGTCACAAAGAAATGATCTATACCTTGTTTTATCCACCACCAATTAGGCTTTCTTTGGGTAGTACATTATGCTAAGAATTATTTTATTCTAAATGCATTTTAACGGAAATAATTAAGAAAAAAATGGAAAAAATCATTATTTCTTAGTTTTCGACCATTATAGTTTTAAAATACCACATGCTACCGTAATTAAAATCCACACATTTTATTTGCCCATTTGTCACGGTTATTGCAATGGTAAAATTATATCCCTAGTATAATGTATGGTGACAATATTTTATTTGGAAATAAAGGTACATTTTTTCAGTTTTACATCCATCGCTAATTTTTAGCCCATACATTTATAATAATATGGCCTCTCGACATACATTTTTTTTTATTCCCTAAAGTCAGTAGATGTAATTTTACTATTTGGCCACGCTGAGCAAAATCCTATGTAGCGCCGTACAAGTACGCTACATAGAAAATAATGTTTTGCTCCATTGTTCCTAGGGAAGTGATGCAGGCTTCAAAGGAAGCCTGCGTCACGGGTGTCCTGTGGGGAGATTAATGAATAGGAACTTTGTTCCCATTTATTAGTGTAACGATTGGGCGGCGGAAAGCGGCGGAAATCGTCGGCAGAAGGAAGCGCGTCGGCTCTATCTAAGAATAAACACTGTCTTTGAACAAAAACAGTGTTTATTCTCGGTGGACACGTACGGATTGGCACAGGTGACTTTTGTCCCCTGCAGCCAATCCCCCCTGTTGCCGGCAACATCGTGATCGTGAGCATCTGCCCGCATGATCGTGTGCAACCCCCCCCCCCCCCAAACTGCAGAGACGTGACTAGCGCGTCCCTTCAGCTGTAGAAGCTGCTGCTGGGGACGTGAAGCTCACGTCCACGTGGCATAAATGGTTAAAATAAGCTTACAGCAGTGAACTTGAGATTAATATATGAAAGGCTGATAACTGATAACTGTTCCTAACGTTAGCATTACGCTGCTAGTTACCACAGCAGTGCCCGCATTAGTTTTTTTCTTCTTGAAAGTGAGTGCTTCATGCTGATATCAAAGTCAACAATACAAGCGAGAGCAAAAATGCAAATGCAGACGCATACAGGTTTATTATTTTTGCGGCAAAATCTGGACATGCACCGCACAGGACTCACATGACAGGCAAGTTGAAAATGCAAAAGATACTGCTTAATTGCCTCGAGATAAGTAAATCCTACGCCGCAGTTGTGGCCACTTGTCTCGGAAGCGGCATAGTATTTACACCGCTGGATTTCAACGGTACTGTTTCAATCGACTGTGCACACTGTTGGTGAATCAGCTGTGGTAAATCAAGGTATTGTGTATTTTTTTATGCATAATTCTACTTGTAGTTTTGTACACATATGGAAATCCTGCCAAGCTCTCCCATTATTCAGGGGGAAAAACGCATAGAAATGCATATAAAAATGTGCAAAAATGAGCTGAAACACGTTTGCATTTTTAAAGTCCATTTATGTGCGATCCCAAATGCACCTGATGTGAACAAGGCCTTAATGAATCGGTAAGGAGCCAGTTTTATTGGCTCCCTACCATGTGATCGCTGTGAGCCAATCACTGTGATCACTAGGTAGAAAGCAATAAAGTTGCATTCTCTCCAGCTTTCTCCACCAGTCTGCAGTGATCTCTGGACAGAGAGAGCTGTAGCTGCTGTGTGTCTGTGTCTCACAGACAGCGTTACAGTGTAAAACACATTTATTCACATAATTTCACCCCACAACCACTGTGATCCCTTTCCAGTCACCTCTAGTATGTAGGTGACGTCAGCAGTATATATATATATATATATATATATATATATATATATATATATATATATATATATATATATATATATATATATATGCTGTGTAAAGTTACTGTATACAGGGGCTGTATCCCTTATACAGTTAGTTTATGTAATGTATGTATATTGAGAACTATCTCTGGGCACTGTTTTTTTTACCACAGAAACAATGTAGCCACATATATCTTATATTGTTTTATTCAGAAGGTGTTACTGAATCATTTTGGGGGTGAATTACTGCAATACTCCGAAGCATATCTGTGAAAAAAGAAGAACAGCTAACATATCTGATTAAAAGAAATGCATTTTCAATTTTGTTGTTATACATTCCATCAAATTTCACTAATAATCTCTGCAGCCAAAATTATCATCGCATCCATTGAAGGATACCTCAAGGGGTGTAGTTTACTAAATGAAGCCATTTTTGGCGGGAATTTGACAATCTCTTTACCTCAGACTTCATTGTAAGCGGCCTACGCTGGAAAATACAAGCATGTGAATTATGCTCTGTGAAAGCTCAATTATTGACAACTTTCTCTGGACACTGGTTTTTACTACAAAAACAATGTAGCCACATATATCTTATATAGTTTTTGTTCATAAGGAGTTACTGCATCATTTTGGGGGGGAATTACTACAATACTCCAAAACATGACTGTGAAAAAGCTGATTAGCTGACAGATCTGAATAAAAGAAATGAATTTTTCATTTTCTTGTTATACATTCTATTAAATTTCACCAATAATCTCTGCAGCCAAAATGATCAATGCATCCATCCAAGGGTACTTAAGGGGGTGTAGTTTACTAAATGAAGTCATTTTTGGTGGGAATTTGACAATCTCTTTACCTCAGACTTCATTCTAAGCGGCCTACACTGGAAAATACAAGCATGTGATTTATGCTCTGTGAAAGCTCAATTATTGACAATTTTCTTTGGACACTGCTTTTTACTACAAAAACATTGTAACCACACATATCTGATATTGTTTTATTTAAAAGGAGTTACTGAATCATTTTTTGGGTAGATTTTCTGTCATATTCCAAAGCATGTCTGTGAAAAAGCAGAAATGTATATATTACCATTGAATTGCAATAGGTATCATTTGATTGGCTGTTGTAAGCTCCGCCCAGTTTTCTAAATTTTAACTCTAGTCACCCAGTCATGGTCTGTGCCAAGTTTGAGGCCTCTGGCCTTAAAACTGTGAGAATGGCAATATTTAAAACATTTACATTGATGTCAATAGGTGAAATCTGATTGGCTGTTTGTGGCTCCACCCACTTTTCCTTAATTTTGACCACAGTCACCCAGTGAGTAATTGTGCCAAGTTTGGGGTGCCTGGCATTGAAACTGCAATAATAGCAGTAGTTAATCTTTTATCATTAAGGCCAATAGCTGAAATCTGATTGGCTGTTATTGCCCCACCCCTTTTTTCCCCTAACTGTGAACCACAGTCATTCAGTGGCCAACACTTTAAGGTTTGGGAATCATGGCATTCAAAGTGTCGAAATGGCAGACGTTTTAATTTCTCCATTGAAAATCAATGAGTGAAATATGATTGGTTGTCGGTAGCTCCGCCCACTTTTTCTAACCTTGAAGTGCAAACACCCAGTGAGAACATTTGTAAACTTTGGGGTCCTTGACACCAATAATATGAGAATAGCAGAATTTTAAATGTTTCCATGTAAATAAATCACTGAAATTCAATTGGCTGCTTTAAAAAATTTGAACCCAAGCTGCAATTTAAAATTTCCCATATAAAACAAACAGCTGAAATGTGATTGGCTGTCGACGGCTCCGCCCACTTTTCCAAAATTCTAACCATAGTAACCTAGTGACCCACGGTGCCAAGTTTGGGGACTCTGGCTTTAAAACTTTTAGAATGACAGCTTTTACAATTTTCTCATTAAAGTCAATAGGGAAAATCCGATTGGTTGTTTGTGGCTCCGCCCACTTTTGCAGTCCCCAAAATGTGACAGAAATGTTACATCAACCCCATGACTAAGTGACCCAAGTTTGGTGAGTTTACCTTCACATCTGTCTGATTGGCAAAAGTTTAACATTTTCCAATGAAAGTCTATGGGAAAAAATGGGGTTTTGGGGGGGCCACCCCAGGGGCACCGAGGGTAAGATCGCTTAACAGAGCACAAGCAACCTACACGGCTATGGGCCGAAGAAGTGTGCAAAGTTTCACACATGCCCTCCTAAAACTCTTAAAACTGTGGGATGAATAGCATTTCCATGTTAAAAGGATTATTTGCACCGATCAACATTGGGCAGGTGTGGTAGCGAAGGGGGACTGTGTTTGTCTACCAAGCGCAACGTTGTGAGTTCGACTCCCGGACCAGCAGGGAGCTGGCATGGGCAACCTGGACGTGGGTTAATGTCCATGGCGGGAGCTGGGACGTTGACTCAAACACCCTGGGGACGACGCAGTAACTGCGTCACACCTGCCCAAATTTTTATGTCGCAATACTTTCTGACTGATTTTAGCAGCAATTAATTTTTTCCCTTTGGCTGTTGCTGGCTCCGCCCACTTTTTTTTAACCATTTCAGCCCACGGGTATTTTTCATCTTATGACCAAGAGGAATTTTCCCATTTCAGCGCTCCTCCCTTTCATTCCCCAATAACTTTATCACTACTTGTCACAAAGAAATGATCTATACCTTGTTTTATCCACCACCAATTAGGCTTTCTTTGGGTAGTACATTATGCTAAGAATTATTTTATTCTAAATGCATTTTAACGGAAATAATTAAGAAAAAAATGGAAAAAATCATTATTTCTTAGTTTTCCACCATTATAGTTTTAAAATACCACATGCTACCGTAATTAAAATCCACACATTTTATTTGCCCATTTGTCACGGTTATTGCAATGGTAAAATTATATCCCTAGTATAATGTATGGTGACAATATTTTATTTGGAAATAAAGGTACATTTTTTCAGTTTTACATCCATCGCTAATTTTTAGCCCATACATTTATAATAATATGGCCTCTCGACATACATTTTTTTTTATTCCCTAAAGTCAGTAGATGTAATTTTACTATTTGGCCACGCTGAGCAAAATCCTATGTAGCGCCGTACAAGTACGCTACATAAAAAAAAATGTTTTGCTCCATTGTTCCTAGGGAAGTGATGCAGGCTTCAAAGGAAGCCTGCGTCACGGGTGTCCTGTGGGGAGATTAATGAATAGGAACTTTGTTCCCATTTATTAGTGTAACGATTGGGCGTCGGAAAGCGGCGGAAATCGTCGGCAGAAGGAAGCGCGTCGGCTCTATCTAAGAATAAACACTGTCTTTGAACAAAAACAGTGTTTATTCTCGGTGGACACGTACGGATTGGCACAGGTGACTTTTGTCCCCTGCAGCCAATCCCCCCTGTTGCCGGCAACATCGTGATCGTGAGCATCTGCCCGCATGATCGTGTGCAACCCCCCCCCCCCAAACTGCAGAGACGTGACTAGCGCGTCCCTTCAGCTGTAGAAGCTGCTGCTGGGGACGTGAAGCTCACGTCCACGTGGCATAAATGGTTAAAATAAGCTTACAGCAGTGAACTTGAGATTAATATATGAAAGGCTGATAACTGATAACTGTTCCTAACGTTAGCATTACGCTGCTAGTTACCACAGCAGTGCCCGCATTAGTTTTTTTCTTCTTGAAAGTGAGTGCTTCATGCTGATATCAAAGTCAACAATACAAGCGAGAGCAAAAATGCAAATGCAGACGCATACAGGTTTATTATTTTTGCGGCAAAATCTGGACATGCACCGCACAGGACTCACATGACAGGCAAGTTGAAAATGCAAAAGATACTGCTTAATTGCCTCGAGATAAGTAAATCCTACGCCGCAGTTGTGGCCACTTGTCTCGGAAGCGGCATAGTATTTACACCGCTGGATTTCAACGGTACTGTTTCAATCGACTGTGCACACTGTTGGTGAATCAGCTGTGGTAAATCAAGGTATTGTGTATTTTTTTATGCATAATTCTACTTGTAGTTTTGTACACATATGGAAATCCTGCCAAGCTCTCCCATTATTCAGGGGGAAAAACGCATAGAAATGCATATAAAAATGTGCAAAAATGAGCTGAAACACGTTTGCATTTTTAAAGTCCATTTATGTGCGATCCCAAATGCACCTGATGTGAACAAGGCCTTAATGAATCGGTAAGGAGCCAGTTTTATTGGCTCCCTACCATGTGATCGCTGTGAGCCAATCACTGTGATCACTAGGTAGAAAGCAATAAAGTTGCATTCTCTCCAGCTTTCTCCACCAGTCTGCAGTGATCTCTGGACAGAGAGAGCTGTAGCTGCTGTGTGTCTGTGTCTCACAGACAGCGTTACAGTGTAAAACACATTTATTCACATAATTTCACCCCACAACCACTGTGATCCCTTTCCAGTCACCTCTAGTATGTAGGTGACGTCAGCAGTATATATATATATATATATATATATATATATATATATATATATATATATATGCTGTGTAAAGTTACTGTATACAGGGGCTGTATCCCTTATACAGTTAGTTTATGTAATGTATGTATATTGAGAACTATCTCTGGGCACTGTTTTTTTTACCACAGAAACAATGTAGCCACATATATCTTATATTGTTTTATTCAGAAGGTGTTACTGAATCATTTTGGGGGTGAATTACTGCAATACTCCGAAGCATATCTGTGAAAAAAGAAGAACAGCTAACATATCTGATTAAAAGAAATGCATTTTCAATTTTGTTGTTATACATTCCATCAAATTTCACTAATAATCTCTGCAGCCAAAATTATCATCGCATCCATTGAAGGATACCTCAAGGGGTGTAGTTTACTAAATGAAGCCATTTTTGGCGGGAATTTGACAATCTCTTTACCTCAGACTTCATTGTAAGCGGCCTACGCTGGAAAATACAAGCATGTGAATTATGCTCTGTGAAAGCTCAATTATTGACAACTTTCTCTGGACACTGGTTTTTACTACAAAAACAATGTAGCCACATATATCTTATATAGTTTTTGTTCATAAGGAGTTACTGCATCATTTTGGGGGGGAATTACTACAATACTCCAAAACATGACTGTGAAAAAGCTGATTAGCTGACAGATCTGAATAAAAGAAATGAATTTTTCATTTTCTTGTTATACATTCTATTAAATTTCACCAATAATCTCTGCAGCCAAAATGATCAATGCATCCATCCAAGGGTACCTCAGGGGGTGTAGTTTACTAAATGAAGTCATTTTTGGTGGGAATTTGACAATCTCTTTACCTCAGACTTCATTCTAAGCGGCCTACACTGGAAAATACAAGCATGTGATTTATGCTCTGTGAAAGCTCAATTATTGACAATTTTCTTTGGACACTGCTTTTTACTACAAAAACATTGTAACCACACATATCTGATATTGTTTTATTTAAAAGGAGTTACTGAATCATTTTTTGGGTAGATTTTCTGTCATATTCCAAAGCATGTCTGTGAAAAAGCAGAAATGTATATATTACCATTGAATTGCAATAGGTATCATTTGATTGGCTGTTGTAAGCTCCGCCCAGTTTTCTAAATTTTAACTCTAGTCACCCAGTCATGGTCTGTGCCAAGTTTGGGGCCTCTGGCCTTAAAACTGTGAGAATGGCAATATTTAAAACATTTACATTGATGTCAATAGGTGAAATCTGATTGGCTGTTTGTGGCTCCACCCACTTTTCCTTAATTTTGACCACAGTCACCCAGTGAGTAATTGTGCCAAGTTTGGGGTGCCTGGCATTGAAACTGCAATAATAGCAGTAGTTAATCTTTTATCATTAAGGCCAATAGCTGAAATCTGATTGGCTGTTATTGCCCCACCCCTTTTTTCCCCTAACTGTGAACCACAGTCATTCAGTGGCCAACACTTTAAGGTTTGGGAATCATGGCATTCAAAGTGTCGAAATGGCAGACGTTTTAATTTCCCCATTGAAAATCAATGAGTGAAATATGATTGGTTGTCAGTAGCTCCGCCCACTTTTTCTAACCTTGAAGTGCAAACACCCAGTGAGAACATTTGTAAACTTTGGGGTCCTTGACACCAATAATATGAGAATAGCAGAATTTTAAATGTTTCCATGTAAATAAATCACTGAAATTCAATTGGCTGCTTTAAAAAATTTGAACCCAAGCTGCAATTTAAAATTTCCCATATAAAACAAACAGCTGAAATGTGATTGGCTGTCGACGGCTCCGCCCACTTTTCCAAAATTCTAACCATAGTAACCTAGTGACCCACGGTGCCAAGTTTGGGGACTCTGGCTTTAAAACTTTTAGAATGACAGCTTTTACAATTTTCTCATTAAAGTCAATAGGGAAAATCCGATTGGTTGTTTGTGGCTCCGCCCACTTTTGCAGTCCCCAAAATGTGACAGAAATGTTACATCAACCCCATGACTAAGTGACCCAAGTTTGGTGAGTTTACCTTCACATCTGTCTGATTGGCAAAAGTTTAACATTTTCCAATGAAAGTCTATGGGAAAAAATGGGGTTTTGGGGGGGCCACCCCAGGGGCACCGAGGGTAAGATCGCTTAACAGAGCACAAGCAACCTACACGGCTATGGGCCGAAGAAGTGTGCAAAGTTTCACACATGCCCTCCTAAAACTCTTAAAACTGTGGGATGAATAGCATTTCCATGTTAAAAGGATTATTTGCACCGATCAACATTGGGCAGGTGTGGTAGCGAAGGGGGACTGTGTTTGTCTACCAAGCGCAACGTTGTGAGTTCGACTCCCGGACCAGCAGGGAGCTGGCATGGGCAACCTGGACGTGGGTTAATGTCCATGGCGGGAGCTGGGACGTTGACTCAAACACCCTGGGGACGACGCAGTAACTGCGTCACACCTGCCCAAATTTTTATGTCGCAATACTTTCTGACTGATTTTAGCAGCAATTAATTTTTTCCCTTTGGCTGTTGCTGGCTCCGCCCACTTTTTTTTAACCATTTCAGCCCACGGGTATTTTTCATCTTATGACCGAGAGGAATTTTCCCATTTCAGCGCTCCTCCCTTTCATTCCCCAATAACTTTATCACTACTTGTCACAAAGAAATGATCTATACCTTGTTTTTTTCCACCACCAATTAGGCTTTCTTTGGGTGGTACATTATGCTAAGAATTATTTTATTCTAAATGCATTTTAACGGAAATAATTAAGAAAAAAATGGAAAAAATCATTATTTCTTAGTTTTCGACCATTATAGTTTTAAAATACCACATGCTACCGTAATTAAAATCCACACATTTTATTTGCCCATTTGTCACTGTTATTGCAATGGTAAAATTATATCCCTAGTATAATGTATGGTGACAATATTTTATTTGGAAATAAAGGTACATTTTTTCAGTTTTACATCCATCGCTAATTTTTAGCCCATACATTTATAATAATATGGCCTCTCGACATACATTTTTTTTTATTCCCTAAAGTCAGTAGATGTAATTTTACTATTTGGCCACGCTGAGCAAAATCCTATGTAGCGCCGTACAAGTACGCTACATAGAAAATAATGTTTTGCTCCATTGTTCCTAGGGAAGTGATGCAGGCTTCAAAGGAAGCCTGCGTCACGGGTGTCCTGTGGGGAGATTAATGAATAGGAACTTTGTTCCCATTTATTAGTGTAACGATTGGGCGGCGGAAAGCGGCGGAAATCGTCGGCAGAAGGAAGCGCGTCGGCTCTATCTAAGAATAAACACTGTCTTTGAACAAAAACAGTGTTTATTCTCGGTGGACACGTACGGATTGGCACAGGTGACTTTTGTCCCCTGCAGCCAATCCCCCCTGTTGCCGGCAACATCGTGATCGTGAGCATCTGCCCGCATGATCGTGTGCAACCCCCCCCAAACTGCAGAGACGTGACTAGCGCGTCTCTTCAGCTGTAGAAGCTGCTGCTGGGGACGTGAAGCTCACGTCCACGTGGCATAAATGGTTAAAATAAGCTTACAGCAGTGAACTTGAGATTAATATATGAAAGGCTGATAACTGATAACTGTTCCTAACGTTAGCATTACGCTGCTAGTTACCACAGCAGTGCCCGCATTAGTTTTTTTCTTCTTGAAAGTGAGTGCTTCATGCTGATATCAAAGTCAACAATACAAGCGAGAGCAAAAATGCAAATGCAGACGCATACAGGTTTATTATTTTTGCGGCAAAATCTGGACATGCACCGCACAGGACTCACATGACAGGCAAGTTGAAAATGCAAAAGATACTGCTTAATTGCCTCGAGATAAGTAAATCCTACGCCGCAGTTGTGGCCACTTGTCTCGGAAGCGGCATAGTATTTACACCGCTGGATTTCAACGGTACTGTTTCAATCGACTGTGCACACTGTTGGTGAATCAGCTGTGGTAAATCAAGGTATTGTGTATTTTTTTATGCATAATTCTACTTGTAGTTTTGTACACATATGGAAATCCTGCCAAGCTCTCCCATTATTCAGGGGGAAAAACGCATAGAAATGCATATAAAAATGTGCAAAAATGAGCTGAAACACGTTTGCATTTTTAAAGTCCATTTATGTGCGATCCCAAATGCACCTGATGTGAACAAGGCCTTAATGAATCGGTAAGGAGCCAGTTTTATTGGCTCCCTACCATGTGATTGCTGTGAGCCAATCACTGTGATCACTAGGTAGAAAGCAATAAAGTTGCATTCTCTCCAGCTTTCTCCACCAGTCTGCAGTGATCTCTGGACAGAGAGAGCTGTAGCTGCTGTGTGTCTGTGTCTCACAGACAGCGTTACAGTGTAAAACACATTTATTCACATAATTTCACCCCACAACCACTGTGATCCCTTTCCAGTCACCTCTAGTATGTAGGTGACGTCAGCAGTATATATATATATATATATATATATATATATATATATATATATATATATATGCTGTGTAAAGTTACTGTATACAGGGGCTGTATCCCTTATACAGTTAGTTTATGTAATGTATGTATATTGAGAACTATCTCTGGGCACTGTTTTTTTACCACAGAAACAATGTAGCCACATATATCTTATATTGTTTTATTCAGAAGGTGTTACTGAATCATTTTGGGGGTGAATTACTGCAATACTCCGAAGCATATCTGTGAAAAAAGAAGAACAGCTAACATATCTGATTAAAAGAAATGCATTTTCAATTTTGTTGTTATACATTCCATCAAATTTCACTAATAATCTCTGCAGCCAAAATTATCATCGCATCCATTGAAGGATACCTCAAGGGGTGTAGTTTACTAAATGAAGCCATTTTTGGCGGGAATTTGACAATCTCTTTACCTCAGACTTCATTGTAAGCGGCCTACGCTGGAAAATACAAGCATGTGAATTATGCTCTGTGAAAGCTCAATTATTGACAACTTTCTCTGGACACTGGTTTTTACTACAAAAACAATGTAGCCACATATATTTTATATAGTTTTTGTTCATAAGGAGTTACTGCATCATTTTGGGGGGGAATTACTACAATACTCCAAAACATGACTGTGAAAAAGCTGAACAGCTGACAGATCTGAATAAAAGAAATGAATTTTTCATTTTCTTGTTATACATTCTATTAAATTTCACCAATAATCTCTGCAGCCAAAATGATCAATGCATCCATCCAAGGGTACCTCAGGGGGTGTAGTTTACTAAATGAAGTCATTTTTGGTGGGAATTTGACAATCTCTTTACCTCAGACTTCATTCTAAGCGGCCTACACTGGAAAATACAAGCATGTGATTTATGCTCTTTGAAAGCTCAATTATTGACAGTTTTCTTTGGACACTGCTTTTTACTACAAAAACAATGTAACCACACATATCTGATATTGTTTTATTTAAAAGGAGTTACTGAATCATTTTTTGGGTAGATTTTCTGCCATATTCCAAAGCATGTCTGTGAAAAAGCAGAAATGTATATATTACCATTGAATTGCAATAGGTAACATTTGATTGGCTGTTGTAAGCTCCGCCCAATTTTCTAAATTTTAACTCTAGTCACCCAGTCATGGTCTGTGCCAAGTTTGGGGCCTCTGGCTTTAAAACTGTGAGAATGGCAATATTTAAAACATTTACATTGATGTCAATAGGTGAAATCTGATTAGCTGTTTGTGGCTCCACCCACTTTTCCTTAATTTTGACCACAGTCACCCAGTGAGTAATTGTGCTAAGTTTGGGATGCCTGGCATTTAAACTGCAATAATAGCAATAGTTAATCTTTTTTCATTAAGGTCAATAGCTGAAATCTGATTGACTGTTATTGCCCCACCCCTTTTTTCCCCTAACTGTGATCCACAGTCACTCAGTGGCCAACACTTTAAGGTTTGGGAATCATGGCATTCAAAGTGTCGAAATGGCAGATGTTTTAATTTCTCCATTGAAAATCAATGAGTGAAATATGATTGGTTGTCGGTGGCTCCGCCCACTTTTTCTAACCTTGAAGTGCAAACACCCAGTGAGAACATTTGTAAACTTTGGGGTCCTTGACACCAATAATATGAGAATAGCAGAATTTTAAATGTTCCCATGTAAATAAATCACTGAAATTCAATTGGCTGCTTTAAAAAATTTGAACCCAAGCTGCAATTTGAAATTTCCCATATAAAACAAACAGCTGAAATGTGATTGGCTGTCGACAGCTCCGCCCACTTTTACAAAATTCTAACCATAGTAACCCAGTGACCCACGGTGCCAAGTTTGGGGACTCTGGCTTTGAAACTGTTAGAATGACAGCTTTTACAATTTTCTCATTAAAGTCAATAGGGAAAATCTGATTGGTTGCTTGTGGCTCCGCCCACTTTTGCAGTCCCCAAAATGTGACAGAAATGTTACATCAACCCCATGACTAAGTGACCCAAGTTTGGTGAGTTTACCTTCACATCTGTCTGATTGGCGAAAGTTTAACATTTTCCAATGAAAGTCTATGGGAAAAAATGGGGTTTTCGGGGGGCCACCCCAGGGGCACCGAGGGTAAGATCGCTTAACAGAGCACAAGCAACCTACACGGCTATGGGCCGAAGAAGTGTGCAAAGTTTCACACATGCCCTCCTAAAACTCTTAAAACTGTGGGATGAATAGCATTTCCATGTTAAAAGGATTATTTGCACCGATTAACATTGGGCAGGTGTGGTAGCGAAGGGGGACTGTGTTTGTCTACCGAGCGCAACGTTGTGAGTTCGACTCCCGGACCAGCAGGGAGCTGGCATGGGCAACCTGGACGTGGGTTAATGTCCATGGCGGGAGCTGGGACGTTGACTCAAACACCCTGGGGACGACGCAGTAACTGCGTCACACCTGCCCAAATTTTTATGTCGCAATACTTTCTGACTGATTTTAGCAGCAATTAATTTTTTCCCTTTGGCTGTTGCTGGCTCCGCCCACTTTTTTAACCATTTCAGCCCACGGGTATTTTTCATCTTATGACCGAGAGGAATTTTCCCATTTCAGCGCTCCTCCCTTTCATTCCCCAATAACTTTATCACTACTTGTCACAAAGAAATGATCTATACCTTGTTTTTTTCCACCACCAATTAGGCTTTCTTTGGGTGGTACATTATGCTAAGAATTATTTTATTCTAAATGCATTTTAACGGAAA
Source organism: Hyperolius riggenbachi (assembly GCF_040937935.1). Lineage (NCBI taxonomy): Eukaryota > Metazoa > Chordata > Amphibia > Anura > Hyperoliidae > Hyperolius > Hyperolius riggenbachi. The sequence goes on along the minus strand of NC_090648.1, from coordinate 113,815,434 downwards.
TAATTAAGAATAAAATGGAAAAAATCATTATTTCTTAGTTTTCGACCATTATAGTTTTAAAATACCACATGCTACCGTAATTAAAATCCACACATTTTATTTGCCCATTTGTCACGGTTATTGCAATGGTAAAACTATATCCCTAGTATAATGTATGGTGACAATATTTTATTTGGAAATAAAGGTACATTTTTTTAGTTTTACATCCATCGCTAATTTTTAGCCCATACATTTATAATAATATGGCCTCTCGACATACATTTTTTTTTTATTCCCTAAAGTCAGTAGATGTAATTTTACTATTTGGCCATGCTGAGCAAAATCCTATGTAGCGTACAAGTACGCTACATAGGAAATAATGTTTTGCTCCATTGTTCCTAGGGAAGTGATGCAGGCTTCAAAGGAGGCCTGCGTCACGGGTGTCCTGTGGGGAGATTAATGAATGGGAACTTTGTTCCCATTCATTAGTGTAACGATTGGGCGGCGGAAAGTGGTGGAAATCGTCGGCAGAAGGAAGCGCGTCGGCTCTATCTAAGAATAAACACTGTCTTTGAACAAAAACAGTGTTTATTCTCGGTGGACACGTACGGATTGGCACAGGTGACTTTTGTCCCCTGCAGCCAATCCCCCCTGTTGCCGGCAACATCGCGATCGTGAGCATCTGCCCGCATGATCGTGTGCAACCCTCCCCCCAAACTGCAGGGACGTGACTAGCGCGTTTCTTCGGCTGTAGGAGCTGCTGCTGGGGACGTGAAGCTCATGTTCGCGTGGCATAAATGGGTAAAATAAGCTTACCGCAGTGAACTTAAGATTAATATATGAAAGGCTGATAACTGATAACTGTTCCTAACGTTAGCATTATGCCGCTAGTTACCACAGCAGTGCCCGCATTAGTTTTTTTCTTCTTGAAAGTGAGTGCTTCATGCTGATATCAAAGATAACAATACAAGCGAGAGCAAAAATGCAAATGCAGACGCATACAGGTTTATTAATTTTGCGGCAAAATCTGGACATGCACCGCACAGGACTCACATGACAGGCAAGTTGAAAATGCAAAAGATACTGCTTAATTGCCTCGAGATAAGTAAATCCTACGCCGCAGTTGTGGCCACTTGTCTCGGAAGCGGCATAGTATTTACACCGCTGGATTTCAACGGTACTGTTTCAATCGACTGTGCACACTGTTGGTGAATCAGCTGTGGTAAATCAAGGTATTGTGTATTTTTTTATGCATAATTCTACTTGTAGTTTTGTACACATATGGAAATCCTGCCAAGCTCTCCCATTATTCAGGGGGAAAAACGCATAGAAATGCATATAAAAATGTGCAAAAATGAGCTGAAACACGTTTGCATTTTTAAAGTCCGTTTATGTGCGATCCCAAATGCACCTGATGTGAACAAGGCCTTAATGAATCGGTAAGGAGCCAGTTTTATTGGCTCCCTACCATGTGATCGCTGTGAGCCAATCACTGTGATCACTAGGTAGAAAGCAATAAAGTTGCATTCTCTCCAGCTTTCTCCACCAGTCTGCAGTGATCTCTGGACAGAGAGAGCTGTAGCTGCTGTGTGTCTGTGTCTCACAGACAGCGTTACAGTGTAAAACACATTTATTCACATAATTTCACCCCACAACCCCTGTGATCCCTTTCCAGTCACCTCTAGTATGTAGGTGACGTCAGCAGTATATATATATATATATATATATATATATATATATATATATATATATATGCTGTGTAAAGTTACTGTATACAGGGGCTGTATCCCTTATACAGTTAGTTTATGTAATGTATGTATATTGAGAACTATCTCTGGGCACTGTTTTTTTACCACAGAAACAATGTAGCCACATATATCTTATATTGTTTTATTCAGAAGGTGTTACTGAATCATTTTGGGGGTGAATTACTGCAATACTCCGAAGCATATCTGTGAAAAAAGAAGAACAGCTAACATATCTGATTAAAAGAAATGCATTTTCAATTTTGTTGTTATACATTCCATCAAATTTCACTAATAATCTCTGCAGCCAAAATTATCATCGCACCCATTGAAGGATACCTCAAGGGGTGTAGTTTACTAAATGGAGCCATTTTTGGCGGGAATTTGACAATCTCTTTACCGCAGACTTCATTGTAAGCGGCCTATGCTGGAAAATACAAGCATGTGAATTATGCTCTGTGAAAGCTCAATTATTGGCAACTTTCTCTAGACACTGGTTTTTACTACAAAAACAATGTAGCCACATATATCTTATATAGTTTTTGTTCATAAGGAGTTACTGCATCATTTTGGGGGGGGGGGGGGGGGGGGAATTACTACAATACTCCAAAACATATCTGTGAAAAAGCTGAACAGCTGACAGATCTGAATAAAAGAAATGAATTTTTCATTTTCTTGTTATACATTCTATTAAATTTCACCAATAATCTCTGCAGCCAAAATGATCAATGCATCCATCCAAGGGTACCTCAGGGGGTGTAGTTTACTAAATGAAGTCATTTTTGGTGGGAATTTGACAATCTCTTTACCTCAGACTTCATTCTAAGCGGCCTACACTGGAAAATACAAGCATGTGATTTATGCTCTTTGAAAGCTCAATTATTGACAGTTTTCTTTGGACACTGCTTTTTACTACAAAAACAATGTAACCACACATATCTGATATTGTTTTATTTAAAAGGAGTTACTGAATCATTTTTTGGGTAGATTTTCTGCCATATTCCAAAGCATGTCTGTGAAAAAGCAGAAATGTATATATTACCATTGAATTGCAATAGGTAACATTTGATTGGCTGTTGTAAGCTCCGCCCAATTTTCTAAATTTTAACTCTAGTCACCCAGTCATGGTCTGTGCCAAGTTTGGGGCCTCTGGCTTTAAAACTGTGAGAATGGCAATATTTAAAACATTTACATTGATGTCAATAGGTGAAATCTGATTGGCTGTTTGTGGCTCCACCCACTTTTCCTTAATTTTGACCACAGTCACCCAGTGAGTAATTGTGCTAAGTTTGGGATGCCTGGCATTTAAACTGCAATAATAGCAATAGTTAATCTTTTTTCATTAAGGTCAATAGCTGAAATCTGATTGACTGTTATTGCCCCACCCCTTTTTTCCCCTAACTGTGATCCACAGTCACTCAGTGGCCAACACTTTAAGGTTTGGGAATCATGGCATTCAAAGTGTCGAAATGGCAGATGTTTTAATTTCTCCATTGAAAATCAATGAGTGAAATATGATTGGTTGTCGGTGGCTCCGCCCACTTTTTCTAACCTTGAAGTGCAAACACCCAGTGAGAACATTTGTAAACTTTGGGGTCCTTGACACCAATAATATGAGAATAGCAGAATTTTAAATGTCCCCATGTAAATAAATCACTGAAATTCAATTGGCTGCTTTAAAAAATTTGAACCCAAGCTGCAATTTAAAATTTCCCATATAAAACAAACAGCTGAAATGTGATTGGCTGTCGACAGCTCCACCCACTTTTCCAAAATTCTAACCATAGTAACCCAGTGACCCACGGTGCCAAGTTTGAGGACTCTGGCTTTAAAACTGTTAGAATGACAGCTTTTACATTTTTCTCATTAAAGTCAATAGGGAAAATCTGATTGGTTGTTTGTGGCTCCGCCCACTTTTGCGGTCCCCAAAATGTGACAGAAATGTTACATCAACCCCATGACTAAGTGACCCAAGTTTGGTGAGTTTACCTTCACATCTGTCTGATTGGCGAAAGTTTAACATTTTCCAATGAAAGTCTATGGGAAAAAATGGGGTTTTCGGGGGGCCACCCCAGGGGCACCGAGGGTAAGATCGCTTAACAGAGCACAAGCAACCTACACGGCTATGGGCCGAAGAAGTGTGCAAAGTTTCACACATGCCCTCCTAAAACTCTTAAAACTGTGGGATGAATAGCATTTCCATGTTAAAAGGATTATTTGCACCGATTAACATTGGGCAGGTGTGGTAGCGAAGGGGGACTGTGTTTGTCTACCGAGCGCAACGTTGTGAGTTCGACTCCCGGACCAGCAGGGAGCTGGCATGGGCAACCTGGACGTGGGTTAATGTCCATGGCGGGAGCTGGGACGTTGACTCAAACACCCTGGGGACGACGCAGTAACTGCGTCACACCTGCCCAAATTTTTATGTCGCAATACTTTCTGACTGATTTTAGCAGCAATTAATTTTTTCCCTTTGGCTGTTGCTGGCTCCGCCCACTTTTTTTAACCATTTCAGCCCACGGGTATTTTTCATCTTATGACCGAGAGGAATTTTCCCATTTCAGCGCTCCTCCCTTTCATTCCCCAATAACTTTATCACTACTTGTCACAAAGAAATGATCTATACCTTGTTTTTTTCCACCACCAATTAGGCTTTCTTTGGGTGGTACATTATGCTAAGAATTATTTTATTCTAAATGCATTTTAACGGAAATAATTAAGAATAAAATGGAAAAAATCATTATTTCTTAGTTTTCGACCATTATAGTTTTAAAATACCACATGCTACCGTAATTAAAATCCACACATTTTATTTGCCCATTTGTCACGGTTATTGCAATGGTAAAACTATATCCCTAGTATAATGTATGGTGACAATATTTTATTTGGAAATAAAGGTACATTTTTTTAGTTTTACATCCATCGCTAATTTTTAGCCCATACATTTATAATAATATGGCCTCTCGACATATATTTTTTTTTTATTCCCTAAAGTCAGTAGATGTAATTTTACTATTTGGCCATGCTGAGCAAAATCCTATGTAGCGTACAAGTACGCTACATAGGAAATAATGTTTTGCTCCATTGTTCCTAGGGAAGTGATGCAGGCTTCAAAGGAGGCCTGCGTCACGGGTGTCCTGTGGGGAGATTAATGAATGGGAACTTTGTTCCCATTCATTAGTGTAACGATTGGGCGGCGGAAAGTGGTGGAAATCGTCGGCAGAAGGAAGCGCGTCGGCTCTATCTAAGAATAAACACTGTCTTTGAACAAAAACAGTGTTTATTCTCGGTGGACACGTACGGATTGGCACAGGTGACTTTTGTCCCCTGCAGCCAATCCCCCCTGTTGCCGGCAACATCGCGATCTTGAGCATCTGCCCGCATGATCGTGTGCAACCCTCCCCCCAAACTGCAGGGACGTGACTAGCGCGTTTCTTCGGCTGTAGGAGCTGCTGCTGGGGACGTGAAGCTCATGTTCGCGTGGCATAAATGGTTAAAATAAGCTTACCGCAGTGAACTTAAGATTAATATATGAAAGGCTGATAACTGATAACTGTTCCTAACGTTAGCATTATGCCGCTAGTTACCACAGCAGTGCCCGCATTAGTTTTTTTCTTCTTGAAAGTGAGTGCTTCATGCTGATATCAAAGATAACAATACAAGCGAGAGCAAAAATGCAAATGCAGACGCATACAGGTTTATTAATTTTGCGGCAAAATCTGGACATGCACCGCACAGGACTCACATGACAGGCAAGTTGAAAATGCAAAAGATACTGCTTAATTGCCTCGAGATAAGTAAATCCTACGCCGCAGTTGTGGCCACTTGTCTCGGAAGCGGCATAGTATTTACACCGCTGGATTTCAACGGTACTGTTTCAATCGACTGTGCACACTGTTGGTGAATCAGCTGTGGTAAATCAAGGTATTGTGTATTTTTTTATGCATACTTCTACTTGTAGTTTTGTACACATATGGAAATCCTGCCAAGCTCTCCCATTATTCAGGGGGAAAAACGCATAGAAATGCATATAAAAATGTGCAAAAATGAGCTGAAACACGTTTGCATTTTTAAAGTCCATTTATGTGCGATCCCAAATGCACCTGATGTGAACAAGGCCTTAATGAATCGGTAAGGAGCCAGTTTTATTGGCTCCCTACCATGTGATCGCTGTGAGCCAATCACTGTGATCACTAGGTAGAAAGCAATAAAGTTGCATTCTCTCCAGCTTTCTCCACCAGCCTGCAGTGATCTCTGGACAGAGAGAGCTGTAGCTGCTGTGTGTCTGTGTCTCACAGACAGCGTTACAGTGTAAAACACATTTATTCACATAATTTCACCCCACAACCCCTGTGATCCCTTTCCAGTCACCTCTAGTATGTAGGTGACGTCAGCAGTATATATATATATATATATATATATATATATATATATATATAATATATATATATATATATATATATATATATATATATATGCTGTGTAAAGTTACTGTATACAGGGGCTGTATCCCTTATACAGTTAGTTTATGTAATGTATGTATATTGAGAACTATCTCTGGGCACTGTTTTTTTACCACAGAAACAATGTAGCCACATATATCTTATATTGTTTTATTCAGAAGGTGTTACTGAATCATTTTGGGGGTGAATTACTGCAATACTCCGAAGCATATCTGTGAAAAAAGAAGAACAGCTAACATATCTGATTAAAAGAAATGCATTTTCAATTTTGTTGTTATACATTCCATCAAATTTCACTAATAATCTCTGCAGCCAAAATTATCATCGCACCCATTGAAGGATACCTCAAGGGGTGTAGTTTACTAAATGGAGCCATTTTTGGCGGGAATTTGACAATCTCTTTACCTCAGACTTCATTGTAAGCGGCCTACGCTGGAAAATACAAGCATGTGAATTATGCTCTGTGAAAGCTCAATTATTGACAACTTTCTCTGGACACTGGTTTTTACTACAAAAACAATGTAGCCACATATATCTTATATAGTTTTTGTTCATAAGGAGTTACTGCATCATTTTGGGGGGGGGGGAATTACTACAATACTCCAAAACATATCTGTGAAAAAGCTGAACAGCTGACAGATCTGAATAAAAGAAATGAATTTTTCATTTTCTTGTTATACATTCTATTAAATTTCACCAATAATCTCTGCAGCCAAAATGATCAATGCATCCATCCAAGGGTACCTCAGGGGGTGTAGTTTACTAAATGAAGTCATTTTTGGTGGGAATTTGACAATCTCTTTACCTCAGACTTCATTCTAAGCGGCCTACACTGGAAAATACAAGCATGTGATTTATGCTCTTTGAAAGCTCAATTATTGACAGTTTTCTTTGGACACTGCTTTTTACTACAAAAACAATGTAACCACACATATCTGATATTGTTTTATTTAAAAGGAGTTACTGAATCATTTTTTGGGTAGATTTTCTGCCATATTCCAAAGCATGTCTGTGAAAAAGCAGAAATGTATATATTACCATTGAATTGCAATAGGTAACATTTGATTGGCTGTTGTAAGCTCCACCCAATTTTCTAAATTTTAACTCTAGTCACCCAGTCATGGTCTGTGCCAAGTTTGGGGCCTCTGGCTTTAAAACTGTGAGAATGGCAATATTTAAAACATTTACATTGATGTTAATAGGTGAAATCTGATTGGCTGTTTGTGGCTCCACCCACTTTTCCTTAATTTTGACCACAGTCACCCAGTGAGTAATTGTGCTAAGTTTGGGATGCCTGGCATTTAAACTGCAATAATAGCAATAGTTAATCTTTTTTCATTAAGGTCAATAGCTGAAATCTGATTGACTGTTATTGCCCCACCCCTTTTTTCCCCTAACTGTGATCCACAGTCACTCAGTGGCCAACACTTTAAGGTTTGGGAATCATGGCATTCAAAGTGTCGAAATGGCAGATGTTTTAATTTCTCCATTGAAAATCAATGAGTGAAATATGATTGGTTGTCGGTGGCTCCGCCCACTTTTTCTAACCTTGAAGTGCAAACACCCAGTGAGAACATTTGTAAACTTTGGGGTCCTTGACACCAATAATATGAGAATAGCAGAATTTTAAATGTTCCCATGTAAATAAATCACTGAAATTCAATTGGCTGCTTTAAAAAATTTGAACCCAAGCTGCAATTTAAAATTTCCCATATAAAACAAACAGCTGAAATGTGATTGGCTGTCGACAGCTCCGCCCACTTTTCCAAAATTCTAACCATAGTAACCCAGTGACCCACGGTGCCAAGTTTGGGGACTCTGGCTTTAAAACTGTTAGAATGACAGCTTTTACAATTTTCTCATTAAAGTCAATAGGGAAAATCTGATTGGTTGTTTGTGGCTCCGCCCACTTTTGCAGTCCCCAAAATGTGACAGAAATGTTACATCAACCCCATGACTAAGTGACCCAAGTTTGGTGAGTTTACCTTCACATCTGTCTGATTGGCGAAAGTTTAACATTTTCCAATGAAAGTCTATGGGAAAAAATGGGGTTTTCGGGGGGCCACCCCAGGGGCACCGAGGGTAAGATCGCTTAACAGAGCACAAGCAACCTACACGGCTATGGGCCGAAGAAGTGTGCAAAGTTTCACACATGCCCTCCTAAAACTCTTAAAACTGTGGGATGAATAGCATTTCCATGTTAAAAGGATTATTTGCACCGATTAACATTGGGCAGGTGTGGTAGCGAAGGGGGACTGTGTTTGTCTACCGAGCGCAACGTTGTGAGTTCGACTCCCGGACCAGCAGGGAGCTGGCATGGGCAACCTGGACGTGGGTTAATGTCCATGGCGGGAGCTGGGACGTTGACTCAAACACCCTGGGGACGACGCAGTAACTGCGTCACACCTGCCCAAATTTTTATGTCGCAATACTTTCTGACTGATTTTAGCAGCAATTAATTTTTTCCCTTTGGCTGTTGCTGGCTCCGCCCACTTTTTTTAACCATTTCAGCCCACGGGTATTTTTCATCTTATGACCGAGAGGAATTTTCCCATTTCAGCGCTCCTCTCTTTCATTCCCCAATAACTTTATCACTACTTGTCACAAAGAAATGATCTATACCTTGTTTTTTCCACCACCAATTAGGCTTTCTTTGGGTGGTACTTTATGCTAAGAATTATTTTATTCTAAATGCATTTTAACGGAAATAATTAAGAATAAAATGGAAAAAATCATTATTTCTTAGTTTTCGACCATTATAGTTTTAAAATACCACATGCTACCGTAATTAAAATCCACACATTTTATTTGCCCATTTGTCACGGTTATTTCAATGGTAAAATGATATCCCTAGTATAATGTATGGTGACAATATTTTATTTGGAAATAAAGGTACATTTTTTCAGTTTTACATCCATCGCTAATTTTTAGCCCATACATTTATAATAATATGGCCTCTCGACATACATTTTTTTTTTATTCCCTAAAGTCAGTAGATGTATTTTTACTATTTGGCCATGCTGAGCAAAATCCTATGTAGCGTACAAGTACGCTACATAGGAAATAATGTTTTGCTCCATTGTTCCTAGGGAAGTGATGCAGGCTTCAAAGGAGGCCTGCGTCACGGGTGTCCTGTGGGGAGATTAATGAATGGGAACTTTGTTCCCATTCATTAGTGTAACGATTGGGCGGCGGAAAGTGGCGGAAATCGTCGGCAGAAGGAAGCGCGTCGGCTCTATCTAAGAATAAACACTGTCTTTGAACAAAAACAGTGTTTATTCTCGGTGGACACGTACGGATTGGCACAGGTGACTTTTGTCCCCTGCAGCCAATCCCCCCTGTTGCCGGCAACATCGCGATCGTGAGCATCTGCCCACATGATCGTGTGCAACCTCCCCCCCCCCAAACTGCAGGGACGTGACTAGCGCGTTTCTTCGGCTGTAGGAGCTGCTGCTGGGGACGTGAAGCTCATGTTCGCGTGGCATAAATGGTTCAAATAAGCTTACCGCAGTGAACTTGAGATTAATATATGAAAGGCTGATAACTGATAACTGTTCCTAACGTTAGCATTATGCCGCTAGTTACCACAGCAGTGCCCGCATTAGTATTTTTCTTCTTGAAAGTGAGTGCTTCATGCTGATATCAAAGTCAACAATACAAGCGAGAGCAAAAATGCAAATGCAGACGCATACAGGTTTATTAATTTTGCGGCAAAATCTGGACATGCACCGCACAGGACTCACATGACAGGCAAGTTGAAAATGCAAAAGATACTGCTTAATTGCCTCGAGATAAGTAAATCCTACGCCGCAGTTGTGGCCACTTGTCTCGGAAGCGGCATAGTATTTACACCGCTGGATTTCAACGGTACTGTTTCAATCGACTGTGCACACTGTTGGTGAATCAGCTGTGGTAAATCAAGGTATTGTGTATTTTTTTATGCATACTTCTACTTGTAGTTTTGTACACATATGGAAATCCTGCCAAGCTCTCCCATTATTCAGGGGGAAAAACGCATAGAAATGCATATAAAAATGTGCAAAAATGAGCTGAAACACGTTTGCATTTTTAAAGTCCATTTATGTGCGATCCCAAATGCACCTGATGTGAACAAGGCCTTAATGAATCGGTAAGGAGCCAGTTTTATTGGCTCCCTACCATGTGATCGCTGTGAGCCAATCACTGTGATCACTAGGTAGAAAGCAATAAAGTTGCATTCTCTCCAGCTTTCTCCACCAGTCTGCAGTGATCTCTGGACAGAGAGAGCTGTAGCTGCTGTGTGTCTGTGTCTCACAGACAGCGTTACAGTGTAAAACACATTTATTCACATAATTTCACCCCACAACCCCTGTGATCCCTTTCCAGTCACCTCTAGTATGTAGGTGACGTCAGCAGTATATATATATATATATATATATATATATATATATATATATATATATATATATAAATATATATATATATATTTATATATATATATATATATATATATATATATGCTGTGTAAAGTTACTGTATACAGGGGCTGTATCCCTTATACAGTTAGTTTATGTAATGTATGTATATTGAGAACTATCTCTGGGCACTGTTTTTTTTACCACAGAAACAATGTAGCCACATATATCTTATATTGTTTTATTCAGAAGGTGTTACTGAATCATTTTGGGGGTGAATTACTGCAATACTCCGAAGCATATCTGTGAAAAAAGAAGAACAGCTAACATATCTGATTAAAAGAAATGCATTTTCAATTTTGTTGTTATACATTCCATCAAATTTCACTAATAATCTCTGCAGCCAAAATTATCATCGCACCCATTAAAGGATACCTCAAGGGGTGTAGTTTACTAAATGAAGCCATTGTTGGCGGGAATTTGACAATCTCTTTACCTCAGACTTCATTGTAAGCGGCCTACGCTGGAAAATACAAGCATGTGAATTATGCTCTGTGAAAGCTCAATTATTGACAACTTTCTCTGGACACTGGTTTTTACTACAAAAACAATGTAGCCACATATATCTTATATAGTTTTTGTTCATAAGGAGTTACTGCATCATTTTGGGGGGGAATTACTACAATACTCCAAAACATGACTGTGAAAAAGCTGAACAGCTGACAGATCTGAATAAAAGAAATGAATTTTTCATTTTCTTGTTATACATTCTATTAAATTTCACCAATAATCTCTGCAGCCAAAATGATCAATGCATCCATCCAAGGGTACCTCAGGGGGTGTAGTTTACTAAATGAAGTCATTTTTGGTGGGAATTTGACAATCTCTTTACCTCAGACTTCATTCTAAGCGGCCTACACTGGAAAATACAAGCATGTGATTTATGCTCTTTGAAAGCTCAATTATTGACAGTTTTCTTTGGACACTGCTTTTTACTACAAAAACAATGTAACCACACATATCTGATATTGTTTTATTTAAAAGGAGTTACTGAATCATTTTTTGGGTAGATTTTCTGCCATATTCCAAAGCATGTCTGTGAAAAAGCAGAAATGTATATATTACCATTGAATTGCAATAGGTAACATTTGATTGGCTGTTGTAAGCTCCGCCCAATTTTCTAAATTTTAACTCTAGTCACCCAGTCATGGTCTGTGCCAAGTTTGGGGCCTCTGGCTTTAAAACTGTGAGAATGGCAATATTTAAAACATTTACATTGATGTCAATAGGTGAAATCTGATTGGCTGTTTGTGGCTCCACCCACTTTTCCTTAATTTTGACCACAGTCACCCAGTGAGTAATTGTGCTAAGTTTGGGATGCCTGGCATTTAAACTGCAATAATAGCAATAGTTAATCTTTTTTCATTAAGGTCAATAGCTGAAATCTGATTGACTGTTATTGCCCCACCCCTTTTTTCCCCTAACTGTGATCCACAGTCACTCAGTGGCCAACACTTTAAGGTTTGGGAATCATGGCATTCAAAGTGTCGAAATGGCAGATGTTTTAATTTCTCCATTGAAAATCAATGAGTGAAATATGATTGGTTGTCGGTGGCTCCGCCCACTTTTTCTAACCTTGAAGTGCAAACACCCAGTGAGAACATTTGTAAACTTTGGGGTCCTTGACACCAATAATATGAGAATAGCAGAATTTTAAATGTTCCCATGTAAATAAATCACTGAAATTCAATTGGCTGCTTTAAAAAATTTGAACCCAAGCTGCAATTTAAAATTTCCCATATAAAACAAACAGCTGAAATGTGATTGGCTGTCGACAGCTCCGCCCACTTTTCCAAAATTCTAACCATAGTAACCCAGTGACCCACGGTGCCAAGTTTGGGGACTCTGGCTTTAAAACTGTTAGAATGACAGCTTTTCCAATTTTCTCATTAAAGTCAATAGGGAAAATCTGATTGGTTGTTTGTGGCTCCGCCCACTTTTGCAGTCCCCAAAATGTGACAGAAATGTTACATCAACCCCATGACTAAGTGACCCAAGTTTGGTGAGTTTACCTTCACATCTGTCTGATTGGCGAAAGTTTAACATTTTCCAATGAAAGTCTATGGGAAAAAATGGGGTTTTCGGGGGGCCACCCCAGGGGCACCGAGGGTAAGATCGCTTAACAGAGCACAAGCAACCTACACGGCTATGGGCCGAAGAAGTGTGCAAAGTTTCACACATGCCCTCCTAAAACTCTTAAAACTGTGGGATGAATAGCATTTCCATGTTAAAAGGATTATTTGCACCGATTAACATTGGGCAGGTGTGGTAGCGAAGGGGGACTGTGTTTGTCTACCGAGCGCAACGTTGTGAGTTCGACTCCCGGACCAGCAGGGAGCTGGCATGGGCAACCTGGACGTGGGTTAATGTCCATGGCGGGAGCTGGGACGTTGACTCAAACACCCTGGGGACGACGCAGTAACTGCGTCACACCTGCCCAAATTTTTATGTCGCAATACTTTCTGACTGATTTTAGCAGCAATTAATTTTTTCCCTTTGGCTGTTGCTGGCTCCGCCCACTTTTTTTTAACCATTTCAGCCCACGGGTATTTTTCATCTTATGACCGAGAGGAATTTTCCCATTTCAGCGCTCCTCTCTTTCATTCCCCAATAACTTTATCACTACTTGTCACAAAGAAATGATCAATACCTTGTTTTTTCCACCACCAATCAGGCTTTCTTTGGGTGGTACATTATGCTAAGAATTATTTTATTCTAAATGCATTTTAACGGAAATAATTAAGAAAAAAATGGAAAAAATCATTATTTCTTAGTTTTCGACCATTATAGTTTTAAAATACCACATGCTACCGTAATTAAAATCCACACATTTTATTTGCCCATTTGTCACGGTTATTGCAATGGTAAAATGATATCCCTAGTATAATGTATGGTGACAATATTTTATTTGGAAATAAAGGTACATTTTTTCAGTTTTACATCCATCGCTAATTTTTAGCCCATACATTTATAATAATATGGCCTCTCGACATACATTTTTTTTTATTATTCCCTAAAGTCAGTAGATGTAATTTTACTATTTGGCCATGCTGAGCAAAATCCTATGTAGCGTACAAGTACGCTACATAGGAAATAATGTTTTGCTCCATTGTTCCTAGGGAAGTGATGCAGGCTTCAAAGGAGGCCTGCGTCACGGGTGTCCTGTGGGGAGATTAATGAATGGGAACTTTGTTCCCATTCATTAGTGTAACGATTGGGCGGCGGAAAGTGGCGGAAATCGTCGGCAGAAGGAAGCGCGTCGGCTCTATCTAAGAATAAACACTGTCTTTGAACAAAAACAGTGTTTATTCTCGGTGGACACGTACGGATTGGCACAGGTGACTTTTGTCCCCTGCAGCCAATCCCCCCTGTTGCCGGCAACATCGCGATCGTGAGCATCTGCCCGCATGATCGTGTGCAACCCCCCCCCCAAACTGCAGGGACGTGACTAGCGCGTTTCTTCGGCTGTAGGAGCTGCTGCTGGGGACGTGAAGCTCATGTTCGCGTGGCATAAATGGTTAAAATAAGCTTACCGCAGTGAACTTGAGATTAATATATGAAAGGCTGATAACTGATAACTGTTCCTAACGTTAGCATTATGCTGCTAGTTACCACAGCAGTGCCCGCATTAGTTTTTTTCTTCTTGAAAGTGAGTGCTTCATGCTGATATCAAAGTCAACAATACAAGCGAGAGCAAAAATGCAAATGCAGACGCATACAGGTTTATTAATTTTGCGGCAAAATCTGGACATGCACCGCACAGGACTCACATGACAGGCAAGTTGAAAATGCAAAAGATACTGCTTAATTGCCTCGAGATAAGTAAATCCTACGCCGCAGTTGTGGCCACTTGTCTCGGAAGCGGCATAGTATTTACACCGCTGGATTTCAACGGTACTGTTTCAATCGACTGTGCACACTGTTGGTGAATCAGCTGTGGTAAATCAAGGTATTGTGTATTTTTTTATGCATAATTCTACTTGTAGTTTTGTACACATATGGAAATCCTGCCAAGCTCTCCCATTATTCAGGGGGAAAAACGCATAGAAATGCATATAAAAATGTGCAAAAATGAGCTGAAACACGTTTGCATTTTTAAAGTCCATTTATGTGCGATCCCAAATGCACCTGATGTGAACAAGGCCTTAATGAATCGGTAAGGAGCCAGTTTTATTGGCTCCCTACCATGTGATCGCTGTGAGCCAATCACTGTGATCACTAGGTAGAAAGCAATAAAGTTGCATTCTCTCCAGCTTTCTCCACCAGTCTGCAGTGATCTCTGGACAGAGAGAGCTGTAGCTGCTGTGTGTCTGTGTCTCACAGACAGCGTTACAGTGTAAAACACATTTATTCACATAATTTATTTCACCCCACAACCCCTGTGATCCCTTTCCAGTCACCTCTAGTATGTAGGTGACGTCAGAAGTATATATATATATATATATGCTGTGTAAAGTTACTGTATACAGGGGCTGTATCCCTTATACAGTTAGTTTATGTAATGTATGTATATTGAGAACTATCTCTGGGCACTGTTTTTTTACCACAGAAACAATGTAGCCACATATATCTTATATTGTTTTATTCAGAAGGTGTTACTGAATCATTTTGGGGGTGAATTACTGCAATACTCCGAAGCATATCTGTGAAAAAAGAAGAACAGCTAACATATCTGATTAAAAGAAATGCATTTTCAATTTTGTTGTTATACATTCCATCAAATTTCACTAATAATCTCTGCAGCCAAAATTATCATCGCACCCATTGAAGGATACCTCAAGGGGTGTAGTTTACTAAATGAAGCCATTTTTGGCGGGAATTTGACAATCTCTTTACCTCAGACTTCATTGTAAGCGGCCTACGCTGGAAAATACAAGCATGTGAATTATGCTCTGTGAAAGCTCAATTATTGACAACTTTCTCTGGACACTGGTTTTTACTACAAAAACAATGTAGCCACATATATCTTATATAGTTTTTGTTCATAAGGAGTTACTGCATCATTTTGGGGGGGGGAATTACTACAATACTCCAAAACATATCTGTGAAAAAGCTGAACAGCTGACAGATCTGAATAAAAGAAATGAATTTTTCATTTTCTTGTTATACATTCTATTAAATTTCACCAATAATCTCTGCAGCCAAAATGATCAATGCATCCATCCAAGGGTACCTCAGGGGGTGTAGTTTACTAAATGAAGTCATTTTTGGTGGGAATTTGACAATCTCTTTACCTCAGACTTCATTCTAAGCGGCCTACACTGGAAAATACAAGCATGTGATTTATGCTCTTTGAAAGCTCAATTATTGACAGTTTTCTTTGAACACTGCTTTTTACTACAAAAACAATGTAACCACACATATCTGATATTGTTTTATTTAAAAGGAGTTACTGAATCATTTTTGGGTAGATTTTCTGCCATATTCCAAAGCATGTCTGTGAAAAAGCAGAAATGTATATATTACCATTGAATTGCAATAGGTAACATTTGATTGTCTGTTGTAAGCTCCACCCAATTTTCTAAATTTTAACTCTAGTCACCCAGTCATGGTCTGTGCCAAGTTTGGGGCCTCTGGCTTTAAAACTGTGAGAATGGCAATATTTAAAACATTTACATTGATGTCAATAGGTGAAATCTGATTGGCTGTTTGTGGCTCCACCCACTTTTCCTTAATTTTGACCACAGTCACCCAGTGAGTAATTGTGCTAAGTTTGGGATGCCTGGCATTTAAACTGCAATAATAGCAATAGTTAATCTTTTTTCATTAAGGTCAATAGCTGAAATCTGATTGACTGTTATTGCCCCACCCCTTTTTTCCCCTAACTGTGATCCACAGTCACTCAGTGGCCAACACTTTAAGGTTTGGGAATCATGGCATTCAAAGTGTCGAAATGGCAGATGTTTTAATTTCTCCATTGAAAATCAATGAGTGAAATATGATTGGTTGTCGGTGGCTCCGCCCACTTTTTCTAACCTTGAAGTGCAAACACCCAGTGAGAACATTTGTAAACTTTGGGGTCCTTGACACCAATAATATGAGAATAGCAGAATTTTAAATGTTCCCATGTAAATAAATCACTGAAATTCAATTGGCTGCTTTAAAAAATTTGAACCGAAGCTGCAATTTAAAATTTCCCATATAAAACAAACAGCTGAAATGTGATTGGCTGTCGACAGCTCCGCCCACTTTTCCAAAATTCTAACCATAGTAGCCCAGTGACCCACGGTGCCAAGTTTGGGGACTCTGGCTTTAAAACTGTTAGAATGACAGCTTTTCCAATTTTCTCATTAAAGTCAATAGGGAAAATCTGATTGGTTGTTTGTGGCTCCGCCCACTTTTGCAGTCCCCAAAATGTGACAGAAATGTTACATCAACCCCATGACTAAGTGACCCAAGTTTGGTGAGTTTACCTTCACATCTGTCTGATTGGCGAAAGTTTAACATTTTCCAATGAAAGTCTATGGGAAAAAATGGGGTTTTCGGGGGCCACCCCAGGGGCACCGAGGGTAAGATCGCTTAACAGAGCACAAGCAACCTACACGGCTATGGGCCGAAGAAGTGTGCAAAGTTTCACACATGCCCTCCTAAAACTCTTAAAACTGTGGGATGAATAGCATTTCCATGTTAAAAGGATTATTTGCACCGATTAACATTGGGCAGGTGTGGTAGCGAAGGGGGACTGTGTTTGTCTACCGAGCGCAACGTTGTGAGTTCGACTCCCGGACCAGCAGGGAGCTGGCATGGGCAACCTGGACGTGGGTTAATGTCCATGGCGGGAGCTGGGACGTTGACTCAAACACCCTGGGGACGACGCAGTAACTGCGTCACACCTGCCCAAATTTTTATGTCGCAATACTTTCTGACTGATTTTAGCAGCAATTAATTTTTTCCCTTTGGCTGTTGCTGGCTCCGCCCACTTTTTTTTAACCATTTCAGCCCACGGGTATTTTTCATCTTATGACCCAGAGGAATTTTCCCATTTCAGCGCTCCTCTCTTTCATTCCCCAATAACTTTATCACTACTTGTCACAAAGAAATGATCAATACCTTGTTTTTTCCACCACTAATCAGGCTTTCTTTGGGTGGTACATTATGCTAAGAATTATTTTATTCTAAATGCATTTTAACGGAAATAATTAAGAAAAAAATGGAAAAAATCATTATTTCTTAGTTTTCGACCATTATAGTTTTAAAATACCACATGCTACCGTAATTAAAATCCACACATTTTATTTGCCCATTTGTCACGGTTATTGCAATGGTAAAATGATATCCCTAGTATAATGTATGGTGACAATATTTTATTTGGAAATAAAGGTACATTTTTTCAGTTTTACATCCATCGCTAATTTTTAGCCCATACATTTATAATAATATGGCCTCTCGACATACATTTTTTTTTATTATTCCCTAAAGTCAGTAGATGTAATTTTACTATTTGGCCATGCTGAGCAAAATCCTATGTAGCGTACAAGTACGCTACATAGGAAATAATGTTTTGCTCCATTGTTCCTAGGGAAGTGATGCAGGCTTCAAAGGAAGCCTGCGTCACGGGTGTCCTGTGGGGAGATTAATGAATGGGAACTTTGTTCCCATTCATTAGTGTAACGATTGGGCGGCGGAAAGTGGCGGAAATCGTCGGCAGAAGGAAGCGCGTCGGCTCTATCTAAGAATAAACACTGTCTTTGAACAAAAACAGTGTTTATTCTCGGTGGACACGTACGGATTGGCACAGGTGACTTTTGTCCCCTGCAGCCAATCCCCCCTGTTGCCGGCAACATCGCGATCGTGAGCATCTGCCTGCATGATCGTGTGCAACCCCCCCCCCCCCCAAACTGCAGGGACGTGACTAGCGCGTTTCTTCGGCTGTAGGAGCTGCTGCTGGGGACGTGAAGCTCATGTTCGCGTGGCATAAATGGTTAAAATAAGCTTACCGCAGTGAACTTGAGATTAATATATGAAAGGCTGATAACTGATAACTGTTCCTAACGTTAGCATTATGCCGCTAGTTACCACAGCAGTGCCCGCATTAGTTTTTTTCTTCTTGAAAGTGAGTGCTTCATGCTGATATCAAAGTCAACAATACAAGCGAGAGCAAAAATGCAAATGCAGACGCATACAGGTTTATTAATTTTGCGGCAAAATCTGGACATGCACCGCACAGGACTCACATGACAGGCAAGTTGAAAATGCAAAAGATACTGCTTAATTGCCTCGAGATAAGTAAATCCTACGCCGCAGTTGTGGCCACTTGTCTCGGAAGCGGCATAGTATTTACACCGCTGGATTTCAACGGTACTGTTTCAATCGACTGTGCACACTGTTGGTGAATCAGCTGTGGTAAATCAAGGTATTGTGTATTTTTTTATGCATAATTCTACTTGTAGTTTTGTACACATATGGAAATCCTGCCAAGCTCTCCCATTATTCAGGGGGAAAAACGCATAGAAATGCATATAAAAATGTGCAAAAATGAGCTGAAACACGTTTGCATTTTTAAAGTCCATTTATGTGCGATCCCAAATGCACCTGATGTGAACAAGGCCTTAATGAATCGGTAAGGAGCCAGTTTTATTGGCTCCCTACCATGTGATCGCTGTGAGCCAATCACTGTGATCACTAGGTAGAAAGCAATAAAGTTGCATTCTCTCCAGCTTTCTCCACCAGTCTGCAGTGATCTCTGGACAGAGAGAGCTGTAGCTGCTGTGTGTCTGTGTCTCACAGACAGCGTTACAGTGTAAAACACATTTATTCACATAATTTCACCCCACAACCACTGTGATCCCTTTCCAGTCACCTCTAGTATGTAGGTGACGTCAGCAGTATATATATATATATATATATATATATATATATATATATATATATATATATATATATATATATATATATATATATATGCTGTGTAAAGTTACTGTATACAGGGGCTGTATCCCTTATACAGTTAGTTTATGTAATGTATGTATATTGAGAACTATCTCTGGGCACTGTTTTTTTACCACAGAAACAATGTAGCCACATATATCTTATATTGTTTTATTCTGAAGGTGTTACTGAATCATTTTGGGGGTGAATTACTGCAATACTCCGAAGCATATCTGTGAAAAAAGAAGAACAGCTAACATATCTGATTAAAAGAAATGCATTTTCAATTTTGTTGTTATACATTCCATCAAATTTCACTAATAATCTCTGCAGCCAAAATTATCATCGCATCCATTGAAGGATACCTCAAGGGGTGTAGTTTACTAAATGAAGCCATTTTTGGCGGGAATTTGACAATCTCTTTACCTCAGACTTCATTGTAAGCGGCCTACGCTGGAAAATACAAGCATGTGAATTATGCTCTGTGAAAGCTCAATTATTGACAACTTTCTCTGGACACTGGTTTTTACTACAAAAACAATGTAGCCACATATATCTTATATAGTTTTTGTTCATAAGGAGTTACTGCATCATTTTGGGGGGGAATTACTACAATACTCCAAAACATGACTGTGAAAAAGCTGAACAGCTGACAGATCTGAATAAAAGAAATGAATTTTTCATTTTCTTGTTATACATTCTATTAAATTTCACCAATAATCTCTGCAGCCAAAATGATCAATGCATCCATCCAAGGGTACCTCAGGGGGTGTAGTTTACTAAATGAAGTCATTTTTGGTGGGAATTTGACAATCTCTTTACCTCAGACTTCATTCTAAGCGGCCTACACTGGAAAATACAAGCATGTGATTTATGCTCTTTGAAAGCTCAATTATTGACAGTTTTCTTTGGACACTGCTTTTTACTACAAAAACAATGTAACCACACATATCTGATATTGTTTTATTTAAAAGGAGTTACTGAATCATTTTTTGGGTAGATTTTCTGCCATATTCCAAAGCATGTCTGTGAAAAAGCAGAAATGTATATATTACCATTGAATTGCAATAGGTAACATTTGATTGGCTGTTGTAAGCTCCGCCCAATTTTCTAAATTTTAACTCTAGTCACCCAGTCATGGTCTGTGCCAAGTTTGGGGCCTCTGGCTTTAAAACTGTGAGAATGGCAATATTTAAAACATTTACATTGATGTCAATAGGTGAAATCTGATTGGCTGTTTGTGGCTCCACCCACTTTTCCTTAATTTTGACCACAGTCACCCAGTGAGTAATTGTGCTAAGTTTGGGATGCCTGGCATTTAAACTGCAATAATAGCAATAGTTAATCTTTTTTCATTAAGGTCAATAGCTGAAATCTGATTGACTGTTATTGCCCCACCCCTTTTTTCCCCTAACTGTGATCCACAGTCACTCAGTGGCCAACACTTTAAGGTTTGGGAATCATGGCATTCAAAGTGTCGAAATGGCAGATGTTTTAATTTCTCCATTGAAAATCAATGAGTGAAATATGATTGGTTGTCGGTGGCTCCACCCACTTTTTCTAACCTTGAAGTGCAAACACCCAGTGAGAACATTTGTAAACTTTGGGGTCCTTGACACCAATAATATGAGAATAGCAGAATTTTACATGTTCCCATGTAAATAAATCACTGAAATTCAATTGGCTGCTTTAAAAAATTTGAACCCAAGCTGCAATTTAAAATTTCCCATATAAAACAAACAGCTGAAATGTGATTGGCTGTCGACAGCTCCGCCCACTTTTCCAAAATTCTAACCATAGTAACCCAGTGACCCACGGTGCCAAGTTTGGGGACTCTGGCTTTAAAACTGTTAGAATGACAGCTTTTCCAATTTTCTCATTAAAGTCAATAGGGAAAATCTGATTGGTTGTTTGTGGCTCCGCCCACTTTTGCAGTCCCCAAAATGTGACAGAAATGTTACATCAACCCCATGACTAAGTGACCCAAGTTTGGTGAGTTTACCTTCACATCTGTCTGATTGGCGAAAGTTTAACATTTTCCAATGAAAGTCTATGGGAAAAAATGGGGTTTTCGGGGGGCCACCCCAGGGGCACCGAGGGTAAGATCGCTTAACAGAGCACAAGCAACCTACACGGCTATGGGCCGAAGAAGTGTGCAAAGTTTCACACATGCCCTCCTAAAACTCTTAAAACTGTGGGATGAATAGCATTTCCATGTTAAAAGGATTATTTGCACCGATTAACATTGGGCAGGTGTGGTAGCGAAGGGGGACTGTGTTTGTCTACCGAGCGCAACGTTGTGAGTTCGACTCCCGGACCAGCAGGGAGCTGGCATGGGCAACCTGGACGTGGGTTAATGTCCATGGCGGGAGCTGGGACGTTGACTCAAACACCCTGGGGACGACGCAGTAACTGCGTCACACCTGCCCAAATTTTTATGTCGCAATACTTTCTGACTGATTTTAGCAGCAATTAATTTTTTCCCTTTGGCTGTTGCTGGCTCCGCCCACTTTTTTTTAACCATTTCAGCCCACGGGTATTTTTCATCTTATGACCGAGAGGAATTTTCCCATTTCAGCGCTCCTCTCTTTCATTCCCCAATAACTTTATCACTACTTGTCACAAAGAAATGATCAATACCTTGTTTTTTCCACCACCAATCAGGCTTTCTTTGGGTGGTACATTATGCTAAGAATTATTTTATTCTAAATGCATTTTAACGGAAATAATTAAGAAAAAAATGGAAAAAATCATTATTTCTTAGTTTTCGACCATTATAGTTTTAAAACACCACATGCTACCGTAATTAAAATCCACACATTTTATTTGCCCATTTGTCACGGTTATTGCAATGGTAAAATGATATCCCTAGTATAATGTATGGTGACAATATTTTATTTGGAAATAAAGGTACATTTTTTCAGTTTTACATCCATCGCTAATTTTTAGCCCATACATTTATAATAATATGGCCTCTCGACATACATTTTTTTTTATTATTCCCTAAAGTCAGTAGATGTAATTTTACTATTTGGCCATGCTGAGCAAAATCCTATGTAGCGTACAAGTACGCTACATAGGAAATAATGTTTTGCTCCATTGTTCCTAGGGAAGTGATGCAGGCTTCAAAGGAAGCCTGCGTCACGGGTGTCCTGTGGGGAGATTAATGAATGGGAACTTTGTTCCCATTCATTAGTGTAACGATTGGGCGGCGGAAAGTGGCGGAAATCGTCGGCAGAAGGAAGCGCGTCGGCTCTATCTAAGAATAAACACTGTCTTTGAACAAAAACAGTGTTTATTCTCGGTGGACACGTACGGATTGGCACAGGTGACTTTTGTCCCCTGCAGCCAATCCCCCCTGTTGCCGGCAACATCGCGATCGTGAGCATCTGCCTGCATGATCGTGTGCAACCCCCCCCCCCAAACTGCAGGGACGTGACTAGCGCGTTTCTTCGGCTGTAGGAGCTGCTGCTGGGGACGTGAAGCTCATGTTCGCGTGGCATAAATGGTTAAAATAAGCTTACCGCAGTGAACTTGAGATTAATATATGAAAGGCTGATAACTGATAACTGTTCCTAACGTTAGCATTATGCCGCTAGTTACCACAGCAGTGCCCGCATTAGTTTTTTTCTTCTTGAAAGTGAGTGCTTCATGCTGATATCAAAGTCAACAATACAAGCGAGAGCAAAAATGCAAATGCAGACGCATACAGGTTTATTAATTTTGCGGCAAAATCTGGACATGCACCGCACAGGACTCACATGACAGGCAAGTTGAAAATGCAAAAGATACTGCTTAATTGCCTCGAGATAAGTAAATCCTACGCCGCAGTTGTGGCCACTTGTCTCGGAAGCGGCATAGTATTTACACCGCTGGATTTCAACGGTACTGTTTCAATCGACTGTGCACACTGTTGGTGAATCAGCTGTGGTAAATCAAGGTATTGTGTATTTTTTTATGCATAATTCTACTTGTAGTTTTGTACACATATGGAAATCCTGCCAAGCTCTCCCATTATTCAGGGGGAAAAACGCATAGAAATGCATATAAAAATGTGCAAAAATGAGCTGAAACACGTTTGCATTTTTAAAGTCCATTTATGTGCGATCCCAAATGCACCTGATGTGAACAAGGCCTTAATGAATCGGTAAGGAGCCAGTTTTATTGGCTCCCTACCATGTGATCGCTGTGAGCCAATCACTGTGATCACTAGGTAGAAAGCAATAAAGTTGCATTCTCTCCAGCTTTCTCCACCAGTCTGCAGTGATCTCTGGACAGAGAGAGCTGTAGCTGCTGTGTGTCTGTGTCTCACAGACAGCGTTACAGTGTAAAACACATTTATTCACATAATTTCACCCCACAACCACTGTGATCCCTTTCCAGTCACCTCTAGTATGTAGGTGACGTCAGCAGTATATATATATATATATATATATATATATATATATATATATATATATATATATATATATATATATATATATATGCTGTGTAAAGTTACTGTATACAGGGGCTGTATCCCTTATACAGTTAGTTTATGTAATGTATGTATATTGAGAACTATCTCTGGGCACTGTTTTTTTACCACAGAAACAATGTAGCCACATATATCTTATATTGTTTTATTCTGAAGGTGTTACTGAATCATTTTGGGGGTGAATTACTGCAATACTCCGAAGCATATCTGTGAAAAAAGAAGAACAGCTAACATATCTGATTAAAAGAAATGCATTTTCAATTTTGTTGTTATACATTCCATCAAATTTCACTAATAATCTCTGCAGCCAAAATTATCATCGCATCCATTGAAGGATACCTCAAGGGGTGTAGTTTACTAAATGAAGCCATTTTTGGCGGGAATTTGACAATCTCTTTACCTCAGACTTCATTGTAAGCGGCCTACGCTGGAAAATACAAGCATGTGAATTATGCTCTGTGAAAGCTCAATTATTGACAACTTTCTCTGGACACTGGTTTTTACTACAAAAACAATGTAGCCACATATATCTTATATAGTTTTTGTTCATAAGGAGTTACTGCATCATTTTGGGGGGGAATTACTACAATACTCCAAAACATGACTGTGAAAAAGCTGAACAGCTGACAGATCTGAATAAAAGAAATGAATTTTTCATTTTCTTGTTATACATTCTATTAAATTTCACCAATAATCTCTGCAGCCAAAATGATCAATGCATCCATCCAAGGGTACCTCAGGGGGTGTAGTTTACTAAATGAAGTCATTTTTGGTGGGAATTTGACAATCTCTTTACCTCAGACTTCATTCTAAGCGGCCTACACTGGAAAATACAAGCATGTGATTTATGCTCTTTGAAAGCTCAATTATTGACAGTTTTCTTTGGACACTGCTTTTTACTACAAAAACAATGTAACCACACATATCTGATATTGTTTTATTTAAAAGGAGTTACTGAATCATTTTTTGGGTAGATTTTCTGCCATATTCCAAAGCATGTCTGTGAAAAAGCAGAAATGTATATATTACCATTGAATTGCAATAGGTAACATTTGATTGGCTGTTGTAAGCTCCGCCCAATTTTCTAAATTTTAACTCTAGTCACCCAGTCATGGTCTGTGCCAAGTTTGGGGCCTCTGGCTTTAAAACTGTGAGAATGGCAATATTTAAAACATTTACATTGATGTCAATAGGTGAAATCTGATTGGCTGTTTGTGGCTCCACCCACTTTTCCTTAATTTTGACCACAGTCACCCAGTGAGTAATTGTGCTAAGTTTGGGATGCCTGGCATTTAAACTGCAATAATAGCAATAGTTAATCTTTTTTCATTAAGGTCAATAGCTGAAATCTGATTGACTGTTATTGCCCCACCCCTTTTTTCCCCTAACTGTGATCCACAGTCACTCAGTGGCCAACACTTTAAGGTTTGGGAATCATGGCATTCAAAGTGTCGAAATGGCAGATGTTTTAATTTCTCCATTGAAAATCAATGAGTGAAATATGATTGGTTGTCGGTGGCTTCACCCACTTTTTCTAACCTTGAAGTGCAAACACCCAGTGAGAACATTTGTAAACTTTGGGGTCCTTGACACCAATAATATGAGAATAGCAGAATTTTACATGTTCCCATGTAAATAAATCACTGAAATTCAATTGGCTGCTTTAAAAAATTTGAACCCAAGCTGCAATTTAAAATTTCCCATATAAAACAAACAGCTGAAATGTGATTGGCTGTCGACAGCTCCGCCCACTTTTCCAAAATTCTAACCATAGTAACCCAGTGACCCACGGTGCCAAGTTTGGGGACTCTGGCTTTAAAACTGTTAGAATGACAGCTTTTCCAATTTTCTCATTAAAGTCAATAGGGAAAATCTGATTGGTTGTTTGTGGCTCCGCCCACTTTTGCAGTCCCCAAAATGTGACAGAAATGTTACATCAACCCCATGACTAAGTGACCCAAGTTTGGTGAGTTTACCTTCACATCTGTCTGATTGGCGAAAGTTTAACATTTTCCAATGAAAGTCTATGGGAAAAAATGGGGTTTTCGGGGGGCCACCCCAGGGGCACCGAGGGTAAGATCGCTTAACAGAGCACAAGCAACCTACACGGCTATGGGCCGAAGAAGTGTGCAAAGTTTCACACATGCCCTCCTAAAACTCTTAAAACTGTGGGATGAATAGCATTTCCATGTTAAAAGGATTATTTGCACCGATTAACATTGGGCAGGTGTGGTAGCGAAGGGGGACTGTGTTTGTCTACCGAGCGCAACGTTGTGAGTTCGACTCCCGGACCAGCAGGGAGCTGGCATGGGCAACCTGGACGTGGGTTAATGTCCATGGCGGGAGCTGGGACGTTGACTCAAACACCCTGGGGACGACGCAGTAACTGCGTCACACCTGCCCAAATTTTTATGTCGCAATACTTTCTGACTGATTTTAGCAGCAATTAATTTTTTCCCTTTGGCTGTTGCTGGCTCCGCCCACTTTTTTTTAACCATTTCAGCCCACGGGTATTTTTCATCTTATGACCGAGAGGAATTTTCCCATTTCAGCGCTCCTCTCTTTCATTCCCCAATAACTTTATCACTACTTGTCACAAAGAAATGATCAATACCTTGTTTTTTCCACCACCAATCAGGCTTTCTTTGGGTGGTACATTATGCTAAGAATTATTTTATTCTAAATGCATTTTAACGGAAATAATTAAGAAAAAAATGGAAAAAATCATTATTTCTTAGTTTTCGACCATTATAGTTTTAAAATACCACATGCTACCGTAATTAAAATCCACACATTTTATTTGCCCATTTGTCACGGTTATTGCAATGGTAAAATGATATCCCTAGTATAATGTATGGTGACAATATTTTAT
Source organism: Hyperolius riggenbachi (assembly GCF_040937935.1). Lineage (NCBI taxonomy): Eukaryota > Metazoa > Chordata > Amphibia > Anura > Hyperoliidae > Hyperolius > Hyperolius riggenbachi. The sequence goes on along the minus strand of NC_090648.1, from coordinate 113,788,576 downwards.
TTGGAAATAAAGGTACATTTTTTCAGTTTTACATCCATCGCTAATTTTTAGCCCATACATTTATAATAATATGGCCTCTCGACATACATTTTTTTTTTATTATTCCCTAAAGTCAGTAGATGTAATTTTACTATTTGGCCATGCTGAGCAAAATCCTATGTAGCGTACAAGTACGCTACATAGGAAATAATGTTTTGCTCCATTGTTCCTAGGGAAGTGATGCAGGCTTCAAAGGAGGCCTGCGTCACGGGTGTCCTGTGGGGAGATTAATGAATGGGAACTTTGTTCCCATTCATTAGTGTAACGATTGGGCGGCGGAAAGTGGCGGAAATCGTCGGCAGAAGGAAGCGCGTCGGCTCTATCTAAGAATAAACACTGTCTTTGAACAAAAACAGTGTTTATTCTCGGTGGACACGTACGGATTGGCACAGGTGACTTTTGTCCCCTGCAGCCAATCCCCCCTGTTGCCGGCAACATCGCGATCGTGAGCATCTGCCCGCATGATCGTGTGCAACCCCCCCCCCCCCCAAACTGCAGGGACGTGACTAGCGCGTTTCTTCGGCTGTAGGAGCTGCTGCTGGGGACGTGAAGCTCATGTTCGCGTGGCATAAATGGTTAAAATAAGCTTACCGCAGTGAACTTGAGATTAATATATGAAAGGCTGATAACTGATAACTGTTCCTAACGTTAGCATTATGCTGCTAGTTACCACAGCAGTGCCCGCATTAGTTTTTTTCTTCTTGAAAGTGAGTGCTTCATGCTGATATCAAAGTCAACAATACAAGCGAGAGCAAAAATGCAAATGCAGACGCATACAGGTTTATTAATTTTGCGGCAAAATCTGGACATGCACCGCACAGGACTCACATGACAGGCAAGTTGAAAATGCAAAAGATACTGCTTAATTGCCTCGAGATAAGTAAATCCTACGCCGCAGTTGTGGCCACTTGTCTCGGAAGCGGCATAGTATTTACACCGCTGGATTTCAACGGTACTGTTTCAATCGACTGTGCACACTGTTGGTGAATCAGCTGTGGTAAATCAAGGTATTGTGTATTTTTTTATGCATAATTCTACTTGTAGTTTTGTACACATATGGAAATCCTGCCAAGCTCTCCCATTATTCAGGGGGAAAAACGCATAGAAATGCATATAAAAATGTGCAAAAATGAGCTGAAACACGTTTGCATTTTTAAAGTCCATTTATGTGCGATCCCAAATGCACCTGATGTGAACAAGGCCTTAATGAATCGGTAAGGAGCCAGTTTTATTGGCTCCCTACCATGTGATCGCTGTGAGCCAATCACTGTGATCACTAGGTAGAAAGCAATAAAGTTGCATTCTCTCCAGCTTTCTCCACCAGTCTGCAGTGATCTCTGGACAGAGAGAGCTGTAGCTGCTGTGTGTCTGTGTCTCACAGACAGCGTTACAGTGTAAAACACATTTATTCACATAATTTCACCCCACAACCCCTGTGATCCCTTTCCAGTCACCTCTAGTATGTAGGTGACGTCAGAAGTATATATATATATATATATGCTGTGTAAAGTTACTGTATACAGGGGCTGTATCCCTTATACAGTTAGTTTATGTAATGTATGTATATTGAGAACTATCTCTGGGCACTGTTTTTTTACCACAGAAACAATGTAGCCACATATATCTTATATTGTTTTATTCAGAAGGTGTTACTGAATCATTTTGGGGGTGAATTACTGCAATACTCCGAAGCATATCTGTGAAAAAAGAAGAACAGCTAACATATCTGATTAAAAGAAATGCATTTTCAATTTTGTTGTTATACATTCCATCAAATTTCACTAATAATCTCTGCAGCCAAAATTATCATCGCACCCATTGAAGGATACCTCAAGGGGTGTAGTTTACTAAATGAAGCCATTTTTGGCGGGAATTTGACAATCTCTTTACCTCAGACTTCATTGTAAGCGGCCTACGCTGGAAAATACAAGCATGTGAATTATGCTCTGTGAAAGCTCAATTATTGACAACTTTCTCTGGACACTGGTTTTTACTACAAAAACAATGTAGCCACATATATCTTATATAGTTTTTGTTCATAAGGAGTTACTGCATCATTTTGGGGGGGGGAATTACTACAATACTCCAAAACATATCTGTGAAAAAGCTGAACAGCTGACAGATCTGAATAAAAGAAATGAATTTTTCATTTTCTTGTTATACATTCTATTAAATTTCACCAATAATCTCTGCAGCCAAAATGATCAATGCATCCATCCAAGGGTACCTCAGGGGGTGTAGTTTACTAAATGAAGTCATTTTTGGTGGGAATTTGACAATCTCTTTACCTCAGACTTCATTCTAAGCGGCCTACACTGGAAAATACAAGCATGTGATTTATGCTCTTTGAAAGCTCAATTATTGACAGTTTTCTTTGAACACTGCTTTTTACTACAAAAACAATGTAACCACACATATCTGATATTGTTTTATTTAAAAGGAGTTACTGAATCATTTTTGGGTAGATTTTCTGCCATATTCCAAAGCATGTCTGTGAAAAAGCAGAAATGTATATATTACCATTGAATTGCAATAGGTAACATTTGATTGGCTGTTGTAAGCTCCACCCAATTTTCTAAATTTTAACTCTAGTCACCCAGTCATGGTCTGTGCCAAGTTTGGGGCCTCTGGCTTTAAAACTGTGAGAATGGCAATATTTAAAACATTTACATTGATGTCAATAGGTGAAATCTGATTGGCTGTTTGTGGCTCCACCCACTTTTCCTTAATTTTGACCACAGTCACCCAGTGAGTAATTGTGCTAAGTTTGGGATGCCTGGCATTTAAACTGCAATAATAGCAATAGTTAATCTTTTTTCATTAAGGTCAATAGCTGAAATCTGATTGACTGTTATTGCCCCACCCCTTTTTTCCCCTAACTGTGATCCACAGTCACTCAGTGGCCAACACTTTAAGGTTTGGGAATCATGGCATTCAAAGTGTCGAAATGGCAGATGTTTTAATTTCTCCATTGAAAATCAATGAGTGAAATATGATTGGTTGTCGGTGGCTCCGCCCACTTTTTCTAACCTTGAAGTGCAAACACCCAGTGAGAACATTTGTAAACTTTGGGGTCCTTGACACCAATAATATGAGAATAGCAGAATTTTAAATGTTCCCATGTAAATAAATCACTGAAATTCAATTGGCTGCTTTAAAAAATTTGAACCGAAGCTGCAATTTAAAATTTCCCATATAAAACAAACAGCTGAAATGTGATTGGCTGTCGACAGCTCCGCCCACTTTTCCAAAATTCTAACCATAGTAGCCCAGTGACCCACGGTGCCAAGTTTGGGGACTCTGGCTTTAAAACTGTTAGAATGACAGCTTTTCCGATTTTCTCATTAAAGTCAATAGGGAAAATCTGATTGGTTGTTTGTGGCTCCGCCCACTTTTGCAGTCCCCAAAATGTGACAGAAATGTTACATCAACCCCATGACTAAGTGACCCAAGTTTGGTGAGTTTACCTTCACATCTGTCTGATTGGCGAAAGTTTAACATTTTCCAATGAAAGTCTATGGGAAAAAATGGGGTTTTCGGGGGCCACCCCAGGGGCACCGAGGGTAAGATCGCTTAACAGAGCACAAGCAACCTACACGGCTATGGGCCGAAGAAGTGTGCAAAGTTTCACACATGCCCTCCTAAAACTCTTAAAACTGTGGGATGAATAGCATTTCCATGTTAAAAGGATTATTTGCACCGATTAACATTGGGCAGGTGTGGTAGCGAAGGGGGACTGTGTTTGTCTACCGAGCGCAACGTTGTGAGTTCGACTCCCGGACCAGCAGGGAGCTGGCATGGGCAACCTGGACGTGGGTTAATGTCCATGGCGGGAGCTGGGACGTTGACTCAAACACCCTGGGGACGACGCAGTAACTGCGTCACACCTGCCCAAATTTTTATGTCGCAATACTTTCTGACTGATTTTAGCAGCAATTAATTTTTTCCCTTTGGCTGTTGCTGGCTCCGCCCACTTTTTTTTAACCATTTCAGCCCACGGGTATTTTTCATCTTATGACCCAGAGGAATTTTCCCATTTCAGCGCTCCTCTCTTTCATTCCCCAATAACTTTATCACTACTTGTCACAAAGAAATGATCAATACCTTGTTTTTTCCACCACTAATCAGGCTTTCTTTGGGTGGTACATTATGCTAAGAATTATTTTATTCTAAATGCATTTTAACGGAAATAATTAAGAAAAAAATGGAAAAAATCATTATTTCTTAGTTTTCGACCATTATAGTTTTAAAATACCACATGCTACCGTAATTAAAATCCACACATTTTATTTGCCCATTTGTCACGGTTATTGCAATGGTAAAATGATATCCCTAGTATAATGTATGGTGACAATATTTTATTTGGAAATAAAGGTACATTTTTTCAGTTTTACATCCATCGCTAATTTTTAGCCCATACATTTATAATAATATGGCCTCTCGACATACATTTTTTTTTATTATTCCCTAAAGTCAGTAGATGTAATTTTACTATTTGGCCATGCTGAGCAAAATCCTATGTAGCGTACAAGTACGCTACATAGGAAATAATGTTTTGCTCCATTGTCCCTAGGGAAGTGATGCAGGCTTCAAAGGAAGCCTGCGTCACGGGTGTCCTGTGGGGAGATTAATGAATGGGAACTTTGTTCCCATTCATTAGTGTAACGATTGGGCGGCGGAAAGTGGCGGAAATCGTCGGCAGAAGGAAGCGCGTCGGCTCTATCTAAGAATAAACACTGTCTTTGAACAAAAACAGTGTTTATTCTCGGTGGACACGTACGGATTGGCACAGGTGACTTTTGTCCCCTGCAGCCAATCCCCCCTGTTGCCGGCAACATCGCGATCGTGAGCATCTGCCCGCATGATCGTGTGCAACCCCCCCCCCCAAACTGCAGGGACGTGACTAGCGCGTTTCTTCGGCTGTAGGAGCTGCTGCTGGGGACGTGAAGCTCATGTTCGCGTGGCATAAATGGTTAAAATAAGCTTACCGCAGTGAACTTGAGATTAATATATGAAAGGCTGATAACTGATAACTGTTCCTAACGTTAGCATTATGCCGCTAGTTACCACAGCAGTGCCCGCATTAGTTTTTTTCTTCTTGAAAGTGAGTGCTTCATGCTGATATCAAAGTCAACAATACAAGCGAGAGCAAAAATGCAAATGCAGACGCATACAGGTTTATTAATTTTGCGGCAAAATCTGGACATGCACCGCACAGGACTCACATGACAGGCAAGTTGAAAATGCAAAAGATACTGCTTAATTGCCTCGAGATAAGTAAATCCTACGCCGCAGTTGTGGCCACTTGTCTCGGAAGCGGCATAGTATTTACACCGCTGGATTTCAACGGTACTGTTTCAATCGACTGTGCACACTGTTGGTGAATCAGCTGTGGTAAATCAAGGTATTGTGTATTTTTTTATGCATAATTCTACTTGTAGTTTTGTACACATATGGAAATCCTGCCAAGCTCTCCCATTATTCAGGGGGAAAAACGCATAGAAATGCATATAAAAATGTGCAAAAATGAGCTGAAACACGTTTGCATTTTTAAAGTCCATTTATGTGCGATCCCAAATGCACCTGATGTGAACAAGGCCTTAATGAATCGGTAAGGAGCCAGTTTTATTGGCTCCCTACCATGTGATCGCTGTGAGCCAATCACTGTGATCACTAGGTAGAAAGCAATAAAGTTGCATTCTCTCCAGCTTTCTCCACCAGTCTGCAGTGATCTCTGGACAGAGAGAGCTGTAGCTGCTGTGTGTCTGTGTCTCACAGACAGCGTTACAGTGTAAAACACATTTATTCACATAATTTCACCCCACAACCACTGTGATCCCTTTCCAGTCACCTCTAGTATGTAGGTGACGTCAGCAGTATATATATATATATATATATATATATATATATATATATATATATATATATATATATATATATATATGCTGTGTAAAGTTACTGTATACAGGGGCTGTATCCCTTATACAGTTAGTTTATGTAATGTATGTATATTGAGAACTATCTCTGGGCACTGTTTTTTTACCACAGAAACAATGTAGCCACATATATCTTATATTGTTTTATTCTGAAGGTGTTACTGAATCATTTTGGGGGTGAATTACTGCAATACTCCGAAGCATATCTGTGAAAAAAGAAGAACAGCTAACATATCTGATTAAAAGAAATGCATTTTCAATTTTGTTGTTATACATTCCATCAAATTTCACTAATAATCTCTGCAGCCAAAATTATCATCGCATCCATTGAAGGATACCTCAAGGGGTGTAGTTTACTAAATGAAGCCATTTTTGGCGGGAATTTGACAATCTCTTTACCTCAGACTTCATTGTAAGCGGCCTACGCTGGAAAATACAAGCATGTGAATTATGCTCTGTGAAAGCTCAATTATTGACAACTTTCTCTGGACACTGGTTTTTACTACAAAAACAATGTAGCCACATATATCTTATATAGTTTTTGTTCATAAGGAGTTACTGCATCATTTTGGGGGGGAATTACTACAATACTCCAAAACATGACTGTGAAAAAGCTGAACAGCTGACAGATCTGAATAAAAGAAATGAATTTTTCATTTTCTTGTTATACATTCTATTAAATTTCACCAATAATCTCTGCAGCCAAAATGATCAATGCATCCATCCAAGGGTACCTCAGGGGGTGTAGTTTACTAAATGAAGTCATTTTTGGTGGGAATTTGACAATCTCTTTACCTCAGACTTCATTCTAAGCGGCCTACACTGGAAAATACAAGCATGTGATTTATGCTCTTTGAAAGCTCAATTATTGACAGTTTTCTTTGGACACTGCTTTTTACTACAAAAACAATGTAACCACACATATCTGATATTGTTTTATTTAAAAGGAGTTACTGAATCATTTTTTGGGTAGATTTTCTGCCATATTCCAAAGCATGTCTGTGAAAAAGCAGAAATGTATATATTACCATTGAATTGCAATAGGTAACATTTGATTGGCTGTTGTAAGCTCCGCCCAATTTTCTAAATTTTAACTCTAGTCACCCAGTCATGGTCTGTGCCAAGTTTGGGGCCTCTGGCTTTAAAACTGTGAGAATGGCAATATTTAAAACATTTACATTGATGTCAATAGGTGAAATCTGATTGGCTGTTTGTGGCTCCACCCACTTTTCCTTAATTTTGACCACAGTCACCCAGTGAGTAATTGTGCTAAGTTTGGGATGCCTGGCATTTAAACTGCAATAATAGCAATAGTTAATCTTTTTTCATTAAGGTCAATAGCTGAAATCTGATTGACTGTTATTGCCCCACCCCTTTTTTCCCCTAACTGTGATCCACAGTCACTCAGTGGCCAACACTTTAAGGTTTGGGAATCATGGCATTCAAAGTGTCGAAATGGCAGATGTTTTAATTTCTCCATTGAAAATCAATGAGTGAAATATGATTGGTTGTCGGTGGCTCCACCCACTTTTTCTAACCTTGAAGTGCAAACACCCAGTGAGAACATTTGTAAACTTTGGGGTCCTTGACACCAATAATATGAGAATAGCAGAATTTTACATGTTCCCATGTAAATAAATCACTGAAATTCAATTGGCTGCTTTAAAAAATTTGAACCCAAGCTGCAATTTAAAATTTCCCATATAAAACAAACAGCTGAAATGTGATTGGCTGTCGACAGCTCCGCCCACTTTTCCAAAATTCTAACCATAGTAACCCAGTGACCCACGGTGCCAAGTTTGGGGACTCTGGCTTTAAAACTGTTAGAATGACAGCTTTTCCAATTTTCTCATTAAAGTCAATAGGGAAAATCTGATTGGTTGTTTGTGGCTCCGCCCACTTTTGCAGTCCCCAAAATGTGACAGAAATGTTACATCAACCCCATGACTAAGTGACCCAAGTTTGGTGAGTTTACCTTCACATCTGTCTGATTGGCGAAAGTTTAACATTTTCCAATGAAAGTCTATGGGAAAAAATGGGGTTTTCGGGGGGCCACCCCAGGGGCACCGAGGGTAAGATCGCTTAACAGAGCACAAGCAACCTACACGGCTATGGGCCGAAGAAGTGTGCAAAGTTTCACACATGCCCTCCTAAAACTCTTAAAACTGTGGGATGAATAGCATTTCCATGTTAAAAGGATTATTTGCACCGATTAACATTGGGCAGGTGTGGTAGCGAAGGGGGACTGTGTTTGTCTACCGAGCGCAACGTTGTGAGTTCGACTCCCGGACCAGCAGGGAGCTGGCATGGGCAACCTGGACGTGGGTTAATGTCCATGGCGGGAGCTGGGACGTTGACTCAAACACCCTGGGGACGACGCAGTAACTGCGTCACACCTGCCCAAATTTTTATGTCGCAATACTTTCTGACTGATTTTAGCAGCAATTAATTTTTTCCCTTTGGCTGTTGCTGGCTCCGCCCACTTTTTTTTAACCATTTCAGCCCACGGGTATTTTTCATCTTATGACCGAGAGGAATTTTCCCATTTCAGCGCTCCTCTCTTTCATTCCCCAATAACTTTATCACTACTTGTCACAAAGAAATGATCAATACCTTGTTTTTTCCACCACCAATCAGGCTTTCTTTGGGTGGTACATTATGCTAAGAATTATTTTATTCTAAATGCATTTTAACGGAAATAATTAAGAAAAAAATGGAAAAAATCATTATTTCTTAGTTTTCGACCATTATAGTTTTAAAATACCACATGCTACCGTAATTAAAATCCACACATTTTATTTGCCCATTTGTCACGGTTATTGCAATGGTAAAATGATATCCCTAGTATAATGTATGGTGACAATATTTTATTTGGAAATAAAGGTACATTTTTTCAGTTTTACATCCATCGCTAATTTTTAGCCCATACATTTATAATAATATGGCCTCTCGACATACATTTTTTTTTATTATTCCCTAAAGTCAGTAGATGTAATTTTACTATTTGGCCATGCTGAGCAAAATCCTATGTAGCGTACAAGTACGCTACATAGGAAATAATGTTTTGCTCCATTGTTCCTAGGGAAGTGATGCAGGCTTCAAAGGAGGCCTGCGTCACGGGTGTCCTGTGGGGAGATTAATGAATGGGAACTTTGTTCCCATTCATTAGTGTAACGATTGGGCGGCGGAAAGTGGCGGAAATCGTCGGCAGAAGGAAGCGCGTCGGCTCTATCTAAGAATAAACACTGTCTTTGAACAAAAACAGTGTTTATTCTCGGTGGACACGTACGGATTGGCACAGGTGACTTTTGTCCCCTGCAGCCAATCCCCCCTGTTGCCGGCAACATCGCGATCGTGAGCATCTGCCCGCATGATCGTGTGCAACCCCCCCCCCAAACTGCAGGGACGTGACTAGCGCGTTTCTTCGGCTGTAGGAGCTGCTGCTGGGGACGTGAAGCTCATGTTCGCGTGGCATAAATGGTTAAAATAAGCTTACCGCAGTGAACTTGAGATTAATATATGAAAGGCTGATAACTGATAACTGTTCCTAACGTTAGCATTATGCTGCTAGTTACCACAGCAGTGCCCGCATTAGTTTTTTTCTTCTTGAAAGTGAGTGCTTCATGCTGATATCAAAGTCAACAATACAAGCGAGAGCAAAAATGCAAATGCAGACGCATACAGGTTTATTAATTTTGCGGCAAAATCTGGACATGCACCGCACAGGACTCACATGACAGGCAAGTTGAAAATGCAAAAGATACTGCTTAATTGCCTCGAGATAAGTAAATCCTACGCCGCAGTTGTGGCCACTTGTCTCGGAAGCGGCATAGTATTTACACCGCTGGATTTCAACGGTACTGTTTCAATCGACTGTGCACACTGTTGGTGAATCAGCTGTGGTAAATCAAGGTATTGTGTATTTTTTTATGCATAATTCTACTTGTAGTTTTGTACACATATGGAAATCCTGCCAAGCTCTCCCATTATTCAGGGGGAAAAACGCATAGAAATGCATATAAAAATGTGCAAAAATGAGCTGAAACACGTTTGCATTTTTAAAGTCCATTTATGTGCGATCCCAAATGCACCTGATGTGAACAAGGCCTTAATGAATCGGTAAGGAGCCAGTTTTATTGGCTCCCTACCATGTGATCGCTGTGAGCCAATCACTGTGATCACTAGGTAGAAAGCAATAAAGTTGCATTCTCTCCAGCTTTCTCCACCAGTCTGCAGTGATCTCTGGACAGAGAGAGCTGTAGCTGCTGTGTGTCTGTGTCTCACAGACAGCGTTACAGTGTAAAACACATTTATTCACATAATTTCACCCCACAACCCCTGTGATCCCTTTCCAGTCACCTCTAGTATGTAGGTGACGTCAGAAGTATATATATATATATATATGCTGTGTAAAGTTACTGTATACAGGGGCTGTATCCCTTATACAGTTAGTTTATGTAATGTATGTATATTGAGAACTATCTCTGGGCACTGTTTTTTTACCACAGAAACAATGTAGCCACATATATCTTATATTGTTTTATTCAGAAGGTGTTACTGAATCATTTTGGGGGTGAATTACTGCAATACTCCGAAGCATATCTGTGAAAAAAGAAGAACAGCTAACATATCTGATTAAAAGAAATGCATTTTCAATTTTGTTGTTATACATTCCATCAAATTTCACTAATAATCTCTGCAGCCAAAATTATCATCGCACCCATTGAAGGATACCTCAAGGGGTGTAGTTTACTAAATGAAGCCATTTTTGGCGGGAATTTGACAATCTCTTTACCTCAGACTTCATTGTAAGCGGCCTACGCTGGAAAATACAAGCATGTGAATTATGCTCTGTGAAAGCTCAATTATTGACAACTTTCTCTGGACACTGGTTTTTACTACAAAAACAATGTAGCCACATATATCTTATATAGTTTTTGTTCATAAGGAGTTACTGCATCATTTTGGGGGGGGAATTACTACAATACTCCAAAACATATCTGTGAAAAAGCTGAACAGCTGACAGATCTGAATAAAAGAAATGAATTTTTCATTTTCTTGTTATACATTCTATTAAATTTCACCAATAATCTCTGCAGCCAAAATGATCAATGCATCCATCCAAGGGTACCTCAGGGGGTGTAGTTTACTAAATGAAGTCATTTTTGGTGGGAATTTGACAATCTCTTTACCTCAGACTTCATTCTAAGCGGCCTACACTGGAAAATACAAGCATGTGATTTATGCTCTTTGAAAGCTCAATTATTGACAGTTTTCTTTGAACACTGCTTTTTACTACAAAAACAATGTAACCACACATATCTGATATTGTTTTATTTAAAAGGAGTTACTGAATCATTTTTGGGTAGATTTTCTGCCATATTCCAAAGCATGTCTGTGAAAAAGCAGAAATGTATATATTACCATTGAATTGCAATAGGTAACATTTGATTGGCTGTTGTAAGCTCCACCCAATTTTCTAAATTTTAACTCTAGTCACCCAGTCATGGTCTGTGCCAAGTTTGGGGCCTCTGGCTTTAAAACTGTGAGAATGGCAATATTTAAAACATTTACATTGATGTCAATAGGTGAAATCTGATTGGCTGTTTGTGGCTCCACCCACTTTTCCTTAATTTTGACCACAGTCACCCAGTGAGTAATTGTGCTAAGTTTGGGATGCCTGGCATTTAAACTGCAATAATAGCAATAGTTAATCTTTTTTCATTAAGGTCAATAGCTGAAATCTGATTGACTGTTATTGCCCCACCCCTTTTTTCCCCTAACTGTGATCCACAGTCACTCAGTGGCCAACACTTTAAGGTTTGGGAATCATGGCATTCAAAGTGTCGAAATGGCAGATGTTTTAATTTCTCCATTGAAAATCAATGAGTGAAATATGATTGGTTGTCGGTGGCTCCGCCCACTTTTTCTAACCTTGAAGTGCAAACACCCAGTGAGAACATTTGTAAACTTTGGGGTCCTTGACACCAATAATATGAGAATAGCAGAATTTTAAATGTTCCCATGTAAATAAATCACTGAAATTCAATTGGCTGCTTTAAAAAATTTGAACCGAAGCTGCAATTTAAAATTTCCCATATAAAACAAACAGCTGAAATGTGATTGGCTGTCGACAGCTCCGCCCACTTTTCCAAAATTCTAACCATAGTAGCCCAGTGACCCACGGTGCCAAGTTTGGGGACTCTGGCTTTAAAACTGTTAGAATGACAGCTTTTCCAATTTTCTCATTAAAGTCAATAGGGAAAATCTGATTGGTTGTTTGTGGCTCCGCCCACTTTTGCAGTCCCCAAAATGTGACAGAAATGTTACATCAACCCCATGACTAAGTGACCCAAGTTTGGTGAGTTTACCTTCACATCTGTCTGATTGGCGAAAGTTTAACATTTTCCAATGAAAGTCTATGGGAAAAAATGGGGTTTTCGGGGGCCACCCCAGGGGCACCGAGGGTAAGATCGCTTAACAGAGCACAAGCAACCTACACGGCTATGGGCCGAAGAAGTGTGCAAAGTTTCACACATGCCCTCCTAAAACTCTTAAAACTGTGGGATGAATAGCATTTCCATGTTAAAAGGATTATTTGCACCGATTAACATTGGGCAGGTGTGGTAGCGAAGGGGGACTGTGTTTGTCTACCGAGCGCAACGTTGTGAGTTCGACTCCCGGACCAGCAGGGAGCTGGCATGGGCAACCTGGACGTGGGTTAATGTCCATGGCGGGAGCTGGGACGTTGACTCAAACACCCTGGGGACGACGCAGTAACTGCGTCACACCTGCCCAAATTTTTATGTCGCAATACTTTCTGACTGATTTTAGCAGCAATTAATTTTTTCCCTTTGGCTGTTGCTGGCTCCGCCCACTTTTTTTTAACCATTTCAGCCCACGGGTATTTTTCATCTTATGACCCAGAGGAATTTTCCCATTTCAGCGCTCCTCTCTTTCATTCCCCAATAACTTTATCACTACTTGTCACAAAGAAATGATCAATACCTTGTTTTTTCCACCACTAATCAGGCTTTCTTTGGGTGGTACATTATGCTAAGAATTATTTTATTCTAAATGCATTTTAACGGAAATAATTAAGAAAAAAATGGAAAAAATCATTATTTCTTAGTTTTCGACCATTATAGTTTTAAAATACCACATGCTACCGTAATTAAAATCCACACATTTTATTTGCCCATTTGTCACGGTTATTGCAATGGTAAAATGATATCCCTAGTATAATGTATGGTGACAATATTTTATTTGGAAATAAAGGTACATTTTTTCAGTTTTACATCCATCGCTAATTTTTAGCCCATACATTTATAATAATATGGCCTCTCGACATACATTTTTTTTTATTATTCCCTAAAGTCAGTAGATGTAATTTTACTATTTGGCCATACTGAGCAAAATCCTATGTAGCGTACAAGTACGCTACATAGGAAATAATGTTTTGCTCCATTGTTCCTAGGGAAGTGATGCAGGCTTCAAAGGAGGCCTGCGTCACGGGTGTCCTGTGGGGAGATTAATGAATGGGAACTTTGTTCCCATTCATTAGTGTAACGATTGGGCGGCGGAAAGTGGCGGAAATCGTCGGCAGAAGGAAGCGCGTCGGCTCTATCTAAGAATAAACACTGTCTTTGAACAAAAACAGTGTTTATTCTCGGTGGACACGTACGGATTGGCACAGGTGACTTTTGTCCCCTGCAGCCAATCCCCCCTGTTGCCGGCAACATCGCGATCGTGAGCATCTGCCCGCATGATCGTGGGCAACCCCCCCCCCCCCAAACTGCAGGGACGTGACTAGCGCGTTTCTTCGGCTGTAGGAGCTGCTGCTGGGGACGTGAAGCTCATGTTCGCGTGGCATAAATGGTTAAAATAAGCTTACCGCAGTGAACTTGAGATTAATATATGAAAGGCTGATAACTGATAACTGTTCCTAACGTTAGCATTATGCCGCTAGTTACCACAGCAGTGCCCGCATTAGTTTTTTTCTTCTTGAAAGTGAGTGCTTCATGCTGATATCAAAGTCAACAATACAAGCGAGAGCAAAAATGCAAATGCAGACGCATACAGGTTTATTAATTTTGCGGCAAAATCTGGACATGCACCGCACAGGACTCACATGACAGGCAAGTTGAAAATGCAAAAGATACTGCTTAATTGCCTCGAGATAAGTAAATCCTACGCCGCAGTTGTGGCCACTTGTCTCGGAAGCGGCATAGTATTTACACCGCTGGATTTCAACGGTACTGTTTCAATCGACTGTGCACACTGTTGGTGAATCAGCTGTGGTAAATCAAGGTATTGTGTATTTTTTTATGCATAATTCTACTTGTAGTTTTGTACACATATGGAAATCCTGCCAAGCTCTCCCATTATTCAGGGGGAAAAACGCATAGAAATGCATATAAAAATGTGCAAAAATGAGCTGAAACACGTTTGCATTTTTAAAGTCCATTTATGTGCGATCCCAAATGCACCTGATGTGAACAAGGCCTTAATGAATCGGTAAGGAGCCAGTTTTATTGGCTCCCTACCATGTGATCGCTGTGAGCCAATCACTGTGATCACTAGGTAGAAAGCAATAAAGTTGCATTCTCTCCAGCTTTCTCCACCAGTCTGCAGTGATCTCTGGACAGAGAGAGCTGTAGCTGCTGTGTGTCTGTGTCTCACAGACAGCGTTACAGTGTAAAACACATTTATTCACATAATTTCACCCCACAACCACTGTGATCCCTTTCCAGTCACCTCTAGTATGTAGGTGACGTCAGCAGTATATATATATATATATATATATATATATATATATATATATATATATATATGCTGTGTAAAGTTACTGTATACAGGGGCTGTATCCCTTATACAGTTAGTTTATGTAATGTATGTATATTGAGAACTATCTCTGGGCACTGTTTTTTTACCACAGAAACAATGTAGCCACATATATCTTATATTGTTTTATTCTGAAGGTGTTACTGAATCATTTTGGGGGTGAATTACTGCAATACTCCGAAGCATATCTGTGAAAAAAGAAGAACAGCTAACATATCTGATTAAAAGAAATGCATTTTCAATTTTGTTGTTATACATTCCATCAAATTTCACTAATAATCTCTGCAGCCAAAATTATCATCGCATCCATTGAAGGATACCTCAAGGGGTGTAGTTTACTAAATGAAGCCATTTTTGGCGGGAATTTGACAATCTCTTTACCTCAGACTTCATTGTAAGCGGCCTACGCTGGAAAATACAAGCATGTGAATTATGCTCTGTGAAAGCTCAATTATTGACAACTTTCTCTGGACACTGGTTTTTACTACAAAAACAATGTAGCCACATATATCTTATATAGTTTTTGTTCATAAGGAGTTACTGCATCATTTTGGGGGGGAATTACTACAATACTCCAAAACATGACTGTGAAAAAGCTGAACAGCTGACAGATCTGAATAAAAGAAATGAATTTTTCATTTTCTTGTTATACATTCTATTAAATTTCACCAATAATCTCTGCAGCCAAAATGATCAATGCATCCATCCAAGGGTACCTCAGGGGGTGTAGTTTACTAAATGAAGTCATTTTTGGTGGGAATTTGACAATCTCTTTACCTCAGACTTCATTCTAAGCGGCCTACACTGGAAAATACAAGCATGTGATTTATGCTCTTTGAAAGCTCAATTATTGACAGTTTTCTTTGGACACTGCTTTTTACTACAAAAACAATGTAACCACACATATCTGATATTGTTTTATTTAAAAGGAGTTACTGAATCATTTTTTGGGTAGATTTTCTGCCATATTCCAAAGCATGTCTGTGAAAAAGCAGAAATGTATATATTACCATTGAATTGCAATAGGTAACATTTGATTGGCTGTTGTAAGCTCCGCCCAATTTTCTAAATTTTAACTCTAGTCACCCAGTCATGGTCTGTGCCAAGTTTGGGGCCTCTGGCTTTAAAACTGTGAGAATGGCAATATTTAAAACATTTACATTGATGTCAATAGGTGAAATCTGATTGGCTGTTTGTGGCTCCACCCACTTTTCCTTAATTTTGACCACAGTCACCCAGTGAGTAATTGTGCTAAGTTTGGGATGCCTGGCATTTAAACTGCAATAATAGCAATAGTTAATCTTTTTTCATTAAGGTCAATAGCTGAAATCTGATTGACTGTTATTGCCCCACCCCTTTTTTCCCCTAACTGTGATCCACAGTCACTCAGTGGCCAACACTTTAAGGTTTGGGAATCATGGCATTCAAAGTGTCGAAATGGCAGATGTTTTAATTTCTCCATTGAAAATCAATGAGTGAAATATGATTGGTTGTCGGTGGCTCCACCCACTTTTTCTAACCTTGAAGTGCAAACACCCAGTGAGAACATTTGTAAACTTTGGGGTCCTTGACACCAATAATATGAGAATAGCAGAATTTTACATGTTCCCATGTAAATAAATCACTGAAATTCAATTGGCTGCTTTAAAAAATTTGAACCCAAGCTGCAATTTAAAATTTCCCATATAAAACAAACAGCTGAAATGTGATTGGCTGTCGACAGCTCCGCCCACTTTTCCAAAATTCTAACCATAGTAACCCAGTGACCCACGGTGCCAAGTTTGGGGACTCTGGCTTTAAAACTGTTAGAATGACAGCTTTTCCAATTTTCTCATTAAAGTCAATAGGGAAAATCTGATTGGTTGTTTGTGGCTCCGCCCACTTTTGCAGTCCCCAAAATGTGACAGAAATGTTACATCAACCCCATGACTAAGTGACCCAAGTTTGGTGAGTTTACCTTCACATCTGTCTGATTGGCGAAAGTTTAACATTTTCCAATGAAAGTCTATGGGAAAAAATGGGGTTTTCGGGGGGCCACCCCAGGGGCACCGAGGGTAAGATCGCTTAACAGAGCACAAGCAACCTACACGGCTATGGGCCGAAGAAGTGTGCAAAGTTTCACACATGCCCTCCTAAAACTCTTAAAACTGTGGGATGAATAGCATTTCCATGTTAAAAGGATTATTTGCACCGATTAACATTGGGCAGGTGTGGTAGCGAAGGGGGACTGTGTTTGTCTACCGAGCGCAACGTTGTGAGTTCGACTCCCGGACCAGCAGGGAGCTGGCATGGGCAACCTGGACGTGGGTTAATGTCCATGGCGGGAGCTGGGACGTTGACTCAAACACCCTGGGGACGACGCAGTAACTGCGTCACACCTGCCCAAATTTTTATGTCGCAATACTTTCTGACTGATTTTAGCAGCAATTAATTTTTTCCCTTTGGCTGTTGCTGGCTCCGCCCACTTTTTTTTAACCATTTCAGCCCACGGGTATTTTTCATCTTATGACCGAGAGGAATTTTCCCATTTCAGCGCTCCTCTCTTTCATTCCCCAATAACTTTATCACTACTTGTCACAAAGAAATGATCAATACCTTGTTTTTTCCACCACCAATCAGGCTTTCTTTGGGTGGTACATTATGCTAAGAATTATTTTATTCTAAATGCATTTTAACGGAAATAATTAAGAAAAAAATGGAAAAAATCATTATTTCTTAGTTTTCGACCATTATAGTTTTAAAATACCACATGCTACCGTAATTAAAATCCACACATTTTATTTGCCCATTTGTCACGGTTATTGCAATGGTAAAATGATATCCCTAGTATAATGTATGGTGACAATATTTTATTTGGAAATAAAGGTACATTTTTTCAGTTTTACATCCATCGCTAATTTTTAGCCCATACATTTATAATAATATGGCCTCTCGACATACATTTTTTTTTATTATTCCCTAAAGTCAGTAGATGTAATTTTACTATTTGGCCATACTGAGCAAAATCCTATGTAGCGTACAAGTACGCTACATAGGAAATAATGTTTTGCTCCATTGTTCCTAGGGAAGTGATGCAGGCTTCAAAGGAGGCCTGCGTCACGGGTGTCCTGTGGGGAGATTAATGAATGGGAACTTTGTTCCCATTCATTAGTGTAACGATTGGGCGGCGGAAAGTGGCGGAAATCGTCGGCAGAAGGAAGCGCGTCGGCTCTATCTAAGAATAAACACTGTCTTTGAACAAAAACAGTGTTTATTCTCGGTGGACACGTACGGATTGGCACAGGTGACTTTTGTCCCCTGCAGCCAATCCCCCCTGTTGCCGGCAACATCGCGATCGTGAGCATCTGCCCGCATGATCGTGGGCAACCCCCCCCCCCCCAAACTGCAGGGACGTGACTAGCGCGTTTCTTCGGCTGTAGGAGCTGCTGCTGGGGACGTGAAGCTCATGTTCGCGTGGCATAAATGGTTAAAATAAGCTTACCGCAGTGAACTTGAGATTAATATATGAAAGGCTGATAACTGATAACTGTTCCTAACGTTAGCATTATGCCGCTAGTTACCACAGCAGTGCCCGCATTAGTTTTTTTCTTCTTGAAAGTGAGTGCTTCATGCTGATATCAAAGTCAACAATACAAGCGAGAGCAAAAATGCAAATGCAGACGCATACAGGTTTATTAATTTTGCGGCAAAATCTGGACATGCACCGCACAGGACTCACATGACAGGCAAGTTGAAAATGCAAAAGATACTGCTTAATTGCCTCGAGATAAGTAAATCCTACGCCGCAGTTGTGGCCACTTGTCTCGGAAGCGGCATAGTATTTACACCGCTGGATTTCAACGGTACTGTTTCAATCGACTGTGCACACTGTTGGTGAATCAGCTGTGGTAAATCAAGGTATTGTGTATTTTTTTATGCATAATTCTACTTGTAGTTTTGTACACATATGGAAATCCTGCCAAGCTCTCCCATTATTCAGGGGGAAAAACGCATAGAAATGCATATAAAAATGTGCAAAAATGAGCTGAAACACGTTTGCATTTTTAAAGTCCATTTATGTGCGATCCCAAATGCACCTGATGTGAACAAGGCCTTAATGAATCGGTAAGGAGCCAGTTTTATTGGCTCCCTACCATGTGATCGCTGTGAGCCAATCACTGTGATCACTAGGTAGAAAGCAATAAAGTTGCATTCTCTCCAGCTTTCTCCACCAGTCTGCAGTGATCTCTGGACAGAGAGAGCTGTAGCTGCTGTGTGTCTGTGTCTCACAGACAGCGTTACAGTGTAAAACACATTTATTCACATAATTTCACCCCACAACCACTGTGATCCCTTTCCAGTCACCTCTAGTATGTAGGTGACGTCAGCAGTATATATATATATATATATATATATATATATATATATATATATATATATATGCTGTGTAAAGTTACTGTATACAGGGGCTGTATCCCTTATACAGTTAGTTTATGTAATGTATGTATATTGAGAACTATCTCTGGGCACTGTTTTTTTACCACAGAAACAATGTAGCCACATATATCTTATATTGTTTTATTCTGAAGGTGTTACTGAATCATTTTGGGGGTGAATTACTGCAATACTCCGAAGCATATCTGTGAAAAAAGAAGAACAGCTAACATATCTGATTAAAAGAAATGCATTTTCAATTTTGTTGTTATACATTCCATCAAATTTCACTAATAATCTCTGCAGCCAAAATTATCATCGCATCCATTGAAGGATACCTCAAGGGGTGTAGTTTACTAAATGAAGCCATTTTTGGCGGGAATTTGACAATCTCTTTACCTCAGACTTCATTGTAAGCGGCCTACGCTGGAAAATACAAGCATGTGAATTATGCTCTGTGAAAGCTCAATTATTGACAACTTTCTCTGGACACTGGTTTTTACTACAAAAACAATGTAGCCACATATATCTTATATAGTTTTTGTTCATAAGGAGTTACTGCATCATTTTGGGGGGGAATTACTACAATACTCCAAAACATGACTGTGAAAAAGCTGAACAGCTGACAGATCTGAATAAAAGAAATGAATTTTTCATTTTCTTGTTATACATTCTATTAAATTTCACCAATAATCTCTGCAGCCAAAATGATCAATGCATCCATCCAAGGGTACCTCAGGGGGTGTAGTTTACTAAATGAAGTCATTTTTGGTGGGAATTTGACAATCTCTTTACCTCAGACTTCATTCTAAGCGGCCTACACTGGAAAATACAAGCATGTGATTTATGCTCTTTGAAAGCTCAATTATTGACAGTTTTCTTTGGACACTGCTTTTTACTACAAAAACAATGTAACCACACATATCTGATATTGTTTTATTTAAAAGGAGTTACTGAATCATTTTTTGGGTAGATTTTCTGCCATATTCCAAAGCATGTCTGTGAAAAAGCAGAAATGTATATATTACCATTGAATTGCAATAGGTAACATTTGATTGGCTGTTGTAAGCTCCGCCCAATTTTCTAAATTTTAACTCTAGTCACCCAGTCATGGTCTGTGCCAAGTTTGGGGCCTCTGGCTTTAAAACTGTGAGAATGGCAATATTTAAAACATTTACATTGATGTCAATAGGTGAAATCTGATTGGCTGTTTGTGGCTCCACCCACTTTTCCTTAATTTTGACCACAGTCACCCAGTGAGTAATTGTGCTAAGTTTGGGATGCCTGGCATTTAAACTGCAATAATAGCAATAGTTAATCTTTTTTCATTAAGGTCAATAGCTGAAATCTGATTGACTGTTATTGCCCCACCCCTTTTTTCCCCTAACTGTGATCCACAGTCACTCAGTGGCCAACACTTTAAGGTTTGGGAATCATGGCATTCAAAGTGTCGAAATGGCAGATGTTTTAATTTCTCCATTGAAAATCAATGAGTGAAATATGATTGGTTGTCGGTGGCTCCACCCACTTTTTCTAACCTTGAAGTGCAAACACCCAGTGAGAACATTTGTAAACTTTGGGGTCCTTGACACCAATAATATGAGAATAGCAGAATTTTACATGTTCCCATGTAAATAAATCACTGAAATTCAATTGGCTGCTTTAAAAAATTTGAACCCAAGCTGCAATTTAAAATTTCCCATATAAAACAAACAGCTGAAATGTGATTGGCTGTCGACAGCTCCGCCCACTTTTCCAAAATTCTAACCATAGTAACCCAGTGACCCACGGTGCCAAGTTTGGGGACTCTGGCTTTAAAACTGTTAGAATGACAGCTTTTCCAATTTTCTCATTAAAGTCAATAGGGAAAATCTGATTGGTTGTTTGTGGCTCCGCCCACTTTTGCAGTCCCCAAAATGTGACAGAAATGTTACATCAACCCCATGACTAAGTGACCCAAGTTTGGTGAGTTTACCTTCACATCTGTCTGATTGGCGAAAGTTTAACATTTTCCAATGAAAGTCTATGGGAAAAAATGGGGTTTTCGGGGGGCCACCCCAGGGGCACCGAGGGTAAGATCGCTTAACAGAGCACAAGCAACCTACACGGCTATGGGCCGAAGAAGTGTGCAAAGTTTCACACATGCCCTCCTAAAACTCTTAAAACTGTGGGATGAATAGCATTTCCATGTTAAAAGGATTATTTGCACCGATTAACATTGGGCAGGTGTGGTAGCGAAGGGGGACTGTGTTTGTCTACCGAGCGCAACGTTGTGAGTTCGACTCCCGGACCAGCAGGGAGCTGGCATGGGCAACCTGGACGTGGGTTAATGTCCATGGCGGGAGCTGGGACGTTGACTCAAACACCCTGGGGACGACGCAGTAACTGCGTCACACCTGCCCAAATTTTTATGTCGCAATACTTTCTGACTGATTTTAGCAGCAATTAATTTTTTCCCTTTGGCTGTTGCTGGCTCCGCCCACTTTTTTTTAACCATTTCAGCCCACGGGTATTTTTCATCTTATGACCGAGAGGAATTTTCCCATTTCAGCGCTCCTCTCTTTCATTCCCCAATAACTTTATCACTACTTGTCACAAAGAAATGATCAATACCTTGTTTTTTCCACCACCAATCAGGCTTTCTTTGGGTGGTACATTATGCTAAGAATTATTTTATTCTAAATGCATTTTAACGGAAATAATTAAGAAAAAAATGGAAAAAATCATTATTTCTTAGTTTTCGACCATTATAGTTTTAAAATACCACATGCTACCGTAATTAAAATCCACACATTTTATTTGCCCATTTGTCACGGTTATTGCAATGGTAAAATGATATCCCTAGTATAATGTATGGTGACAATATTTTATTTGGAAATAAAGGTACATTTTTTCAGTTTTACATCCATCGCTAATTTTTAGCCCATACATTTATAATAATATGGCCTCTCGACATACATTTTTTTTTATTATTCCCTAAAGTCAGTAGATGTAATTTTACTATTTGGCCATGCTGAGCAAAATCCTATGTAGCGTACAAGTACGCTACATAGGAAATAATGTTTTGCTCCATTGTTCCTAGGGAAGTGATGCAGGCTTCAAAGGAGGCCTGCGTCACGGGTGTCCTGTGGGGAGATTAATGAATGGGAACTTTGTTCCCATTCATTAGTGTAACGATTGGGCGGCGGAAAGTGGCGGAAATCGTCGGCAGAAGGAAGCGCGTCGGCTCTATCTAAGAATAAACACTGTCTTTGAACAAAAACAGTGTTTATTCTCGGTGGACACGTACGGATTGGCACAGGTGACTTTTGTCCCCTGCAGCCAATCCCCCCTGTTGCCGGCAACATCGCGATCGTGAGCATCTGCCCGCATGATCGTGTGCAACCCCCCCCCCCAAACTGCAGGGACGTGACTAGCGCGTTTCTTCGGCTGTAGGAGCTGCTGCTGGGGACGTGAAGCTCATGTTCGCGTGGCATAAATGGTTAAAATAAGCTTACCGCAGTGAACTTGAGATTAATATATGAAAGGCTGATAACTGATAACTGTTCCTAACGTTAGCATTATGCCGCTAGTTACCACAGCAGTGCCCGCATTAGTTTTTTTCTTCTTGAAAGTGAGTGCTTCATGCTGATATCAAAGTCAACAATACAAGCGAGAGCAAAAATGCAAATGCAGACGCATACAGGTTTATTAATTTTGCGGCAAAATCTGGACATGCACCGCACAGGACTCACATGACAGGCAAGTTGAAAATGCAAAAGATACTGCTTAATTGCCTCGAGATAAGTAAATCCTACGCCGCAGTTGTGGCCACTTGTCTCGGAAGCGGCATAGTATTTACACCGCTGGATTTCAACGGTACTGTTTCAATCGACTGTGCACACTGTTGGTGAATCAGCTGTGGTAAATCAAGGTATTGTGTATTTTTTTATGCATAATTCTACTTGTAGTTTTGTACACATATGGAAATCCTGCCAAGCTCTCCCATTATTCAGGGGGAAAAACGCATAGAAATGCATATAAAAATGTGCAAAAATGAGCTGAAACACGTTTGCATTTTTAAAGTCCATTTATGTGCGATCCCAAATGCACCTGATGTGAACAAGGCCTTAATGAATCGGTAAGGAGCCAGTTTTATTGGCTCCCTACCATGTGATCGCTGTGAGCCAATCACTGTGATCACTAGGTAGAAAGCAATAAAGTTGCATTCTCTCCAGCTTTCTCCACCAGTCTGCAGTGATCTCTGGACAGAGAGAGCTGTAGCTGCTGTGTGTCTGTGTCTCACAGACAGCGTTACAGTGTAAAACACATTTATTCACATAATTTCACCCCACAACCCCTGTGATCCCTTTCCAGTCACCTCTAGTATGTAGGTGACGTCAGCAGTATATATATATATATATATATATATATATATATATATATATATATGCTGTGTAAAGTTACTGTATACAGGGGCTGTATCCCTTATACAGTTAGTTTATGTAATGTATGTATATTGAGAACTATCTCTGGGCACTGTTTTTTTACCACAGAAACAATGTAGCCACATATATCTTATATTGTTTTATTCAGAAGGTGTTACTGAATCATTTTGGGGGTGAATTACTGCAATACTCCGAAGCATATCTGTGAAAAAAGAAGAACAGCTAACATATCTGATTAAAAGAAATGCATTTTCAATTTTGTTGTTATACATTCCATCAAATTTCACTAATAATCTCTGCAGCCAAAATTATCATCGCATCCATTGAAGGATACCTCAAGGGGTGTAGTTTACTAAATGAAGCCATTTTTGGCGGGAATTTGACAATCTCTTTACCTCAGACTTCATTGTAAGCGGCCTACGCTGGAAAATACAAGCATGTGAATTATGCTCTGTGAAAGCTCAATTATTGACAACTTTCTCTGGACACTGGTTTTTACTACAAAAACAATGTAGCCACATATATCTTATATAGTTTTTGTTCATAAGGAGCTACTGCATCATTTTGGGGGGGAATTACTACAATACTCCAAAACATGACTGTGAAAAAGCTGAACAGCTGACAGATCTGAATAAAAGAAATGAATTTTTCATTTTCTTGTTATACATTCTATTAAATTTCACCAATAATCTCTGCAGCCAAAATGATCAATGCATCCATCCAAGGGTACCTCAGGGGGTGTAGTTTACTAAATGAAGTCATTTTTGGTGGGAATTTGACAATCTCTTTACCTCAGACTTCATTCTAAGCGGCCTACACTGGAAAATACAAGCATGTGATTTATGCTCTTTGAAAGCTCAATTATTGACAGTTTTCTTTGGACACTGCTTTTTACTACAAAAACAATGTAACCACACATATCTGATATTGTTTTATTTAAAAGGAGTTACTGAATCATTTTTTGGGTAGATTTTCTGCCATATTCCAAAGCATGTCTGTGAAAAAGCAGAAATGTATATATTACCATTGAATTGCAATAGGTAACATTTGATTGGCTGTTGTAAGCTCCGCCCAATTTTCTAAATTTTAACTCTAGTCACCCAGTCATGGTCTGTGCCAAGTTTGGGGCCTCTGGCTTTAAAACTGTGAGAATGGCAATATTTAAAACATTTACATTGATGTCAATAGGTGAAATCTGATTGGCTGTTTGTGGCTCCACCCACTTTTCCTTAATTTTGACCACAGTCACCCAGTGAGTAATTGTGCTAAGTTTGGGATGCCTGGCATTTAAACTGCAATAATAGCAATAGTTAATCTTTTTTCATTAAGGTCAATAGCTGAAATCTGATTGACTGTTATTGCCCCACCCCTTTTTTCCCCTAACTGTGATCCACAGTCACTCAGTGGCCAACACTTTAAGGTTTGGGAATCATGGCATTCAAAGTGTCGAAATGGCAGATGTTTTAATTTCTCCATTGAAAATCAATGAGTGAAATATGATTGGTTGTCGGTGGCTCCGCCCACTTTTTCTAACCTTGAAGTGCAAACACCCAGTGAGAACATTTGTAAACTTTGGGGTCCTTGACACCAATAATATGAGAATAGCAGAATTTTACATGTTCCCATGTAAATAAATCACTGAAATTCAATTGGCTGCTTTAAAAAATTTGAACCCAAGCTGCAATTTAAAATTTCCCATATAAAACAAACAGCTGAAATGTGATTGGCTGTCGACAGCTCCGCCCACTTTTCCAAAATTCTAACCATAGTAACCCAGTGACCCACGGTGCCAAGTTTGGGGACTCTGGCTTTAAAACTGTTAGAATGACAGCTTTTCCAATTTTCTCATTAAAGTCAATAGGGAAAATCTGATTGGTTGTTTGTGGCTCCGCCCACTTTTGCAGTCCCCAAAATGTGACAGAAATGTTACATCAACCCCATGACTAAGTGACCCAAGTTTGGTGAGTTTACCTTCACATCTGTCTGATTGGCGAAAGTTTAACATTTTCCAATGAAAGTCTATGGGAAAAAATGGGGTTTTCGGGGGGCCACCCCAGGGGCACCGAGGGTAAGATCGCTTAACAGAGCACAAGCAACCTACACGGCTATGGGCCGAAGAAGTGTGCAAAGTTTCACACATGCCCTCCTAAAACTCTTAAAACTGTGGGATGAATAGCATTTCCATGTTAAAAGGATTATTTGCACCGATTAACATTGGGCAGGTGTGGTAGCGAAGGGGGACTGTGTTTGTCTACCGAGCGCAACGTTGTGAGTTCGACTCCCGGACCAGCAGGGAGCTGGCATGGGCAACCTGGACGTGGGTTAATGTCCATGGCGGGAGCTGGGACGTTGACTCAAACACCCTGGGGACGACGCAGTAACTGCGTCACACCTGCCCAAATTTTTATGTCGCAATACTTTCTGACTGATTTTAGCAGCAATTAATTTTTTCCCTTTGGCTGTTGCTGGCTCCGCCCACTTTTTTTTAACCATTTCAGCCCACGGGTATTTTTCATCTTATGACCGAGAGGAATTTTCCCATTTCAGCGCTCCTCTCTTTCATTCCCCAATAACTTTATCACTACTTGTCACAAAGAAATGATCAATACCTTGTTTTTTCCACCACCAATCAGGCTTTCTTTGGGTGGTACATTATGCTAAGAATTATTTTATTCTAAATGCATTTTAACGGAAATAATTAAGAAAAAAATGGAAAAAATCATTATTTCTTAGTTTTCGACCATTATAGTTTTAAAATACCACATGCTACCGTAATTAAAATCCACACATTTTATTTGCCCATTTGTCACGGTTATTGCAATGGTAAAATGATATCCCTAGTATAATGTATGGTGACAATATTTTATTTGGAAATAAAGGTACATTTTTTCAGTTTTACATCCATCGCTAATTTTTAGCCCATACATTTATAATAATATGGCCTCTCGACATACATTTTTTTTTATTATTCCCTAAAGTCAGTAGATGTAATTTTACTATTTGGCCATGCTGAGCAAAATCCTATGTAGCGTACAAGTACGCTACATAGGAAATAATGTTTTGCTCCATTGTTCCTAGGGAAGTGATGCAGGCTTCAAAGGAGGCCTGCGTCACGGGTGTCCTGTGGGGAGATTAATGAATGGGAACTTTGTTCCCATTCATTAGTGTAACGATTGGGCGGCGGAAAGTGGCGGAAATCGTCGGCAGAAGGAAGCGCGTCGGCTCTATCTAAGAATAAACACTGTCTTTGAACAAAAACAGTGTTTATTCTCGGTGGACACGTACGGATTGGCACAGGTGACTTTTGTCCCCTGCAGCCAATCCCCCCTGTTGCCGGCAACATCGCGATCGTGAGCATCTGCCCGCATGATCGTGTGCAACCCCCCCCCCCAAACTGCAGGGACGTGACTAGCGCGTTTCTTCGGCTGTAGGAGCTGCTGCTGGGGACGTGAAGCTCATGTTCGCGTGGCATAAATGGTTAAAATAAGCTTACCGCAGTGAACTTGAGATTAATATATGAAAGGCTGATAACTGATAACTGTTCCTAACGTTAGCATTATGCCGCTAGTTACCACAGCAGTGCCCGCATTAGTTTTTTTCTTCTTGAAAGTGAGTGCTTCATGCTGATATCAAAGTCAACAATACAAGCGAGAGCAAAAATGCAAATGCAGACGCATACAGGTTTATTAATTTTGCGGCAAAATCTGGACATGCACCGCACAGGACTCACATGACAGGCAAGTTGAAAATGCAAAAGATACTGCTTAATTGCCTCGAGATAAGTAAATCCTACGCCGCAGTTGTGGCCACTTGTCTCGGAAGCGGCATAGTATTTACACCGCTGGATTTCAACGGTACTGTTTCAATCGACTGTGCACACTGTTGGTGAATCAGCTGTGGTAAATCAAGGTATTGTGTATTTTTTTATGCATAATTCTACTTGTAGTTTTGTACACATATGGAAATCCTGCCAAGCTCTCCCATTATTCAGGGGGAAAAACGCATAGAAATGCATATAAAAATGTGCAAAAATGAGCTGAAACACGTTTGCATTTTTAAAGTCCATTTATGTGCGATCCCAAATGCACCTGATGTGAACAAGGCCTTAATGAATCGGTAAGGAGCCAGTTTTATTGGCTCCCTACCATGTGATCGCTGTGAGCCAATCACTGTGATCACTAGGTAGAAAGCAATAAAGTTGCATTCTCTCCAGCTTTCTCCACCAGTCTGCAGTGATCTCTGGACAGAGAGAGCTGTAGCTGCTGTGTGTCTGTGTCTCACAGACAGCGTTACAGTGTAAAACACATTTATTCACATAATTTCACCCCACAACCCCTGTGATCCCTTTCCAGTCACCTCTAGTATGTAGGTGACGTCAGCAGTATATATATATATATATATATATATATATATATATATATATATATGCTGTGTAAAGTTACTGTATACAGGGGCTGTATCCCTTATACAGTTAGTTTATGTAATGTATGTATATTGAGAACTATCTCTGGGCACTGTTTTTTTACCACAGAAACAATGTAGCCACATATATCTTATATTGTTTTATTCAGAAGGTGTTACTGAATCATTTTGGGGGTGAATTACTGCAATACTCCGAAGCATATCTGTGAAAAAAGAAGAACAGCTAACATATCTGATTAAAAGAAATGCATTTTCAATTTTGTTGTTATACATTCCATCAAATTTCACTAATAATCTCTGCAGCCAAAATTATCATCGCATCCATTGAAGGATACCTCAAGGGGTGTAGTTTACTAAATGAAGCCATTTTTGGCGGGAATTTGACAATCTCTTTACCTCAGACTTCATTGTAAGCGGCCTACGCTGGAAAATACAAGCATGTGAATTATGCTCTGTGAAAGCTCAATTATTGACAACTTTCTCTGGACACTGGTTTTTACTACAAAAACAATGTAGCCACATATATCTTATATAGTTTTTGTTCATAAGGAGCTACTGCATCATTTTGGGGGGGAATTACTACAATACTCCAAAACATGACTGTGAAAAAGCTGAACAGCTGACAGATCTGAATAAAAGAAATGAATTTTTCATTTTCTTGTTATACATTCTATTAAATTTCACCAATAATCTCTGCAGCCAAAATGATCAATGCATCCATCCAAGGGTACCTCAGGGGGTGTAGTTTACTAAATGAAGTCATTTTTGGTGGGAATTTGACAATCTCTTTACCTCAGACTTCATTCTAAGCGGCCTACACTGGAAAATACAAGCATGTGATTTATGCTCTTTGAAAGCTCAATTATTGACAGTTTTCTTTGGACACTGCTTTTTACTACAAAAACAATGTAACCACACATATCTGATATTGTTTTATTTAAAAGGAGTTACTGAATCATTTTTTGGGTAGATTTTCTGCCATATTCCAAAGCATGTCTGTGAAAAAGCAGAAATGTATATATTACCATTGAATTGCAATAGGTAACATTTGATTGGCTGTTGTAAGCTCCGCCCAATTTTCTAAATTTTAACTCTAGTCACCCAGTCATGGTCTGTGCCAAGTTTGGGGCCTCTGGCTTTAAAACTGTGAGAATGGCAATATTTAAAACATTTACATTGATGTCAATAGGTGAAATCTGATTGGCTGTTTGTGGCTCCACCCACTTTTCCTTAATTTTGACCACAGTCACCCAGTGAGTAATTGTGCTAAGTTTGGGATGCCTGGCATTTAAACTGCAATAATAGCAATAGTTAATCTTTTTTCATTAAGGTCAATAGCTGAAATCTGATTGACTGTTATTGCCCCACCCCTTTTTTCCCCTAACTGTGATCCACAGTCACTCAGTGGCCAACACTTTAAGGTTTGGGAATCATGGCATTCAAAGTGTCGAAATGGCAGATGTTTTAATTTCTCCATTGAAAATCAATGAGTGAAATATGATTGGTTGTCGGTGGCTCCGCCCACTTTTTCTAACCTTGAAGTGCAAACACCCAGTGAGAACATTTGTAAACTTTGGGGTCCTTGACACCAATAATATGAGAATAGCAGAATTTTACATGTTCCCATGTAAATAAATCACTGAAATTCAATTGGCTGCTTTAAAAAATTTGAACCCAAGCTGCAATTTAAAATTTCCCATATAAAACAAACAGCTGAAATGTGATTGGCTGTCGACAGCTCCGCCCACTTTTCCAAAATTCTAACCATAGTAACCCAGTGACCCACGGTGCCAAGTTTGGGGACTCTGGCTTTAAAACTGTTAGAATGACAGCTTTTCCAATTTTCTCATTAAAGTCAATAGGGAAAATCTGATTGGTTGTTTGTGGCTCCGCCCACTTTTGCAGTCCCCAAAATGTGACAGAAATGTTACATCAACCCCATGACTAAGTGACCCAAGTTTGGTGAGTTTACCTTCACATCTGTCTGATTGGCGAAAGTTTAACATTTTCCAATGAAAGTCTATGGGAAAAAATGGGGTTTTCGGGGGGCCACCCCAGGGGCACCGAGGGTAAGATCGCTTAACAGAGCACAAGCAACCTACACGGCTATGGGCCGAAGAAGTGTGCAAAGTTTCACACATGCCCTCCTAAAACTCTTAAAACTGTGGGATGAATAGCATTTCCATGTTAAAAGGATTATTTGCACCGATTAACATTGGGCAGGTGTGGTAGCGAAGGGGGACTGTGTTTGTCTACCGAGCGCAACGTTGTGAGTTCGACTCCCGGACCAGCAGGGAGCTGGCATGGGCAACCTGGACGTGGGTTAATGTCCATGGCGGGAGCTGGGACGTTGACTCAAACACCCTGGGGACGACGCAGTAACTGCGTCACACCTGCCCAAATTTTTATGTCGCAATACTTTCTGACTGATTTTAGCAGCAATTAATTTTTTCCCTTTGGCTGTTGCTGGCTCCGCCCACTTTTTTTTAACCATTTCAGCCCACGGGTATTTTTCATCTTATGACCGAGAGGAATTTTCCCATTTCAGCGCTCCTCTCTTTCATTCCCCAATAACTTTATCACTACTTGTCACAAAGAAATGATCAATACCTTGTTTTTTCCACCACCAATCAGGCTTTCTTTGGGTGGTACATTATGCTAAGAATTATTTTATTCTAAATGCATTTTAACGGAAATAATTAAGAAAAAAATGGAAAAAATCATTATTTCTTAGTTTTCGACCATTATAGTTTTAAAATACCACATGCTACCGTAATTAAAATCCACACATTTTATTTGCCCATTTGTCACGGTTATTGCAATGGTAAAATGATATCCCTAGTATAATGTATGGTGACAATATTTTATTTGGAAATAAAGGTACATTTTTTCAGTTTTACATCCATCGCTAATTTTTAGCCCATACATTTATAATAATATGGCCTCTCGACATACATTTTTTTTTATTATTCCCTAAAGTCAGTAGATGTAATTTTACTATTTGGCCATGCTGAGCAAAATCCTATGTAGCGTACAAGTACGCTACATAGGAAATAATGTTTTGCTCCATTGTTCCTAGGGAAGTGATGCAGGCTTCAAAGGAGGCCTGCGTCACGGGTGTCCTGTGGGGAGATTAATGAATGGGAACTTTGTTCCCATTCATTAGTGTAACGATTGGGCGGCGGAAAGTGGCGGAAATCGTCGGCAGAAGGAAGCGCGTCGGCTCTATCTAAGAATAAACACTGTCTTTGAACAAAAACAGTGTTTATTCTCGGTGGACACGTACGGATTGGCACAGGTGACTTTTGTCCCCTGCAGCCAATCCCCCCTGTTGCCGGCAACATCGCGATCGTGAGCATCTGCCCGCATGATCGTGTGCAACCCCCCCCCCCCCAAACTGCAGGGACGTGACTAGCGCGTTTCTTCGGCTGTAGGAGCTGCTGCTGGGGACGTGAAGCTCATGTTCGCGTGGCATAAATGGTTAAAATAAGCTTACCGCAGTGAACTTGAGATTAATATATGAAAGGCTGATAACTGATAACTGTTCCTAACGTTAGCATTATGCCGCTAGTTACCACAGCAGTGCCCGCATTAGTTTTTTTCTTCTTGAAAGTGAGTGCTTCATGCTGATATCAAAGTCAACAATACAAGCGAGAGCAAAAATGCAAATGCAGACGCATACAGGTTTATTAATTTTGCGGCAAAATCTGGACATGCACCGCACAGGACTCACATGACAGGCAAGTTGAAAATGCAAAAGATACTGCTTAATTGCCTCGAGATAAGTAAATCCTACGCCGCAGTTGTGGCCACTTGTCTCGGAAGCGGCATAGTATTTACACCGCTGGATTTCAACGGTACTGTTTCAATCGACTGTGCACACTGTTGGTGAATCAGCTGTGGTAAATCAAGGTATTGTGTATTTTTTTATGCATAATTCTACTTGTAGTTTTGTACACATATGGAAATCCTGCCAAGCTCTCCCATTATTCAGGGGGAAAAACGCATAGAAATGCATATAAAAATGTGCAAAAATGAGCTGAAACACGTTTGCATTTTTAAAGTCCATTTATGTGCGATCCCAAATGCACCTGATGTGAACAAGGCCTTAATGAATCGGTAAGGAGCCAGTTTTATTGGCTCCCTACCATGTGATCGCTGTGAGCCAATCACTGTGATCACTAGGTAGAAAGCAATAAAGTTGCATTCTCTCCAGCTTTCTCCACCAGTCTGCAGTGATCTCTGGACAGAGAGAGCTGTAGCTGCTGTGTGTCTGTGTCTCACAGACAGCGTTACAGTGTAAAACACATTTATTCACATAATTTCACCCCACAACCCCTGTGATCCCTTTCCAGTCACCTCTAGTATGTAGGTGACGTCAGCAGTATATATATATATATATATATATATATATATATATATATATATATATGCTGTGTAAAGTTACTGTATACAGGGGCTGTATCCCTTATACAGTTAGTTTATGTAATGTATGTATATTGAGAACTATCTCTGGGCACTGTTTTTTTACCACAGAAACAATGTAGCCACATATATCTTATATTGTTTTATTCAGAAGGTGTTACTGAATCATTTTGGGGGTGAATTACTGCAATACTCCGAAGCATATCTGTGAAAAAAGAAGAACAGCTAACATATCTGATTAAAAGAAATGCATTTTCAATTTTGTTGTTATACATTCCATCAAATTTCACTAATAATCTCTGCAGCCAAAATTATCATCGCATCCATTGAAGGATACCTCAAGGGGTGTAGTTTACTAAATGAAGCCATTTTTGGCGGGAATTTGACAATCTCTTTACCTCAGACTTCATTGTAAGCGGCCTACGCTGGAAAATACAAGCATGTGAATTATGCTCTGTGAAAGCTCAATTATTGACAACTTTCTCTGGACACTGGTTTTTACTACAAAAACAATGTAGCCACATATATCTTATATAGTTTTTGTTCATAAGGAGCTACTGCATCATTTTGGGGGGGAATTACTACAATACTCCAAAACATGACTGTGAAAAAGCTGAACAGCTGACAGATCTGAATAAAAGAAATGAATTTTTCATTTTCTTGTTATACATTCTATTAAATTTCACCAATAATCTCTGCAGCCAAAATGATCAATGCATCCATCCAAGGGTACCTCAGGGGGTGTAGTTTACTAAATGAAGTCATTTTTGGTGGGAATTTGACAATCTCTTTACCTCAGACTTCATTCTAAGCGGCCTACACTGGAAAATACAAGCATGTGATTTATGCTCTTTGAAAGCTCAATTATTGACAGTTTTCTTTGGACACTGCTTTTTACTACAAAAACAATGTAACCACACATATCTGATATTGTTTTATTTAAAAGGAGTTACTGAATCATTTTTTGGGTAGATTTTCTGCCATATTCCAAAGCATGTCTGTGAAAAAGCAGAAATGTATATATTACCATTGAATTGCAATAGGTAACATTTGATTGGCTGTTGTAAGCTCCGCCCAATTTTCTAAATTTTAACTCTAGTCACCCAGTCATGGTCTGTGCCAAGTTTGGGGCCTCTGGCTTTAAAACTGTGAGAATGGCAATATTTAAAACATTTACATTGATGTCAATAGGTGAAATCTGATTGGCTGTTTGTGGCTCCACCCACTTTTCCTTAATTTTGACCACAGTCACCCAGTGAGTAATTGTGCTAAGTTTGGGATGCCTGGCATTTAAACTGCAATAATAGCAATAGTTAATCTTTTTTCATTAAGGTCAATAGCTGAAATCTGATTGACTGTTATTGCCCCACCCCCTTTTTCCCCTAACTGTGATCCACAGTCACTCAGTGGCCAACACTTTAAGGTTTGGGAATCATGGCATTCAAAGTGTCGAAATGGCAGATGTTTTAATTTCTCCATTGAAAATCAATGAGTGAAATATGATTGGTTGTCGGTGGCTCCGCCCACTTTTTCTAACCTTGAAGTGCAAACACCCAGTGAGAACATTTGTAAACTTTGGGGTCCTTGACACCAATAATATGAGAATAGCAGAATTTTAAATGTTCCCATGTAAATAAATCACTGAAATTCAATTGGCTGCTTTAAAAAATTTGAACCCAAGCTGCAATTTGAAATTTCCCATATAAAACAAACAGCTGAAATGTGATTGGCTGTCGACAGCTCCGCCCACTTTTACAAAATTCTAACCATAGTAACCCAGTGACCCACGGTGCCAAGTTTGGGGACTCTGGCTTTGAAACTGTTAGAATGACAGCTTTTACAATTTTCTCATTAAAGTCAATAGGGAAAATCTGATTGGTTGCTTGTGGCTCCGCCCACTTTTGCAGTCCCCAAAATGTGACAGAAATGTTACATCAACCCCATGACTAAGTGACCCAAGTTTGGTGAGTTTACCTTCACATCTGTCTGATTGGCGAAAGTTTAACATTTTCCAATGAAAGTCTATGGGAAAAAATGGGGTTTTCGGGGGGCCACCCCAGGGGCACCGAGGGTAAGATCGCTTAACAGAGCACAAGCAACCTACACGGCTATGGGCCGAAGAAGTGTGCAAAGTTTCACACATGCCCTCCTAAAACTCTTAAAACTGTGGGATGAATAGCATTTCCATGTTAAAAGGATTATTTGCACCGATTAACATTGGGCAGGTGTGGTAGCGAAGGGGGACTGTGTTTGTCTACCGAGCGCAACGTTGTGAGTTCGACTCCCGGACCAGCAGGGAGCTGGCATGGGCAACCTGGACGTGGGTTAATGTCCATGGCGGGAGCTGGGACGTTGACTCAAACACCCTGGGGACGACGCAGTAACTGCGTCACACCTGCCCAAATTTTTATGTCGCAATACTTTCTGACTGATTTTAGCAGCAATTAATTTTTTCCCTTTGGCTGTTGCTGGCTCCGCCCACTTTTTTTTAACCATTTCAGCCCACGGGTATTTTTCATCTTATGACCGAGAGGAATTTTCCCATTTCAGCGCTCCTCTCTTTCATTCCCCAATAACTTTATCACTACTTGTCACAAAGAAATGATCAATACCTTGTTTTTTCCACCACCAATCAGGCTTTCTTTGGGTGGTACATTATGCTAAGAATTATTTTATTCTAAATGCATTTTAACGGAAATAATTAAGAAAAAAATGGAAAAAATCATTATTTCTTAGTTTTCGACCATTATAGTTTTAAAATACCACATGCTACCGTAATTAAAATCCACACATTTTATTTGCCCATTTGTCACGGTTATTGCAATGGTAAAATGATATCCCTAGTATAATGTATGGTGACAATATTTTATTTGGAAATAAAGGTACATTTTTTCAGTTTTACATCCATCGCTAATTTTTAGCCCATACATTTATAATAATATGGCCTCTCGACATACATTTTTTTTTATTATTCCCTAAAGTCAGTAGATGTAATTTTACTATTTGGCCATGCTGAGCAAAATCCTATGT
Source organism: Hyperolius riggenbachi (assembly GCF_040937935.1). NCBI lineage: Eukaryota > Metazoa > Chordata > Amphibia > Anura > Hyperoliidae > Hyperolius > Hyperolius riggenbachi. The sequence goes on along the minus strand of NC_090648.1, from coordinate 113,753,040 downwards.
AGCGTACAAGTACGCTACATAGGAAATAATGTTTTGCTCCATTGTTCCTAGGGAAGTGATGCAGGCTTCAAAGGAGGCCTGCGTCACGGGTGTCCTGTGGGGAGATTAATGAATGGGAACTTTGTTCCCATTCATTAGTGTAACGATTGGGCGGCGGAAAGTGGCGGAAATCGTCGGCAGAAGGAAGCGCGTCGGCTCTATCTAAGAATAAACACTGTCTTTGAACAAAAACAGTGTTTATTCTCGGTGGACACGTACGGATTGGCACAGGTGACTTTTGTCCCCTGCAGCCAATCCCCCCTGTTGCCGGCAACATCGCGATCGTGAGCATCTGCCCGCATGATCGTGTGCAACCCCCCCCCCCCCAAACTGCAGGGACGTGACTAGCGCGTTTCTTCGGCTGTAGGAGCTGCTGCTGGGGACGTGAAGCTCATGTTCGCGTGGCATAAATGGTTAAAATAAGCTTACCGCAGTGAACTTGAGATTAATATATGAAAGGCTGATAACTGATAACTGTTCCTAACGTTAGCATTATGCCGCTAGTTACCACAGCAGTGCCCGCATTAGTTTTTTTCTTCTTGAAAGTGAGTGCTTCATGCTGATATCAAAGTCAACAATACAAGCGAGAGCAAAAATGCAAATGCAGACGCATACAGGTTTATTAATTTTGCGGCAAAATCTGGACATGCACCGCACAGGACTCACATGACAGGCAAGTTGAAAATGCAAAAGATACTGCTTAATTGCCTCGAGATAAGTAAATCCTACGCCGCAGTTGTGGCCACTTGTCTCGGAAGCGGCATAGTATTTACACCGCTGGATTTCAACGGTACTGTTTCAATCGACTGTGCACACTGTTGGTGAATCAGCTGTGGTAAATCAAGGTATTGTGTATTTTTTTATGCATAATTCTACTTGTAGTTTTGTACACATATGGAAATCCTGCCAAGCTCTCCCATTATTCAGGGGGAAAAACGCATAGAAATGCATATAAAAATGTGCAAAAATGAGCTGAAACACGTTTGCATTTTTAAAGTCCATTTATGTGCGATCCCAAATGCACCTGATGTGAACAAGGCCTTAATGAATCGGTAAGGAGCCAGTTTTATTGGCTCCCTACCATGTGATCGCTGTGAGCCAATCACTGTGATCACTAGGTAGAAAGCAATAAAGTTGCATTCTCTCCAGCTTTCTCCACCAGTCTGCAGTGATCTCTGGACAGAGAGAGCTGTAGCTGCTGTGTGTCTGTGTCTCACAGACAGCGTTACAGTGTAAAACACATTTATTCACATAATTTCACCCCACAACCCCTGTGATCCCTTTCCAGTCACCTCTAGTATGTAGGTGACGTCAGCAGTATATATATATATATATATATATATATATATATATATATATATATATATATGCTGTGTAAAGTTACTGTATACAGGGGCTGTATCCCTTATACAGTTAGTTTATGTAATGTATGTATATTGAGAACTATCTCTGGGCACTGTTTTTTTACCACAGAAACAATGTAGCCACATATATCTTATATTGTTTTATTCAGAAGGTGTTACTGAATCATTTTGGGGGTGAATTACTGCAATACTCCGAAGCATATCTGTGAAAAAAGAAGAACAGCTAACATATCTGATTAAAAGAAATGCATTTTCAATTTTGTTGTTATACATTCCATCAAATTTCACTAATAATCTCTGCAGCCAAAATTATCATCGCATCCATTGAAGGATACCTCAAGGGGTGTAGTTTACTAAATGAAGCCATTTTTGGCGGGAATTTGACAATCTCTTTACCTCAGACTTCATTGTAAGCGGCCTACGCTGGAAAATACAAGCATGTGAATTATGCTCTGTGAAAGCTCAATTATTGACAACTTTCTCTGGACACTGGTTTTTACTACAAAAACAATGTAGCCACATATATCTTATATAGTTTTTGTTCATAAGGAGCTACTGCATCATTTTGGGGGGGGAATTACTACAATACTCCAAAACATGACTGTGAAAAAGCTGAACAGCTGACAGATCTGAATAAAAGAAATGAATTTTTCATTTTCTTGTTATACATTCTATTAAATTTCACCAATAATCTCTGCAGCCAAAATGATCAATGCATCCATCCAAGGGTACCTCAGGGGGTGTAGTTTACTAAATGAAGTCATTTTTGGTGGGAATTTGACAATCTCTTTACCTCAGACTTCATTCTAAGCGGCCTACACTGGAAAATACAAGCATGTGATTTATGCTCTTTGAAAGCTCAATTATTGACAGTTTTCTTTGGACACTGCTTTTTACTACAAAAACAATGTAACCACACATATCTGATATTGTTTTATTTAAAAGGAGTTACTGAATCATTTTTTGGGTAGATTTTCTGCCATATTCCAAAGCATGTCTGTGAAAAAGCAGAAATGTATATATTACCATTGAATTGCAATAGGTAACATTTGATTGGCTGTTGTAAGCTCCGCCCAATTTTCTAAATTTTAACTCTAGTCACCCAGTCATGGTCTGTGCCAAGTTTGGGGCCTCTGGCTTTAAAACTGTGAGAATGGCAATATTTAAAACATTTACATTGATGTCAATAGGTGAAATCTGATTGGCTGTTTGTGGCTCCACCCACTTTTCCTTAATTTTGACCACAGTCACCCAGTGAGTAATTGTGCTAAGTTTGGGATGCCTGGCATTTAAACTGCAATAATAGCAATAGTTAATCTTTTTTCATTAAGGTCAATAGCTGAAATCTGATTGACTGTTATTGCCCCACCCCTTTTTTCCCCTAACTGTGATCCACAGTCACTCAGTGGCCAACACTTTAAGGTTTGGGAATCATGGCATTCAAAGTGTCGAAATGGCAGATGTTTTAATTTCTCCATTGAAAATCAATGAGTGAAATATGATTGGTTGTCGGTGGCTCCGCCCACTTTTTCTAACCTTGAAGTGCAAACACCCAGTGAGAACATTTGTAAACTTTGGGGTCCTTGACACCAATAATATGAGAATAGCAGAATTTTAAATGTCCCCATGTAAATAAATCACTGAAATTCAATTGGCTGCTTTAAAAAATTTGAACCCAAGCTGCAATTTAAAATTTCCCATATAAAACAAACAGCTGAAATGTGATTGGCTGTCGACAGCTCCACCCACTTTTCCAAAATTCTAACCATAGTAACCCAGTGACCCACGGTGCCAAGTTTGAGGACTCTGGCTTTAAAACTGTTAGAATGACAGCTTTTACATTTTTCTCATTAAAGTCAATAGGGAAAATCTGATTGGTTGTTTGTGGCTCCGCCCACTTTTGCGGTCCCCAAAATGTGACAGAAATGTTACATCAACCCCATGACTAAGTGACCCAAGTTTGGTGAGTTTACCTTCACATCTGTCTGATTGGCGAAAGTTTAACATTTTCCAATGAAAGTCTATGGGAAAAAATGGGGTTTTCGGGGGGCCACCCCAGGGGCACCGAGGGTAAGATCGCTTAACAGAGCACAAGCAACCTACACGGCTATGGGCCGAAGAAGTGTGCAAAGTTTCACACATGCCCTCCTAAAACTCTTAAAACTGTGGGATGAATAGCATTTCCATGTTAAAAGGATTATTTGCACCGATTAACATTGGGCAGGTGTGGTAGCGAAGGGGGACTGTGTTTGTCTACCGAGCGCAACGTTGTGAGTTCGACTCCCGGACCAGCAGGGAGCTGGCATGGGCAACCTGGACGTGGGTTAATGTCCATGGCGGGAGCTGGGACGTTGACTCAAACACCCTGGGGACGACGCAGTAACTGCGTCACACCTGCCCAAATTTTTATGTCGCAATACTTTCTGACTGATTTTAGCAGCAATTAATTTTTTCCCTTTGGCTGTTGCTGGCTCCGCCCACTTTTTTTAACCATTTCAGCCCACGGGTATTTTTCATCTTATGACCGAGAGGAATTTTCCCATTTCAGCGCTCCTCCCTTTCATTCCCCAATAACTTTATCACTACTTGTCACAAAGAAATGATCTATACCTTGTTTTTTTCCACCACCAATTAGGCTTTCTTTGGGTGGTACATTATGCTAAGAATTATTTTATTCTAAATGCATTTTAACGGAAATAATTAAGAATAAAATGGAAAAAATCATTATTTCTTAGTTTTCGACCATTATAGTTTTAAAATACCACATGCTACCGTAATTAAAATCCACACATTTTATTTGCCCATTTGTCACGGTTATTGCAATGGTAAAACTATATCCCTAGTATAATGTATGGTGACAATATTTTATTTGGAAATAAAGGTACATTTTTTTAGTTTTACATCCATCGCTAATTTTTAGCCCATACATTTATAATAATATGGCCTCTCGACATATATTTTTTTTTTATTCCCTAAAGTCAGTAGATGTAATTTTACTATTTGGCCATGCTGAGCAAAATCCTATGTAGCGTACAAGTACGCTACATAGGAAATAATGTTTTGCTCCATTGTTCCTAGGGAAGTGATGCAGGCTTCAAAGGAGGCCTGCGTCACGGGTGTCCTGTGGGGAGATTAATGAATGGGAACTTTGTTCCCATTCATTAGTGTAACGATTGGGCGGCGGAAAGTGGTGGAAATCGTCGGCAGAAGGAAGCGCGTCGGCTCTATCTAAGAATAAACACTGTCTTTGAACAAAAACAGTGTTTATTCTCGGTGGACACGTACGGATTGGCACAGGTGACTTTTGTCCCCTGCAGCCAATCCCCCCTGTTGCCGGCAACATCGCGATCTTGAGCATCTGCCCGCATGATCGTGTGCAACCCTCCCCCCAAACTGCAGGGACGTGACTAGCGCGTTTCTTCGGCTGTAGGAGCTGCTGCTGGGGACGTGAAGCTCATGTTCGCGTGGCATAAATGGTTAAAATAAGCTTACCGCAGTGAACTTAAGATTAATATATGAAAGGCTGATAACTGATAACTGTTCCTAACGTTAGCATTATGCCGCTAGTTACCACAGCAGTGCCCGCATTAGTTTTTTTCTTCTTGAAAGTGAGTGCTTCATGCTGATATCAAAGATAACAATACAAGCGAGAGCAAAAATGCAAATGCAGACGCATACAGGTTTATTAATTTTGCGGCAAAATCTGGACATGCACCGCACAGGACTCACATGACAGGCAAGTTGAAAATGCAAAAGATACTGCTTAATTGCCTCGAGATAAGTAAATCCTACGCCGCAGTTGTGGCCACTTGTCTCGGAAGCGGCATAGTATTTACACCGCTGGATTTCAACGGTACTGTTTCAATCGACTGTGCACACTGTTGGTGAATCAGCTGTGGTAAATCAAGGTATTGTGTATTTTTTTATGCATACTTCTACTTGTAGTTTTGTACACATATGGAAATCCTGCCAAGCTCTCCCATTATTCAGGGGGAAAAACGCATAGAAATGCATATAAAAATGTGCAAAAATGAGCTGAAACACGTTTGCATTTTTAAAGTCCATTTATGTGCGATCCCAAATGCACCTGATGTGAACAAGGCCTTAATGAATCGGTAAGGAGCCAGTTTTATTGGCTCCCTACCATGTGATCGCTGTGAGCCAATCACTGTGATCACTAGGTAGAAAGCAATAAAGTTGCATTCTCTCCAGCTTTCTCCACCAGCCTGCAGTGATCTCTGGACAGAGAGAGCTGTAGCTGCTGTGTGTCTGTGTCTCACAGACAGCGTTACAGTGTAAAACACATTTATTCACATAATTTCACCCCACAACCCCTGTGATCCCTTTCCAGTCACCTCTAGTATGTAGGTGACGTCAGCAGTATATATATATATATATATATATATATATATATATATATATAAATATATATATATATATATATATATATATATATATATATGCTGTGTAAAGTTACTGTATACAGGGGCTGTATCCCTTATACAGTTAGTTTATGTAATGTATGTATATTGAGAACTATCTCTGGGCACTGTTTTTTTACCACAGAAACAATGTAGCCACATATATCTTATATTGTTTTATTCAGAAGGTGTTACTGAATCATTTTGGGGGTGAATTACTGCAATACTCCGAAGCATATCTGTGAAAAAAGAAGAACAGCTAACATATCTGATTAAAAGAAATGCATTTTCAATTTTGTTGTTATACATTCCATCAAATTTCACTAATAATCTCTGCAGCCAAAATTATCATCGCACCCATTGAAGGATACCTCAAGGGGTGTAGTTTACTAAATGGAGCCATTTTTGGCGGGAATTTGACAATCTCTTTACCTCAGACTTCATTGTAAGCGGCCTACGCTGGAAAATACAAGCATGTGAATTATGCTCTGTGAAAGCTCAATTATTGACAACTTTCTCTGGACACTGGTTTTTACTACAAAAACAATGTAGCCACATATATCTTATATAGTTTTTGTTCATAAGGAGTTACTGCATCATTTTGGGGGGGGGGGAATTACTACAATACTCCAAAACATATCTGTGAAAAAGCTGAACAGCTGACAGATCTGAATAAAAGAAATGAATTTTTCATTTTCTTGTTATACATTCTATTAAATTTCACCAATAATCTCTGCAGCCAAAATGATCAATGCATCCATCCAAGGGTACCTCAGGGGGTGTAGTTTACTAAATGAAGTCATTTTTGGTGGGAATTTGACAATCTCTTTACCTCAGACTTCATTCTAAGCGGCCTACACTGGAAAATACAAGCATGTGATTTATGCTCTTTGAAAGCTCAATTATTGACAGTTTTCTTTGGACACTGCTTTTTACTACAAAAACAATGTAACCACACATATCTGATATTGTTTTATTTAAAAGGAGTTACTGAATCATTTTTTGGGTAGATTTTCTGCCATATTCCAAAGCATGTCTGTGAAAAAGCAGAAATGTATATATTACCATTGAATTGCAATAGGTAACATTTGATTGGCTGTTGTAAGCTCCACCCAATTTTCTAAATTTTAACTCTAGTCACCCAGTCATGGTCTGTGCCAAGTTTGGGGCCTCTGGCTTTAAAACTGTGAGAATGGCAATATTTAAAACATTTACATTGATGTTAATAGGTGAAATCTGATTGGCTGTTTGTGGCTCCACCCACTTTTCCTTAATTTTGACCACAGTCACCCAGTGAGTAATTGTGCTAAGTTTGGGATGCCTGGCATTTAAACTGCAATAATAGCAATAGTTAATCTTTTTTCATTAAGGTCAATAGCTGAAATCTGATTGACTGTTATTGCCCCACCCCTTTTTTCCCCTAACTGTGATCCACAGTCACTCAGTGGCCAACACTTTAAGGTTTGGGAATCATGGCATTCAAAGTGTCGAAATGGCAGATGTTTTAATTTCTCCATTGAAAATCAATGAGTGAAATATGATTGGTTGTCGGTGGCTCCGCCCACTTTTTCTAACCTTGAAGTGCAAACACCCAGTGAGAACATTTGTAAACTTTGGGGTCCTTGACACCAATAATATGAGAATAGCAGAATTTTAAATGTTCCCATGTAAATAAATCACTGAAATTCAATTGGCTGCTTTAAAAAATTTGAACCCAAGCTGCAATTTAAAATTTCCCATATAAAACAAACAGCTGAAATGTGATTGGCTGTCGACAGCTCCGCCCACTTTTCCAAAATTCTAACCATAGTAACCCAGTGACCCACGGTGCCAAGTTTGGGGACTCTGGCTTTAAAACTGTTAGAATGACAGCTTTTACAATTTTCTCATTAAAGTCAATAGGGAAAATCTGATTGGTTGTTTGTGGCTCCGCCCACTTTTGCAGTCCCCAAAATGTGACAGAAATGTTACATCAACCCCATGACTAAGTGACCCAAGTTTGGTGAGTTTACCTTCACATCTGTCTGATTGGCGAAAGTTTAACATTTTCCAATGAAAGTCTATGGGAAAAAATGGGGTTTTCGGGGGGCCACCCCAGGGGCACCGAGGGTAAGATCGCTTAACAGAGCACAAGCAACCTACACGGCTATGGGCCGAAGAAGTGTGCAAAGTTTCACACATGCCCTCCTAAAACTCTTAAAACTGTGGGATGAATAGCATTTCCATGTTAAAAGGATTATTTGCACCGATTAACATTGGGCAGGTGTGGTAGCGAAGGGGGACTGTGTTTGTCTACCGAGCGCAACGTTGTGAGTTCGACTCCCGGACCAGCAGGGAGCTGGCATGGGCAACCTGGACGTGGGTTAATGTCCATGGCGGGAGCTGGGACGTTGACTCAAACACCCTGGGGACGACGCAGTAACTGCGTCACACCTGCCCAAATTTTTATGTCGCAATACTTTCTGACTGATTTTAGCAGCAATTAATTTTTTCCCTTTGGCTGTTGCTGGCTCCGCCCACTTTTTTTAACCATTTCAGCCCACGGGTATTTTTCATCTTATGACCGAGAGGAATTTTCCCATTTCAGCGCTCCTCTCTTTCATTCCCCAATAACTTTATCACTACTTGTCACAAAGAAATGATCTATACCTTGTTTTTTCCACCACCAATTAGGCTTTCTTTGGGTGGTACTTTATGCTAAGAATTATTTTATTCTAAATGCATTTTAACGGAAATAATTAAGAATAAAATGGAAAAAATCATTATTTCTTAGTTTTCGACCATTATAGTTTTAAAATACCACATGCTACCGTAATTAAAATCCACACATTTTATTTGCCCATTTGTCACGGTTATTTCAATGGTAAAATGATATCCCTAGTATAATGTATGGTGACAATATTTTATTTGGAAATAAAGGTACATTTTTTCAGTTTTACATCCATCGCTAATTTTTAGCCCATACATTTATAATAATATGGCCTCTCGACATACATTTTTTTTTTATTCCCTAAAGTCAGTAGATGTATTTTTACTATTTGGCCATGCTGAGCAAAATCCTATGTAGCGTACAAGTACGCTACATAGGAAATAATGTTTTGCTCCATTGTTCCTAGGGAAGTGATGCAGGCTTCAAAGGAGGCCTGCGTCACGGGTGTCCTGTGGGGAGATTAATGAATGGGAACTTTGTTCCCATTCATTAGTGTAACGATTGGGCGGCGGAAAGTGGCGGAAATCGTCGGCAGAAGGAAGCGCGTCGGCTCTATCTAAGAATAAACACTGTCTTTGAACAAAAACAGTGTTTATTCTCGGTGGACACGTACGGATTGGCACAGGTGACTTTTGTCCCCTGCAGCCAATCCCCCCTGTTGCCGGCAACATCGCGATCGTGAGCATCTGCCCACATGATCGTGTGCAACCTCCCCCCCCCCAAACTGCAGGGACGTGACTAGCGCGTTTCTTCGGCTGTAGGAGCTGCTGCTGGGGACGTGAAGCTCATGTTCGCGTGGCATAAATGGTTCAAATAAGCTTACCGCAGTGAACTTGAGATTAATATATGAAAGGCTGATAACTGATAACTGTTCCTAACGTTAGCATTATGCCGCTAGTTACCACAGCAGTGCCCGCATTAGTATTTTTCTTCTTGAAAGTGAGTGCTTCATGCTGATATCAAAGTCAACAATACAAGCGAGAGCAAAAATGCAAATGCAGACGCATACAGGTTTATTAATTTTGCGGCAAAATCTGGACATGCACCGCACAGGACTCACATGACAGGCAAGTTGAAAATGCAAAAGATACTGCTTAATTGCCTCGAGATAAGTAAATCCTACGCCGCAGTTGTGGCCACTTGTCTCGGAAGCGGCATAGTATTTACACCGCTGGATTTCAACGGTACTGTTTCAATCGACTGTGCACACTGTTGGTGAATCAGCTGTGGTAAATCAAGGTATTGTGTATTTTTTTATGCATACTTCTACTTGTAGTTTTGTACACATATGGAAATCCTGCCAAGCTCTCCCATTATTCAGGGGGAAAAACGCATAGAAATGCATATAAAAATGTGCAAAAATGAGCTGAAACACGTTTGCATTTTTAAAGTCCATTTATGTGCGATCCCAAATGCACCTGATGTGAACAAGGCCTTAATGAATCGGTAAGGAGCCAGTTTTATTGGCTCCCTACCATGTGATCGCTGTGAGCCAATCACTGTGATCACTAGGTAGAAAGCAATAAAGTTGCATTCTCTCCAGCTTTCTCCACCAGTCTGCAGTGATCTCTGGACAGAGAGAGCTGTAGCTGCTGTGTGTCTGTGTCTCACAGACAGCGTTACAGTGTAAAACACATTTATTCACATAATTTCACCCCACAACCCCTGTGATCCCTTTCCAGTCACCTCTAGTATGTAGGTGACGTCAGCAGTATATATATATATATATATATATATATATATATATATATATATATATATATATAAATATATATATATATATTTATATATATATATATATATATATATATATATGCTGTGTAAAGTTACTGTATACAGGGGCTGTATCCCTTATACAGTTAGTTTATGTAATGTATGTATATTGAGAACTATCTCTGGGCACTGTTTTTTTTACCACAGAAACAATGTAGCCACATATATCTTATATTGTTTTATTCAGAAGGTGTTACTGAATCATTTTGGGGGTGAATTACTGCAATACTCCGAAGCATATCTGTGAAAAAAGAAGAACAGCTAACATATCTGATTAAAAGAAATGCATTTTCAATTTTGTTGTTATACATTCCATCAAATTTCACTAATAATCTCTGCAGCCAAAATTATCATCGCACCCATTAAAGGATACCTCAAGGGGTGTAGTTTACTAAATGAAGCCATTGTTGGCGGGAATTTGACAATCTCTTTACCTCAGACTTCATTGTAAGCGGCCTACGCTGGAAAATACAAGCATGTGAATTATGCTCTGTGAAAGCTCAATTATTGACAACTTTCTCTGGACACTGGTTTTTACTACAAAAACAATGTAGCCACATATATCTTATATAGTTTTTGTTCATAAGGAGTTACTGCATCATTTTGGGGGGGAATTACTACAATACTCCAAAACATGACTGTGAAAAAGCTGAACAGCTGACAGATCTGAATAAAAGAAATGAATTTTTCATTTTCTTGTTATACATTCTATTAAATTTCACCAATAATCTCTGCAGCCAAAATGATCAATGCATCCATCCAAGGGTACCTCAGGGGGTGTAGTTTACTAAATGAAGTCATTTTTGGTGGGAATTTGACAATCTCTTTACCTCAGACTTCATTCTAAGCGGCCTACACTGGAAAATACAAGCATGTGATTTATGCTCTTTGAAAGCTCAATTATTGACAGTTTTCTTTGGACACTGCTTTTTACTACAAAAACAATGTAACCACACATATCTGATATTGTTTTATTTAAAAGGAGTTACTGAATCATTTTTTGGGTAGATTTTCTGCCATATTCCAAAGCATGTCTGTGAAAAAGCAGAAATGTATATATTACCATTGAATTGCAATAGGTAACATTTGATTGGCTGTTGTAAGCTCCGCCCAATTTTCTAAATTTTAACTCTAGTCACCCAGTCATGGTCTGTGCCAAGTTTGGGGCCTCTGGCTTTAAAACTGTGAGAATGGCAATATTTAAAACATTTACATTGATGTCAATAGGTGAAATCTGATTGGCTGTTTGTGGCTCCACCCACTTTTCCTTAATTTTGACCACAGTCACCCAGTGAGTAATTGTGCTAAGTTTGGGATGCCTGGCATTTAAACTGCAATAATAGCAATAGTTAATCTTTTTTCATTAAGGTCAATAGCTGAAATCTGATTGACTGTTATTGCCCCACCCCTTTTTTCCCCTAACTGTGATCCACAGTCACTCAGTGGCCAACACTTTAAGGTTTGGGAATCATGGCATTCAAAGTGTCGAAATGGCAGATGTTTTAATTTCTCCATTGAAAATCAATGAGTGAAATATGATTGGTTGTCGGTGGCTCCGCCCACTTTTTCTAACCTTGAAGTGCAAACACCCAGTGAGAACATTTGTAAACTTTGGGGTCCTTGACACCAATAATATGAGAATAGCAGAATTTTAAATGTTCCCATGTAAATAAATCACTGAAATTCAATTGGCTGCTTTAAAAAATTTGAACCCAAGCTGCAATTTAAAATTTCCCATATAAAACAAACAGCTGAAATGTGATTGGCTGTCGACAGCTCCGCCCACTTTTCCAAAATTCTAACCATAGTAACCCAGTGACCCACGGTGCCAAGTTTGGGGACTCTGGCTTTAAAACTGTTAGAATGACAGCTTTTCCAATTTTCTCATTAAAGTCAATAGGGAAAATCTGATTGGTTGTTTGTGGCTCCGCCCACTTTTGCAGTCCCCAAAATGTGACAGAAATGTTACATCAACCCCATGACTAAGTGACCCAAGTTTGGTGAGTTTACCTTCACATCTGTCTGATTGGCGAAAGTTTAACATTTTCCAATGAAAGTCTATGGGAAAAAATGGGGTTTTCGGGGGGCCACCCCAGGGGCACCGAGGGTAAGATCGCTTAACAGAGCACAAGCAACCTACACGGCTATGGGCCGAAGAAGTGTGCAAAGTTTCACACATGCCCTCCTAAAACTCTTAAAACTGTGGGATGAATAGCATTTCCATGTTAAAAGGATTATTTGCACCGATTAACATTGGGCAGGTGTGGTAGCGAAGGGGGACTGTGTTTGTCTACCGAGCGCAACGTTGTGAGTTCGACTCCCGGACCAGCAGGGAGCTGGCATGGGCAACCTGGACGTGGGTTAATGTCCATGGCGGGAGCTGGGACGTTGACTCAAACACCCTGGGGACGACGCAGTAACTGCGTCACACCTGCCCAAATTTTTATGTCGCAATACTTTCTGACTGATTTTAGCAGCAATTAATTTTTTCCCTTTGGCTGTTGCTGGCTCCGCCCACTTTTTTTTAACCATTTCAGCCCACGGGTATTTTTCATCTTATGACCGAGAGGAATTTTCCCATTTCAGCGCTCCTCTCTTTCATTCCCCAATAACTTTATCACTACTTGTCACAAAGAAATGATCAATACCTTGTTTTTTCCACCACCAATCAGGCTTTCTTTGGGTGGTACATTATGCTAAGAATTATTTTATTCTAAATGCATTTTAACGGAAATAATTAAGAAAAAAATGGAAAAAATCATTATTTCTTAGTTTTCGACCATTATAGTTTTAAAATACCACATGCTACCGTAATTAAAATCCACACATTTTATTTGCCCATTTGTCACGGTTATTGCAATGGTAAAATGATATCCCTAGTATAATGTATGGTGACAATATTTTATTTGGAAATAAAGGTACATTTTTTCAGTTTTACATCCATCGCTAATTTTTAGCCCATACATTTATAATAATATGGCCTCTCGACATACATTTTTTTTTATTATTCCCTAAAGTCAGTAGATGTAATTTTACTATTTGGCCATGCTGAGCAAAATCCTATGTAGCGTACAAGTACGCTACATAGGAAATAATGTTTTGCTCCATTGTTCCTAGGGAAGTGATGCAGGCTTCAAAGGAGGCCTGCGTCACGGGTGTCCTGTGGGGAGATTAATGAATGGGAACTTTGTTCCCATTCATTAGTGTAACGATTGGGCGGCGGAAAGTGGCGGAAATCGTCGGCAGAAGGAAGCGCGTCGGCTCTATCTAAGAATAAACACTGTCTTTGAACAAAAACAGTGTTTATTCTCGGTGGACACGTACGGATTGGCACAGGTGACTTTTGTCCCCTGCAGCCAATCCCCCCTGTTGCCGGCAACATCGCGATCGTGAGCATCTGCCCGCATGATCGTGTGCAACCCCCCCCCCAAACTGCAGGGACGTGACTAGCGCGTTTCTTCGGCTGTAGGAGCTGCTGCTGGGGACGTGAAGCTCATGTTCGCGTGGCATAAATGGTTAAAATAAGCTTACCGCAGTGAACTTGAGATTAATATATGAAAGGCTGATAACTGATAACTGTTCCTAACGTTAGCATTATGCTGCTAGTTACCACAGCAGTGCCCGCATTAGTTTTTTTCTTCTTGAAAGTGAGTGCTTCATGCTGATATCAAAGTCAACAATACAAGCGAGAGCAAAAATGCAAATGCAGACGCATACAGGTTTATTAATTTTGCGGCAAAATCTGGACATGCACCGCACAGGACTCACATGACAGGCAAGTTGAAAATGCAAAAGATACTGCTTAATTGCCTCGAGATAAGTAAATCCTACGCCGCAGTTGTGGCCACTTGTCTCGGAAGCGGCATAGTATTTACACCGCTGGATTTCAACGGTACTGTTTCAATCGACTGTGCACACTGTTGGTGAATCAGCTGTGGTAAATCAAGGTATTGTGTATTTTTTTATGCATAATTCTACTTGTAGTTTTGTACACATATGGAAATCCTGCCAAGCTCTCCCATTATTCAGGGGGAAAAACGCATAGAAATGCATATAAAAATGTGCAAAAATGAGCTGAAACACGTTTGCATTTTTAAAGTCCATTTATGTGCGATCCCAAATGCACCTGATGTGAACAAGGCCTTAATGAATCGGTAAGGAGCCAGTTTTATTGGCTCCCTACCATGTGATCGCTGTGAGCCAATCACTGTGATCACTAGGTAGAAAGCAATAAAGTTGCATTCTCTCCAGCTTTCTCCACCAGTCTGCAGTGATCTCTGGACAGAGAGAGCTGTAGCTGCTGTGTGTCTGTGTCTCACAGACAGCGTTACAGTGTAAAACACATTTATTCACATAATTTCACCCCACAACCCCTGTGATCCCTTTCCAGTCACCTCTAGTATGTAGGTGACGTCAGAAGTATATATATATATATATATGCTGTGTAAAGTTACTGTATACAGGGGCTGTATCCCTTATACAGTTAGTTTATGTAATGTATGTATATTGAGAACTATCTCTGGGCACTGTTTTTTTACCACAGAAACAATGTAGCCACATATATCTTATATTGTTTTATTCAGAAGGTGTTACTGAATCATTTTGGGGGTGAATTACTGCAATACTCCGAAGCATATCTGTGAAAAAAGAAGAACAGCTAACATATCTGATTAAAAGAAATGCATTTTCAATTTTGTTGTTATACATTCCATCAAATTTCACTAATAATCTCTGCAGCCAAAATTATCATCGCACCCATTGAAGGATACCTCAAGGGGTGTAGTTTACTAAATGAAGCCATTTTTGGCGGGAATTTGACAATCTCTTTACCTCAGACTTCATTGTAAGCGGCCTACGCTGGAAAATACAAGCATGTGAATTATGCTCTGTGAAAGCTCAATTATTGACAACTTTCTCTGGACACTGGTTTTTACTACAAAAACAATGTAGCCACATATATCTTATATAGTTTTTGTTCATAAGGAGTTACTGCATCATTTTGGGGGGGGGAATTACTACAATACTCCAAAACATATCTGTGAAAAAGCTGAACAGCTGACAGATCTGAATAAAAGAAATGAATTTTTCATTTTCTTGTTATACATTCTATTAAATTTCACCAATAATCTCTGCAGCCAAAATGATCAATGCATCCATCCAAGGGTACCTCAGGGGGTGTAGTTTACTAAATGAAGTCATTTTTGGTGGGAATTTGACAATCTCTTTACCTCAGACTTCATTCTAAGCGGCCTACACTGGAAAATACAAGCATGTGATTTATGCTCTTTGAAAGCTCAATTATTGACAGTTTTCTTTGAACACTGCTTTTTACTACAAAAACAATGTAACCACACATATCTGATATTGTTTTATTTAAAAGGAGTTACTGAATCATTTTTGGGTAGATTTTCTGCCATATTCCAAAGCATGTCTGTGAAAAAGCAGAAATGTATATATTACCATTGAATTGCAATAGGTAACATTTGATTGTCTGTTGTAAGCTCCACCCAATTTTCTAAATTTTAACTCTAGTCACCCAGTCATGGTCTGTGCCAAGTTTGGGGCCTCTGGCTTTAAAACTGTGAGAATGGCAATATTTAAAACATTTACATTGATGTCAATAGGTGAAATCTGATTGGCTGTTTGTGGCTCCACCCACTTTTCCTTAATTTTGACCACAGTCACCCAGTGAGTAATTGTGCTAAGTTTGGGATGCCTGGCATTTAAACTGCAATAATAGCAATAGTTAATCTTTTTTCATTAAGGTCAATAGCTGAAATCTGATTGACTGTTATTGCCCCACCCCTTTTTTCCCCTAACTGTGATCCACAGTCACTCAGTGGCCAACACTTTAAGGTTTGGGAATCATGGCATTCAAAGTGTCGAAATGGCAGATGTTTTAATTTCTCCATTGAAAATCAATGAGTGAAATATGATTGGTTGTCGGTGGCTCCGCCCACTTTTTCTAACCTTGAAGTGCAAACACCCAGTGAGAACATTTGTAAACTTTGGGGTCCTTGACACCAATAATATGAGAATAGCAGAATTTTAAATGTTCCCATGTAAATAAATCACTGAAATTCAATTGGCTGCTTTAAAAAATTTGAACCGAAGCTGCAATTTAAAATTTCCCATATAAAACAAACAGCTGAAATGTGATTGGCTGTCGACAGCTCCGCCCACTTTTCCAAAATTCTAACCATAGTAGCCCAGTGACCCACGGTGCCAAGTTTGGGGACTCTGGCTTTAAAACTGTTAGAATGACAGCTTTTCCAATTTTCTCATTAAAGTCAATAGGGAAAATCTGATTGGTTGTTTGTGGCTCCGCCCACTTTTGCAGTCCCCAAAATGTGACAGAAATGTTACATCAACCCCATGACTAAGTGACCCAAGTTTGGTGAGTTTACCTTCACATCTGTCTGATTGGCGAAAGTTTAACATTTTCCAATGAAAGTCTATGGGAAAAAATGGGGTTTTCGGGGGCCACCCCAGGGGCACCGAGGGTAAGATCGCTTAACAGAGCACAAGCAACCTACACGGCTATGGGCCGAAGAAGTGTGCAAAGTTTCACACATGCCCTCCTAAAACTCTTAAAACTGTGGGATGAATAGCATTTCCATGTTAAAAGGATTATTTGCACCGATTAACATTGGGCAGGTGTGGTAGCGAAGGGGGACTGTGTTTGTCTACCGAGCGCAACGTTGTGAGTTCGACTCCCGGACCAGCAGGGAGCTGGCATGGGCAACCTGGACGTGGGTTAATGTCCATGGCGGGAGCTGGGACGTTGACTCAAACACCCTGGGGACGACGCAGTAACTGCGTCACACCTGCCCAAATTTTTATGTCGCAATACTTTCTGACTGATTTTAGCAGCAATTAATTTTTTCCCTTTGGCTGTTGCTGGCTCCGCCCACTTTTTTTTAACCATTTCAGCCCACGGGTATTTTTCATCTTATGACCCAGAGGAATTTTCCCATTTCAGCGCTCCTCTCTTTCATTCCCCAATAACTTTATCACTACTTGTCACAAAGAAATGATCAATACCTTGTTTTTTCCACCACTAATCAGGCTTTCTTTGGGTGGTACATTATGCTAAGAATTATTTTATTCTAAATGCATTTTAACGGAAATAATTAAGAAAAAAATGGAAAAAATCATTATTTCTTAGTTTTCGACCATTATAGTTTTAAAATACCACATGCTACCGTAATTAAAATCCACACATTTTATTTGCCCATTTGTCACGGTTATTGCAATGGTAAAATGATATCCCTAGTATAATGTATGGTGACAATATTTTATTTGGAAATAAAGGTACATTTTTTCAGTTTTACATCCATCGCTAATTTTTAGCCCATACATTTATAATAATATGGCCTCTCGACATACATTTTTTTTTATTATTCCCTAAAGTCAGTAGATGTAATTTTACTATTTGGCCATACTGAGCAAAATCCTATGTAGCGTACAAGTACGCTACATAGGAAATAATGTTTTGCTCCATTGTTCCTAGGGAAGTGATGCAGGCTTCAAAGGAGGCCTGCGTCACGGGTGTCCTGTGGGGAGATTAATGAATGGGAACTTTGTTCCCATTCATTAGTGTAACGATTGGGCGGCGGAAAGTGGCGGAAATCGTCGGCAGAAGGAAGCGCGTCGGCTCTATCTAAGAATAAACACTGTCTTTGAACAAAAACAGTGTTTATTCTCGGTGGACACGTACGGATTGGCACAGGTGACTTTTGTCCCCTGCAGCCAATCCCCCCTGTTGCCGGCAACATCGCGATCGTGAGCATCTGCCCGCATGATCGTGGGCAACCCCCCCCCCCCCAAACTGCAGGGACGTGACTAGCGCGTTTCTTCGGCTGTAGGAGCTGCTGCTGGGGACGTGAAGCTCATGTTCGCGTGGCATAAATGGTTAAAATAAGCTTACCGCAGTGAACTTGAGATTAATATATGAAAGGCTGATAACTGATAACTGTTCCTAACGTTAGCATTATGCCGCTAGTTACCACAGCAGTGCCCGCATTAGTTTTTTTCTTCTTGAAAGTGAGTGCTTCATGCTGATATCAAAGTCAACAATACAAGCGAGAGCAAAAATGCAAATGCAGACGCATACAGGTTTATTAATTTTGCGGCAAAATCTGGACATGCACCGCACAGGACTCACATGACAGGCAAGTTGAAAATGCAAAAGATACTGCTTAATTGCCTCGAGATAAGTAAATCCTACGCCGCAGTTGTGGCCACTTGTCTCGGAAGCGGCATAGTATTTACACCGCTGGATTTCAACGGTACTGTTTCAATCGACTGTGCACACTGTTGGTGAATCAGCTGTGGTAAATCAAGGTATTGTGTATTTTTTTATGCATAATTCTACTTGTAGTTTTGTACACATATGGAAATCCTGCCAAGCTCTCCCATTATTCAGGGGGAAAAACGCATAGAAATGCATATAAAAATGTGCAAAAATGAGCTGAAACACGTTTGCATTTTTAAAGTCCATTTATGTGCGATCCCAAATGCACCTGATGTGAACAAGGCCTTAATGAATCGGTAAGGAGCCAGTTTTATTGGCTCCCTACCATGTGATCGCTGTGAGCCAATCACTGTGATCACTAGGTAGAAAGCAATAAAGTTGCATTCTCTCCAGCTTTCTCCACCAGTCTGCAGTGATCTCTGGACAGAGAGAGCTGTAGCTGCTGTGTGTCTGTGTCTCACAGACAGCGTTACAGTGTAAAACACATTTATTCACATAATTTCACCCCACAACCACTGTGATCCCTTTCCAGTCACCTCTAGTATGTAGGTGACGTCAGCAGTATATATATATATATATATATATATATATATATATATATATATATATATGCTGTGTAAAGTTACTGTATACAGGGGCTGTATCCCTTATACAGTTAGTTTATGTAATGTATGTATATTGAGAACTATCTCTGGGCACTGTTTTTTTACCACAGAAACAATGTAGCCACATATATCTTATATTGTTTTATTCTGAAGGTGTTACTGAATCATTTTGGGGGTGAATTACTGCAATACTCCGAAGCATATCTGTGAAAAAAGAAGAACAGCTAACATATCTGATTAAAAGAAATGCATTTTCAATTTTGTTGTTATACATTCCATCAAATTTCACTAATAATCTCTGCAGCCAAAATTATCATCGCATCCATTGAAGGATACCTCAAGGGGTGTAGTTTACTAAATGAAGCCATTTTTGGCGGGAATTTGACAATCTCTTTACCTCAGACTTCATTGTAAGCGGCCTACGCTGGAAAATACAAGCATGTGAATTATGCTCTGTGAAAGCTCAATTATTGACAACTTTCTCTGGACACTGGTTTTTACTACAAAAACAATGTAGCCACATATATCTTATATAGTTTTTGTTCATAAGGAGTTACTGCATCATTTTGGGGGGGAATTACTACAATACTCCAAAACATGACTGTGAAAAAGCTGAACAGCTGACAGATCTGAATAAAAGAAATGAATTTTTCATTTTCTTGTTATACATTCTATTAAATTTCACCAATAATCTCTGCAGCCAAAATGATCAATGCATCCATCCAAGGGTACCTCAGGGGGTGTAGTTTACTAAATGAAGTCATTTTTGGTGGGAATTTGACAATCTCTTTACCTCAGACTTCATTCTAAGCGGCCTACACTGGAAAATACAAGCATGTGATTTATGCTCTTTGAAAGCTCAATTATTGACAGTTTTCTTTGGACACTGCTTTTTACTACAAAAACAATGTAACCACACATATCTGATATTGTTTTATTTAAAAGGAGTTACTGAATCATTTTTTGGGTAGATTTTCTGCCATATTCCAAAGCATGTCTGTGAAAAAGCAGAAATGTATATATTACCATTGAATTGCAATAGGTAACATTTGATTGGCTGTTGTAAGCTCCGCCCAATTTTCTAAATTTTAACTCTAGTCACCCAGTCATGGTCTGTGCCAAGTTTGGGGCCTCTGGCTTTAAAACTGTGAGAATGGCAATATTTAAAACATTTACATTGATGTCAATAGGTGAAATCTGATTGGCTGTTTGTGGCTCCACCCACTTTTCCTTAATTTTGACCACAGTCACCCAGTGAGTAATTGTGCTAAGTTTGGGATGCCTGGCATTTAAACTGCAATAATAGCAATAGTTAATCTTTTTTCATTAAGGTCAATAGCTGAAATCTGATTGACTGTTATTGCCCCACCCCTTTTTTCCCCTAACTGTGATCCACAGTCACTCAGTGGCCAACACTTTAAGGTTTGGGAATCATGGCATTCAAAGTGTCGAAATGGCAGATGTTTTAATTTCTCCATTGAAAATCAATGAGTGAAATATGATTGGTTGTCGGTGGCTCCACCCACTTTTTCTAACCTTGAAGTGCAAACACCCAGTGAGAACATTTGTAAACTTTGGGGTCCTTGACACCAATAATATGAGAATAGCAGAATTTTACATGTTCCCATGTAAATAAATCACTGAAATTCAATTGGCTGCTTTAAAAAATTTGAACCCAAGCTGCAATTTAAAATTTCCCATATAAAACAAACAGCTGAAATGTGATTGGCTGTCGACAGCTCCGCCCACTTTTCCAAAATTCTAACCATAGTAACCCAGTGACCCACGGTGCCAAGTTTGGGGACTCTGGCTTTAAAACTGTTAGAATGACAGCTTTTCCAATTTTCTCATTAAAGTCAATAGGGAAAATCTGATTGGTTGTTTGTGGCTCCGCCCACTTTTGCAGTCCCCAAAATGTGACAGAAATGTTACATCAACCCCATGACTAAGTGACCCAAGTTTGGTGAGTTTACCTTCACATCTGTCTGATTGGCGAAAGTTTAACATTTTCCAATGAAAGTCTATGGGAAAAAATGGGGTTTTCGGGGGGCCACCCCAGGGGCACCGAGGGTAAGATCGCTTAACAGAGCACAAGCAACCTACACGGCTATGGGCCGAAGAAGTGTGCAAAGTTTCACACATGCCCTCCTAAAACTCTTAAAACTGTGGGATGAATAGCATTTCCATGTTAAAAGGATTATTTGCACCGATTAACATTGGGCAGGTGTGGTAGCGAAGGGGGACTGTGTTTGTCTACCGAGCGCAACGTTGTGAGTTCGACTCCCGGACCAGCAGGGAGCTGGCATGGGCAACCTGGACGTGGGTTAATGTCCATGGCGGGAGCTGGGACGTTGACTCAAACACCCTGGGGACGACGCAGTAACTGCGTCACACCTGCCCAAATTTTTATGTCGCAATACTTTCTGACTGATTTTAGCAGCAATTAATTTTTTCCCTTTGGCTGTTGCTGGCTCCGCCCACTTTTTTTTAACCATTTCAGCCCACGGGTATTTTTCATCTTATGACCGAGAGGAATTTTCCCATTTCAGCGCTCCTCTCTTTCATTCCCCAATAACTTTATCACTACTTGTCACAAAGAAATGATCAATACCTTGTTTTTTCCACCACCAATCAGGCTTTCTTTGGGTGGTACATTATGCTAAGAATTATTTTATTCTAAATGCATTTTAACGGAAATAATTAAGAAAAAAATGGAAAAAATCATTATTTCTTAGTTTTCGACCATTATAGTTTTAAAATACCACATGCTACCGTAATTAAAATCCACACATTTTATTTGCCCATTTGTCACGGTTATTGCAATGGTAAAATGATATCCCTAGTATAATGTATGGTGACAATATTTTATTTGGAAATAAAGGTACATTTTTTCAGTTTTACATCCATCGCTAATTTTTAGCCCATACATTTATAATAATATGGCCTCTCGACATACATTTTTTTTTATTATTCCCTAAAGTCAGTAGATGTAATTTTACTATTTGGCCATGCTGAGCAAAATCCTATGTAGCGTACAAGTACGCTACATAGGAAATAATGTTTTGCTCCATTGTTCCTAGGGAAGTGATGCAGGCTTCAAAGGAGGCCTGCGTCACGGGTGTCCTGTGGGGAGATTAATGAATGGGAACTTTGTTCCCATTCATTAGTGTAACGATTGGGCGGCGGAAAGTGGCGGAAATCGTCGGCAGAAGGAAGCGCGTCGGCTCTATCTAAGAATAAACACTGTCTTTGAACAAAAACAGTGTTTATTCTCGGTGGACACGTACGGATTGGCACAGGTGACTTTTGTCCCCTGCAGCCAATCCCCCCTGTTGCCGGCAACATCGCGATCGTGAGCATCTGCCCGCATGATCGTGTGCAACCCCCCCCCCCAAACTGCAGGGACGTGACTAGCGCGTTTCTTCGGCTGTAGGAGCTGCTGCTGGGGACGTGAAGCTCATGTTCGCGTGGCATAAATGGTTAAAATAAGCTTACCGCAGTGAACTTGAGATTAATATATGAAAGGCTGATAACTGATAACTGTTCCTAACGTTAGCATTATGCCGCTAGTTACCACAGCAGTGCCCGCATTAGTTTTTTTCTTCTTGAAAGTGAGTGCTTCATGCTGATATCAAAGTCAACAATACAAGCGAGAGCAAAAATGCAAATGCAGACGCATACAGGTTTATTAATTTTGCGGCAAAATCTGGACATGCACCGCACAGGACTCACATGACAGGCAAGTTGAAAATGCAAAAGATACTGCTTAATTGCCTCGAGATAAGTAAATCCTACGCCGCAGTTGTGGCCACTTGTCTCGGAAGCGGCATAGTATTTACACCGCTGGATTTCAACGGTACTGTTTCAATCGACTGTGCACACTGTTGGTGAATCAGCTGTGGTAAATCAAGGTATTGTGTATTTTTTTATGCATAATTCTACTTGTAGTTTTGTACACATATGGAAATCCTGCCAAGCTCTCCCATTATTCAGGGGGAAAAACGCATAGAAATGCATATAAAAATGTGCAAAAATGAGCTGAAACACGTTTGCATTTTTAAAGTCCATTTATGTGCGATCCCAAATGCACCTGATGTGAACAAGGCCTTAATGAATCGGTAAGGAGCCAGTTTTATTGGCTCCCTACCATGTGATCGCTGTGAGCCAATCACTGTGATCACTAGGTAGAAAGCAATAAAGTTGCATTCTCTCCAGCTTTCTCCACCAGTCTGCAGTGATCTCTGGACAGAGAGAGCTGTAGCTGCTGTGTGTCTGTGTCTCACAGACAGCGTTACAGTGTAAAACACATTTATTCACATAATTTCACCCCACAACCCCTGTGATCCCTTTCCAGTCACCTCTAGTATGTAGGTGACGTCAGCAGTATATATATATATATATATATATATATATATATATATATATATGCTGTGTAAAGTTACTGTATACAGGGGCTGTATCCCTTATACAGTTAGTTTATGTAATGTATGTATATTGAGAACTATCTCTGGGCACTGTTTTTTTACCACAGAAACAATGTAGCCACATATATCTTATATTGTTTTATTCAGAAGGTGTTACTGAATCATTTTGGGGGTGAATTACTGCAATACTCCGAAGCATATCTGTGAAAAAAGAAGAACAGCTAACATATCTGATTAAAAGAAATGCATTTTCAATTTTGTTGTTATACATTCCATCAAATTTCACTAATAATCTCTGCAGCCAAAATTATCATCGCATCCATTGAAGGATACCTCAAGGGGTGTAGTTTACTAAATGAAGCCATTTTTGGCGGGAATTTGACAATCTCTTTACCTCAGACTTCATTGTAAGCGGCCTACGCTGGAAAATACAAGCATGTGAATTATGCTCTGTGAAAGCTCAATTATTGACAACTTTCTCTGGACACTGGTTTTTACTACAAAAACAATGTAGCCACATATATCTTATATAGTTTTTGTTCATAAGGAGCTACTGCATCATTTTGGGGGGGAATTACTACAATACTCCAAAACATGACTGTGAAAAAGCTGAACAGCTGACAGATCTGAATAAAAGAAATGAATTTTTCATTTTCTTGTTATACATTCTATTAAATTTCACCAATAATCTCTGCAGCCAAAATGATCAATGCATCCATCCAAGGGTACCTCAGGGGGTGTAGTTTACTAAATGAAGTCATTTTTGGTGGGAATTTGACAATCTCTTTACCTCAGACTTCATTCTAAGCGGCCTACACTGGAAAATACAAGCATGTGATTTATGCTCTTTGAAAGCTCAATTATTGACAGTTTTCTTTGGACACTGCTTTTTACTACAAAAACAATGTAACCACACATATCTGATATTGTTTTATTTAAAAGGAGTTACTGAATCATTTTTTGGGTAGATTTTCTGCCATATTCCAAAGCATGTCTGTGAAAAAGCAGAAATGTATATATTACCATTGAATTGCAATAGGTAACATTTGATTGGCTGTTGTAAGCTCCGCCCAATTTTCTAAATTTTAACTCTAGTCACCCAGTCATGGTCTGTGCCAAGTTTGGGGCCTCTGGCTTTAAAACTGTGAGAATGGCAATATTTAAAACATTTACATTGATGTCAATAGGTGAAATCTGATTGGCTGTTTGTGGCTCCACCCACTTTTCCTTAATTTTGACCACAGTCACCCAGTGAGTAATTGTGCTAAGTTTGGGATGCCTGGCATTTAAACTGCAATAATAGCAATAGTTAATCTTTTTTCATTAAGGTCAATAGCTGAAATCTGATTGACTGTTATTGCCCCACCCCTTTTTTCCCCTAACTGTGATCCACAGTCACTCAGTGGCCAACACTTTAAGGTTTGGGAATCATGGCATTCAAAGTGTCGAAATGGCAGATGTTTTAATTTCTCCATTGAAAATCAATGAGTGAAATATGATTGGTTGTCGGTGGCTCCGCCCACTTTTTCTAACCTTGAAGTGCAAACACCCAGTGAGAACATTTGTAAACTTTGGGGTCCTTGACACCAATAATATGAGAATAGCAGAATTTTACATGTTCCCATGTAAATAAATCACTGAAATTCAATTGGCTGCTTTAAAAAATTTGAACCCAAGCTGCAATTTAAAATTTCCCATATAAAACAAACAGCTGAAATGTGATTGGCTGTCGACAGCTCCGCCCACTTTTCCAAAATTCTAACCATAGTAACCCAGTGACCCACGGTGCCAAGTTTGGGGACTCTGGCTTTAAAACTGTTAGAATGACAGCTTTTCCAATTTTCTCATTAAAGTCAATAGGGAAAATCTGATTGGTTGTTTGTGGCTCCGCCCACTTTTGCAGTCCCCAAAATGTGACAGAAATGTTACATCAACCCCATGACTAAGTGACCCAAGTTTGGTGAGTTTACCTTCACATCTGTCTGATTGGCGAAAGTTTAACATTTTCCAATGAAAGTCTATGGGAAAAAATGGGGTTTTCGGGGGGCCACCCCAGGGGCACCGAGGGTAAGATCGCTTAACAGAGCACAAGCAACCTACACGGCTATGGGCCGAAGAAGTGTGCAAAGTTTCACACATGCCCTCCTAAAACTCTTAAAACTGTGGGATGAATAGCATTTCCATGTTAAAAGGATTATTTGCACCGATTAACATTGGGCAGGTGTGGTAGCGAAGGGGGACTGTGTTTGTCTACCGAGCGCAACGTTGTGAGTTCGACTCCCGGACCAGCAGGGAGCTGGCATGGGCAACCTGGACGTGGGTTAATGTCCATGGCGGGAGCTGGGACGTTGACTCAAACACCCTGGGGACGACGCAGTAACTGCGTCACACCTGCCCAAATTTTTATGTCGCAATACTTTCTGACTGATTTTAGCAGCAATTAATTTTTTCCCTTTGGCTGTTGCTGGCTCCGCCCACTTTTTTTTAACCATTTCAGCCCACGGGTATTTTTCATCTTATGACCGAGAGGAATTTTCCCATTTCAGCGCTCCTCTCTTTCATTCCCCAATAACTTTATCACTACTTGTCACAAAGAAATGATCAATACCTTGTTTTTTCCACCACCAATCAGGCTTTCTTTGGGTGGTACATTATGCTAAGAATTATTTTATTCTAAATGCATTTTAACGGAAATAATTAAGAAAAAAATGGAAAAAATCATTATTTCTTAGTTTTCGACCATTATAGTTTTAAAATACCACATGCTACCGTAATTAAAATCCACACATTTTATTTGCCCATTTGTCACGGTTATTGCAATGGTAAAATGATATCCCTAGTATAATGTATGGTGACAATATTTTATTTGGAAATAAAGGTACATTTTTTCAGTTTTACATCCATCGCTAATTTTTAGCCCATACATTTATAATAATATGGCCTCTCGACATACATTTTTTTTTATTATTCCCTAAAGTCAGTAGATGTAATTTTACTATTTGGCCATGCTGAGCAAAATCCTATGTAGCGTACAAGTACGCTACATAGGAAATAATGTTTTGCTCCATTGTTCCTAGGGAAGTGATGCAGGCTTCAAAGGAGGCCTGCGTCACGGGTGTCCTGTGGGGAGATTAATGAATGGGAACTTTGTTCCCATTCATTAGTGTAACGATTGGGCGGCGGAAAGTGGCGGAAATCGTCGGCAGAAGGAAGCGCGTCGGCTCTATCTAAGAATAAACACTGTCTTTGAACAAAAACAGTGTTTATTCTCGGTGGACACGTACGGATTGGCACAGGTGACTTTTGTCCCCTGCAGCCAATCCCCCCTGTTGCCGGCAACATCGCGATCGTGAGCATCTGCCCGCATGATCGTGTGCAACCCCCCCCCCCCCCAAACTGCAGGGACGTGACTAGCGCGTTTCTTCGGCTGTAGGAGCTGCTGCTGGGGACGTGAAGCTCATGTTCGCGTGGCATAAATGGTTAAAATAAGCTTACCGCAGTGAACTTGAGATTAATATATGAAAGGCTGATAACTGATAACTGTTCCTAACGTTAGCATTATGCCGCTAGTTACCACAGCAGTGCCCGCATTAGTTTTTTTCTTCTTGAAAGTGAGTGCTTCATGCTGATATCAAAGTCAACAATACAAGCGAGAGCAAAAATGCAAATGCAGACGCATACAGGTTTATTAATTTTGCGGCAAAATCTGGACATGCACCGCACAGGACTCACATGACAGGCAAGTTGAAAATGCAAAAGATACTGCTTAATTGCCTCGAGATAAGTAAATCCTACGCCGCAGTTGTGGCCACTTGTCTCGGAAGCGGCATAGTATTTACACCGCTGGATTTCAACGGTACTGTTTCAATCGACTGTGCACACTGTTGGTGAATCAGCTGTGGTAAATCAAGGTATTGTGTATTTTTTTATGCATAATTCTACTTGTAGTTTTGTACACATATGGAAATCCTGCCAAGCTCTCCCATTATTCAGGGGGAAAAACGCATAGAAATGCATATAAAAATGTGCAAAAATGAGCTGAAACACGTTTGCATTTTTAAAGTCCATTTATGTGCGATCCCAAATGCACCTGATGTGAACAAGGCCTTAATGAATCGGTAAGGAGCCAGTTTTATTGGCTCCCTACCATGTGATCGCTGTGAGCCAATCACTGTGATCACTAGGTAGAAAGCAATAAAGTTGCATTCTCTCCAGCTTTCTCCACCAGTCTGCAGTGATCTCTGGACAGAGAGAGCTGTAGCTGCTGTGTGTCTGTGTCTCACAGACAGCGTTACAGTGTAAAACACATTTATTCACATAATTTCACCCCACAACCCCTGTGATCCCTTTCCAGTCACCTCTAGTATGTAGGTGACGTCAGCAGTATATATATATATATATATATATATATATATATATATATATATGCTGTGTAAAGTTACTGTATACAGGGGCTGTATCCCTTATACAGTTAGTTTATGTAATGTATGTATATTGAGAACTATCTCTGGGCACTGTTTTTTTACCACAGAAACAATGTAGCCACATATATCTTATATTGTTTTATTCAGAAGGTGTTACTGAATCATTTTGGGGGTGAATTACTGCAATACTCCGAAGCATATCTGTGAAAAAAGAAGAACAGCTAACATATCTGATTAAAAGAAATGCATTTTCAATTTTGTTGTTATACATTCCATCAAATTTCACTAATAATCTCTGCAGCCAAAATTATCATCGCATCCATTGAAGGATACCTCAAGGGGTGTAGTTTACTAAATGAAGCCATTTTTGGCGGGAATTTGACAATCTCTTTACCTCAGACTTCATTGTAAGCGGCCTACGCTGGAAAATACAAGCATGTGAATTATGCTCTGTGAAAGCTCAATTATTGACAACTTTCTCTGGACACTGGTTTTTACTACAAAAACAATGTAGCCACATATATCTTATATAGTTTTTGTTCATAAGGAGCTACTGCATCATTTTGGGGGGGAATTACTACAATACTCCAAAACATGACTGTGAAAAAGCTGAACAGCTGACAGATCTGAATAAAAGAAATGAATTTTTCATTTTCTTGTTATACATTCTATTAAATTTCACCAATAATCTCTGCAGCCAAAATGATCAATGCATCCATCCAAGGGTACCTCAGGGGGTGTAGTTTACTAAATGAAGTCATTTTTGGTGGGAATTTGACAATCTCTTTACCTCAGACTTCATTCTAAGCGGCCTACACTGGAAAATACAAGCATGTGATTTATGCTCTTTGAAAGCTCAATTATTGACAGTTTTCTTTGGACACTGCTTTTTACTACAAAAACAATGTAACCACACATATCTGATATTGTTTTATTTAAAAGGAGTTACTGAATCATTTTTTGGGTAGATTTTCTGCCATATTCCAAAGCATGTCTGTGAAAAAGCAGAAATGTATATATTACCATTGAATTGCAATAGGTAACATTTGATTGGCTGTTGTAAGCTCCGCCCAATTTTCTAAATTTTAACTCTAGTCACCCAGTCATGGTCTGTGCCAAGTTTGGGGCCTCTGGCTTTAAAACTGTGAGAATGGCAATATTTAAAACATTTACATTGATGTCAATAGGTGAAATCTGATTGGCTGTTTGTGGCTCCACCCACTTTTCCTTAATTTTGACCACAGTCACCCAGTGAGTAATTGTGCTAAGTTTGGGATGCCTGGCATTTAAACTGCAATAATAGCAATAGTTAATCTTTTTTCATTAAGGTCAATAGCTGAAATCTGATTGACTGTTATTGCCCCACCCCCTTTTTCCCCTAACTGTGATCCACAGTCACTCAGTGGCCAACACTTTAAGGTTTGGGAATCATGGCATTCAAAGTGTCGAAATGGCAGATGTTTTAATTTCTCCATTGAAAATCAATGAGTGAAATATGATTGGTTGTCGGTGGCTCCGCCCACTTTTTCTAACCTTGAAGTGCAAACACCCAGTGAGAACATTTGTAAACTTTGGGGTCCTTGACACCAATAATATGAGAATAGCAGAATTTTAAATGTTCCCATGTAAATAAATCACTGAAATTCAATTGGCTGCTTTAAAAAATTTGAACCCAAGCTGCAATTTAAAATTTCCCATATAAAACAAACAGCTGAAATGTGATTGGCTGTCGACAGCTCCGCCCACTTTTTGCAAAATTCTAACCATAGTAACCCAGTGACCCACGGTGCCAAGTTTGGGGACTCTGGCTTTAAAACTGTTAGAATGACAGCTTTTACAATTTTCTCATTAAAGTCAATAGGGAAAATCTGATTGGTTGTTTGTGGCTCCGCCCACTTTTGCAGTCCCCAAAATGTGACAGAAATGTTACATCAACCCCATGACTAAGTGACCCAAGTTTGGTGAGTTTACCTTCACATCTGTCTGATTGGCGAAAGTTTAACATTTTCCAATGAAAGTCTATGGGAAAAAATGGGGTTTTCGGGGGGCCACCCCAGGGGCACCGAGGGTAAGATCGCTTAACAGAGCACAAGCAACCTACACGGCTATGGGCCGAAGAAGTGTGCAAAGTTTCACACATGCCCTCCTAAAACTCTTAAAACTGTGGGATGAATAGCATTTCCATGTTAAAAGGATTATTTGCACCGATTAACATTGGGCAGGTGTGGTAGCGAAGGGGGACTGTGTTTGTCTACCGAGCGCAACGTTGTGAGTTCGACTCCCGGACCAGCAGGGAGCTGGCATGGGCAACCTGGACGTGGGTTAATGTCCATGGCGGGAGCTGGGACGTTGACTCAAACACCCTGGGGACGACGCAGTAACTGCGTCACACCTGCCCAAATTTTTATGTCGCAATACTTTCTGACTGATTTTAGCAGCAATTAATTTTTTCCCTTTGGCTGTTGCTGGCTCCGCCCACTTTTTTTTAACCATTTCAGCCCACGGGTATTTTTCATCTTATGACCGAGAGGAATTTTCCCATTTCAGCGCTCCTCTCTTTCATTCCCCAATAACTTTATCACTACTTGTCACAAAGAAATGATCAATACCTTGTTTTTTCCACCACCAATCAGGCTTTCTTTGGGTGGTACATTATGCTAAGAATTATTTTATTCTAAATGCATTTTAACGGAAATAATTAAGAAAAAAATGGAAAAAATCATTATTTCTTAGTTTTCGACCATTATAGTTTTAAAATACCACATGCTACCGTAATTAAAATCCACACATTTTATTTGCCCATTTGTCACGGTTATTGCAATGGTAAAATGATATCCCTAGTATAATGTATGGTGACAATATTTTATTTGGAAATAAAGGTACATTTTTTCAGTTTTACATCCATCGCTAATTTTTAGCCCATACATTTATAATAATATGGCCTCTCGACATACATTTTTTTTTATTATTCCCTAAAGTCAGTAGATGTAATTTTACTATTTGGCCATGCTGAGCAAAATCCTATGTAGCGTACAAGTACGCTACATAGGAAATAATGTTTTGCTCCATTGTTCCTAGGGAAGTGATGCAGGCTTCAAAGGAGGCCTGCGTCACGGGTGTCCTGTGGGGAGATTAATGAATGGGAACTTTGTTCCCATTCATTAGTGTAACGATTGGGCGGCGGAAAGTGGCGGAAATCGTCGGCAGAAGGAAGCGCGTCGGCTCTATCTAAGAATAAACACTGTCTTTGAACAAAAACAGTGTTTATTCTCGGTGGACACGTACGGATTGGCACAGGTGACTTTTGTCCCCTGCAGCCAATCCCCCCTGTTGCCGGCAACATCGCGATCGTGAGCATCTGCCCGCATGATCGTGTGCAACCCCCCCCCCCCCCAAACTGCAGGGACGTGACTAGCGCGTTTCTTCGGCTGTAGGAGCTGCTGCTGGGGACGTGAAGCTCATGTTCGCGTGGCATAAATGGTTAAAATAAGCTTACCGCAGTGAACTTGAGATTAATATATGAAAGGCTGATAACTGATAACTGTTCCTAACGTTAGCATTATGCCGCTAGTTACCACAGCAGTGCCCGCATTAGTTTTTTTCTTCTTGAAAGTGAGTGCTTCATGCTGATATCAAAGTCAACAATACAAGCGAGAGCAAAAATGCAAATGCAGACGCATACAGGTTTATTAATTTTGCGGCAAAATCTGGACATGCACCGCACAGGACTCACATGACAGGCAAGTTGAAAATGCAAAAGATACTGCTTAATTGCCTCGAGATAAGTAAATCCTACGCCGCAGTTGTGGCCACTTGTCTCGGAAGCGGCATAGTATTTACACCGCTGGATTTCAACGGTACTGTTTCAATCGACTGTGCACACTGTTGGTGAATCAGCTGTGGTAAATCAAGGTATTGTGTATTTTTTTATGCATAATTCTACTTGTAGTTTTGTACACATATGGAAATCCTGCCAAGCTCTCCCATTATTCAGGGGGAAAAACGCATAGAAATGCATATAAAAATGTGCAAAAATGAGCTGAAACACGTTTGCATTTTTAAAGTCCATTTATGTGCGATCCCAAATGCACCTGATGTGAACAAGGCCTTAATGAATCGGTAAGGAGCCAGTTTTATTGGCTCCCTACCATGTGATCGCTGTGAGCCAATCACTGTGATCACTAGGTAGAAAGCAATAAAGTTGCATTCTCTCCAGCTTTCTCCACCAGTCTGCAGTGATCTCTGGACAGAGAGAGCTGTAGCTGCTGTGTGTCTGTGTCTCACAGACAGCGTTACAGTGTAAAACACATTTATTCACATAATTTCACCCCACAACCCCTGTGATCCCTTTCCAGTCACCTCTAGTATGTAGGTGACGTCAGCAGTATATATATATATATATATATATATATATATATATATATATATATATATATGCTGTGTAAAGTTACTGTATACAGGGGCTGTATCCCTTATACAGTTAGTTTATGTAATGTATGTATATTGAGAACTATCTCTGGGCACTGTTTTTTTACCACAGAAACAATGTAGCCACATATATCTTATATTGTTTTATTCAGAAGGTGTTACTGAATCATTTTGGGGGTGAATTACTGCAATACTCCGAAGCATATCTGTGAAAAAAGAAGAACAGCTAACATATCTGATTAAAAGAAATGCATTTTCAATTTTGTTGTTATACATTCCATCAAATTTCACTAATAATCTCTGCAGCCAAAATTATCATCGCATCCATTGAAGGATACCTCAAGGGGTGTAGTTTACTAAATGAAGCCATTTTTGGCGGGAATTTGACAATCTCTTTACCTCAGACTTCATTGTAAGCGGCCTACGCTGGAAAATACAAGCATGTGAATTATGCTCTGTGAAAGCTCAATTATTGACAACTTTCTCTGGACACTGGTTTTTACTACAAAAACAATGTAGCCACATATATCTTATATAGTTTTTGTTCATAAGGAGCTACTGCATCATTTTGGGGGGGGAATTACTACAATACTCCAAAACATGACTGTGAAAAAGCTGAACAGCTGACAGATCTGAATAAAAGAAATGAATTTTTCATTTTCTTGTTATACATTCTATTAAATTTCACCAATAATCTCTGCAGCCAAAATGATCAATGCATCCATCCAAGGGTACCTCAGGGGGTGTAGTTTACTAAATGAAGTCATTTTTGGTGGGAATTTGACAATCTCTTTACCTCAGACTTCATTCTAAGCGGCCTACACTGGAAAATACAAGCATGTGATTTATGCTCTTTGAAAGCTCAATTATTGACAGTTTTCTTTGGACACTGCTTTTTACTACAAAAACAATGTAACCACACATATCTGATATTGTTTTATTTAAAAGGAGTTACTGAATCATTTTTTGGGTAGATTTTCTGCCATATTCCAAAGCATGTCTGTGAAAAAGCAGAAATGTATATATTACCATTGAATTGCAATAGGTAACATTTGATTGGCTGTTGTAAGCTCCGCCCAATTTTCTAAATTTTAACTCTAGTCACCCAGTCATGGTCTGTGCCAAGTTTGGGGCCTCTGGCTTTAAAACTGTGAGAATGGCAATATTTAAAACATTTACATTGATGTCAATAGGTGAAATCTGATTGGCTGTTTGTGGCTCCACCCACTTTTCCTTAATTTTGACCACAGTCACCCAGTGAGTAATTGTGCTAAGTTTGGGATGCCTGGCATTTAAACTGCAATAATAGCAATAGTTAATCTTTTTTCATTAAGGTCAATAGCTGAAATCTGATTGACTGTTATTGCCCCACCCCCTTTTTCCCCTAACTGTGATCCACAGTCACTCAGTGGCCAACACTTTAAGGTTTGGGAATCATGGCATTCAAAGTGTCGAAATGGCAGATGTTTTAATTTCTCCATTGAAAATCAATGAGTGAAATATGATTGGTTGTCGGTGGCTCCGCCCACTTTTTCTAACCTTGAAGTGCAAACACCCAGTGAGAACATTTGTAAACTTTGGGGTCCTTGACACCAATAATATGAGAATAGCAGAATTTTAAATGTTCCCATGTAAATAAATCACTGAAATTCAATTGGCTGCTTTAAAAAATTTGAACCCAAGCTGCAATTTAAAATTTCCCATATAAAACAAACAGCTGAAATGTGATTGGCTGTCGACAGCTCCGCCCACTTTTTGCAAAATTCTAACCATAGTAACCCAGTGACCCACGGTGCCAAGTTTGGGGACTCTGGCTTTAAAACTGTTAGAATGACAGCTTTTACAATTTTCTCATTAAAGTCAATAGGGAAAATCTGATTGGTTGTTTGTGGCTCCGCCCACTTTTGCAGTCCCCAAAATGTGACAGAAATGTTACATCAACCCCATGACTAAGTGACCCAAGTTTGGTGAGTTTACCTTCACATCTGTCTGATTGGCGAAAGTTTAACATTTTCCAATGAAAGTCTATGGGAAAAAATGGGGTTTTCGGGGGGCCACCCCAGGGGCACCGAGGGTAAGATCGCTTAACAGAGCACAAGCAACCTACACGGCTATGGGCCGAAGAAGTGTGCAAAGTTTCACACATGCCCTCCTAAAACTCTTAAAACTGTGGGATGAATAGCATTTCCATGTTAAAAGGATTATTTGCACCGATTAACATTGGGCAGGTGTGGTAGCGAAGGGGGACTGTGTTTGTCTACCGAGCGCAACGTTGTGAGTTCGACTCCCGGACCAGCAGGGAGCTGGCATGGGCAACCTGGACGTGGGTTAATGTCCATGGCGGGAGCTGGGACGTTGACTCAAACACCCTGGGGACGACGCAGTAACTGCGTCACACCTGCCCAAATTTTTATGTCGCAATACTTTCGGACTGATTTTAGCAGCAATTAATTTTTTCCCTTTGGCTGTTGCTGGCTCCGCCCACTTTTTTAACCATTTCAGCCCACGGGTATTTTTCATCTTATGACCGAGAGGAATTTTCCCATTTCAGCGCTCCTCTCTTTCTTTCCCCAATAACTTTATCACTACTTGTCACAAAGAAATGATCTATACCTTGTTTTTTCCACCACCAATTAGGCTTTCTTTGGGTGGTACATTATGCTAAGAATTATTTTATTCTAAATGCATTTTAACGGAAATAATTAAGAAAAAAATGGAAAAAATCATTATTTCTTAGTTTTCGACCATTATAGTTTTAAAATACCACATGCTACCGTAATTAAAATCCACACATTTTATTTGCCCATTTGTCACGGTTATTGCAATGGTAAAATGATATCCCTAGTATAATGTATGGTGACAATATTTTATTTGGAAATAAAGGTACATTTTTTCAGTTTTACATCCATCGCTAATTTTTAGCCCATACATTTATAATAATATGGCCTCTCGACATACATTTTTTTTTTTATTCCCTAAAGTCAGTAGATGTAATTTTACTATTTGGCCATGCTGAGCAAAATCCTATGTAGCGTACAAGTACGCTACATAGGAAATAATGTTTTGCTCCATTGTTCCTAGGGAAGTGATGCAGGCTTCAAAGGAGGCCTGCGTCACGGGTGTCCTGTGGGGAGATTAATGAATGGGAACTTTGTTCCCATTCATTAGTGTAACGATTGGGCGGCGGAAAGTGGCGGAAATCGTCGGCAGAAGGAAGCGCGTCGGCTCTATCTAAGAATAAACACTGTCTTTGAACAAAAACAGTGTTTATTCTCGGTGGACATGTACGGATTGGCACAGGTGACTTTTGTCCCCTGCAGCCAATCCCCCCTGTTGCCGGCAACATCGCGATCGTGAGCATCTGCCCGCATGATCGTGTGCAACCCCCCCCCCCCAAACTGCAGGGACGTGACTAGCGCGTTTCTTCGGCTGTAGGAGCTGCTGCTGGGGACGTGAAGCTCATGTTCGCGTGGCATAAATGGTTAAAATAATCTTACCGCAGTGAACTTGAGATTAATATATGAAAGGCTGATAACTGATAACTGTTCCTAACGTTAGCATTATGCCGCTAGTTACCACAGCAGTGCCCGCATTAGTTTTTTTCTTCTTGAAAGTGAGTGCTTCATGCTGATATCAAAGTCAACAATACAAGCGAGAGCAAAAATGCAAATGCAGACGCATACAGGTTTATTAATTTTGCGGCAAAATCTGGACATGCACCGCACAGGACTCACATGACAGGCAAGTTGAAAATGCAAAAGATACTGCTTAATTGCCTCGAGATAAGTAAATCCTACGCCGCAGTTGTGGCCACTTGTCTCGGAAGCGGCATAGTATTTACACCGCTGGATTTCAACGGTACTGTTTCAATCGACTGTGCACACTGTTGGTGAATCAGCTGTGGTAAATCAAGGTATTGTGTATTTTTTTATGCATAATTCTACTTGTAGTTTTGTACACATATGGAAATTCTGCCAAGCTCTCCCATTATTCAGGGGGAAAAACGCATAGAAATGCATATAAAAATGTGCAAAAATGAGCTGAAACACGTTTGCATTTTTAAAGTCCATTTATGTGCGATCCCAAATGCACCTGGTGTGAACAAGGCCTTAATGAATCGGTAAGGAGCCAGTTTTATTGGCTCCCTACCATGTGATCGTTGTGAGCCAATCACTGTGATCACTAGGTAGAAAGCAATAAAGTTGCACTCTCCAGCTTTCTCCACCAGTCTGCAGTGATCTCTGGACAGAGAGAGCTGTAGCTGCTGTGTGTCTGTGTCTCACAGACAGCGTTACAGTGTAAAACACATTTATTCACATAATTTCACCCCACAACCCCTGTGATCCCTTTCCAGTCACCTCTAGTATGTAGGTGACGTCAGCAGTATATATATATATATATATATATATATATATATATATATATATATATATATGCTGTGTAAAGTTACTGTATACAGGGGCTGTATCCCTTATACAGTTAGTTTATGTAATGTATGTATATTGAGAACTATCTCTGGGCACTCTTTTTTTACCACAGAAACAATGTAGCCACATATATCTTATATTGTTTTATTCAGAAGGTGTTACTGAATCATTTTGGGGGTGAATTACTGCAATACTCCGAAGCATATCTGTGAAAAAAGAAGAACAGCTAACATATCTGATTAAAAGAAATGCATTTTCAATTTTGTTGTTATACATTCCATCAAATTTCACTAATAATCTCTGCAGCCAAAATTATCATCGCATCCATTGAAGGATACCTCAAGGGGTGTAGTTTACTAAATGAAGCCATTTTTGGCGGGAATTTGACAATCTCTTTACCTCAGACTTCATTGTAAGCGGCCTACGCTGGAAAATACAAGCATGTGAATTATGCTCTGTGAAAGCTCAATTATTGACAACTTTCTCTGGACACTGGTTTTTACTACAAAAACAATGTAGCCACATATATCTTATATAGTTTTTGTTCATAAGGAGTTACTGCATCATTTTGGGGGGGAATTACTACAATACTCCAAAACATGACTGTGAAAAAGCTGAACAGCTGACAGATCTGAATAAAAGAAATGAATTTTTCATTTTCTTGTTATACATTCTATTAAATTTCACCAATAATCTCTGCAGCCAAAATGATCAATGCATCCATCCAAGGGTACCTCAGGGGGTGTAGTTTACTAAATGAAGTCATTTTTGGTGGGAATTTGACAATCTCTTTACCTCAGACTTCATTCTAAGCGGCCTACACTGGAAAATACAAGCATGTGATTTATGCTCTTTGAAAGCTCAATTATTGACAGTTTTCTTTGGACACTGCTTTTTACTACAAAAACAATGTAACCACACATATCTGATATTGTTTTATTTAAAAGGAGTTACTGAATCATTTTTTGGGTAGATTTTCTGCCATATTCCAAAGCATGTCTGTGAAAAAGCAGAAATGTATATATTACCATTGAATTGCAATAGGTAACATTTGATTGGCTGTTGTAAGCTCCGCCCAATTTTCTAAATTTTAACTCTAGTCACCCAGTCATGGTCTGTGCCAAGTTTGGGGCCTCTGGCTTTAAAACTGTGAGAATGGCAATATTTAAAACATTTACATTGATGTCAATAGGTGAAATCTGATTGGCTGTTTGTGGCTCCACCCACTTTTCCTTAATTTTGACCACAGTCACCCAGTGAGTAATTGTGCTAAGTTTGGGATGCCTGGCATTTAAACTGCAATAATAGCAATAGTTAATCTTTTTTCATTAAGGTCAATAGCTGAAATCTGATTGACTGTTATTGCCCCACCCCCTTTTTCCCCTAACTGTGATCCACAGTCACTCAGTGGCCAACACTTTAAGGTTTGGGAATCATGGCATTCAAAGTGTCGAAATGGCAGATGTTTTAATTTCTCCATTGAAAATCAATGAGTGAAATATGATTGGTTGTCGGTGGCTCCGCCCACTTTTTCTAACCTTGAAGTGCAAACACCCAGTGAGAACATTTGTAAACTTTGGGGTCCTTGACACCAATAATATGAGAATAGCAGAATTTTAAATGTTCCCATGTAAATAAATCACTGAAATTCAATTGGCTGCTTTAAAAAATTTGAACCCAAGCTGCAATTTAAAATTTCCCATATAAAACAAACAGCTGAAATGTGATTGGCTGTCGACAGCTCCGCCCACTTTTTGCAAAATTCTAACCATAGTAACCCAGTGACCCACGGTGCCAAGTTTGGGGCCTCTGGCTTTAAAACTGTTAGAATGACAGCTTTTACAATTTTCTCATTAAAGTCAATAGGGAAAATCTGATTGGTTGTTTGTGGCTCCGCCCACTTTTGCAGTCCCCAAAATGTGACAGAAATGTTACATCAACCCCATGACTAAGTGACCCAAGTTTGGTGAGTTTACCTTCACATCTGTCTGATTGGCGAAAGTTTAACATTTTCCAATGAAAGTCTATGGGAAAAAATGGGGTTTTCGGGGGGCCACCCCAGGGGCACCGAGGGTAAGATCGCTTAACAGAGCACAAGCAACCTACACGGCTATGGGCCGAAGAAGTGTGCAAAGTTTCACACATGCCCTCCTAAAACTCTTAAAACTGTGGGATGAATAGCATTTCCATGTTAAAAGGATTATTTGCACCGATTAACATTGGGCAGGTGTGGTAGCGAAGGGGGAATGTGTTTGTCTACCGAGCGCAACGTTGTGAGTTCGACTCCCGGACCAGCAGGGAGCTGGCATGGGCAACCTGGACGTGGGTTAATGTCCATGGCGGGAGCTGGGACGTTGACTCAAACACCCTGGGGACGACGCAGTAACTGCGTCACACCTGCCCAAATTTTTATGTCGCAATACTTTCGGACTGATTTTAGCAGCAATTAATTTTTTCCCTTTGGCTGTTGCTGGCTCCGCCCACTTTTTTAACCATTTCAGCCCACGGGTATTTTTCATCTTATGACCGAGAGGAATTTTCCCATTTCAGCGCTCCTCTCTTTCATTCCCCAATAACTTTATCACTACTTGTCACAAAGAAATGATCTATACCTTGTTTTTTCCACCACCAATTAGGCTTTCTTTGGGTGGTACATTATGCTAAGAATTATTTTATTCTAAATGCATTTTAACGGAAATAATTAAGAAAAAAATGGAAAAAATCATTATTTCTTAGTTTTCGACCATTATAGTTTTAAAATACCACATGCTACCGTAATTAAAATCCACACATTTTATTTGCCCATTTGTCACGGTTATTGCAATGGTAAAATGATATCCCTAGTATAATGTATGGTGACAATATTTTATTTGGAAATAAAGGTACATTTTTTCAGTTTTACATCCATCGCTAATTTTTAGCCCATACATTTATAATAATATGGCCTCTCGACATACATTTTTTTTTTTATTCCCTAAAGTCAGTAGATGTAATTTTACTATTTGGCCATGCTGAGCAAAATCCTATGTAGCGTACAAGTACGCTACATAGGAAATAATGTTTTGCTCCATTGTTCCTAGGGAAGTGATGCAGGCTTCAAAGGAGGCCTGCGTCACGGGTGTCCTGTGGGGAGATTAATGAATGGGAACTTTGTTCCCATTCATTAGTGTAACGATTGGGCGGCGGAAAGTGGCGGAAATCGTCGGCAGAAGGAAGCGCGTCGGCTCTATCTAAGAATAAACACTGTCTTTGAACAAAAACAGTGTTTATTCTCGGTGGACATGTACGGATTGGCACAGGTGACTTTTGTCCCCTGCAGCCAATCCCCCCTGTTGCCGGCAACATCGCGATCGTGAGCATCTGCCCGCATGATCGTGTGCAACCCCCCCCCCCAAACTGCAGGGACGTGACTAGCGCGTTTCTTCGGCTGTAGGAGCTGCTGCTGGGGACGTGAAGCTCATGTTCGCGTGGCATAAATGGTTAAAATAAGCTTACCGCAGTGAACTTGAGATTAATATATGAAAGGCTGATAACTGATAACTGTTCCTAACGTTAGCATTATGCCGCTAGTTACCACAGCAGTGCCCGCATTAGTTTTTTTCTTCTTGAAAGTGAGTGCTTCATGCTGATATCAAAGTCAACAATACAAGCGAGAGCAAAAATGCAAATGCAGACGCATACAGGTTTATTAATTTTGCGGCAAAATCTGGACATGCACCGCACAGGACTCACATGACAGGCAAGTTGAAAATGCAAAAGATACTGCTTAATTGCCTCGAGATAAGTAAATCCTACGCCGCAGTTGTGGCCACTTGTCTCGGAAGCGGCATAGTATTTACACCGCTGGATTTCAACGGTACTGTTTCAATCGACTGTGCACACTGTTGGTGAATCAGCTGTGGTAAATCAAGGTATTGTGTATTTTTTTATGCATAATTCTACTTGTAGTTTTGTACACATATGGAAATTCTGCCAAGCTCTCCCATTATTCAGGGGGAAAAACGCATAGAAATGCATATAAAAATGTGCAAAAATGAGCTGAAACACGTTTGCATTTTTAAAGTCCATTTATGTGCGATCCCAAATGCACCTGGTGTGAACAAGGCCTTAATGAATCGGTAAGGAGCCAGTTTTATTGGCTCCCTACCATGTGATCGTTGTGAGCCAATCACTGTGATCACTAGGTAGAAAGCAATAAAGTTGCACTCTCCAGCTTTCTCCACCAGTCTGCAGTGATCTCTGGACAGAGAGAGCTGTAGCTGCTGTGTGTCTGTGTCTCACAGACAGCGTTACAGTGTAAAACACATTTATTCACATAATTTCACCCCACAACCCCTGTGATCCCTTTCCAGTCACCTCTAGTATGTAGGTGACGTCAGCAGTATATATATATATATATATATATATATATATATATATATATATATATATATATATATGCTGTGTAAAGTTACTGTATACAGGGGCTGTATCCCTTATACAGTTAGTTTATGTAATGTATGTATATTGAGAACTATCTCTGGGCACTGTTTTTTTACCACAGAAACAATGTAGCCACATATATCTTATATTGTTTTATTCAGAAGGTGTTACTGAATCATTTTGGGGGTGAATTACTGCAATACTCCGAAGCATATCTGTGAAAAAAGAAGAACAGCTAACATATCTGATTAAAAGAAATGCATTTTCAATTTTGTTGTTATACATTCCATCAAATTTCACTAATAATCTCTGCAGCCAAAATT
The DNA here is from genome assembly GCF_040937935.1 of Hyperolius riggenbachi. Lineage (NCBI taxonomy): Eukaryota > Metazoa > Chordata > Amphibia > Anura > Hyperoliidae > Hyperolius > Hyperolius riggenbachi. The sequence continues at coordinate 113,711,423 of NC_090648.1, read as the reverse complement.
ATCATCGCATCCATTGAAGGATACCTCAAGGGGTGTAGTTTACTAAATGAAGCCATTTTTGGCGGGAATTTGACAATCTCTTTACCTCAGACTTCATTGTAAGCGGCCTACGCTGGAAAATACAAGCATGTGAATTATGCTCTGTGAAAGCTCAATTATTGACAACTTTCTCTGGACACTGGTTTTTACTACAAAAACAATGTAGCCACATATATCTTATATAGTTTTTGTTCATAAGGAGTTACTGCATCATTTTGGGGGGGAATTACTACAATACTCCAAAACATGACTGTGAAAAAGCTGAACAGCTGACAGATCTGAATAAAAGAAATGAATTTTTCATTTTCTTGTTATACATTCTATTAAATTTCACCAATAATCTCTGCAGCCAAAATGATCAATGCATCCATCCAAGGGTACCTCAGGGGGTGTAGTTTACTAAATGAAGTCATTTTTGGTGGGAATTTGACAATCTCTTTACCTCAGACTTCATTCTAAGCGGCCTACACTGGAAAATACAAGCATGTGATTTATGCTCTTTGAAAGCTCAATTATTGACAGTTTTCTTTGGACACTGCTTTTTACTACAAAAACAATGTAACCACACATATCTGATATTGTTTTATTTAAAAGGAGTTACTGAATCATTTTTTGGGTAGATTTTCTGCCATATTCCAAAGCATGTCTGTGAAAAAGCAGAAATGTATATATTACCATTGAATTGCAATAGGTAACATTTGATTGGCTGTTGTAAGCTCCGCCCAATTTTCTAAATTTTAACTCTAGTCACCCAGTCATGGTCTGTGCCAAGTTTGGGGCCTCTGGCTTTAAAACTGTGAGAATGGCAATATTTAAAACATTTACATTGATGTCAATAGGTGAAATCTGATTGGCTGTTTGTGGCTCCACCCACTTTTCCTTAATTTTGACCACAGTCACCCAGTGAGTAATTGTGCTAAGTTTGGGATGCCTGGCATTTAAACTGCAATAATAGCAATAGTTAATCTTTTTTCATTAAGGTCAATAGCTGAAATCTGATTGACTGTTATTGCCCCACCCCTTTTTTCCCCTAACTGTGATTCACAGTCACTCAGTGGCCAACACTTTAAGGTTTGGGAATCATGGCATTTAAAGTGTCGAAATGGCAGATGTTTTAATTTCTCCATTGAAAATCAATGAGTGAAATATGATTGGTTGTCGGTGGCTCCGCCCACTTTTTCTAACCTTGAAGTGCAAACACCCAGTGAGAACATTTGTAAACTTTGGGGTCCTTGACACCAATAATATGAGAATAGCAGAATTTTAAATGTTCCCATGTAAATAAATCACTGAAATTCAATTGGCTGCTTTAAAAAATTTGAACCCAAGCTGCAATTTAAAATTTCTCATATAAAACAAACAGCTGAAATGTGATTGGCTGTCGACTGCTCCGCCCACTTTTCCAAAATTCTAACCATAGTAACCCAGTGACCCACGGTGCCAAGTTTGGGGACTCTGGCTTTAAAACTGTTAGAATGACAGCTTTTACAATTTTCTCATTAAAGTCAATAGGGAAAATCTGATTGGTTGTTTGTGGCTCCGCCCACTTTTGCAGTCCCAAAAATGTGACAGAAATGTTACATCAACCCCATGACTAAGTGACCCAAGTTTGGTGAGTTTACCTTCACATCTGTCTGATTGGCGAAAGTTTAACATTTTCCAATGAAAGTCTATGGGAAAAAATGGGGTTTTCGGGGGGCCACCCCAGGGGCACCGAGGGTAAGATCGCTTAACAGAGCACAAGCAACCTACACGGCTATGGGCCGAAGAAGTGTGCAAAGTTTCACACATGCCCTCCTAAAACTCTTAAAACTGTGGGATGAATAGCATTTCCATGTTAAAAGGATTATTTGCACCGATTAACATTGGGCAGGTGTGGTAGCGAAGGGGGACTGTGTTTGTCTACCGAGCGCAACGTTGTGAGTTCGACTCCCGGACCAGCAGGGAGCTGGCATGGGCAACCTGGACGTGGGTTAATGTTCATGGCGGGAGCTGGGACGTTGACTCAAACACCCTGGGGACGACGCAGTAACTGCGTCACACCTGCCCAAATTTTTATGTCGCAATACTTTCTGACTGATTTTAGCAGCAATTAATTTTTTCCCTTTGGCTGTTGCTGGCTCCGCCCACTTTTTTTAACCATTTCAGCCCACGGGTATTTTTCATCTTATGACCGAGAGGAATTTTCCCATTTCAGCGCTCCTCTCTTTCATTCCCCAATAACTTTATCACTACTTGTCACAAAGAAATGATCTATACCTTGTTTTTTCCACCACCAATTAGGCTTTCTTTGGGTGGTACATTATGCTAAGAATTATTTTATTCTAAATGCATTTTAACGGAAATAATTAAGAAAAAAATGGAAAAAATCATTATTTCTTAGTTTTCGACCATTATAGTTTTAAAATACCACATGCTACCGTAATTAAAATCCACACATTTTATTTGCCCATTTGTCACGGTTATTGCAATGGTAAAATTATATCCCTAGTATAATGTATGGTGACAATATTTTATTTGGAAATAAAGGTACATTTTTTCAGTTTTACATCCATCGCTAATTTTTAGCCCATACATTTATAATAATATGGCCTCTCGACATACATTTTTTTTTTTATTCCCTAAAGTCAGTAGATGTAATTTTACTATTTGGCCATGCTGAGCAAAATCCTATGTAGCGTACAAGTACGCTACATAGAAAATAATGTTTTGCTCCATTGTTCCTAGGGAAGTGATGCAGGCTTCAAAGGAGGCCTGCGTCACGGGTGTCCTGTGGGGAGATTAATGAATGGGAACTTTGTTCCCATTCATTAGTGTAACGATTGGGCGGCGGAAAGTGGCGGAAATCGTCGGCAGAAGGAAGCGCGTCGGCTCTATCTAAGAATAAACACTGTCTTTGAACAAAAACAGTGTTTATTCTCGGTGGACACGTACGGATTGGCACAGGTGACTTTTGTCCCCTGCAGCCAATCCCCCCTGTTGCCGGCAACATCGCGATCGTGAGCATCTGCCCGCATGATCGTGTGCAACCCCCCCCCCCCCAAACTGCAGGGACGTGACTAGCGCGTTTCTTCGGCTGTAGGAGCTGCTGCTGGGGACGTGAAGCTCATGTTCGCGTGGCATAAATGGTTAAAATAAGCTTACCGCAGTGAACTTGAGATTAATATATGAAAGGCTGATAACTGATAACTGTTCCTAACGTTAGCATTATGCCGCTAGTTACCACAGCAGTGCCCGCATTAGTTTTTTTCTTCTTGAAAGTGAGTGCTTCATGCTGATATCAAAGTCAACAATACAAGCGAGAGCAAAAATGCAAATGCAGACGCATACAGGTTTATTAATTTTGCGGCAAAATCTGGACATGCACCGCACAGGACTCACATGACAGGCAAGTTGAAAATGCAAAAGATACTGCTTAATTGCCTCGAGATAAGTAAATCCTACGCCGCAGTTGTGGCCACTTGTCTCGGAAGCGGCATAGTATTTACACCGCTGGATTTCAACGGTACTGTTTCAATCGACTGTGCACACTGTTGGTGAATCAGCTGTGGTAAATCAAGGTATTGTGTATTTTTTTATGCATAATTCTACTTGTAGTTTTGTACACATATGGAAATTCTGCCAAGCTCTCCCATTATTCAGGGGGAAAAACGCATAGAAATGCATATAAAAATGTGCAAAAATGAGCTGAAACACGTTTGCATTTTTAAAGTCCATTTATGTGCGATCCCAAATGCACCTGGTGTGAACAAGGCCTTAATGAATCGGTAAGGAGCCAGTTTTATTGGCTCCCTACCATGTGATCGTTGTGAGCCAATCACTGTGATCACTAGGTAGAAAGCAATAAAGTTGCACTCTCCAGCTTTCTCCACCAGTCTGCAGTGATCTCTGGACAGAGAGAGCTGTAGCTGCTGTGTGTCTGTGTCTCACAGACAGCGTTACAGTGTAAAACACATTTATTCACATAATTTCACCCCACAACCCCTGTGATCCCTTTCCAGTCACCTCTAGTATGTAGGTGACGTCAGCAGTATATATATATATATATATATATATATATATATATATATATATATATATATATATATGCTGTGTAAAGTTACTGTATACAGGGGCTGTATCCCTTATACAGTTAGTTTATGTAATGTATGTATATTGAGAACTATCTCTGGGCACTGTTTTTTTACCACAGAAACAATGTAGCCACATATATCTTATATTGTTTTATTCAGAAGGTGTTACTGAATCATTTTGGGGGTGAATTACTGCAATACTCCGAAGCATATCTGTGAAAAAAGAAGAACAGCTAACATATCTGATTAAAAGAAATGCATTTTCAATTTTGTTGTTATACATTCCATCAAATTTCACTAATAATCTCTGCAGCCAAAATTATCATCGCATCCATTGAAGGATACCTCAAGGGGTGTAGTTTACTAAATGAAGCCATTTTTGGCGGGAATTTGACAATCTCTTTACCTCAGACTTCATTGTAAGCGGCCTACGCTGGAAAATACAAGCATGTGAATTATGCTCTGTGAAAGCTCAATTATTGACAACTTTCTCTGGACACTGGTTTTTACTACAAAAACAATGTAGCCACATATATCTTATATAGTTTTTGTTCATAAGGAGTTACTGCATCATTTTGGGGGGGAATTACTACAATACTCCAAAACATGACTGTGAAAAAGCTGAACAGCTGACAGATCTGAATAAAAGAAATGAATTTTTCATTTTCTTGTTATACATTCTATTAAATTTCACCAATAATCTCTGCAGCCAAAATGATCAATGCATCCATCCAAGGGTACCTCAGGGGGTGTAGTTTACTAAATGAAGTCATTTTTGGTGGGAATTTGACAATCTCTTTACCTCAGACTTCATTCTAAGCGGCCTACACTGGAAAATACAAGCATGTGATTTATGCTCTTTGAAAGCTCAATTATTGACAGTTTTCTTTGGACACTGCTTTTTACTACAAAAACAATGTAACCACACATATCTGATATTGTTTTATTTAAAAGGAGTTACTGAATCATTTTTTGGGTAGATTTTCTGCCATATTCCAAAGCATGTCTGTGAAAAAGCAGAAATGTATATAATACCATTGAATTGCAATAGGTAACATTTGATTGGCTGTTGTAAGCTCCGCCCAATTTTCTAAATTTTAACTCTAGTCACCCAGTCATGGTCTGTGCCAAGTTTGGGGCCTCTGGCTTTAAAACTGTGAGAATGGCAATATTTAAAACATTTACATTGATGTCAATAGGTGAAATCTGATTGGCTGTTTGTGGCTCCACCCACTTTTCCTTAATTTTGACCACAGTCACCCAGTGAGTAATTGTGCTAAGTTTGGGATGCCTGGCATTTAAACTGCAATAATAGCAATAGTTAATCTTTTTTCATTAAGGTCAATAGCTGAAATCTGATTGACTGTTATTGCCCCACCCCTTTTTTCCCCTAACTGTGATTCACAGTCACTCAGTGGCCAACACTTTAAGGTTTGGGAATCATGGCATTTAAAGTGTCGAAATGGCAGATGTTTTAATTTCTCCATTGAAAATCAATGAGTGAAATATGATTGGTTGTCGGTGGCTCCGCCCACTTTTTCTAACCTTGAAGTGCAAACACCCAGTGAGAACATTTGTAAACTTTGGGGTCCTTGACACCAATAATATGAGAATAGCAGAATTTTAAATGTTCCCATGTAAATAAATCACTGAAATTCAATTGGCTGCTTTAAAAAATTTGAACCCAAGCTGCAATTTAAAATTTCTCATATAAAACAAACAGCTGAAATGTGATTGGCTGTCGACTGCTCCGCCCACTTTTCCAAAATTCTAACCATAGTAACCCAGTGACCCACGGTGCCAAGTTTGGGGACTCTGGCTTTAAAACTGTTAGAATGACAGCTTTTACAATTTTCTCATTAAAGTCAATAGGGAAAATCTGATTGGTTGTTTGTGGCTCCGCCCACTTTTGCAGTCCCAAAAATGTGACAGAAATGTTACATCAACCCCATGACTAAGTGACCCAAGTTTGGTGAGTTTACCTTCACATCTGTCTGATTGGCGAAAGTTTAACATTTTCCAATGAAAGTCTATGGGAAAAAATGGGGTTTTCGGGGGGCCACCCCAGGGGCACCGAGGGTAAGATCGCTTAACAGAGCACAAGCAACCTACACGGCTATGGGCCGAAGAAGTGTGCAAAGTTTCACACATGCCCTCCTAAAACTCTTAAAACTGTGGGATGAATAGCATTTCCATGTTAAAAGGATTATTTGCACCGATTAACATTGGGCAGGTGTGGTAGCGAAGGGGGAATGTGTTTGTCTACCGAGCGCAACGTTGTGAGTTCGACTCCCGGACCAGCAGGGAGCTGGCATGGGCAACCTGGACGTGGGTTAATGTCCATGGCGGGAGCTGGGACGTTGACTCAAACACCCTGGGGACGACGCAGTAACTGCGTCACACCTGCCCAAATTTTTATGTCGCAATACTTTCGGACTGATTTTAGCAGCAATTAATTTTTTCCCTTTGGCTGTTGCTGGCTCCGCCCACTTTTTTAACCATTTCAGCCCACGGGTATTTTTCATCTTATGACCGAGAGGAATTTTCCCATTTCAGCGCTCCTCTCTTTCATTCCCCAATAACTTTATCACTACTTGTCACAAAGAAATGATCTATACCTTGTTTTTTCCACCACCAATTAGGCTTTCTTTGGGTGGTACATTATGCTAAGAATTATTTTATTCTAAATGCATTTTAACGGAAATAATTAAGAAAAAAATGGAAAAAATCATTATTTCTTAGTTTTCGACCATTATAGTTTTAAAATACCACATGCTACCGTAATTAAAATCCACACATTTTATTTGCCCATTTGTCACGGTTATTGCAATGGTAAAATGATATCCCTAGTATAATGTATGGTGACAATATTTTATTTGGAAATAAAGGTACATTTTTTCAGTTTTACATCCATCGCTAATTTTTAGCCCATACATTTATAATAATATGGCCTCTCGACATACATTTTTTTTTTTATTCCCTAAAGTCAGTAGATGTAATTTTACTATTTGGCCATGCTGAGCAAAATCCTATGTAGCGTACAAGTACGCTACATAGGAAATAATGTTTTGCTCCATTGTTCCTAGGGAAGTGATGCAGGCTTCAAAGGAGGCCTGCGTCACGGGTGTCCTGTGGGGAGATTAATGAATGGGAACTTTGTTCCCATTCATTAGTGTAACGATTGGGCGGCGGAAAGTGGCGGAAATCGTCGGCAGAAGGAAGCGCGTCGGCTCTATCTAAGAATAAACACTGTCTTTGAACAAAAACAGTGTTTATTCTCGGTGGACATGTACGGATTGGCACAGGTGACTTTTGTCCCCTGCAGCCAATCCCCCCTGTTGCCGGCAACATCGCGATCGTGAGCATCTGCCCGCATGATCGTGTGCAACCCCCCCCCCCAAACTGCAGGGACGTGACTAGCGCGTTTCTTCGGCTGTAGGAGCTGCTGCTGGGGACGTGAAGCTCATGTTCGCGTGGCATAAATGGTTAAAATAAGCTTACCGCAGTGAACTTGAGATTAATATATGAAAGGCTGATAACTGATAACTGTTCCTAACGTTAGCATTATGCCGCTAGTTACCACAGCAGTGCCCGCATTAGTTTTTTTCTTCTTGAAAGTGAGTGCTTCATGCTGATATCAAAGTCAACAATACAAGCGAGAGCAAAAATGCAAATGCAGACGCATACAGGTTTATTAATTTTGCGGCAAAATCTGGACATGCACCGCACAGGACTCACATGACAGGCAAGTTGAAAATGCAAAAGATACTGCTTAATTGCCTCGAGATAAGTAAATCCTACGCCGCAGTTGTGGCCACTTGTCTCGGAAGCGGCATAGTATTTACACCGCTGGATTTCAACGGTACTGTTTCAATCGACTGTGCACACTGTTGGTGAATCAGCTGTGGTAAATCAAGGTATTGTGTATTTTTTTATGCATAATTCTACTTGTAGTTTTGTACACATATGGAAATTCTGCCAAGCTCTCCCATTATTCAGGGGGAAAAACGCATAGAAATGCATATAAAAATGTGCAAAAATGAGCTGAAACACGTTTGCATTTTTAAAGTCCATTTATGTGCGATCCCAAATGCACCTGGTGTGAACAAGGCCTTAATGAATCGGTAAGGAGCCAGTTTTATTGGCTCCCTACCATGTGATCGTTGTGAGCCAATCACTGTGATCACTAGGTAGAAAGCAATAAAGTTGCACTCTCCAGCTTTCTCCACCAGTCTGCAGTGATCTCTGGACAGAGAGAGCTGTAGCTGCTGTGTGTCTGTGTCTCACAGACAGCGTTACAGTGTAAAACACATTTATTCACATAATTTCACCCCACAACCCCTGTGATCCCTTTCCAGTCACCTCTAGTATGTAGGTGACGTCAGCAGTATATATATATATATATATATATATATATATATATATATATATATATATATATATGCTGTGTAAAGTTACTGTATACAGGGGCTGTATCCCTTATACAGTTAGTTTATGTAATGTATGTATATTGAGAACTATCTCTGGGCACTGTTTTTTTACCACAGAAACAATGTAGCCACATATATCTTATATTGTTTTATTCAGAAGGTGTTACTGAATCATTTTGGGGGTGAATTACTGCAATACTCCGAAGCATATCTGTGAAAAAAGAAGAACAGCTAACATATCTGATTAAAAGAAATGCATTTTCAATTTTGTTGTTATACATTCCATCAAATTTCACTAATAATCTCTGCAGCCAAAATTATCATCGCATCCATTGAAGGATACCTCAAGGGGTGTAGTTTACTAAATGAAGCCATTTTTGGCGGGAATTTGACAATCTCTTTACCTCAGACTTCATTGTAAGCGGCCTACGCTGGAAAATACAAGCATGTGAATTATGCTCTGTGAAAGCTCAATTATTGACAACTTTCTCTGGACACTGGTTTTTACTACAAAAACAATGTAGCCACATATATCTTATATAGTTTTTGTTCATAAGGAGTTACTGCATCATTTTGGGGGGGAATTACTACAATACTCCAAAACATGACTGTGAAAAAGCTGAACAGCTGACAGATCTGAATAAAAGAAATGAATTTTTCATTTTCTTGTTATACATTCTATTAAATTTCACCAATAATCTCTGCAGCCAAAATGATCAATGCATCCATCCAAGGGTACCTCAGGGGGTGTAGTTTACTAAATGAAGTCATTTTTGGTGGGAATTTGACAATCTCTTTACCTCAGACTTCATTCTAAGCGGCCTACACTGGAAAATACAAGCATGTGATTTATGCTCTTTGAAAGCTCAATTATTGACAGTTTTCTTTGGACACTGCTTTTTACTACAAAAACAATGTAACCACACATATCTGATATTGTTTTATTTAAAAGGAGTTACTGAATCATTTTTTGGGTAGATTTTCTGCCATATTCCAAAGCATGTCTGTGAAAAAGCAGAAATGTATATATTACCATTGAATTGCAATAGGTAACATTTGATTGGCTGTTGTAAGCTCCGCCCAATTTTCTAAATTTTAACTCTAGTCACCCAGTCATGGTCTGTGCCAAGTTTGGGGCCTCTGGCTTTAAAACTGTGAGAATGGCAATATTTAAAACATTTACATTGATGTCAATAGGTGAAATCTGATTGGCTGTTTGTGGCTCCACCCACTTTTCCTTAATTTTGACCACAGTCACCCAGTGAGTAATTGTGCTAAGTTTGGGATGCCTGGCATTTAAACTGCAATAATAGCAATAGTTAATCTTTTTTCATTAAGGTCAATAGCTGAAATCTGATTGACTGTTATTGCCCCACCCCTTTTTTCCCCTAACTGTGATTCACAGTCACTCAGTGGCCAACACTTTAAGGTTTGGGAATCATGGCATTTAAAGTGTCGAAATGGCAGATGTTTTAATTTCTCCATTGAAAATCAATGAGTGAAATATGATTGGTTGTCGGTGGCTCCGCCCACTTTTTCTAACCTTGAAGTGCAAACACCCAGTGAGAACATTTGTAAACTTTGGGGTCCTTGACACCAATAATATGAGAATAGCAGAATTTTAAATGTTCCCATGTAAATAAATCACTGAAATTCAATTGGCTGCTTTAAAAAATTTGAACCCAAGCTGCAATTTAAAATTTCTCATATAAAACAAACAGCTGAAATGTGATTGGCTGTCGACTGCTCCGCCCACTTTTCCAAAATTCTAACCATAGTAACCCAGTGACCCACGGTGCCAAGTTTGGGGACTCTGGCTTTAAAACTGTTAGAATGACAGCTTTTACAATTTTCTCATTAAAGTCAATAGGGAAAATCTGATTGGTTGTTTGTGGCTCCGCCCACTTTTGCAGTCCCAAAAATGTGACAGAAATGTTACATCAACCCCATGACTAAGTGACCCAAGTTTGGTGAGTTTACCTTCACATCTGTCTGATTGGCGAAAGTTTAACATTTTCCAATGAAAGTCTATGGGAAAAAATGGGGTTTTCGGGGGGCCACCCCAGGGGCACCGAGGGTAAGATCGCTTAACAGAGCACAAGCAACCTACACGGCTATGGGCCGAAGAAGTGTGCAAAGTTTCACACATGCCCTCCTAAAACTCTTAAAACTGTGGGATGAATAGCATTTCCATGTTAAAAGGATTATTTGCACCGATTAACATTGGGCAGGTGTGGTAGCGAAGGGGGACTGTGTTTGTCTACCGAGCGCAACGTTGTGAGTTCGACTCCCGGACCAGCAGGGAGCTGGCATGGGCAACCTGGACGTGGGTTAATGTCCATGGCGGGAGCTGGGACGTTGACTCAAACACCCTGGGGACGACGCAGTAACTGCGTCACACCTGCCCAAATTTTTATGTCGCAATACTTTCTGACTGATTTTAGCAGCAATTAATTTTTTCCCTTTGGCTGTTGCTGGCTCCGCCCACTTTTTTTAACCATTTCAGCCCACGGGTATTTTTCATCTTATGACCGAGAGGAATTTTCCCATTTCAGCGCTCCTCTCTTTCATTCCCCAATAACTTTATCACTACTTGTCACAAAGAAATGATCTATACCTTGTTTTTTCCACCACCAATTAGGCTTTCTTTGGGTGGTACATTATGCTAAGAATTATTTTATTCTAAATGCATTTTAACGGAAATAATTAAGAAAAAAATGGAAAAAATCATTATTTCTTAGTTTTCGACCATTATAGTTTTAAAATACCACATGCTACCGTAATTAAAATCCACACATTTTATTTGCCCATTTGTCACGGTTATTGCAATGGTAAAATTATATCCCTAGTATAATGTATGGTGACAATATTTTATTTGGAAATAAAGGTACATTTTTTCAGTTTTACATCCATCGCTAATTTTTAGCCCATACATTTATAATAATATGGCCTCTCGACATACATTTTTTTTTTTATTCCCTAAAGTCAGTAGATGTAATTTTACTATTTGGCCATGCTGAGCAAAATCCTATGTAGCGTACAAGTACGCTACATAGAAAATAATGTTTTGCTCCATTGTTCCTAGGGAAGTGATGCAGGCTTCAAAGGAGGCCTGCGTCACGGGTGTCCTGTGGGGAGATTAATGAATGGGAACTTTGTTCCCATTCATTAGTGTAACGATTGGGCGGCGGAAAGTGGCGGAAATCGTCGGCAGAAGGAAGCGCGTCGGCTCTATCTAAGAATAAACACTGTCTTTGAACAAAAACAGTGTTTATTCTCGGTGGACACGTACGGATTGGCACAGGTGACTTTTGTCCCCTGCAGCCAATCCCCCCTGTTGCCGGCAACATCGCGATCGTGAGCATCTGCCCGCATGATCGTGTGCAACCCCCCCCCCCCAAACTGCAGGGACGTGACTAGCGCGTTTCTTCGGCTGTAGGAGCTGCTGCTGGGGACGTGAAGCTCATGTTCGCGTGGCATAAATGGTTAAAATAAGCTTACCGCAGTGAACTTGAGATTAATATATGAAAGGCTGATAACTGATAACTGTTCCTAACGTTAGCATTATGCCGCTAGTTACCACAGCAGTGCCCGCATTAGTTTTTTTCTTCTTGAAAGTGAGTGCTTCATGCTGATATCAAAGTCAACAATACAAGCGAGAGCAAAAATGCAAATGCAGACGCATACAGGTTTATTAATTTTGCGGCAAAATCTGGACATGCACCGCACAGGACTCACATGACAGGCAAGTTGAAAATGCAAAAGATACTGCTTAATTGCCTCGAGATAAGTAAATCCTACGCCGCAGTTGTGGCCACTTGTCTCGGAAGCGGCATAGTATTTACACCGCTGGATTTCAACGGTACTGTTTCAATCGACTGTGCACACTGTTGGTGAATCAGCTGTGGTAAATCAAGGTATTGTGTATTTTTTTATGCATAATTCTACTTGTAGTTTTGTACACATATGGAAATTCTGCCAAGCTCTCCCATTATTCAGGGGGAAAAACGCATAGAAATGCATATAAAAATGTGCAAAAATGAGCTGAAACACGTTTGCATTTTTAAAGTCCATTTATGTGCGATCCCAAATGCACCTGGTGTGAACAAGGCCTTAATGAATCGGTAAGGAGCCAGTTTTATTGGCTCCCTACCATGTGATCGTTGTGAGCCAATCACTGTGATCACTAGGTAGAAAGCAATAAAGTTGCACTCTCCAGCTTTCTCCACCAGTCTGCAGTGATCTCTGGACAGAGAGAGCTGTAGCTGCTGTGTGTCTGTGTCTCACAGACAGCGTTACAGTGTAAAACACATTTATTCACATAATTTCACCCCACAACCCCTGTGATCCCTTTCCAGTCACCTCTAGTATGTAGGTGACGTCAGCAGTATATATATATATATATATATATATATATATATATATATATATATATGCTGTGTAAAGTTACTGTATACAGGGGCTGTATCCCTTATACAGTTAGTTTATGTAATGTATGTATATTGAGAACTATCTCTGGGCACTGTTTTTTTACCACAGAAACAATGTAGCCACATATATCTTATATTGTTTTATTCAGAAGGTGTTACTGAATCATTTTGGGGGTGAATTACTGCAATACTCCGAAGCATATCTGTGAAAAAAGAAGAACAGCTAACATATCTGATTAAAAGAAATGCATTTTCAATTTTGTTGTTATACATTCCATCAAATTTCACTAATAATCTCTGCAGCCAAAATTATCATCGCATCCATTGAAGGATACCTCAAGGGGTGTAGTTTACTAAATGAAGCCATTTTTGGCGGGAATTTGACAATCTCTTTACCTCAGACTTCATTGTAAGCGGCCTACGCTGGAAAATACAAGCATGTGAATTATGCTCTGTGAAAGCTCAATTATTGACAACTTTCTCTGGACACTGGTTTTTACTACAAAAACAATGTAGCCACATATATCTTATATAGTTTTTGTTCATAAGGAGTTACTGCATCATTTTGGGGGGGAATTACTACAATACTCCAAAACATGACTGTGAAAAAGCTGAACAGCTGACAGATCTGAATAAAAGAAATGAATTTTTCATTTTCTTGTTATACATTCTATTAAATTTCACCAATAATCTCTGCAGCCAAAATGATCAATGCATCCATCCAAGGGTACCTCAGGGGGTGTAGTTTACTAAATGAAGTCATTTTTGGTGGGAATTTGACAATCTCTTTACCTCAGACTTCATTCTAAGCGGCCTACACTGGAAAATACAAGCATGTGATTTATGCTCTTTGAAAGCTCAATTATTGACAGTTTTCTTTGGACACTGCTTTTTACTACAAAAACAATGTAACCACACATATCTGATATTGTTTTATTTAAAAGGAGTTACTGAATCATTTTTTGGGTAGATTTTCTGCCATATTCCAAAGCATGTCTGTGAAAAAGCAGAAATGTATATAATACCATTGAATTGCAATAGGTAACATTTGATTGGCTGTTGTAAGCTCCGCCCAATTTTCTAAATTTTAACTCTAGTCACCCAGTCATGGTCTGTGCCAAGTTTGGGGCCTCTGGCTTTAAAACTGTGAGAATGGCAATATTTAAAACATTTACATTGATGTCAATAGGTGAAATCTGATTGGCTGTTTGTGGCTCCACCCACTTTTCCTTAATTTTGACCACAGTCACCCAGTGAGTAATTGTGCTAAGTTTGGGATGCCTGGCATTTAAACTGCAATAATAGCAATAGTTAATCTTTTTTCATTAAGGTCAATAGCTGAAATCTGATTGACTGTTATTGCCCCACCCCTTTTTTCCCCTAACTGTGATTCACAGTCACTCAGTGGCCAACACTTTAAGGTTTGGGAATCATGGCATTTAAAGTGTCGAAATGGCAGATGTTTTAATTTCTCCATTGAAAATCAATGAGTGAAATATGATTGGTTGTCGGTGGCTCCGCCCACTTTTTCTAACCTTGAAGTGCAAACACCCAGTGAGAACATTTGTAAACTTTGGGGTCCTTGACACCAATAATATGAGAATAGCAGAATTTTAAATGTTCCCATGTAAATAAATCACTGAAATTCAATTGGCTGCTTTAAAAAATTTGAACCCAAGCTGCAATTTAAAATTTCTCATATAAAACAAACAGCTGAAATGTGATTGGCTGTCGACTGCTCCGCCCACTTTTCCAAAATTCTAACCATAGTAACCCAGTGACCCACGGTGCCAAGTTTGGGGACTCTGGCTTTAAAACTGTTAGAATGACAGCTTTTACAATTTTCTCATTAAAGTCAATAGGGAAAATCTGATTGGTTGTTTGTGGCTCCGCCCACTTTTGCAGTCCCAAAAATGTGACAGAAATGTTACATCAACCCCATGACTAAGTGACCCAAGTTTGGTGAGTTTACCTTCACATCTGTCTGATTGGCGAAAGTTTAACATTTTCCAATGAAAGTCTATGGGAAAAAATGGGGTTTTCGGGGGGCCACCCCAGGGGCACCGAGGGTAAGATCGCTTAACAGAGCACAAGCAACCTACACGGCTATGGGCCGAAGAAGTGTGCAAAGTTTCACACATGCCCTCCTAAAACTCTTAAAACTGTGGGATGAATAGCATTTCCATGTTAAAAGGATTATTTGCACCGATTAACATTGGGCAGGTGTGGTAGCGAAGGGGGACTGTGTTTGTCTACCGAGCGCAACGTTGTGAGTTCGACTCCCGGACCAGCAGGGAGCTGGCATGGGCAACCTGGACGTGGGTTAATGTCCATGGCGGGAGCTGGGACGTTGACTCAAACACCCTGGGGACGACGCAGTAACTGCGTCACACCTGCCCAAATTTTTATGTCGCAATACTTTCTGACTGATTTTAGCAGCAATTAATTTTTTCCCTTTGGCTGTTGCTGGCTCCGCCCACTTTTTTTAACCATTTCAGCCCACGGGTATTTTTCATCTTATGACCGAGAGGAATTTTCCCATTTCAGCGCTCCTCTCTTTCATTCCCCAATAACTTTATCACTACTTGTCACAAAGAAATGATCTATACCTTGTTTTTTCCACCACCAATTAGGCTTTCTTTGGGTGGTACATTATGCTAAGAATTATTTTATTCTAAATGCATTTTAACGGAAATAATTAAGAAAAAAATGGAAAAAATCATTATTTCTTAGTTTTCGACCATTATAGTTTTAAAATACCACATGCTACCGTAATTAAAATCCACACATTTTATTTGCCCATTTGTCACGGTTATTGCAATGGTAAAATTATATCCCTAGTATAATGTATGGTGACAATATTTTATTTGGAAATAAAGGTACATTTTTTCAGTTTTACATCCATCGCTAATTTTTAGCCCATACATTTATAATAATATGGCCTCTCGACATACATTTTTTTTTTTATTCCCTAAAGTCAGTAGATGTAATTTTACTATTTGGCCATGCTGAGCAAAATCCTATGTAGCGTACAAGTACGCTACATAGAAAATAATGTTTTGCTCCATTGTTCCTAGGGAAGTGATGCAGGCTTCAAAGGAGGCCTGCGTCACGGGTGTCCTGTGGGGAGATTAATGAATGGGAACTTTGTTCCCATTCATTAGTGTAACGATTGGGCGGCGGAAAGTGGCGGAAATCGTCGGCAGAAGGAAGCGCGTCGGCTCTATCTAAGAATAAACACTGTCTTTGAACAAAAACAGTGTTTATTCTCGGTGGACACGTACGGATTGGCACAGGTGACTTTTGTCCCCTGCAGCCAATCCCCCCTGTTGCCGGCAACATCGCGATCGTGAGCATCTGCCCGCATGATCGTGTGCAACCCCCCCCCCCCCAAACTGCAGGGACGTGACTAGCGCGTTTCTTCGGCTGTAGGAGCTGCTGCTGGGGACGTGAAGCTCATGTTCGCGTGGCATAAATGGTTAAAATAAGCTTACCGCAGTGAACTTGAGATTAATATATGAAAGGCTGATAACTGATAACTGTTCCTAACGTTAGCATTATGCCGCTAGTTACCACAGCAGTGCCCGCATTAGTTTTTTTCTTCTTGAAAGTGAGTGCTTCATGCTGATATCAAAGTCAACAATACAAGCGAGAGCAAAAATGCAAATGCAGACGCATACAGGTTTATTAATTTTGCGGCAAAATCTGGACATGCACCGCACAGGACTCACATGACAGGCAAGTTGAAAATGCAAAAGATACTGCTTAATTGCCTCGAGATAAGTAAATCCTACGCCGCAGTTGTGGCCACTTGTCTCGGAAGCGGCATAGTGTTTACACCGCTGGATTTCAACGGTACTGTTTCAATCGACTGTGCACACTGTTGGTGAATCAGCTGTGGTAAATCAAGGTATTGTGTATTTTTTTATGCATAATTCTACTTGTAGTTTTGTACACATATGGAAATCCTGCCAAGCTCTCCCATTATTCAGGGGGAAAAACGCATAGAAATGCATATAAAAATGTGCAAAAATGAGCTGAAACACGTTTGCATTTTTAAAGTCCATTTATGTGCGATCCCAAATGCACCTGATGTGAACAAGGCCTTAATGAATCGGTAAGGAGCCAGTTTTATTGGCTCCCTACCATGTGATCGCTGTGAGCCAATCACTGTGATCACTAGGTAGAAAGCAATAAAGTTGCATTCTCTCCAGCTTTCTCCACCAGTCTGCAGTGATCTCTGGACAGAGAGAGCTGTAGCTGCTGTGTGTCTGTGTCTCACAGACAGCGTTACAGTGTAAAACACATTTATTCACATAATTTCACCCCACAACCCCTGTGATCCCTTTCCAGTCACCTCTAGTATGTAGGTGACGTCAGAAGTATATATATATATATATATATGCTGTGTAAAGTTACTGTATACAGGGGCTGTATCCCTTATACAGTTAGTTTATGTAATGTATGTATATTGAGAACTATCTCTGGGCACTGTTTTTTTACCACAGAAACAATGTAGCCACATATATCTTATATTGTTTTATTCAGAAGGTGTTACTGAATCATTTTGGGGGTGAATTACTGCAATACTCCGAAGCATATCTGTGAAAAAAGAAGAACAGCTAACATATCTGATTAAAAGAAATGCATTTTCAATTTTGTTGTTATACATTCCATCAAATTTCACTAATAATCTCTGCAGCCAAAATTATCATCGCATCCATTGAAGGATACCTCAAGGGGTGTAGTTTACTAAATGAAGCCATTTTTGGCGGGAATTTGACAATCTCTTTACCTCAGACTTCATTGTAAGCGGCCTACGCTGGAAAATACAAGCATGTGAATTATGCTCTGTGAAAGCTCAATTATTGACAACTTTCTCTGGACACTGGTTTTTACTACAAAAACAATGTAGCCACATATATCTTATATAGTTTTTGTTCATAAGGAGTTACTGCATCATTTTGGGGGGGAATTACTACAATACTCCAAAACATGACTGTGAAAAAGCTGAACAGCTGACAGATCTGAATAAAAGAAATGAATTTTTCATTTTCTTGTTATACATTCTATTAAATTTCACCAATAATCTCTGCAGCCAAAATGATCAATGCATCCATCCAAGGGTACCTCAGGGGGTGTAGTTTACTAAATGAAGTCATTTTTGGTGGGAATTTGACAATCTCTTTACCTCAGACTTCATTCTAAGCGGCCTACACTGGAAAATACAAGCATGTGATTTATGCTCTTTGAAAGCTCAATTATTGACAGTTTTCTTTGGACACTGCTTTTTACTACAAAAACAATGTAACCACACATATCTGATATTGTTTTATTTAAAAGGAGTTACTGAATCATTTTCTGGGTAGATTTTCTGCCATATTCCAAAGCATGTCTGTGAAAAAGCAGAAATGTATATATTACCATTGAATTGCAATAGGTAACATTTGATTGGCTGTTGTAAGCTCCGCCCAATTTTCTAAATTTTAACTAGTCACCCAGTCATGGTCTGTGCCAAGTTTGGGGCCTCTGGCTTTAAAACTGTGAGAATGGCAATATTTAAAACATTTACATTGATGTCAATAGGTGAAATCTGATTGGCTGTTTGTGGCTCCACCCACTTTTCCTTAATTTTGACCACAGTCACCCAGTGAGTAATTGTGCTAAGTTTGGGATGCCTGGCATTTAAACTGCAATAATAGCAATAGTTAATCTTTTTTCATTAAGGTCAATAGCTGAAATCTGATTGACTGTTATTGCCCCACCCCTTTTTTCCCCTAACTGTGATTCACAGTCACTCAGTGGCCAACACTTTAAGGTTTGGGAATCATGGCATTTAAAGTGTCGAAATGGCAGATGTTTTAATTTCTCCATTGAAAATCAATGAGTGAAATATGATTGGTTGTCGGTGGCTCCGCCCACTTTTTCTAACCTTGAAGTGCAAACACCCAGTGAGAACATTTGTAAACTTTGGGGTCCTTGACACCAATAATATGAGAATAGCAGAATTTTAAATGTTCCCATGTAAATAAATCACTGAAATTCAATTGGCTGCTTTAAAAAATTTGAACCCAAGCTGCAATTTAAAATTTCTCATATAAAACAAACAGCTGAAATGTGATTGGCTGTCGACTGCTCCGCCCACTTTTCCAAAATTCTAACCATAGTAACCCAGTGACCCACGGTGCCAAGTTTGGGGACTCTGGCTTTAAAACTGTTAGAATGACAGCTTTTACAATTTTCTCATTAAAGTCAATAGGGAAAATCTGATTGGTTGTTTGTGGCTCCGCCCACTTTTGCAGTCCCAAAAATGTGACAGAAATGTTACATCAACCCCATGACTAAGTGACCCAAGTTTGGTGAGTTTACCTTCACATCTGTCTGATTGGCGAAAGTTTAACATTTTCCAATGAAAGTCTATGGGAAAAAATGGGGTTTTCGGGGGGCCACCCCAGGGGCACCGAGGGTAAGATCGCTTAACAGAGCACAAGCAACCTACACGGCTATGGGCCGAAGAAGTGTGCAAAGTTTCACACATGCCCTCCTAAAACTCTTAAAACTGTGGGATGAATAGCATTTCCATGTTAAAAGGATTATTTGCACCGATTAACATTGGGCAGGTGTGGTAGCGAAGGGGGACTGTGTTTGTCTACCGAGCGCAACGTTGTGAGTTCGACTCCCGGACCAGCAGGGAGCTGGCATGGGCAACCTGGACGTGGGTTAATGTCCATGGCGGGAGCTGGGACGTTGACTCAAACACCCTGGGGACGACGCAGTAACTGCGTCACACCTGCCCAAATTTTTATGTCGCAATACTTTCTGACTGATTTTAGCAGCAATTAATTTTTTCCCTTTGGCTGTTGCTGGCTCCGCCCACTTTTTTTAACCATTTCAGCCCACGGGTATTTTTCATCTTATGACCGAGAGGAATTTTCCCATTTCAGCGCTCCTCTCTTTCATTCCCCAATAACTTTATCACTACTTGTCACAAAGAAATGATCTATACCTTGTTTTTTCCACCACCAATTAGGCTTTCTTTGGGTGGTACATTATGCTAAGAATTATTTTATTCTAAATGCATTTTAACGGAAATAATTAAGAAAAAAATGGAAAAAATCATTATTTCTTAGTTTTCGACCATTATAGTTTTAAAATACCACATGCTACCGTAATTAAAATCCACACATTTTATTTGCCCATTTGTCACGGTTATTGCAATGGTAAAATTATATCCCTAGTATAATGTATGGTGACAATATTTTATTTGGAAATAAAGGTACATTTTTTCAGTTTTACATCCATCGCTAATTTTTAGCCCATACATTTATAATAATATGGCCTCTCGACATACATTTTTTTTTTTATTCCCTAAAGTCAGTAGATGTAATTTTACTATTTGGCCATGCTGAGCAAAATCCTATGTAGCGTACAAGTACGCTACATAGAAAATAATGTTTTGCTCCATTGTTCCTAGGGAAGTGATGCAGGCTTCAAAGGAGGCCTGCGTCACGGGTGTCCTGTGGGGAGATTAATGAATGGGAACTTTGTTCCCAATTATTAGTGTAACGATTGGGCGGCGGAAAGTGGCGGAAATCGTCGGCAGAAGGAAGCGCGTCGGCTCTATCTAAGAATAAACACTGTCTTTGAACAAAAACAGTGTTTATTCTCGGTGGACACGTACGGATTGGCACAGGTGACTTTTGTCCCCTGCAGCCAATCCCCCCTGTTGCCGGCAACATCGCGATCGTGAGCATCTGCCCGCATGATCGTGTGCAACCCCCCCCCCCCCAAACTGCAGGGACGTGACTAGCGCGTTTCTTCGGCTGTAGGAGCTGCTGCTGGGGACGTGAAGCTCATGTTCGCGTGGCATAAATGGTTAAAATAAGCTTACCGCAGTGAACTTGAGATTAATATATGAAAGGCTGATAACTGATAACTGTTCCTAACGTTAGCATTATGCCGCTAGTTACCACAGCAGTGCCCGCATTAGTTTTTTTCTTCTTGAAAGTGAGTGCTTCATGCTGATATCAAAGTCAACAATACAAGCGAGAGCAAAAATGCAAATGCAGACGCATACAGGTTTATTAATTTTGCGGCAAAATCTGGACATGCACCGCACAGGACTCACATGACAGGCAAGTTGAAAATGCAAAAGATACTGCTTAATTGCCTCGAGATAAGTAAATCCTACGCCGCAGTTGTGGCCACTTGTCTCGGAAGCGGCATAGTATTTACACCGCTGGATTTCAACGGTACTGTTTCAATCGACTGTGCACACTGTTGGTGAATCAGCTGTGGTAAATCAAGGTATTGTGTATTTTTTTATGCATAATTCTACTTGTAGTTTTGTACACATATGGAAATCCTGCCAAGCTCTCCCATTATTCAGGGGGAAAAACGCATAGAAATGCATATAAAAATGTGCAAAAATGAGCTGAAACACGTTTGCATTTTTAAAGTCCATTTATGTGCGATCCCAAATGCACCTGATGTGAACAAGGCCTTAATGAATCGGTAAGGAGCCAGTTTTATTGGCTCCCTACCATGTGATCGCTGTGAGCCAATCACTGTGATCACTAGGTAGAAAGCAATAAAGTTGCATTCTCTCCAGCTTTCTCCACCAGTCTGCAGTGATCTCTGGACAGAGAGAGCTGTAGCTGCTGTGTGTCTGTGTCTCACAGACAGCGTTACAGTGTAAAACACATTTATTCACATAATTTCACCCCACAACCCCTGTGATCCCTTTCCAGTCACCTCTAGTATGTAGGTGACGTCAGAAGTATATATATATATAGATATATGCTGTGTAAAGTTACTGTATACAGGGGCTGTATCCCTTATACAGTTAGTTTATGTAATGTATGTATATTGAGAACTATCTCTGGGCACTGTTTTTTTTACCACAGAAACAATGTAGCCACATATATCTTATATTGTTTTATTCAGAAGGTGTTACTGAATCATTTTGGGGGTGAATTACTGCAATACTCCGAAGCATATCTGTGAAAAAAGAAGAACAGCTAACATATCTGATTAAAAGAAATGCATTTTCAATTTTGTTGTTATACATTCCATCAAATTTCACTAATAATCTCTGCAGCCAAAATTATCATCGCATCCATTGAAGGATACCTCAAGGGGTGTAGTTTACTAAATGAAGCCATTTTTGGCGGGAATTTGACAATCTCTTTACCTCAGACTTCATTGTAAGCGGCCTACGCTGGAAAATACAAGCATGTGAATTATGCTCTGTGAAAGCTCAATTATTGACAACTTTCTCTGGACACTGGTTTTTACTACAAAAACAATGTAGCCACATATATCTTATATAGTTTTTGTTCATAAGGAGTTACTGCATCATTTTGGGGGGGAATTACTACAATACTCCAAAACATGACTGTGAAAAAGCTGAACAGCTGACAGATCTGAATAAAAGAAATGAATTTTTCATTTTCTTGTTATACATTCTATTAAATTTCACCAATAATCTCTGCAGCCAAAATGATCAATGCATCCATCCAAGGGTACCTCAGGGGGTGTAGTTTACTAAATGAAGTCATTTTTGGTGGGAATTTGACAATCTCTTTACCTCAGACTTCATTCTAAGCGGCCTACACTGGAAAATACAAGCATGTGATTTATGCTCTTTGAAAGCTCAATTATTGACAGTTTTCTTTGGACACTGCTTTTTACTACAAAAACAATGTAACCACACATATCTGATATTGTTTTATTTAAAAGGAGTTACTGAATCATTTTTTGGGTAGATTTTCTGCCATATTCCAAAGCATGTCTGTGAAAAAGCAGAAATGTATATATTACCATTGAATTGCAATAGGTAACATTTGATTGGCTGTTGTAAGCTCCGCCCAATTTTCTAAATTTTAACTAGTCACCCAGTCATGGTCTGTGCCAAGTTTGGGGCCTCTGGCTTTAAAACTGTGAGAATGGCAATATTTAAAACATTTACATTGATGTCAATAGGTGAAATCTGATTGGCTGTTTGTGGCTCCACCCACTTTTCCTTAATTTTGACCACAGTCACCCAGTGAGTAATTGTGCTAAGTTTGGGATGCCTGGCATTTAAACTGCAATAATAGCAATAGTTAATCTTTTTTCATTAAGGTCAATAGCTGAAATCTGATTGACTGTTATTGCCCCACCCCCTTTTTCCCCTAACTGTGATCCACAGTCACTCAGTGGCCAACACTTTAAGGTTTGGGAATCATGGCATTCAAAGTGTCGAAATGGCAGATGTTTTAATTTCTCCATTGAAAATCAATTAAGTGAAATATGATTGGTTGTCGGTGGCTCCGCCCACTTTTTCTAACCTTGAAGTGCAAACACCCAGTGAGAACATTTGTAAACTTTGGGGTCCTTGACACCAATAATATGAGAATAGCAGAATTTTAAATGTTCCCATGTAAATAAATCACTGAAATTCAATTGGCTGCTTTAAAAAATTTGAACCCAAGCTGCAATTTGAAATTTCCCATATAAAACAAACAGCTGAAATGTGATTGGCTGTCGACAGCTCCGCCCACTTTTCCAAAATTCTAACCATAGTAACCCAGTGACCCACGGTGCCAAGTTTGGGGACTCTGGCTTTAAAACTGTTAGAATGACAGCTTTTCCAATTTTCTCATTAAAGTCAATAGGGAAAATCTGATTGGTTGTTTGTGGCTCCGCCCACTTTTGCAGTCCCCAAAATGTGACAGAAATGTTACATCAACCCCATGACTAAGTGACCCAAGTTTGGTGAGTTTACCTTCACATCTGTCTGATTGGCGAAAGTTTAACATTTTCCAATGAAAGTCTATGGGAAAAAATGGGGTTTTCGGGGGGCCACCCCAGGGGCACCGAGGGTAAGATCGCTTAACAGAGCACAAGCAACCTACACGGCTATGGGCCGAAGAAGTGTGCAAAGTTTCACACATGCCCTCCTAAAACTCTTAAAACTGTGGGATGAATAGCATTTCCATGTTAAAAGGATTATTTGCACCGATTAACATTGGGCAGGTGTGGTAGCGAAGGGGGACTGTGTTTGTCTACCGAGCGCAACGTTGTGAGTTCGACTCCCGGACCAGCAGGGAGCTGGCATGGGCAACCTGGACGTGGGTTAATGTCCATGGCGGGAGCTGGGACGTTGACTCAAACACCCTGGGGACGACGCAGTAACTGCGTCACACCTGCCCAAATTTTTATGTCGCAATACTTTCGGACTGATTTTAGCAGCAATTAATTTTTTCCCTTTGGCTGTTGCTGGCTCCGCCCACTTTTTTAACCATTTCAGCCCACGGGTATTTTTCATCTTATGACCGAGAGGAATTTTCCCATTTCAGCGCTCCTCTCTTTCATTCCCCAATAACTTTATCACTACTTGTCACAAAGAAATGATCTATACCTTGTTTTTTCCACCACCAATTAGGCTTTCTTTGGGTGGTACATTATGCTAAGAATTATTTTATTCTAAATGCATTTTAACGGAAATAATTAAGAAAAAAATGGAAAAAATCATTATTTCTTAGTTTTCGACCATTATAGTTTTAAAATACCACATGCTACCGTAATTAAAATCCACACATTTTATTTGCCCATTTGTCACGGTTATTGCAATGGTAAAATTATATCCCTAGTATAATGTATGGTGACAATATTTTATTTGGAAATAAAGGTACATTTTTTCAGTTTTACATCCATCGCTAATTTTTAGCCCATACATTTATAATAATATGGCCTCTCGACATACATTTTTTTTTTTATTCCCTAAAGTCAGTAGATGTAATTTTACTATTTGGCCATGCTGAGCAAAATCCTATGTAGCGTACAAGTACGCTACATAGGAAATAATGTTTTGCTCCATTGTTCCTAGGGAAGTGATGCAGGCTTCAAAGGAGGCCTGCGTCACGGGTGTCCTGTGGGGAGATTAATGAATGGGAACTTTGTTCCCATTCATTAGTGTAACGATTGGGCGGCGGAAAGTGGCGGAAATCGTCGGCAGAAGGAAGCGCGTCGGCTCTATCTAAGAATAAACACTGTCTTTGAACAAAAACAGTGTTTATTCTCGGTGGACACGTACGGATTGGCACAGGTGACTTTTGTCCCCTGCAGCCAATCCCCCCTGTTGCCGGCAACATCGCGATCGTGAGCATCTGCCCGCATGATCGTGTGCAACCCCCCCCCCCCCCCCAAACTGCAGGGACGTGACTAGCGCGTTTCTTCGGCTGTAGGAGCTGCTGCTGGGGACGTGAAGCTCATGTTCGCGTGGCATAAATGGTTAAAATAAGCTTACCGCAGTGAACTTGAGATTAATATATGAAAGGCTGATAACTGATAACTGTTCCTAACGTTAGCATTATGCCGCTAGTTACCACAGCAGTGCCCGCATTAGTTTTTTTCTTCTTGAAAGTGAGTGCTTCATGCTGATATCAAAGTCAACAATACAAGCGAGAGCAAAAATGCAAATGCAGACGCATACAGGTTTATTAATTTTGTGGCAAAATCTGGACATGCACCGCACAGGACTCACATGACAGGCAAGTTGAAAATGCAAAAGATACTGCTTAATTGCCTCGAGATAAGTAAATCCTACGCCGCAGTTGTGGCCACTTGTCTCGGAAGCGGCATAGTATTTACACCGCTGGATTTCAACGGTACTGTTTCAATCGACTGTGCACACTGTTGGTGAATCAGCTGTGGTAAATCAAGGTATTGTGTATTTTTTTATGCATAATTCTACTTGTAGTTTTGTACACATATGGAAATCCTGCCAAGCTCTCCCATTATTCAGGGGGAAAAACGCATAGAAATGCATATAAAAATGTGCAAAAATGAGCTGAAACACGTTTGCATTTTTAAAGTCCATTTATGTGCGATCCCAAATGCACCTGATGTGAACAAGGCCTTAATGAATCGGTAAGGAGCCAGTTTTATTGGCTCCCTACCATGTGATCGCTGTGAGCCAATCACTGTGATCACTAGGTAGAAAGCAATAAAGTTGCATTCTCTCCAGCTTTCTCCACCAGTCTGCAGTGATCTCTGGACAGAGAGAGCTGTAGCTGCTGT
The DNA here is from genome assembly GCF_040937935.1 of Hyperolius riggenbachi. Classification (NCBI taxonomy): domain Eukaryota; kingdom Metazoa; phylum Chordata; class Amphibia; order Anura; family Hyperoliidae; genus Hyperolius; species Hyperolius riggenbachi. Next base: position 113,685,386 of record NC_090648.1, on the reverse strand, counting down.
GTGTCTGTGTCTCACAGACAGCGTTACAGTGTAAAACACATTTATTCACATAATTTCACCCCACAACCCCTGTGATCCCTTTCCAGTCACCTCTAGTATGTAGGTGACGTCAGCAGTATATATATATATATATATATATATATATATATATATATATATATATATATATATATGCTGTGTAAAGTTACTGTATACAGGGGCTGTATCCCTTATACAGTTAGTTTATGTAATGTATGTATATTGAGAACTATCTCTGGGCACTGTTTTTTTACCACAGAAACAATGTAGCCACATATATCTTATATTGTTTTATTCAGAAGGTGTTACTGAATCATTTTGGGGGTGAATTACTGCAATACTCCGAAGCATATCTGTGAAAAAAGAAGAACAGCTAACATATCTGATTAAAAGAAATGCATTTTCAATTTTGTTGTTATACATTCCATCAAATTTCACTAATAATCTCTGCAGCCAAAATTATCATCGCATCCATTGAAGGATACCTCAAGGGGTGTAGTTTACTAAATGAAGCCATTTTTGGCGGGAATTTGACAATCTCTTTACCTCAGACTTCATTGTAAGCGGCCTACGCTGGAAAATACAAGCATGTGAATTATGCTCTGTGAAAGCTCAATTATTGACAACTTTCTCTGGACACTGGTTTTTACTACAAAAACAATGTAGCCACATATATCTTATATAGTTTTTGTTCATAAGGAGTTACTGCATCATTTTGGGGGGGAATTACTACAATACTCCAAAACATGACTGTGAAAAAGCTGAACAGCTGACAGATCTGAATAAAAGAAATGAATTTTTCATTTTCTTGTTATACATTCTATTAAATTTCACCAATAATCTCTGCAGCCAAAATGATCAATGCATCCATCCAAGGGTACCTCAGGGGGTGTAGTTTACTAAATGAAGTCATTTTTGGTGGGAATTTGACAATCTCTTTACCTCAGACTTCATTCTAAGCGGCCTACACTGGAAAATACAAGCATGTGATTTATGCTCTTTGAAAGCTCAATTATTGACAGTTTTCTTTGGACACTGCTTTTTACTACAAAAGCAATGTAACCACACATATCTGATATTGTTTTATTTAAAAGGAGTTACTGAATCATTTTTTGGGTAGATTTTCTGCCATATTCCAAAGCATGTCTGTGAAAAAGCAGAAATGTATATATTACCATTGAATTGCAATAGGTAACATTTGATTGGCTGTTGTAAGCTCCGCCCAATTTTCTAAATTTTAACTCTAGTCACCCAGTCATGGTCTGTGCCAAGTTTGGGGCCTCTGGCTTTAAAACTGTGAGAATGGCAATATTAAAAACATTTACATTGATGTCAATAGGTGAAATCTGATTGGCTGTTTGTGGCTCCACCCACTTTTCCTTAATTTTGACCACAGTCACCCAGTGAGTAATTGTGCTAAGTTTGGGATGCCTGGCATTTAAACTGCAATAATAGCAATAGTTAATCTTTTTTCATTAAGGTCAATAGCTGAAATCTGATTGACTGTTATTGCCCCACCCCTTTTTTCCCCTAACTGTGATCCACAGTCACTCAGTGGCCAACACTTTAAGGTTTGGGAATCATGGCATTCAAAGTGTCGAAATGGCAGATGTTTTAATTTCTCCATTGAAAATCAATGAGTGAAATATGATTGGTTGTCGGTGGCTCCGCCCACTTTTTCTAACCTTGAAGTGCAAACACCCAGTGAGAACATTTGTAAACTTTGGGGTCCTTGACACCAATAATATGAGAATAGCAGAATTTTACATGTTCCCATGTAAATAAATCACTGAAATTCAATTGGCTGCTTTAAAAAATTTGAACCCAAGCTGCAATTTAAAATTTCCCATATAAAACAAACAGCTGAAATGTGATTGGCTGTCGACAGCTCCGCCCACTTTTCCAAAATTCTAACCATAGTAACCCAGTGACCCACGGTGCCAAGTTTGGGGACTCTGGCTTTAAAACTGTTAGAATGACAGCTTTTCCAATTTTCTCATTAAAGTCAATAGGGAAAATCTGATTGGTTGTTTGTGGCTCCGCCCACTTTTGCAGTCCCCAAAATGTGACAGAAATGTTACATCAACCCCATGACTAAGTGACCCAAGTTTGGTGAGTTTACCTTCACATCTGTCTGATTGGCGAAAGTTTAACATTTTCCAATGAAAGTCTATGGGAAAAAATGGGGTTTTCGGGGGGCCACCCCAGGGGCACCGAGGGTAAGATCGCTTAACAGAGCACAAGCAACCTACACGGCTATGGGCCGAAGAAGTGTGCAAAGTTTCACACATGCCCTCCTAAAAACTCTTAAAACTGTGGGATGAATAGCATTTCCATGTTAAAAGGATTATTTGCACCGATTAACATTGGGCAGGTGTGGTAGCGAAGGGGGACTGTGTTTGTCTACCGAGCGCAACGTTGTGAGTTCGACTCCCGGACCAGCAGGGAGCTGGCATGGGCAACCTGGACGTGGGTTAATGTCCATGGCGGGAGCTGGGACGTTGACTCAAACACCCTGGGGACGACGCAGTAACTGCGTCACACCTGCCCAAATTTTTATGTCGCAATACTTTCTGACTGATTTTAGCAGCAATTAATTTTTTCCCTTTGGCTGTTGCTGGCTCCGCCCACTTTTTTTTAACCATTTCAGCCCACGGGTATTTTTCATCTTATGACCGAGAGGAATTTTCCCATTTCAGCGCTCCTCTCTTTCATTCCCCAATAACTTTATCACTACTTGTCACAAAGAAATGATCAATACCTTGTTTTTTCCACCACCAATCAGGCTTTCTTTGGGTGGTACATTATGCTAAGAATTATTTTATTCTAAATGCATTTTAACGGAAATAATTAAGAAAAAAATGGAAAAAATCATTATTTCTTAGTTTTCGACCATTATAGTTTTAAAATACCACATGCTACCGTAATTAAAATCCACACATTTTATTTGCCCATTTGTCACGGTTATTGCAATGGTAAAATGATATCCCTAGTATAATGTATGGTGACAATATTTTATTTGGAAATAAAGGTACATTTTTTCAGTTTTACATCCATCGCTAATTTTTAGCCCATACATTTATAATAATATGGCCTCTCGACATACATTTTTTTTTATTATTCCCTAAAGTCAGTAGATGTAATTTTACTATTTGGCCATGCTGAGCAAAATCCTATGTAGCGTACAAGTACGCTACATAGGAAATAATGTTTTGCTCCATTGTTCCTAGGGAAGTGATGCAGGCTTCAAAGGAGGCCTGCGTCACGGGTGTCCTGTGGGGAGATTAATGAATGGGAACTTTGTTCCCATTCATTAGTGTAACGATTGGGCGGCGGAAAGTGGCGGAAATCGTCGGCAGAAGGAAGCGCGTCGGCTCTATCTAAGAATAAACACTGTCTTTGAACAAAAACAGTGTTTATTCTCGGTGGACACGTACGGATTGGCACAGGTGACTTTTGTCCCCTGCAGCCAATCCCCCCTGTTGCCGGCAACATCGCGATCGTGAGCATCTGCCCGCATGATCGTGTGCAACCCCCCCCCCCCAAACTGCAGGGACGTGACTAGCGCGTTTCTTCGGCTGTAGGAGCTGCTGCTGGGGACGTGAAGCTCATGTTCGCGTGGCATAAATGGTTAAAATAAGCTTACCGCAGTGAACTTGAGATTAATATATGAAAGGCTGATAACTGATAACTGTTCCTAACGTTAGCATTATGCCGCTAGTTACCACAGCAGTGCCCGCATTAGTTTTTTTCTTCTTGAAAGTGAGTGCTTCATGCTGATATCAAAGTCAACAATACAAGCGAGAGCAAAAATGCAAATGCAGACGCATACAGGTTTATTAATTTTGCGGCAAAATCTGGACATGCACCGCACAGGACTCACATGACAGGCAAGTTGAAAATGCAAAAGATACTGCTTAATTGCCTCGAGATAAGTAAATCCTACGCCGCAGTTGTGGCCACTTGTCTCGGAAGCGGCATAGTATTTACACCGCTGGATTTCAACGGTACTGTTTCAATCGACTGTGCACACTGTTGGTGAATCAGCTGTGGTAAATCAAGGTATTGTGTATTTTTTTATGCATAATTCTACTTGTAGTTTTGTACACATATGGAAATCCTGCCAAGCTCTCCCATTATTCAGGGGGGAAAAACGCATAGAAATGCATATAAAAATGTGCAAAAATGAGCTGAAACACGTTTGCATTTTTAAAGTCCATTTATGTGCGATCCCAAATGCACCTGATGTGAACAAGGCCTTAATGAATCGGTAAGGAGCCAGTTTTATTGGCTCCCTACCATGTGATCGCTGTGAGCCAATCACTGTGATCACTAGGTAGAAAGCAATAAAGTTGCATTCTCTCCAGCTTTCTCCACCAGTCTGCAGTGATCTCTGGACAGAGAGAGCTGTAGCTGCTGTGTGTCTGTGTCTCACAGACAGCGTTACAGTGTAAAACACATTTATTCACATAATTTCACCCCACAACCCCTGTGATCCCTTTCCAGTCACCTCTAGTATGTAGGTGACGTCAGAAGTATATATATATATATATATATATGCTGTGTAAAGTTACTGTATACAGGGGCTGTATCCCTTATACAGTTAGTTTATGTAATGTATGTATATTGAGAACTATCTCTGGGCACTGTTTTTTTACCACAGAAACAATGTAGCCACATATATCTTATATTGTTTTATTCAGAAGGTGTTACTGAATCATTTTGGGGGTGAATTACTGCAATACTCCGAAGCATATCTGTGAAAAAAGAAGAACAGCTAACATATCTGATTAAAAGAAATGCATTTTCAATTTTGTTGTTATACATTCCATCAAATTTCACTAATAATCTCTGCAGCCAAAATTATCATCGCATCCATTGAAGGATACCTCAAGGGGTGTAGTTTACTAAATGAAGCCATTTTTGGCGGGAATTTGACAATCTCTTTACCTCAGACTTCATTGTAAGCGGCCTACGCTGGAAAATACAAGCATGTGAATTATGCTCTGTGAAAGCTCAATTATTGACAACTTTCTCTGGACACTGGTTTTTACTACAAAAACAATGTAGCCACATATATCTTATATAGTTTTTGTTCATAAGGAGTTACTGCATCATTTTGGGGGGGAATTACTACAATACTCCAAAACATGACTGTGAAAAAGCTGAACAGCTGACAGATCTGAATAAAAGAAATGAATTTTTCATTTTCTTGTTATACATTCTATTAAATTTCACCAATAATCTCTGCAGCCAAAATGATCAATGCATCCATCCAAGGGTACCTCAGGGGGTGTAGTTTACTAAATGAAGTCATTTTTGGTGGGAATTTGACAATCTCTTTACCTCAGACTTCATTCTAAGCGGCCTACACTGGAAAATACAAGCATGTGATTTATGCTCTTTGAAAGCTCAATTATTGACAGTTTTCTTTGGACACTGCTTTTTACTACAAAAACAATCTTTTTTCATTAAGGTCAATAGCTGAAATCTGATTGACTGTTATTGCCCCACCCCCTTTTTCCCCTAACTGTGATCCACAGTCACTCAGTGGCCAACACTTTAAGGTTTGGGAATCATGGCATTCAAAGTGTCGAAATGGCAGATGTTTTAATTTCTCCATTGAAAATCAATTAAGTGAAATATGATTGGTTGTCGGTGGCTCCGCCCACTTTTTCTAACCTTGAAGTGCAAACACCCAGTGAGAACATTTGTAAACTTTGGGGTCCTTGACACCAATAATATGAGAATAGCAGAATTTTAAATGTTCCCATGTAAATAAATCACTGAAATTCAATTGGCTGCTTTAAAAAATTTGAACCCAAGCTGCAATTTGAAATTTCCCATATAAAACAAACAGCTGAAATGTGATTGGCTGTCGACAGCTCCGCCCACTTTTCCAAAATTCTAACCATAGTAACCCAGTGACCCACGGTGCCAAGTTTGGGGACTCTGGCTTTAAAACTGTTAGAATGACAGCTTTTACAATTTTCTCATTAAAGTCAATAGGGAAAATCTGATTGGTTGTTTGTGGCTCCGCCCACTTTTGCAGTCCCCAAAATGTGACAGAAATGTTACATCAACCCCATGACTAAGTGACCCAAGTTTGGTGAGTTTACCTTCACATCTGTCTGATTGGCGAAAGTTTAACATTTTCCAATGAAAGTCTATGGGAAAAAATGGGGTTTTCGGGGGGCCACCCCAGGGGCACCGAGGGTAAGATCGCTTAACAGAGCACAAGCAACCTACACGGCTATGGGCCGAAGAAGTGTGCAAAGTTTCACACATGCCCTCCTAAAACTCTTAAAACTGTGGGATGAATAGCATTTCCATGTTAAAAGGATTATTTGCACCGATTAACATTGGGCAGGTGTGGTAGCGAAGGGGGACTGTGTTTGTCTACCGAGCGCAACGTTGTGAGTTCGACTCCCGGACCAGCAGGGAGCTGGCATGGGCAACCTGGACGTGGGTTAATGTCCATGGCGGGAGCTGGGACGTTGACTCAAACACCCTGGGGACGACGCAGTAACTGCGTCACACCTGCCCAAATTTTTATGTCGCAATACTTTCGGACTGATTTTAGCAGCAATTAATTTTTTCCCTTTGGCTGTTGCTGGCTCCGCCCACTTTTTTAACCATTTCAGCCCACGGGTATTTTTCATCTTATGACCGAGAGGAATTTTCCCATTTCAGCGCTCCTCTCTTTCATTCCCCAATAACTTTATCACTACTTGTCACAAAGAAATGATCTATACCTTGTTTTTTCCACCACCAATTAGGCTTTCTTTGGGTGGTACATTATGCTAAGAATTATTTTATTCTAAATGCATTTTAACGGAAATAATTAAGAAAAAAATGGAAAAAATCATTATTTCTTAGTTTTCGACCATTATAGTTTTAAAATACCACATGCTACCGTAATTAAAATCCACACATTTTATTTGCCCATTTGTCACGGTTATTGCAATGGTAAAATTATATCCCTAGTATAATGTATGGTGACAATATTTTATTTGGAAATAAAGGTACATTTTTTCAGTTTTACATCCATCGCTAATTTTTAGCCCATACATTTATAATAATATGGCCTCTCGACATACATTTTTTTTTTTATTCCCTAAAGTCAGTAGATGTAATTTTACTATTTGGCCATGCTGAGCAAAATCCTATGTAGCGTACAAGTACGCTACATAGGAAATAATGTTTTGCTCCATTGTTCCTAGGGAAGTGATGCAGGCTTCAAAGGAGGCCTGCGTCACGGGTGTCCTGTGGGGAGATTAATGAATGGGAACTTTGTTCCCATTCATTAGTGTAACGATTGGGCGGCGGAAAGTGGCGGAAATCGTCGGCAGAAGGAAGCGCGTCGGCTCTATCTAAGAATAAACACTGTCTTTGAACAAAAACAGTGTTTATTCTCGGTGGACACGTACGGATTGGCACAGGTGACTTTTGTCCCCTGCAGCCAATCCCCCCTGTTGCCGGCAACATCGCGATCGTGAGCATCTGCCCGCATGATCGTGTGCAACCCCCCCCCCCCCCAAACTGCAGGGACGTGACTAGCGCGTTTCTTCGGCTGTAGGAGCTGCTGCTGGGGACGTGAAGCTCATGTTCGCGTGGCATAAATGGTTAAAATAAGCTTACCGCAGTGAACTTGAGATTAATATATGAAAGGCTGATAACTGATAACTGTTCCTAACGTTAGCATTATGCTGCTAGTTACCACAGCAGTGCCCGCATTAGTTTTTTTCTTCTTGAAAGTGAGTGCTTCATGCTGATATCAAAGTCAACAATACAAGCGAGAGCAAAAATGCAAATGCAGACGCATACAGGTTTATTAATTTTGCGGCAAAATCTGGACATGCACCGCACAGGACTCACATGACAGGCAAGTTGAAAATGCAAAAGATACTGCTTAATTGCCTCGAGATAAGTAAATCCTACGCCGCAGTTGTGGCCACTTGTCTCGGAAGCGGCATAGTATTTACACCGCTGGATTTCAACGGTACTGTTTCAATCGACTGTGCACACTGTTGGTGAATCAGCTGTGGTAAATCAAGGTATTGTGTATTTTTTTATGCATAATTCTACTTGTAGTTTTGTACACATATGGAAATCCTGCCAAGCTCTCCCATTATTCAGGGGGAAAAACGCATAGAAATGCATATAAAAATGTGCAAAAATGAGCTGAAACACGTTTGCATTTTTAAAGTCCATTTATGTGCGATCCCAAATGCACCTGATGTGAACAAGGCCTTAATGAATCGGTAAGGAGCCAGTTTTATTGGCTCCCTACTATGTGATCGCTGTGAGCCAATCACTGTGATCACTAGGTAGAAAGCAATAAAGTTGCATTCTCTCCAGCTTTCTCCACCAGTCTGCAGTGATCTCTGGACAGAGAGAGCTGTAGCTGCTGTGTGTCTGTGTCTCACAGACAGCGTTACAGTGTAAAACACATTTATTCACATAATTTCACCCCACAACCCCTGTGATCCCTTTCCAGTCACCTCTAGTATGTAGGTGACGTCAGCAGTATATATATATATATATATATATATATATATATATATATATATATATATATATATATATATATATATGCTGTGTAAAGTTACTGTATACAGGGGCTGTATCCCTTATACAGTTAGTTTATGTAATGTATGTATATTGAGAACTATCTCTGGGCACTGTTTTTTTACCACAGAAACAATGTAGCCACATATATCTTATATTGTTTTATTCAGAAGGTGTTACTGAATCATTTTGGGGGTGAATTACTGCAATACTCCGAAGCATATCTGTGAAAAAAGAAGAACAGCTAACATATCTGATTAAAAGAAATGCATTTTCAATTTTGTTGTTATACATTCCATCAAATTTCACTAATAATCTCTGCAGCCAAAATTATCATCGCATCCATTGAAGGATACCTCAAGGGGTGTAGTTTACTAAATGAAGCCATTTTTGGCGGGAATTTGACAATCTCTTTACCTCAGACTTCATTGTAAGCGGCCTACGCTGGAAAATACAAGCATGTGAATTATGCTCTGTGAAAGCTCAATTATTGACAACTTTCTCTGGACACTGGTTTTTACTACAAAAACAATGTAGCCACATATATCTTATATAGTTTTTGTTCATAAGGAGTTACTGCATCATTTTGGGGGGGAATTACTACAATACTCCAAAACATGACTGTGAAAAAGCTGAACAGCTGACAGATCTGAATAAAAGAAATGAATTTTTCATTTTCTTGTTATACATTCTATTAAATTTCACCAATAATCTCTGCAGCCAAAATGATCAATGCATCCATCCAAGGGTACCTCAGGGGGTGTAGTTTACTAAATGAAGTCATTTTTGGTGGGAATTTGACAATCTCTTTACCTCAGACTTCATTCTAAGCGGCCTACACTGGAAAATACAAGCATGTGATTTATGCTCTTTGAAAGCTCAATTATTGACAGTTTTCTTTGGACACTGCTTTTTACTACAAAAACAATGTAACCACACATATCTGATATTGTTTTATTTAAAAGGAGTTACTGAATCATTTTTTGGGTAGATTTTCTGCCATATTCCAAAGCATGTCTGTGAAAAAGCAGAAATGTATATATTACCATTGAATTGCAATAGGTAACATTTGATTGGCTGTTGTAAGCTCCGCCCAATTTTCTAAATTTTAACTCTAGTCACCCAGTCATGGTCTGTGCCAAGTTTGGGGCCTCTGGCTTTAAAACTGTGAGAATGGCAATATTTAAAACATTTACATTGATGTCAATAGGTGAAATCTGATTGGCTGTTTGTGGCTCCACCCACTTTTCCTTAATTTTGACCACAGTCACCCAGTGAGTAATTGTGCTAAGTTTGGGATGCCTGGCATTTAAACTGCAATAATAGCAATAGTTAATCTTTTTTCATTAAGGTCAATAGCTGAAATCTGATTGACTGTTATTGCCCCACCCCTTTTTTCCCCTAACTGTGATCCACAGTCACTCAGTGGCCAACACTTTAAGGTTTGGGAATCATGGCATTCAAAGTGTCGAAATGGCAGATGTTTTAATTTCTCCATTGAAAATCAATGAGTGAAATATGATTGGTTGTCGGTGGCTCCGCCCACTTTTTCTAACCTTGAAGTGCAAACACCCAGTGAGAACATTTGTAAACTTTGGGGTCCTTGACACCAATAATATGAGAATAGCAGAATTTTACATGTTCCCATGTAAATAAATCACTGAAATTCAATTGGCTGCTTTAAAAAATTTGAACCCAAGCTGCAATTTAAAATTTCCCATATAAAACAAACAGCTGAAATGTGATTGGCTGTCGACAGCTCCGCCCACTTTTCCAAAATTCTAACCATAGTAACCCAGTGACCCACGGTGCCAAGTTTGGGGACTCTGGCTTTAAAACTGTTAGAATGACAGCTTTTCCAATTTTCTCATTAAAGTCAATAGGGAAAATCTGATTGGTTGTTTGTGGCTCCGCCCACTTTTGCAGTCCCCAAAATGTGACAGAAATGTTACATCAACCCCATGACTAAGTGACCCAAGTTTGGTGAGTTTACCTTCACATCTGTCTGATTGGCGAAAGTTTAACATTTTCCAATGAAAGTCTATGGGAAAAAATGGGGTTTTCGGGGGGCCACCCCAGGGGCACCGAGGGTAAGATCGCTTAACAGAGCACAAGCAACCTACACGGCTATGGGCCGAAGAAGTGTGCAAAGTTTCACACATGCCCTCCTAAAACTCTTAAAACTGTGGGATGAATAGCATTTCCATGTTAAAAGGATTATTTGCACCGATTAACATTGGGCAGGTGTGGTAGCGAAGGGGGACTGTGTTTGTCTACCGAGCGCAACGTTGTGAGTTCGACTCCCGGACCAGCAGGGAGCTGGCATGGGCAACCTGGACGTGGGTTAATGTCCATGGCGGGAGCTGGGACGTTGACTCAAACACCCTGGGGACGACGCAGTAACTGCGTCAAACCTGCCCAAATTTTTATGTCGCAATACTTTCTGACTGATTTTAGCAGCAATTAATTTTTTCCCTTTGGCTGTTGCTGGCTCCGCCCACTTTTTTTTAACCATTTCAGCCCACGGGTATTTTTCATCTTATGACCGAGAGGAATTTTCCCATTTCAGCGCTCCTCTCTTTCATTCCCCAATAACTTTATCACTACTTGTCACAAAGAAATGATCAATACCTTGTTTTTTCCACCACCAATCAGGCTTTCTTTGGGTGGTACATTATGCTAAGAATTATTTTATTCTAAATGCATTTTAACGGAAATAATTAAGAAAAAAATGGAAAAAATCATTATTTCTTAGTTTTCGACCATTATAGTTTTAAAATACCACATGCTACCGTAATTAAAATCCACACATTTTATTTGCCCATTTGTCACGGTTATTGCAATGGTAAAATGATATCCCTAGTATAATGTATGGTGACAATATTTTATTTGGAAATAAAGGTACATTTTTTCAGTTTTACATCCATCGCTAATTTTTAGCCCATACATTTATAATAATATGGCCTCTCGACATACATTTTTTTTTATTATTCCCTAAAGTCAGTAGATGTAATTTTACTATTTGGCCATGCTGAGCAAAATCCTATGTAGCGTACAAGTACGCTACATAGGAAATAATGTTTTGCTCCATTGTTCCTAGGGAAGTGATGCAGGCTTCAAAGGAGGCCTGCGTCACGGGTGTCCTGTGGGGAGATTAATGAATGGGAACTTTGTTCCCATTCATTAGTGTAACGATTGGGCGGCGGAAAGTGGCGGAAATCGTCGGCAGAAGGAAGCGCGTCGGCTCTATCTAAGAATAAACACTGTCTTTGAACAAAAACAGTGTTTATTCTCGGTGGACACGTACGGATTGGCACAGGTGACTTTTGTCCCCTGCAGCCAATCCCCCCTGTTGCCGGCAACATCGCGATCGTGAGCATCTGCCCGCATGATCGTGTGCAACCCCCCCCCCCCAAACTGCAGGGACGTGACTAGCGCGTTTCTTCGGCTGTAGGAGCTGCTGCTGGGGACGTGAAGCTCATGTTCGCGTGGCATAAATGGTTAAAATAAGCTTACCGCAGTGAACTTGAGATTAATATATGAAAGGCTGATAACTGATAACTGTTCCTAACGTTAGCATTATGCCGCTAGTTACCACAGCAGTGCCCGCATTAGTTTTTTTCTTCTTGAAAGTGAGTGCTTCATGCTGATATCAAAGTCAACAATACAAGCGAGAGCAAAAATGCAAATGCAGACGCATACAGGTTTATTAATTTTGCGGCAAAATCTGGACATGCACCGCACAGGACTCACATGACAGGCAAGTTGAAAATGCAAAAGATACTGCTTAATTGCCTCGAGATAAGTAAATCCTACGCCGCAGTTGTGGCCACTTGTCTCGGAAGCGGCATAGTATTTACACCGCTGGATTTCAACGGTACTGTTTCAATCGACTGTGCACACTGTTGGTGAATCAGCTGTGGTAAATCAAGGTATTGTGTATTTTTTTATGCATAATTCTACTTGTAGTTTTGTACACATATGGAAATCCTGCCAAGCTCTCCCATTATTCAGGGGGAAAAACGCATAGAAATGCATATAAAAATGTGCAAAAATGAGCTGAAACACGTTTGCATTTTTAAAGTCCATTTATGTGCGATCCCAAATGCACCTGATGTGAACAAGGCCTTAATGAATCGGTAAGGAGCCAGTTTTATTGGCTCCCTACCATGTGATCGCTGTGAGCCAATCACTGTGATCACTAGGTAGAAAGCAATAAAGTTGCATTCTCTCCAGCTTTCTCCACCAGTCTGCAGTGATCTCTGGACAGAGAGAGCTGTAGCTGCTGTGTGTCTGTGTCTCACAGACAGCGTTACAGTGTAAAACACATTTATTCACATAATTTCACCCCACAACCCCTGTGATCCCTTTCCAGTCACCTCTAGTATGTAGGTGACGTCAGAAGTATATATATATATATATATATATGCTGTGTAAAGTTACTGTATACAGGGGCTGTATCCCTTATACAGTTAGTTTATGTAATGTATGTATATTGAGAACTATCTCTGGGCACTGTTTTTTTACCACAGAAACAATGTAGCCACATATATCTTATATTGTTTTATTCAGAAGGTGTTACTGAATCATTTTGGGGGTGAATTACTGCAATACTCCGAAGCATATCTGTGAAAAAAGAAGAACAGCTAACATATCTGATTAAAAGAAATGCATTTTCAATTTTGTTGTTATACATTCCATCAAATTTCACTAATAATCTCTGCAGCCAAAATTATCATCGCACCCATTGAAGGATACCTCAAGGGGTGTAGTTTACTAAATGAAGCCATTTTTGGCGGGAATTTGACAATCTCTTTACCTCAGACTTCATTGTAAGCGGCCTACGCTGGAAAATACAAGCATGTGAATTATGCTCTGTGAAAGCTCAATTATTGACAACTTTCTCTGGACACTGGTTTTTACTACAAAAACAATGTAGCCACATATATCTTATATAGTTTTTGTTCATAAGGAGTTACTGCATCATTTTGGGGGGGGGGGAATTACTACAATACTCCAAAACATATCTGTGAAAAAGCTGAACAGCTGACAGATCTGAATAAAAGAAATGAATTTTTCATTTTCTTGTTATACATTCTATTAAATTTCACCAATAATCTCTGCAGCCAAAATGATCAATGCATCCATCCAAGGGTACCTCAGGGGGTGTAGTTTACTAAATGAAGTCATTTTTGGTGGGAATTTGACAATCTCTTTACCTCAGACTTCATTCTAAGCGGCCTACACTGGAAAATACAAGCATGTGATTTATGCTCTTTGAAAGCTCAATTATTGACAGTTTTCTTTGAACACTGCTTTTTACTACAAAAACAATGTAACCACACATATCTGATATTGTTTTATTTAAAAGGAGTTACTGAATCATTTTTGGGTAGATTTTCTGCCATATTCCAAAGCATGTCTGTGAAAAAGCAGAAATGTATATATTACCATTGAATTGCAATAGGTAACATTTGATTGGCTGTTGTAAGCTCCACCCAATTTTCTAAATTTTAACTCTAGTCACCCAGTCATGGTCTGTGCCAAGTTTGGGGCCTCTGGCTTTAAAACTGTGAGAATGGCAATATTTAAAACATTTACATTGATGTCAATAGGTGAAATCTGATTGGCTGTTTGTGGCTCCACCCACTTTTCCTTAATTTTGACCACAGTCACCCAGTGAGTAATTGTGCTAAGTTTGGGATGCCTGGCATTTAAACTGCAATAATAGCAATAGTTAATCTTTTTTCATTAAGGTCAATAGCTGAAATCTGATTGACTGTTATTGCCCCACCCCTTTTTTCCCCTAACTGTGATCCACAGTCACTCAGTGGCCAACACTTTAAGGTTTGGGAATCATGGCATTCAAAGTGTCGAAATGGCAGATGTTTTAATTTCTCCATTGAAAATCAATGAGTGAAATATGATTGGTTGTCGGTGGCTCCGCCCACTTTTTCTAACCTTGAAGTGCAAACACCCAGTGAGAACATTTGTAAACTTTGGGGTCCTTGACACCAATAATATGAGAATAGCAGAATTTTACATGTTCCCATGTAAATAAATCACTGAAATTCAATTGGCTGCTTTAAAAAATTTGAACCCAAGCTGCAATTTAAAATTTCCCATATAAAACAAACAGCTGAAATGTGATTGGCTGTCGACAGCTCCGCCCACTTTTCCAAAATTCTAACCATAGTAACCCAGTGACCCACGGTGCCAAGTTTGGGGACTCTGGCTTTAAAACTGTTAGAATGACAGCTTTTCCAATTTTCTCATTAAAGTCAATAGGGAAAATCTGATTGGTTGTTTGTGGCTCCGCCCACTTTTGCAGTCCCCAAAATGTGACAGAAATGTTACATCAACCCCATGACTAAGTGACCCAAGTTTGGTGAGTTTACCTTCACATCTGTCTGATTGGCGAAAGTTTAACATTTTCCAATGAAAGTCTATGGGAAAAAATGGGGTTTTCGGGGGGCCACCCCAGGGGCACCGAGGGTAAGATCGCTTAACAGAGCACAAGCAACCTACACGGCTATGGGCCGAAGAAGTGTGCAAAGTTTCACACATGCCCTCCTAAAACTCTTAAAACTGTGGGATGAATAGCATTTCCATGTTAAAAGGATTATTTGCACCGATTAACATTGGGCAGGTGTGGTAGCGAAGGGGGACTGTGTTTGTCTACCGAGCGCAACGTTGTGAGTTCGACTCCCGGACCAGCAGGGAGCTGGCATGGGCAACCTGGACGTGGGTTAATGTCCATGGCGGGAGCTGGGACGTTGACTCAAACACCCTGGGGACGACGCAGTAACTGCGTCACACCTGCCCAAATTTTTATGTCGCAATACTTTCTGACTGATTTTAGCAGCAATTAATTTTTTCCCTTTGGCTGTTGCTGGCTCCGCCCACTTTTTTTTAACCATTTCAGCCCACGGGTATTTTTCATCTTATGACCGAGAGGAATTTTCCCATTTCAGCGCTCCTCTCTTTCATTCCCCAATAACTTTATCACTACTTGTCACAAAGAAATGATCAATACCTTGTTTTTTCCACCACCAATCAGGCTTTCTTTGGGTGGTACATTATGCTAAGAATTATTTTATTCTAAATGCATTTTAACGGAAATAATTAAGAAAAAAATGGAAAAAATCATTATTTCTTAGTTTTCGACCATTATAGTTTTAAAATACCACATGCTACCGTAATTAAAATCCACACATTTTATTTGCCCATTTGTCACGGTTATTGCAATGGTAAAATGATATCCCTAGTATAATGTATGGTGACAATATTTTATTTGGAAATAAAGGTACATTTTTTCAGTTTTACATCCATCGCTAATTTTTAGCCCATACATTTATAATAATATGGCCTCTCGACATACATTTTTTTTTATTATTCCCTAAAGTCAGTAGATGTAATTTTACTATTTGGCCATGCTGAGCAAAATCCTATGTAGCGTACAAGTACGCTACATAGGAAATAATGTTTTGCTCCATTGTTCCTAGGGAAGTGATGCAGGCTTCAAAGGAGGCCTGCGTCACGGGTGTCCTGTGGGGAGATTAATGAATGGGAACTTTGTTCCCATTCATTAGTGTAACGATTGGGCGGCGGAAAGTGGCGGAAATCGTCGGCAGAAGGAAGCGCGTCGGCTCTATCTAAGAATAAACACTGTCTTTGAACAAAAACAGTGTTTATTCTCGGTGGACACGTACGGATTGGCACAGGTGACTTTTGTCCCCTGCAGCCAATCCCCCCTGTTGCCGGCAACATCGCGATCGTGAGCATCTGCCCGCATGATCGTGTGCAACCCCCCCCCCCCAAACTGCAGGGACGTGACTAGCGCGTTTCTTCGGCTGTAGGAGCTGCTGCTGGGGACGTGAAGCTCATGTTCGCGTGGCATAAATGGTTAAAATAAGCTTACCGCAGTGAACTTGAGATTAATATATGAAAGGCTGATAACTGATAACTGTTCCTAACGTTAGCATTATGCCGCTAGTTACCACAGCAGTGCCCGCATTAGTTTTTTTCTTCTTGAAAGTGAGTGCTTCATGCTGATATCAAAGTCAACAATACAAGCGAGAGCAAAAATGCAAATGCAGACGCATACAGGTTTATTAATTTTGCGGCAAAATCTGGACATGCACCGCACAGGACTCACATGACAGGCAAGTTGAAAATGCAAAAGATACTGCTTAATTGCCTCGAGATAAGTAAATCCTACGCCGCAGTTGTGGCCACTTGTCTCGGAAGCGGCATAGTATTTACACCGCTGGATTTCAACGGTACTGTTTCAATCGACTGTGCACACTGTTGGTGAATCAGCTGTGGTAAATCAAGGTATTGTGTATTTTTTTATGCATAATTCTACTTGTAGTTTTGTACACATATGGAAATCCTGCCAAGCTCTCCCATTATTCAGGGGGAAAAACGCATAGAAATGCATATAAAAATGTGCAAAAATGAGCTGAAACACGTTTGCATTTTTAAAGTCCATTTATGTGCGATCCCAAATGCACCTGATGTGAACAAGGCCTTAATGAATCGGTAAGGAGCCAGTTTTATTGGCTCCCTACTATGTGATCGCTGTGAGCCAATCACTGTGATCACTAGGTAGAAAGCAATAAAGTTGCATTCTCTCCAGCTTTCTCCACCAGTCTGCAGTGATCTCTGGACAGAGAGAGCTGTAGCTGCTGTGTGTCTGTGTCTCACAGACAGCGTTACAGTGTAAAACACATTTATTCACATAATTTCACCCCACAACCCCTGTGATCCCTTTCCAGTCACCTCTAGTATGTAGGTGACGTCAGCAGTATATATATATATATATATATATATATATATATATATATATATATATATATATATATATATATATATGCTGTGTAAAGTTACTGTATACAGGGGCTGTATCCCTTATACAGTTAGTTTATGTAATGTATGTATATTGAGAACTATCTCTGGGCACTGTTTTTTTACCACAGAAACAATGTAGCCACATATATCTTATATTGTTTTATTCAGAAGGTGTTACTGAATCATTTTGGGGGTGAATTACTGCAATACTCCGAAGCATATCTGTGAAAAAAGAAGAACAGCTAACATATCTGATTAAAAGAAATGCATTTTCAATTTTGTTGTTATACATTCCATCAAATTTCACTAATAATCTCTGCAGCCAAAATTATCATCGCATCCATTGAAGGATACCTCAAGGGGTGTAGTTTACTAAATGAAGCCATTTTTGGCGGGAATTTGACAATCTCTTTACCTCAGACTTCATTGTAAGCGGCCTACGCTGGAAAATACAAGCATGTGAATTATGCTCTGTGAAAGCTCAATTATTGACAACTTTCTCTGGACACTGGTTTTTACTACAAAAACAATGTAGCCACATATATCTTATATAGTTTTTGTTCATAAGGAGTTACTGCATCATTTTGGGGGGGAATTACTACAATACTCCAAAACATGACTGTGAAAAAGCTGAACAGCTGACAGATCTGAATAAAAGAAATGAATTTTTCATTTTCTTGTTATACATTCTATTAAATTTCACCAATAATCTCTGCAGCCAAAATGATCAATGCATCCATCCAAGGGTACCTCAGGGGGTGTAGTTTACTAAATGAAGTCATTTTTGGTGGGAATTTGACAATCTCTTTACCTCAGACTTCATTCTAAGCGGCCTACACTGGAAAATACAAGCATGTGATTTATGCTCTTTGAAAGCTCAATTATTGACAGTTTTCTTTGGACACTGCTTTTTACTACAAAAACAATGTAACCACACATATCTGATATTGTTTTATTTAAAAGGAGTTACTGAATCATTTTTTGGGTAGATTTTCTGCCATATTCCAAAGCATGTCTGTGAAAAAGCAGAAATGTATATATTACCATTGAATTGCAATAGGTAACATTTGATTGGCTGTTGTAAGCTCCGCCCAATTTTCTAAATTTTAACTCTAGTCACCCAGTCATGGTCTGTGCCAAGTTTGGGGCCTCTGGCTTTAAAACTGTGAGAATGGCAATATTTAAAACATTTACATTGATGTCAATAGGTGAAATCTGATTGGCTGTTTGTGGCTCCACCCACTTTTCCTTAATTTTGACCACAGTCACCCAGTGAGTAATTGTGCTAAGTTTGGGATGCCTGGCATTTAAACTGCAATAATAGCAATAGTTAATCTTTTTTCATTAAGGTCAATAGCTGAAATCTGATTGACTGTTATTGCCCCACCCCTTTTTTCCCCTAACTGTGATCCACAGTCACTCAGTGGCCAACACTTTAAGGTTTGGGAATCATGGCATTCAAAGTGTCGAAATGGCAGATGTTTTAATTTCTCCATTGAAAATCAATGAGTGAAATATGATTGGTTGTCGGTGGCTCCGCCCACTTTTTCTAACCTTGAAGTGCAAACACCCAGTGAGAACATTTGTAAACTTTGGGGTCCTTGACACCAATAATATGAGAATAGCAGAATTTTACATGTTCCCATGTAAATAAATCACTGAAATTCAATTGGCTGCTTTAAAAAATTTGAACCCAAGCTGCAATTTAAAATTTCCCATATAAAACAAACAGCTGAAATGTGATTGGCTGTCGACAGCTCCGCCCACTTTTCCAAAATTCTAACCATAGTAACCCAGTGACCCACGGTGCCAAGTTTGGGGACTCTGGCTTTAAAACTGTTAGAATGACAGCTTTTCCAATTTTCTCATTAAAGTCAATAGGGAAAATCTGATTGGTTGTTTGTGGCTCCGCCCACTTTTGCAGTCCCCAAAATGTGACAGAAATGTTACATCAACCCCATGACTAAGTGACCCAAGTTTGGTGAGTTTACCTTCACATCTGTCTGATTGGCGAAAGTTTAACATTTTCCAATGAAAGTCTATGGGAAAAAATGGGGTTTTCGGGGGGCCACCCCAGGGGCACCGAGGGTAAGATCGCTTAACAGAGCACAAGCAACCTACACGGCTATGGGCCGAAGAAGTGTGCAAAGTTTCACACATGCCCTCCTAAAACTCTTAAAACTGTGGGATGAATAGCATTTCCATGTTAAAAGGATTATTTGCACCGATTAACATTGGGCAGGTGTGGTAGCGAAGGGGGACTGTGTTTGTCTACCGAGCGCAACGTTGTGAGTTCGACTCCCGGACCAGCAGGGAGCTGGCATGGGCAACCTGGACGTGGGTTAATGTCCATGGCGGGAGCTGGGACGTTGACTCAAACACCCTGGGGACGACGCAGTAACTGCGTCAAACCTGCCCAAATTTTTATGTCGCAATACTTTCTGACTGATTTTAGCAGCAATTAATTTTTTCCCTTTGGCTGTTGCTGGCTCCGCCCACTTTTTTTTAACCATTTCAGCCCACGGGTATTTTTCATCTTATGACCGAGAGGAATTTTCCCATTTCAGCGCTCCTCTCTTTCATTCCCCAATAACTTTATCACTACTTGTCACAAAGAAATGATCAATACCTTGTTTTTTCCACCACCAATCAGGCTTTCTTTGGGTGGTACATTATGCTAAGAATTATTTTATTCTAAATGCATTTTAACGGAAATAATTAAGAAAAAAATGGAAAAAATCATTATTTCTTAGTTTTCGACCATTATAGTTTTAAAATACCACATGCTACCGTAATTAAAATCCACACATTTTATTTGCCCATTTGTCACGGTTATTGCAATGGTAAAATGATATCCCTAGTATAATGTATGGTGACAATATTTTATTTGGAAATAAAGGTACATTTTTTCAGTTTTACATCCATCGCTAATTTTTAGCCCATACATTTATAATAATATGGCCTCTCGACATACATTTTTTTTTATTATTCCCTAAAGTCAGTAGATGTAATTTTACTATTTGGCCATGCTGAGCAAAATCCTATGTAGCGTACAAGTACGCTACATAGGAAATAATGTTTTGCTCCATTGTTCCTAGGGAAGTGATGCAGGCTTCAAAGGAGGCCTGCGTCACGGGTGTCCTGTGGGGAGATTAATGAATGGGAACTTTGTTCCCATTCATTAGTGTAACGATTGGGCGGCGGAAAGTGGCGGAAATCGTCGGCAGAAGGAAGCGCGTCGGCTCTATCTAAGAATAAACACTGTCTTTGAACAAAAACAGTGTTTATTCTCGGTGGACACGTACGGATTGGCACAGGTGACTTTTGTCCCCTGCAGCCAATCCCCCCTGTTGCCGGCAACATCGCGATCGTGAGCATCTGCCCGCATGATCGTGTGCAACCCCCCCCCCCCAAACTGCAGGGACGTGACTAGCGCGTTTCTTCGGCTGTAGGAGCTGCTGCTGGGGACGTGAAGCTCATGTTCGCGTGGCATAAATGGTTAAAATAAGCTTACCGCAGTGAACTTGAGATTAATATATGAAAGGCTGATAACTGATAACTGTTCCTAACGTTAGCATTATGCCGCTAGTTACCACAGCAGTGCCCGCATTAGTTTTTTTCTTCTTGAAAGTGAGTGCTTCATGCTGATATCAAAGTCAACAATACAAGCGAGAGCAAAAATGCAAATGCAGACGCATACAGGTTTATTAATTTTGCGGCAAAATCTGGACATGCACCGCACAGGACTCACATGACAGGCAAGTTGAAAATGCAAAAGATACTGCTTAATTGCCTCGAGATAAGTAAATCCTACGCCGCAGTTGTGGCCACTTGTCTCGGAAGCGGCATAGTATTTACACCGCTGGATTTCAACGGTACTGTTTCAATCGACTGTGCACACTGTTGGTGAATCAGCTGTGGTAAATCAAGGTATTGTGTATTTTTTTATGCATAATTCTACTTGTAGTTTTGTACACATATGGAAATCCTGCCAAGCTCTCCCATTATTCAGGGGGAAAAACGCATAGAAATGCATATAAAAATGTGCAAAAATGAGCTGAAACACGTTTGCATTTTTAAAGTCCATTTATGTGCGATCCCAAATGCACCTGATGTGAACAAGGCCTTAATGAATCGGTAAGGAGCCAGTTTTATTGGCTCCCTACCATGTGATCGCTGTGAGCCAATCACTGTGATCACTAGGTAGAAAGCAATAAAGTTGCATTCTCTCCAGCTTTCTCCACCAGTCTGCAGTGATCTCTGGACAGAGAGAGCTGTAGCTGCTGTGTGTCTGTGTCTCACAGACAGCGTTACAGTGTAAAACACATTTATTCACATAATTTCACCCCACAACCCCTGTGATCCCTTTCCAGTCACCTCTAGTATGTAGGTGACGTCAGAAGTATATATATATATATATATATATGCTGTGTAAAGTTACTGTATACAGGGGCTGTATCCCTTATACAGTTAGTTTATGTAATGTATGTATATTGAGAACTATCTCTGGGCACTGTTTTTTTACCACAGAAACAATGTAGCCACATATATCTTATATTGTTTTATTCAGAAGGTGTTACTGAATCATTTTGGGGGTGAATTACTGCAATACTCCGAAGCATATCTGTGAAAAAAGAAGAACAGCTAACATATCTGATTAAAAGAAATGCATTTTCAATTTTGTTGTTATACATTCCATCAAATTTCACTAATAATCTCTGCAGCCAAAATTATCATCGCACCCATTGAAGGATACCTCAAGGGGTGTAGTTTACTAAATGAAGCCATTTTTGGCGGGAATTTGACAATCTCTTTACCTCAGACTTCATTGTAAGCGGCCTACGCTGGAAAATACAAGCATGTGAATTATGCTCTGTGAAAGCTCAATTATTGACAACTTTCTCTGGACACTGGTTTTTACTACAAAAACAATGTAGCCACATATATCTTATATAGTTTTTGTTCATAAGGAGTTACTGCATCATTTTGGGGGGGGGGGAATTACTACAATACTCCAAAACATATCTGTGAAAAAGCTGAACAGCTGACAGATCTGAATAAAAGAAATGAATTTTTCATTTTCTTGTTATACATTCTATTAAATTTCACCAATAATCTCTGCAGCCAAAATGATCAATGCATCCATCCAAGGGTACCTCAGGGGGTGTAGTTTACTAAATGAAGTCATTTTTGGTGGGAATTTGACAATCTCTTTACCTCAGACTTCATTCTAAGCGGCCTACACTGGAAAATACAAGCATGTGATTTATGCTCTTTGAAAGCTCAATTATTGACAGTTTTCTTTGAACACTGCTTTTTACTACAAAAACAATGTAACCACACATATCTGATATTGTTTTATTTAAAAGGAGTTACTGAATCATTTTTGGGTAGATTTTCTGCCATATTCCAAAGCATGTCTGTGAAAAAGCAGAAATGTATATATTACCATTGAATTGCAATAGGTAACATTTGATTGGCTGTTGTAAGCTCCACCCAATTTTCTAAATTTTAACTCTAGTCACCCAGTCATGGTCTGTGCCAAGTTTGGGGCCTCTGGCTTTAAAACTGTGAGAATGGCAATATTTAAAACATTTACATTGATGTCAATAGGTGAAATCTGATTGGCTGTTTGTGGCTCCACCCACTTTTCCTTAATTTTGACCACAGTCACCCAGTGAGTAATTGTGCTAAGTTTGGGATGCCTGGCATTTAAACTGCAATAATAGCAATAGTTAATCTTTTTTCATTAAGGTCAATAGCTGAAATCTGATTGACTGTTATTGCCCCACCCCTTTTTTCCCCTAACTGTGATCCACAGTCACTCAGTGGCCAACACTTTAAGGTTTGGGAATCATGGCATTCAAAGTGTCGAAATGGCAGATGTTTTAATTTCTCCATTGAAAATCAATGAGTGAAATATGATTGGTTGTCGGTGGCTCCGCCCACTTTTTCTAACCTTGAAGTGCAAACACCCAGTGAGAACATTTGTAAACTTTGGGGTCCTTGACACCAATAATATGAGAATAGCAGAATTTTACATGTTCCCATGTAAATAAATCACTGAAATTCAATTGGCTGCTTTAAAAAATTTGAACCCAAGCTGCAATTTAAAATTTCCCATATAAAACAAACAGCTGAAATGTGATTGGCTGTCGACAGCTCCGCCCACTTTTCCAAAATTCTAACCATAGTAACCCAGTGACCCACGGTGCCAAGTTTGGGGACTCTGGCTTTAAAACTGTTAGAATGACAGCTTTTCCAATTTTCTCATTAAAGTCAATAGGGAAAATCTGATTGGTTGTTTGTGGCTCCGCCCACTTTTGCAGTCCCCAAAATGTGACAGAAATGTTACATCAACCCCATGACTAAGTGACCCAAGTTTGGTGAGTTTACCTTCACATCTGTCTGATTGGCGAAAGTTTAACATTTTCCAATGAAAGTCTATGGGAAAAAATGGGGTTTTCGGGGGGCCACCCCAGGGGCACCGAGGGTAAGATCGCTTAACAGAGCACAAGCAACCTACACGGCTATGGGCCGAAGAAGTGTGCAAAGTTTCACACATGCCCTCCTAAAACTCTTAAAACTGTGGGATGAATAGCATTTCCATGTTAAAAGGATTATTTGCACCGATTAACATTGGGCAGGTGTGGTAGCGAAGGGGGACTGTGTTTGTCTACCGAGCGCAACGTTGTGAGTTCGACTCCCGGACCAGCAGGGAGCTGGCATGGGCAACCTGGACGTGGGTTAATGTCCATGGCGGGAGCTGGGACGTTGACTCAAACACCCTGGGGACGACGCAGTAACTGCGTCACACCTGCCCAAATTTTTATGTCGCAATACTTTCTGACTGATTTTAGCAGCAATTAATTTTTTCCCTTTGGCTGTTGCTGGCTCCGCCCACTTTTTTTTAACCATTTCAGCCCACGGGTATTTTTCATCTTATGACCGAGAGGAATTTTCCCATTTCAGCGCTCCTCTCTTTCATTCCCCAATAACTTTATCACTACTTGTCACAAAGAAATGATCAATACCTTGTTTTTTCCACCACCAATCAGGCTTTCTTTGGGTGGTACATTATGCTAAGAATTATTTTATTCTAAATGCATTTTAACGGAAATAATTAAGAAAAAAATGGAAAAAATCATTATTTCTTAGTTTTCGACCATTATAGTTTTAAAATACCACATGCTACCGTAATTAAAATCCACACATTTTATTTGCCCATTTGTCACGGTTATTGCAATGGTAAAATGATATCCCTAGTATAATGTATGGTGACAATATTTTATTTGGAAATAAAGGTACATTTTTTCAGTTTTACATCCATCGCTAATTTTTAGCCCATACATTTATAATAATATGGCCTCTCGACATACATTTTTTTTTATTATTCCCTAAAGTCAGTAGATGTAATTTTACTATTTGGCCATGCTGAGCAAAATCCTATGTAGCGTACAAGTACGCTACATAGGAAATAATGTTTTGCTCCATTGTTCCTAGGGAAGTGATGCAGGCTTCAAAGGAGGCCTGCGTCACGGGTGTCCTGTGGGGAGATTAATGAATGGGAACTTTGTTCCCATTCATTAGTGTAACGATTGGGCGGCGGAAAGTGGCGGAAATCGTCGGCAGAAGGAAGCGCGTCGGCTCTATCTAAGAATAAACACTGTCTTTGAACAAAAACAGTGTTTATTCTCGGTGGACACGTACGGATTGGCACAGGTGACTTTTGTCCCCTGCAGCCAATCCCCCCTGTTGCCGGCAACATCGCGATCGTGAGCATCTGCCCGCATGATCGTGTGCAACCCCCCCCCCCCAAACTGCAGGGACGTGACTAGCGCGTTTCTTCGGCTGTAGGAGCTGCTGCTGGGGACGTGAAGCTCATGTTCGCGTGGCATAAATGGTTAAAATAAGCTTACCGCAGTGAACTTGAGATTAATATATGAAAGGCTGATAACTGATAACTGTTCCTAACGTTAGCATTATGCCGCTAGTTACCACAGCAGTGCCCGCATTAGTTTTTTTCTTCTTGAAAGTGAGTGCTTCATGCTGATATCAAAGTCAACAATACAAGCGAGAGCAAAAATGCAAATGCAGACGCATACAGGTTTATTAATTTTGCGGCAAAATCTGGACATGCACCGCACAGGACTCACATGACAGGCAAGTTGAAAATGCAAAAGATACTGCTTAATTGCCTCGAGATAAGTAAATCCTACGCCGCAGTTGTGGCCACTTGTCTCGGAAGCGGCATAGTATTTACACCGCTGGATTTCAACGGTACTGTTTCAATCGACTGTGCACACTGTTGGTGAATCAGCTGTGGTAAATCAAGGTATTGTGTATTTTTTTATGCATAATTCTACTTGTAGTTTTGTACACATATGGAAATCCTGCCAAGCTCTCCCATTATTCAGGGGGAAAAACGCATAGAAATGCATATAAAAATGTGCAAAAATGAGCTGAAACACGTTTGCATTTTTAAAGTCCATTTATGTGCGATCCCAAATGCACCTGATGTGAACAAGGCCTTAATGAATCGGTAAGGAGCCAGTTTTATTGGCTCCCTACCATGTGATCGCTGTGAGCCAATCACTGTGATCACTAGGTAGAAAGCAATAAAGTTGCATTCTCTCCAGCTTTCTCCACCAGTCTGCAGTGATCTCTGGACAGAGAGAGCTGTAGCTGCTGTGTGTCTGTGTCTCACAGACAGCGTTACAGTGTAAAACACATTTATTCACATAATTTCACCCCACAACCCCTGTGATCCCTTTCCAGTCACCTCTAGTATGTAGGTGACGTCAGAAGTATATATATATATATATATATGCTGTGTAAAGTTACTGTATACAGGGGCTGTATCCCTTATACAGTTAGTTTATGTAATGTATGTATATTGAGAACTATCTCTGGGCACTGTTTTTTTACCACAGAAACAATGTAGCCACATATATCTTATATTGTTTTATTCAGAAGGTGTTACTGAATCATTTTGGGGGTGAATTACTGCAATACTCCGAAGCATATCTGTGAAAAAAGAAGAACAGCTAACATATCTGATTAAAAGAAATGCATTTTCAATTTTGTTGTTATACATTCCATCAAATTTCACTAATAATCTCTGCAGCCAAAATTATCATCGCACCCATTGAAGGATACCTCAAGGGGTGTAGTTTACTAAATGAAGCCATTTTTGGCGGGAATTTGACAATCTCTTTACCTCAGACTTCATTGTAAGCGGCCTACGCTGGAAAATACAAGCATGTGAATTATGCTCTGTGAAAGCTCAATTATTGACAACTTTCTCTGGACACTGGTTTTTACTACAAAAACAATGTAGCCACATATATCTTATATAGTTTTTGTTCATAAGGAGTTACTGCATCATTTTGGGGGGGGGGAATTACTACAATACTCCAAAACATATCTGTGAAAAAGCTGAACAGCTGACAGATCTGAATAAAAGAAATGAATTTTTCATTTTCTTGTTATACATTCTATTAAATTTCACCAATAATCTCTGCAGCCAAAATGATCAATGCATCCATCCAAGGGTACCTCAGGGGGTGTAGTTTACTAAATGAAGTCATTTTTGGTGGGAATTTGACAATCTCTTTACCTCAGACTTCATTCTAAGCGGCCTACACTGGAAAATACAAGCATGTGATTTATGCTCTTTGAAAGCTCAATTATTGACAGTTTTCTTTGAACACTGCTTTTTACTACAAAAACAATGTAACCACACATATCTGATATTGTTTTATTTAAAAGGAGTTACTGAATCATTTTTGGGTAGATTTTCTGCCATATTCCAAAGCATGTCTGTGAAAAAGCAGAAATGTATATATTACCATTGAATTGCAATAGGTAACATTTGATTGGCTGTTGTAAGCTCCACCCAATTTTCTAAATTTTAACTCTAGTCACCCAGTCATGGTCTGTGCCAAGTTTGGGGCCTCTGGCTTTAAAACTGTGAGAATGGCAATATTTAAAACATTTACATTGATGTCAATAGGTGAAATCTGATTGGCTGTTTGTGGCTCCACCCACTTTTCCTTAATTTTGACCACAGTCACCCAGTGAGTAATTGTGCTAAGTTTGGGATGCCTGGCATTTAAACTGCAATAATAGCAATAGTTAATCTTTTTTCATTAAGGTCAATAGCTGAAATCTGATTGACTGTTATTGCCCCACCCCTTTTTTCCCCTAACTGTGATCCACAGTCACTCAGTGGCCAACACTTTAAGGTTTGGGAATCATGGCATTCAAAGTGTCGAAATGGCAGATGTTTTAATTTCTCCATTGAAAATCAATGAGTGAAATATGATTGGTTGTCGGTGGCTCCGCCCACTTTTTCTAACCTTGAAGTGCAAACACCCAGTGAGAACATTTGTAAACTTTGGGGTCCTTGACACCAATAATATGAGAATAGCAGAATTTTAAATGTTCCCATGTAAATAAATCACTGAAATTCAATTGGCTGCTTTAAAAAATTTGAACCCAAGCTGCAATTTAAAATTTCCCATATAAAACAAACAGCTGAAATGTGATTGGCTGTCGACAGCTCCGCCCACTTTTCCAAAATTCTAACCATAGTAACCCAGTGACCCACGGTGCCAAGTTTGGGGACTCTGGCTTTAAAACTGTTAGAATGACAGCTTTTCCAATTTTCTCATTAAAGTCAATAGGGAAAATCTGATTGGTTGTTTGTGGCTCCGCCCACTTTTGCAGTCCCCAAAATGTGACAGAAATGTTACATCAACCCCATGACTAAGTGACCCAAGTTTGGTGAGTTTACCTTCACATCTGTCTGATTGGCGAAAGTTTAACATTTTCCAATGAAAGTCTATGGGAAAAAATGGGGTTTTCGGGGGGCCACCCCAGGGGCACCGAGGGTAAGATCGCTTAACAGAGCACAAGCAACCTACACGGCTATGGGCCGAAGAAGTGTGCAAAGTTTCACACATGCCCTCCTAAAACTCTTAAAACTGTGGGATGAATAGCATTTCCATGTTAAAAGGATTATTTGCACCGATTAACATTGGGCAGGTGTGGTAGCGAAGGGGGACTGTGTTTGTCTACCGAGCGCAACGTTGTGAGTTCGACTCCCGGACCAGCAGGGAGCTGGCATGGGCAACCTGGACGTGGGTTAATGTCCATGGCGGGAGCTGGGACGTTGACTCAAACACCCTGGGGACGACGCAGTAACTGCGTCACACCTGCCCAAATTTTTATGTCGCAATACTTTCTGACTGATTTTAGCAGCAATTAATTTTTTCCCTTTGGCTGTTGCTGGCTCCGCCCACTTTTTTTTAACCATTTCAGCCCACGGGTATTTTTCATCTTATGACCGAGAGGAATTTTCCCATTTCAGCGCTCCTCTCTTTCATTCCCCAATAACTTTATCACTACTTGTCACAAAGAAATGATCAATACCTTGTTTTTTCCACCACCAATCAGGCTTTCTTTGGGTGGTACATTATGCTAAGAATTATTTTATTCTAAATGCATTTTAACGGAAATAATTAAGAAAAAAATGGAAAAAATCATTATTTCTTAGTTTTCGACCATTATAGTTTTAAAATACCACATGCTACCGTAATTAAAATCCACACATTTTATTTGCCCATTTGTCACGGTTATTGCAATGGTAAAATGATATCCCTAGTATAATGTATGGTGACAATATTTTATTTGGAAATAAAGGTACATTTTTTCAGTTTTACATCCATCGCTAATTTTTAGCCCATACATTTATAATAATATGGCCTCTCGACATACATTTTTTTTTATTATTCCCTAAAGTCAGTAGATGTAATTTTACTATTTGGCCATGCTGAGCAAAATCCTATGTAGCGTACAAGTACGCTACATAGGAAATAATGTTTTGCTCCATTGTTCCTAGGGAAGTGATGCAGGCTTCAAAGGAGGCCTGCGTCACGGGTGTCCTGTGGGGAGATTAATGAATGGGAACTTTGTTCCCATTCATTAGTGTAACGATTGGGCGGCGGAAAGTGGCGGAAATCGTCGGCAGAAGGAAGCGCGTCGGCTCTATCTAAGAATAAACACTGTCTTTGAACAAAAACAGTGTTTATTCTCGGTGGACACGTACGGATTGGCACAGGTGACTTTTGTCCCCTGCAGCCAATCCCCCCTGTTGCCGGCAACATCGCGATCGTGAGCATCTGCCCGCATGATCGTGTGCAACCCCCCCCCCCCAAACTGCAGGGACGTGACTAGCGCGTTTCTTCGGCTGTAGGAGCTGCTGCTGGGGACGTGAAGCTCATGTTCGCGTGGCATAAATGGTTAAAATAAGCTTACCGCAGTGAACTTGAGATTAATATATGAAAGGCTGATAACTGATAACTGTTCCTAACGTTAGCATTATGCCGCTAGTTACCACAGCAGTGCCCGCATTAGTTTTTTTCTTCTTGAAAGTGAGTGCTTCATGCTGATATCAAAGTCAACAATACAAGCGAGAGCAAAAATGCAAATGCAGACGCATACAGGTTTATTAATTTTGCGGCAAAATCTGGACATGCACCGCACAGGACTCACATGACAGGCAAGTTGAAAATGCAAAAGATACTGCTTAATTGCCTCGAGATAAGTAAATCCTACGCCGCAGTTGTGGCCACTTGTCTCGGAAGCGGCATAGTATTTACACCGCTGGATTTCAACGGTACTGTTTCAATCGACTGTGCACACTGTTGGTGAATCAGCTGTGGTAAATCAAGGTATTGTGTATTTTTTTATGCATAATTCTACTTGTAGTTTTGTACACATATGGAAATCCTGCCAAGCTCTCCCATTATTCAGGGAGAAAAACGCATAGAAATGCATATAAAAATGTGCAAAAATGAGCTGAAACACGTTTGCATTTTTAAAGTCCATTTATGTGCGATCCCAAATGCACCTGATGTGAACAAGGCCTTAATGAATCGGTAAGGAGCCAGTTTTATTGGCTCCCTACCATGTGATCGCTGTGAGCCAATCACTGTGATCACTAGGTAGAAAGCAATAAAGTTGCATTCTCTCCAGCTTTCTCCACCAGTCTGCAGTGATCTCTGGACAGAGAGAGCTGTAGCTGCTGTGTGTCTGTGTCTCACAGACAGCGTTACAGTGTAAAACACATTTATTCACATAATTTCACCCCACAACCCCTGTGATCCCTTTCCAGTCACCTCTAGTATGTAGGTGACGTCAGAAGTATATATATATATATATATATGCTGTGTAAAGTTACTGTATACAGGGGCTGTATCCCTTATACAGTTAGTTTATGTAATGTATGTATATTGAGAACTATCTCTGGGCACTGTTTTTTTACCACAGAAACAATGTAGCCACATATATCTTATATTGTTTTATTCAGAAGGTGTTACTGAATCATTTTGGGGGTGAATTACTGCAATACTCCGAAGCATATCTGTGAAAAAAGAAGAACAGCTAACATATCTGATTAAAAGAAATGCATTTTCAATTTTGTTGTTATACATTCCATCAAATTTCACTAATAATCTCTGCAGCCAAAATTATCATCGCACCCATTGAAGGATACCTCAAGGGGTGTAGTTTACTAAATGAAGCCATTTTTGGCGGGAATTTGACAATCTCTTTACCTCAGACTTCATTGTAAGCGGCCTACGCTGGAAAATACAAGCATGTGAATTATGCTCTGTGAAAGCTCAATTATTGACAACTTTCTCTGGACACTGGTTTTTACTACAAAAACAATGTAGCCACATATATCTTATATAGTTTTTGTTCATAAGGAGTTACTGCATCATTTTGGGGGGGGGGGAATTACTACAATACTCCAAAACATATCTGTGAAAAAGCTGAACAGCTGACAGATCTGAATAAAAGAAATGAATTTTTCATTTTCTTGTTATACATTCTATTAAATTTCACCAATAATCTCTGCAGCCAAAATGATCAATGCATCCATCCAAGGGTACCTCAGGGGGTGTAGTTTACTAAATGAAGTCATTTTTGGTGGGAATTTGACAATCTCTTTACCTCAGACTTCATTCTAAACGGCCTACACTGGAAAATACAAGCATGTGATTTATGCTCTTTGAAAGCTCAATTATTGACAGTTTTCTTTGAACACTGCTTTTTACTACAAAAACAATGTAACCACACATATCTGATATTGTTTTATTTAAAAGGAGTTACTGAATCATTTTTGGGTAGATTTTCTGCCATATTCCAAAGCATGTCTGTGAAAAAGCAGAAATGTATATATTACCATTGAATTGCAATAGGTAACATTTGATTGGCTGTTGTAAGCTCCACCCAATTTTCTAAATTTTAACTCTAGTCACCCAGTCATGGTCTGTGCCAAGTTTGGGGCCTCTGGCTTTAAAACTGTGAGAATGGCAATATTTAAAACATTTACATTGATGTCAATAGGTGAAATCTGATTGGCTGTTTGTGGCTCCACCCACTTTTCCTTAATTTTGACCACAGTCACCCAGTGAGTAATTGTGCTAAGTTTGGGATGCCTGGCATTTAAACTGCAATAATAGCAATAGTTAATCTTTTTTCATTAAGGTCAATAGCTGAAATCTGATTGACTGTTATTGCCCCACCCCTTTTTTCCCCTAACTGTGATCCACAGTCACTCAGTGGCCAACACTTTAAGGTTTGGGAATCATGGCATTCAAAGTGTCGAAATGGCAGATGTTTTAATTTCTCCATTGAAAATCAATGAGTGAAATATGATTGGTTGTCGGTGGCTCCGCCCACTTTTTCTAACCTTGAAGTGCAAACACCCAGTGAGAACATTTGTAAACTTTGGGGTCCTTGACACCAATAATATGAGAATAGCAGAATTTTAAATGTTCCCATGTAAATAAATCACTGAAATTCAATTGGCTGCTTTAAAAAATTTGAACCCAAGCTGCAATTTAAAATTTCCCATATAAAACAAACAGCTGAAATGTGATTGGCTGTCGACAGCTCCGCCCACTTTTCCAAAATTCTAACCATAGTAACCCAGTGACCCACGGTGCCAAGTTTGGGGACTCTGGCTTTAAAACTGTTAGAATGACAGCTTTTCCAATTTTCTCATTAAAGTCAATAGGGAAAATCTGATTGGTTGTTTGTGGCTCCGCCCACTTTTGCAGTCCCCAAAATGTGACAGAAATGTTACATCAACCCCATGACTAAGTGACCCAAGTTTGGTGAGTTTACCTTCACATCTGTCTGATTGGCGAAAGTTTAACATTTTCCAATGAAAGTCTATGGGAAAAAATGGGGTTTTCGGGGGGCCACCCCAGGGGCACCGAGGGTAAGATCGCTTAACAGAGCACAAGCAACCTACACGGCTATGGGCCGAAGAAGTGTGCAAAGTTTCACACATGCCCTCCTAAAACTCTTAAAACTGTGGGATGAATAGCATTTCCATGTTAAAAGGATTATTTGCACCGATTAACATTGGGCAGGTGTGGTAGCGAAGGGGGACTGTGTTTGTCTACCGAGCGCAACGTTGTGAGTTCGACTCCCGGACCAGCAGGGAGCTGGCATGGGCAACCTGGACGTGGGTTAATGTCCATGGCGGGAGCTGGGACGTTGACTCAAACACCCTGGGGACGACGCAGTAACTGCGTCACACCTGCCCAAATTTTTATGTCGCAATACTTTCTGACTGATTTTAGCAGCAATTAATTTTTTCCCTTTGGCTGTTGCTGGCTCCGCCCACTTTTTTTTAACCATTTCAGCCCACGGGTATTTTTCATCTTATGACCGAGAGGAATTTTCCCATTTCAGCGCTCCTCTCTTTCATTCCCCAATAACTTTATCACTACTTGTCACAAAGAAATGATCAATACCTTGTTTTTTCCACCACCAATCAGGCTTTCTTTGGGTGGTACATTATGCTAAGAATTATTTTATTCTAAATGCATTTTAACGGAAATAATTAAGAAAAAAATGGAAAAAATCATTATTTCTTAGTTTTCGACCATTATAGTTTTAAAATACCACATGCTACCGTAATTAAAATCCACACATTTTATTTGCCCATTTGTCACGGTTATTGCAATGGTAAAATGATATCCCTAGTATAATGTATGGTGACAATATTTTATTTGGAAATAAAGGTACATTTTTTCAGTTTTACATCCATCGCTAATTTTTAGCCCATACATTTATAATAATATGGCCTCTCGACATACATTTTTTTTTATTATTCCCTAAAGTCAGTAGATGTAATTTTACTATTTGGCCATGCTGAGCAAAATCCTATGTAGCGTACAAGTACGCTACATAGGAAATAATGTTTTGCTCCATTGTTCCTAGGGAAGTGATGCAGGCTTCAAAGGAGGCCTGCGTCACGGGTGTCCTGTGGGGAGATTAATGAATGGGAACTTTGTTCCCATTCATTAGTGTAACGATTGGGCGGCGGAAAGTGGCGGTAATCGTCGGCAGAAGGAAGCGCGTCGGCTCTATCTAAGAATAAACACTGTCTTTGAACAAAAACAGTGTTTATTCTCGGTGGACACGTACGGATTGGCACAGGTGACTTTTGTCCCCTGCAGCCAATCCCCCCTGTTGCCGGCAACATCGCGATCGTGAGCATCTGCCCGCATGATCGTGTGCAACCCCCCCCCCCCAAACTGCAGGGACGTGACTAGCGCGTTTCTTCGGCTGTAGGAGCTGCTGCTGGGGACGTGAAGCTCATGTTCGCGTGGCATAAATGGTTAAAATAAGCTTACCGCAGTGAACTTGAGATTAATATATGAAAGGCTGATAACTGATAACTGTTCCTAACGTTAGCATTATGCCGCTAGTTACCACAGCAGTGCCCGCATTAGTTTTTTTCTTCTTGAAAGTGAGTGCTTCATGCTGATATCAAAGTCAACAATACAAGCGAGAGCAAAAATGCAAATGCAGACGCATACAGGTTTATTAATTTTGCGGCAAAATCTGGACATGCACCGCACAGGACTCACATGACAGGCAAGTTGAAAATGCAAAAGATACTGCTTAATTGCCTCGAGATAAGTAAATCCTACGCCGCAGTTGTGGCCACTTGTCTCGGAAGCGGCATAGTATTTACACCGCTGGATTTCAACGGTACTGTTTCAATCGACTGTGCACACTGTTGGTGAATCAGCTGTGGTAAATCAAGGTATTGTGTATTTTTTTATGCATAATTCTACTTGTAGTTTTGTACACATATGGAAATCCTGCCAAGCTCTCCCATTATTCAGGGGGAAAAACGCATAGAAATGCATATAAAAATGTGCAAAAATGAGCTGAAACACGTTTGCATTTTTAAAGTCCATTTATGTGCGATCCCAAATGCACCTGATGTGAACAAGGCCTTAATGAATCGGTAAGGAGCCAGTTTTATTGGCTCCCTACCATGTGATCGCTGTGAGCCAATCACTGTGATCACTAGGTAGAAAGCAATAAAGTTGCATTCTCTCCAGCTTTCTCCACCAGTCTGCAGTGATCTCTGGACAGAGAGAGCTGTAGCTGCTGTGTGTCTGTGTCTCACAGACAGCGTTACAGTGTAAAACACATTTATTCACATAATTTCACCCCACAACCCCTGTGATCCCTTTCCAGTCACCTCTAGTATGTAGGTGACGTCAGAAGTATATATATATATATATATATGCTGTGTAAAGTTACTGTATACAGGGGCTGTATCCCTTATACAGTTAGTTTATGTAATGTATGTATATTGAGAACTATCTCTGGGCACTGTTTTTTTACCACAGAAACAATGTAGCCACATATATCTTATATTGTTTTATTCAGAAGGTGTTACTGAATCATTTTGGGGGTGAATTACTGCAATACTCCGAAGCATATCTGTGAAAAAAGAAGAACAGCTAACATATCTGATTAAAAGAAATGCATTTTCAATTTTGTTGTTATACATTCCATCAAATTTCACTAATAATCTCTGCAGCCAAAATTATCATCGCACCCATTGAAGGATACCTCAAGGGGTGTAGTTTACTAAATGAAGCCATTTTTGGCGGGAATTTGACAATCTCTTTACCTCAGACTTCATTGTAAGCGGCCTACGCTGGAAAATACAAGCATGTGAATTATGCTCTGTGAAAGCTCAATTATTGACAACTTTCTCTGGACACTGGTTTTTACTACAAAAACAATGTAGCCACATATATCTTATATAGTTTTTGTTCATAAGGAGTTACTGCATCATTTTGGGGGGGGAATTACTACAATACTCCAAAACATATCTGTGAAAAAGCTGAACAGCTGACAGATCTGAATAAAAGAAATGAATTTTTCATTTTCTTGTTATACATTCTATTAAATTTCACCAATAATCTCTGCAGCCAAAATGATCAATGCATCCATCCAAGGGTACCTCAGGGGGTGTAGTTTACTAAATGAAGTCATTTTTGGTGGGAATTTGACAATCTCTTTACCTCAGACTTCATTCTAAGCGGCCTACACTGGAAAATACAAGCATGTGATTTATGCTCTTTGAAAGCTCAATTATTGACAGTTTTCTTTGAACACTGCTTTTTACTACAAAAACAATGTAACCACACATATCTGATATTGTTTTATTTAAAAGGAGTTACTGAATCATTTTTGGGTAGATTTTCTGCCATATTCCAAAGCATGTCTGTGAAAAAGCAGAAATGTATATATTACCATTGAATTGCAATAGGTAACATTTGATTGGCTGTTGTAAGCTCCACCCAATTTTCTAAATTTTAACTCTAGTCACCCAGTCATGGTCTGTGCCAAGTTTGGGGCCTCTGGCTTTAAAACTGTGAGAATGGCAATATTTAAAACATTTACATTGATGTCAATAGGTGAAATCTGATTGGCTGTTTGTGGCTCCACCCACTTTTCCTTAATTTTGACCACAGTCACCCAGTGAGTAATTGTGCTAAGTTTGGGATGCCTGGCATTTAAACTGCAATAATAGCAATAGTTAATCTTTTTTCATTAAGGTCAATAGCTGAAATCTAAATGACTGTTATTGCCCCACCCCTTTTTTCCCCTAACTGTGATCCACAGTCACTCAGTGGCCAACACTTTAAGGTTTGGGAATCATGGCATTCAAAGTGTCGAAATGGCAGATGTTTTAATTTCTCCATTGAAAATCAATGAGTGAAATATGATTGGTTGTCGGTGGCTCCGCCCACTTTTTCTAACCTTGAAGTGCAAACACCCAGTGAGAACATTTGTAAACTTTGGGGTCCTTGACACCAATAATATGAGAATAGCAGAATTTTAAATGTTCCCATGTAAATAAATCACTGAAATTCAATTGGCTGCTTTAAAAAATTTGAACCCAAGCTGCAATTTAAAATTTCCCATATAAAACAAACAGCTGAAATGTGATTGGCTGTCGACAGCTCCGCCCACTTTTCCAAAATTCTAACCATAGTAACCCAGTGACCCACGGTGCCAAGTTTGGGGACTCTGGCTTTAAAACTGTTAGAATGACAGCTTTTCCAATTTTCTCATTAAAGTCAATAGGGAAAATCTGATTGGTTGTTTGTGGCTCCGCCCACTTTTGCAGTCCCCAAAATGTGACAGAAATGTTACATCAACCCCATGACTAAGTGACCCAAGTTTGGTGAGTTTACCTTCACATCTGTCTGATTGGCGAAAGTTTAACATTTTCCAATGAAAGTCTATGGGAAAAAATGGGGTTTTCGGGGGGCCACCCCAGGGGCACCGAGGGTAAGATCGCTTAACAGAGCACAAGCAACCTACACGGCTATGGGCCGAAGAAGTGTGCAAAGTTTCACACATGCCCTCCTAAAACTCTTAAAACTGTGGGATGAATAGCATTTCCATGTTAAAAGGATTATTTGCACCGATTAACATTGGGCAGGTGTGGTAGCGAAGGGGGACTGTGTTTGTCTACCGAGCGCAACGTTGTGAGTTCGACTCCCGGACCAGCAGGGAGCTGGCATGGGCAACCTGGACGTGGGTTAATGTCCATGGCGGGAGCTGGGACGTTGACTCAAACACCCTGGGGACGACGCAGTAACTGCGTCACACCTGCCCAAATTTTTATGTCGCAATACTTTCTGACTGATTTTAGCAGCAATTAATTTTTTCCCTTTGGCTGTTGCTGGCTCCGCCCACTTTTTTTTAACCATTTCAGCCCACGGGTATTTTTCATCTTATGACCGAGAGGAATTTTCCCATTTCAGCGCTCCTCTCTTTCATTCCCCAATAACTTTATCACTACTTGTCACAAAGAAATGATCAATACCTTGTTTTTTCCACCACCAATCAGGCTTTCTTTGGGTGGTACATTATGCTAAGAATTATTTTATTCTAAATGCATTTTAACGGAAATAATTAAGAAAAAAATGGAAAAAATCATTATTTCTTAGTTTTCGACCATTATAGTTTTAAAATACCACATGCTACCGTAATTAAAATCCACACATTTTATTTGCCCATTTGTCACGGTTATTGCAATGGTAAAATGATATCCCTAGTATAATGTATGGTGACAATATTTTATTTGGAAATAAAGGTACATTTTTTCAGTTTTACATCCATCGCTAATTTTTAGCCCATACATTTATAATAATATGGCCTCTCGACATACATTTTTTTTTATTATTCCCTAAAGTCAGTAGATGTAATTTTACTATTTGGCCATGCTGAGCAAAATCCTATGTAGCGTACAAGTACGCTACATAGGAAATAATGTTTTGCTCCATTGTTCCTAGGGAAGTGATGCAGGCTTCAAAGGAGGCCTGCGTCACGGGTGTCCTGTGGGGAGATTAATGAATGGGAACTTTGTTCCCATTCATTAGTGTAACGATTGGGCGGCGGAAAGTGGCGGAAATCGTCGGCAGAAGGAAGCGCGTCGGCTCTATCTAAGAATAAACACTGTCTTTGAACAAAAACAGTGTTTATTCTCGGTGGACACGTACGGATTGGCACAGGTGACTTTTGTCCCCTGCAGCCAATCCCCCCTGTTGCCGGCAACATCGCGATCGTGAGCATCTGCCCGCATGATCGTGTGCAACCCCCCCCCCCCCAAACTGCAGGGACGTGACTAGCGCGTTTCTTCGGCTGTAGGAGCTGCTGCTGGGGACGTGAAGCTCATGTTCGCGTGGCATAAATGGTTAAAATAAGCTTACCGCAGTGAACTTGAGATTAATATATGAAAGGCTGATAACTGATAACTGTTCCTAACGTTAGCATTATGCCGCTAGTTACCACAGCAGTGCCCGCATTAGTTTTTTTCTTCTTGAAAGTGAGTGCTTCATGCTGATATCAAAGTCAACAATACAAGCGAGAGCAAAAATGCAAATGCAGACGCATACAGGTTTATTAATTTTGCGGCAAAATCTGGACATGCACCGCACAGGACTCACATGACAGGCAAGTTGAAAATGCAAAAGATACTGCTTAATTGCCTCGAGATAAGTAAATCCTACGCCGCAGTTGTGGCCACTTGTCTCGGAAGCGGCATAGTATTTACACCGCTGGATTTCAACGGTACTGTTTCAATCGACTGTGCACACTGTTGGTGAATCAGCTGTGGTAAATCAAGGTATTGTGTATTTTTTTATGCATAATTCTACTTGTAGTTTTGTACACATATGGAAATCCTGCCAAGCTCTCCCATTATTCAGGGGGAAAAACGCATAGAAATGCATATAAAAATGTGCAAAAATGAGCTGAAACACGTTTGCATTTTTAAAGTCCATTTATGTGCGATCCCAAATGCACCTGATGTGAACAAGGCCTTAATGAATCGGTAAGGAGCCAGTTTTATTGGCTCCCTACCATGTGATCGCTGTGAGCCAATCACTGTGATCACTAGGTAGAAAGCAATAAAGTTGCATTCTCTCCAGCTTTCTCCACCAGTCTGCAGTGATCTCTGGACAGAGAGAGCTGTAGCTGCTGTGTGTCTGTGTCTCACAGACAGCGTTACAGTGTAAAACACATTTATTCACATAATTTCACCCCACAACCCCTGTGATCCCTTTCCAGTCACCTCTAGTATGTAGGTGACGTCAGAAGTATATATATATATATATATATGCTGTGTAAAGTTACTGTATACAGGGGCTGTATCCCTTATACAGTTAGTTTATGTAATGTATGTATATTGAGAACTATCTCTGGGCACTGTTTTTTTACCACAGAAACAATGTAGCCACATATATCTTATATTGTTTTATTCAGAAGGTGTTACTGAATCATTTTGGGGGTGAATTACTGCAATACTCCGAAGCATATCTGTGAAAAAAGAAGAACAGCTAACATATCTGATTAAAAGAAATGCATTTTCAATTTTGTTGTTATACATTCCATCAAATTTCACTAATAATCTCTGCAGCCAAAATTATCATCGCACCCATTGAAGGATACCTCAAGGGGTGTAGTTTACTAAATGAAGCCATTTTTGGCGGGAATTTGACAATCTCTTTACCTCAGACTTCATTGTAAGCGGCCTACGCTGGAAAATACAAGCATGTGAATTATGCTCTGTGAAAGCTCAATTATTGACAACTTTCTCTGGACACTGGTTTTTACTACAAAAACAATGTAGCCACATATATCTTATATAGTTTTTGTTCATAAGGAGTTACTGCATCATTTTGGGGGGGGAATTACTACAATACTCCAAAACATATCTGTGAAAAAGCTGAACAGCTGACAGATCTGAATAAAAGAAATGAATTTTTCATTTTCTTGTTATACATTCTATTAAATTTCACCAATAATCTCTGCAGCCAAAATGATCAATGCATCCATCCAAGGGTACCTCAGGGGGTGTAGTTTACTAAATGAAGTCATTTTTGGTGGGAATTTGACAATCTCTTTACCTCAGACTTCATTCTAAGCGGCCTACACTGGAAAATACAAGCATGTGATTTATGCTCTTTGAAAGCTCAATTATTGACAGTTTTCTTTGAACACTGCTTTTTACTACAAAAACAATGTAACCACACATATCTGATATTGTTTTATTTAAAAGGAGTTACTGAATCATTTTTGGGTAGATTTTCTGCCATATTCCAAAGCATGTCTGTGAAAAAGCAGAAATGTATATATTACCATTGAATTGCAATAGGTAACATTTGATTGGCTGTTGTAAGCTCCACCCAATTTTCTAAATTTTAACTCTAGTCACCCAGTCATGGTCTGTGCCAAGTTTGGGGCCTCTGGCTTTAAAACTGTGAGAATGGCAATATTTAAAACATTTACATTGATGTCAATAGGTGAAATCTGATTGGCTGTTTGTGGCTCCACCCACTTTTCCTTAATTTTGACCACAGTCACCCAGTGAGTAATTGTGCTAAGTTTGGGATGCCTGGCATTTAAACTGCAATAATAGCAATAGTTAATCTTTTTTCATTAAGGTCAATAGCTGAAATCTGATTGACTGTTATTGCCCCACCCCTTTTTTCCCCTAACTGTGATCCACAGTCACTCAGTGGCCAACACTTTAAGGTTTGGGAATCATGGCATTCAAAGTGTCGAAATGGCAGATGTTTTAATTTCTCCATTGAAAATCAATGAGTGAAATATGATTGGTTGTCGGTGGCTCCGCCCACTTTTTCTAACCTTGAAGTGCAAACACCCAGTGAGAACATTTGTAAACTTTGGGGTCCTTGACACCAATAATATGAGAATAGCAGAATTTTAAATGTTCCCATGTAAATAAATCACTGAAATTCAATTGGCTGCTTTAAAAAATTTGAACCCAAGCTGCAATTTAAAATTTCCCATATAAAACAAACAGCTGAAATGTGATTGGCTGTCGACAGCTCCGCCCACTTTTCCAAAATTCTAACCATAGTAACCCAGTGACCCACGGTGCCAAGTTTGGGGACTCTGGCTTTAAAACTGTTAGAATGACAGCTTTTCCAATTTTCTCATTAAAGTCAATAGGGAAAATCTGATTGGTTGTTTGTGGCTCCGCCCACTTTTGCAGTCCCCAAAATGTGACAGAAATGTTACATCAACCCCATGACTAAGTGACCCAAGTTTGGTGAGTTTACCTTCACATCTGTCTGATTGGCGAAAGTTTAACATTTTCCAATGAAAGTCTATGGGAAAAAATGGGGTTTTCGGGGGGCCACCCCAGGGGCACCGAGGGTAAGATCGCTTAACAGAGCACAAGCAACCTACACGGCTATGGGCCGAAGAAGTGTGCAAAGTTTCACACATGCCCTCCTAAAACTCTTAAAACTGTGGGATGAATAGCATTTCCATGTTAAAAGGATTATTTGCACCGATTAACATTGGGCAGGTGTGGTAGCGAAGGGGGACTGTGTTTGTCTACCGAGCGCAACGTTGTGAGTTCGACTCCCGGACCAGCAGGGAGCTGGCATGGGCAACCTGGACGTGGGTTAATGTCCATGGCGGGAGCTGGGACGTTGACTCAAACACCCTGGGGACGACGCAGTAACTGCGTCACACCTGCCCAAATTTTTATGTCGCAATACTTTCTGACTGATTTTAGCAGCAATTAATTTTTTCCCTTTGGCTGTTGCTGGCTCCGCCCACTTTTTTTTAACCATTTCAGCCCACGGGTATTTTTCATCTTATGACCGAGAGGAATTTTCCCATTTCAGCGCTCCTCTCTTTCATTCCCCAATAACTTTATCACTACTTGTCACAAAGAAATGATCAATACCTTGTTTTTTCCACCACCAATCAGGCTTTCTTTGGGTGGTACATTATGCTAAGAATTATTTTATTCTAAATGCATTTTAACGGAAATAATTAAGAAAAAAATGGAAAAAATCATTATTTCTTAGTTTTCGACCATTATAGTTTTAAAATACCACATGCTACCGTAATTAAAATCCACACATTTTATTTGCCCATTTGTCACGGTTATTGCAATGGTAAAATGATATCCCTAGTATAATGTATGGTGACAATATTTTATTTGGAAATAAAGGTACATTTTTTCAGTTTTACATCCATCGCTAATTTTTAGCCCATACATTTATAATAATATGGCCTCTCGACATACATTTTTTTTTATTATTCCCTAAAGTCAGTAGATGTAATTTTACTATTTGGCCATGCTGAGCAAAATCCTATGTAGCGTACAAGTACGCTACATAGGAAATAATGTTTTGCTCCATTGTTCCTAGGGAAGTGATGCAGGCTTCAAAGGAGGCCTGCGTCACGGGTGTCCTGTGGGGAGATTAATGAATGGGAACTTTGTTCCCATTCATTAGTGTAACGATTGGGCGGCGGAAAGTGGCGGAAATCGTCGGCAGAAGGAAGCGCGTCGGCTCTATCTAAGAATAAACACTGTCTTTGAACAAAAACAGTGTTTATTCTCGGTGGACACGTACGGATTGGCACAGGTGACTTTTGTCCCCTGCAGCCAATCCCCCCTGTTGCCGGCAACATCGCGATCGTGAGCATCTGCCCGCATGATCGTGTGCAACCCCCCCCCCCCCAAACTGCAGGGACGTGACTAGCGCGTTTCTTCGGCTGTAGGAGCTGCTGCTGGGGACGTGAAGCTCATGTTCGCGTGGCATAAATGGTTAAAATAAGCTTACCGCAGTGAACTTGAGATTAATATATGAAAGGCTGATAACTGATAACTGTTCCTAACGTTAGCATTATGCCGCTAGTTACCACAGCAGTGCCCGCATTAGTTTTTTTCTTCTTGAAAGTGAGTGCTTCATGCTGATATCAAAGTCAACAATACAAGCGAGAGCAAAAATGCAAATGCAGACGCATACAGGTTTATTAATTTTGCGGCAAAATCTGGACATGCACCGCACAGGACTCACATGACAGGCAAGTTGAAAATGCAAAAGATACTGCTTAATTGCCTCGAGATAAGTAAATCCTACGCCGCAGTTGTGGCCACTTGTCTCGGAAGCGGCATAGTATTTACACCGCTGGATTTCAACGGTACTGTTTCAATCGACTGTGCACACTGTTGGTGAATCAGCTGTGGTAAATCAAGGTATTGTGTATTTTTTTATGCATAATTCTACTTGTAGTTTTGTACACATATGGAAATCCTGCCAAGCTCTCCCATTATTCAGGGGGAAAAACGCATAGAAATGCATATAAAAATGTGCAAAAATGAGCTGAAACACGTTTGCATTTTTAAAGTCCATTTATGTGCGATCCCAAATGCACCTGATGTGAACAAGGCCTTAATGAATCGGTAAGGAGCCAGTTTTATTGGCTCCCTACCATGTGATCGCTGTGAGCCAATCACTGTGATCACTAGGTAGAAAGCAATAAAGTTGCATTCTCTCCAGCTTTCTCCACCAGTCTGCAGTGATCTCTGGACAGAGAGAGCTGTAGCTGCTGTGTGTCTGTGTCTCACAGACAGCGTTACAGTGTAAAACACATTTATTCACATAATTTCACCCCACAACCCCTGTGATCCCTTTCCAGTCACCTCTAGTATGTAGGTGACGTCAGAAGTATATATATATATATATATATGCTGTGTAAAGTTACTGTATACAGGGGCTGTATCCCTTATACAGTTAGTTTATGTAATGTATGTATATTGAGAACTATCTCTGGGCACTGTTTTTTTACCACAGAAACAATGTAGCCACATATATCTTATATTGTTTTATTCAGAAGGTGTTACTGAATCATTTTGGGGGTGAATTACTGCAATACTCCGAAGCATATCTGTGAAAAAAGAAGAACAGCTAACATATCTGATTAAAAGAAATGCATTTTCAATTTTGTTGTTATACATTCCATCAAATTTCACTAATAATCTCTGCAGCCA
This sequence comes from Hyperolius riggenbachi, assembly GCF_040937935.1. Classification (NCBI taxonomy): domain Eukaryota; kingdom Metazoa; phylum Chordata; class Amphibia; order Anura; family Hyperoliidae; genus Hyperolius; species Hyperolius riggenbachi. The sequence continues at coordinate 113,641,207 of NC_090648.1, read as the reverse complement.
AAATTATCATCGCACCCATTGAAGGATACCTCAAGGGGTGTAGTTTACTAAATGAAGCCATTTTTGGCGGGAATTTGACAATCTCTTTACCTCAGACTTCATTGTAAGCGGCCTACGCTGGAAAATACAAGCATGTGAATTATGCTCTGTGAAAGCTCAATTATTGACAACTTTCTCTGGACACTGGTTTTTACTACAAAAACAATGTAGCCACATATATCTTATATAGTTTTTGTTCATAAGGAGTTACTGCATCATTTTGGGGGGGGAATTACTACAATACTCCAAAACATATCTGTGAAAAAGCTGAACAGCTGACAGATCTGAATAAAAGAAATGAATTTTTCATTTTCTTGTTATACATTCTATTAAATTTCACCAATAATCTCTGCAGCCAAAATGATCAATGCATCCATCCAAGGGTACCTCAGGGGGTGTAGTTTACTAAATGAAGTCATTTTTGGTGGGAATTTGACAATCTCTTTACCTCAGACTTCATTCTAAGCGGCCTACACTGGAAAATACAAGCATGTGATTTATGCTCTTTGAAAGCTCAATTATTGACAGTTTTCTTTGAACACTGCTTTTTACTACAAAAACAATGTAACCACACATATCTGATATTGTTTTATTTAAAAGGAGTTACTGAATCATTTTTGGGTAGATTTTCTGCCATATTCCAAAGCATGTCTGTGAAAAAGCAGAAATGTATATATTACCATTGAATTGCAATAGGTAACATTTGATTGGCTGTTGTAAGCTCCACCCAATTTTCTAAATTTTAACTCTAGTCACCCAGTCATGGTCTGTGCCAAGTTTGGGGCCTCTGGCTTTAAAACTGTGAGAATGGCAATATTTAAAACATTTACATTGATGTCAATAGGTGAAATCTGATTGGCTGTTTGTGGCTCCACCCACTTTTCCTTAATTTTGACCACAGTCACCCAGTGAGTAATTGTGCTAAGTTTGGGATGCCTGGCATTTAAACTGCAATAATAGCAATAGTTAATCTTTTTTCATTAAGGTCAATAGCTGAAATCTGATTGACTGTTATTGCCCCACCCCTTTTTTCCCCTAACTGTGATCCACAGTCACTCAGTGGCCAACACTTTAAGGTTTGGGAATCATGGCATTCAAAGTGTCGAAATGGCAGATGTTTTAATTTCTCCATTGAAAATCAATGAGTGAAATATGATTGGTTGTCGGTGGCTCCGCCCACTTTTTCTAACCTTGAAGTGCAAACACCCAGTGAGAACATTTGTAAACTTTGGGGTCCTTGACACCAATAATATGAGAATAGCAGAATTTTAAATGTTCCCATGTAAATAAATCACTGAAATTCAATTGGCTGCTTTAAAAAATTTGAACCCAAGCTGCAATTTAAAATTTCCCATATAAAACAAACAGCTGAAATGTGATTGGCTGTCGACAGCTCCGCCCACTTTTCCAAAATTCTAACCATAGTAACCCAGTGACCCACGGTGCCAAGTTTGGGGACTCTGGCTTTAAAACTGTTAGAATGACAGCTTTTCCAATTTTCTCATTAAAGTCAATAGGGAAAATCTGATTGGTTGTTTGTGGCTCCGCCCACTTTTGCAGTCCCCAAAATGTGACAGAAATGTTACATCAACCCCATGACTAAGTGACCCAAGTTTGGTGAGTTTACCTTCACATCTGTCTGATTGGCGAAAGTTTAACATTTTCCAATGAAAGTCTATGGGAAAAAATGGGGTTTTCGGGGGGCCACCCCAGGGGCACCGAGGGTAAGATCGCTTAACAGAGCACAAGCAACCTACACGGCTATGGGCCGAAGAAGTGTGCAAAGTTTCACACATGCCCTCCTAAAACTCTTAAAACTGTGGGATGAATAGCATTTCCATGTTAAAAGGATTATTTGCACCGATTAACATTGGGCAGGTGTGGTAGCGAAGGGGGACTGTGTTTGTCTACCGAGCGCAACGTTGTGAGTTCGACTCCCGGACCAGCAGGGAGCTGGCATGGGCAACCTGGACGTGGGTTAATGTCCATGGCGGGAGCTGGGACGTTGACTCAAACACCCTGGGGACGACGCAGTAACTGCGTCACACCTGCCCAAATTTTTATGTCGCAATACTTTCTGACTGATTTTAGCAGCAATTAATTTTTTCCCTTTGGCTGTTGCTGGCTCCGCCCACTTTTTTTTAACCATTTTAGCCCACGGGTATTTTTCATCTTATGACCGAGAGGAATTTTCCCATTTCAGCGCTCCTCTCTTTCATTCCCCAATAACTTTATCACTACTTGTCACAAAGAAATGATCAATACCTTGTTTTTTCCACCACCAATCAGGCTTTCTTTGGGTGGTACATTATGCTAAGAATTATTTTATTCTAAATGCATTTTAACGGAAATAATTAAGAAAAAAATGGAAAAAATCATTATTTCTTAGTTTTCGACCATTATAGTTTTAAAATACCACATGCTACCGTAATTAAAATCCACACATTTTATTTGCCCATTTGTCACGGTTATTGCAATGGTAAAATGATATCCCTAGTATAATGTATGGTGACAATATTTTATTTGGAAATAAAGGTACATTTTTTCAGTTTTACATCCATCGCTAATTTTTAGCCCATACATTTATAATAATATGGCCTCTCGACATACATTTTTTTTTATTATTCCCTAAAGTCAGTAGATGTAATTTTACTATTTGGCCATGCTGAGCAAAATCCTATGTAGCGTACAAGTACGCTACATAGGAAATAATGTTTTGCTCCATTGTTCCTAGGGAAGTGATGCAGGCTTCAAAGGAGGCCTGCGTCACGGGTGTCCTGTGGGGAGATTAATGAATGGGAACTTTGTTCCCATTCATTAGTGTAACGATTGGGCGGCGGAAAGTGGCGGTAATCGTCGGCAGAAGGAAGCGCGTCGGCTCTATCTAAGAATAAACACTGTCTTTGAACAAAAACAGTGTTTATTCTCGGTGGACACGTACGGATTGGCACAGGTGACTTTTGTCCCCTGCAGCCAATCCCCCCTGTTGCCGGCAACATCGCGATCGTGAGCATCTGCCCGCATGATCGTGTGCAACCCCCCCCCCCCAAACTGCAGGGACGTGACTAGCGCGTTTCTTCGGCTGTAGGAGCTGCTGCTGGGGACGTGAAGCTCATGTTCGCGTGGCATAAATGGTTAAAATAAGCTTACCGCAGTGAACTTGAGATTAATATATGAAAGGCTGATAACTGATAACTGTTCCTAACGTTAGCATTATGCCGCTAGTTACCACAGCAGTGCCCGCATTAGTTTTTTTCTTCTTGAAAGTGAGTGCTTCATGCTGATATCAAAGTCAACAATACAAGCGAGAGCAAAAATGCAAATGCAGACGCATACAGGTTTATTAATTTTGCGGCAAAATCTGGACATGCACCGCACAGGACTCACATGACAGGCAAGTTGAAAATGCAAAAGATACTGCTTAATTGCCTCGAGATAAGTAAATCCTACGCCGCAGTTGTGGCCACTTGTCTCGGAAGCGGCATAGTATTTACACCGCTGGATTTCAACGGTACTGTTTCAATCGACTGTGCACACTGTTGGTGAATCAGCTGTGGTAAATCAAGGTATTGTGTATTTTTTTATGCATAATTCTACTTGTAGTTTTGTACACATATGGAAATCCTGCCAAGCTCTCCCATTATTCAGGGGGAAAAACGCATAGAAATGCATATAAAAATGTGCAAAAATGAGCTGAAACACGTTTGCATTTTTAAAGTCCATTTATGTGCGATCCCAAATGCACCTGATGTGAACAAGGCCTTAATGAATCGGTAAGGAGCCAGTTTTATTGGCTCCCTACCATGTGATCGCTGTGAGCCAATCACTGTGATCACTAGGTAGAAAGCAATAAAGTTGCATTCTCTCCAGCTTTCTCCACCAGTCTGCAGTGATCTCTGGACAGAGAGAGCTGTAGCTGCTGTGTGTCTGTGTCTCACAGACAGCGTTACAGTGTAAAACACATTTATTCACATAATTTCACCCCACAACCCCTGTGATCCCTTTCCAGTCACCTCTAGTATGTAGGTGACGTCAGAAGTATATATATATATATATATATGCTGTGTAAAGTTACTGTATACAGGGGCTGTATCCCTTATACAGTTAGTTTATGTAATGTATGTATATTGAGAACTATCTCTGGGCACTGTTTTTTTACCACAGAAACAATGTAGCCACATATATCTTATATTGTTTTATTCAGAAGGTGTTACTGAATCATTTTGGGGGTGAATTACTGCAATACTCCGAAGCATATCTGTGAAAAAAGAAGAACAGCTAACATATCTGATTAAAAGAAATGCATTTTCAATTTTGTTGTTATACATTCCATCAAATTTCACTAATAATCTCTGCAGCCAAAATTATCATCGCACCCATTGAAGGATACCTCAAGGGGTGTAGTTTACTAAATGAAGCCATTTTTGGCGGGAATTTGACAATCTCTTTACCTCAGACTTCATTGTAAGCGGCCTACGCTGGAAAATACAAGCATGTGAATTATGCTCTGTGAAAGCTCAATTATTGACAACTTTCTCTGGACACTGGTTTTTACTACAAAAACAATGTAGCCACATATATCTTATATAGTTTTTGTTCATAAGGAGTTACTGCATCATTTTGGGGGGGGGAATTACTACAATACTCCAAAACATATCTGTGAAAAAGCTGAACAGCTGACAGATCTGAATAAAAGAAATGAATTTTTCATTTTCTTGTTATACATTCTATTAAATTTCACCAATAATCTCTGCAGCCAAAATGATCAATGCATCCATCCAAGGGTACCTCAGGGGGTGTAGTTTACTAAATGAAGTCATTTTTGGTGGGAATTTGACAATCTCTTTACCTCAGACTTCATTCTAAGCGGCCTACACTGGAAAATACAAGCATGTGATTTATGCTCTTTGAAAGCTCAATTATTGACAGTTTTCTTTGAACACTGCTTTTTACTACAAAAACAATGTAACCACACATATCTGATATTGTTTTATTTAAAAGGAGTTACTGAATCATTTTTGGGTAGATTTTCTGCCATATTCCAAAGCATGTCTGTGAAAAAGCAGAAATGTATATATTACCATTGAATTGCAATAGGTAACATTTGATTGGCTGTTGTAAGCTCCACCCAATTTTCTAAATTTTAACTCTAGTCACCCAGTCATGGTCTGTGCCAAGTTTGGGGCCTCTGGCTTTAAAACTGTGAGAATGGCAATATTTAAAACATTTACATTGATGTCAATAGGTGAAATCTGATTGGCTGTTTGTGGCTCCACCCACTTTTCCTTAATTTTGACCACAGTCACCCAGTGAGTAATTGTGCTAAGTTTGGGATGCCTGGCATTTAAACTGCAATAATAGCAATAGTTAATCTTTTTTCATTAAGGTCAATAGCTGAAATCTGATTGACTGTTATTGCCCCACCCCTTTTTTCCCCTAACTGTGATCCACAGTCACTCAGTGGCCAACACTTTAAGGTTTGGGAATCATGGCATTCAAAGTGTCGAAATGGCAGATGTTTTAATTTCTCCATTGAAAATCAATGAGTGAAATATGATTGGTTGTCGGTGGCTCCGCCCACTTTTTCTAACCTTGAAGTGCAAACACCCAGTGAGAACATTTGTAAACTTTGGGGTCCTTGACACCAATAATATGAGAATAGCAGAATTTTACATGTTCCCATGTAAATAAATCACTGAAATTCAATTGGCTGCTTTAAAAAATTTGAACCCAAGCTGCAATTTAAAATTTCCCATATAAAACAAACAGCTGAAATGTGATTGGCTGTCGACAGCTCCGCCCACTTTTCCAAAATTCTAACCATAGTAACCCAGTGACCCACGGTGCCAAGTTTGGGGACTCTGGCTTTAAAACTGTTAGAATGACAGCTTTTCCAATTTTCTCATCAAAGTCAATAGGGAAAATCTGATTGGTTGTTTGTGGCTCCGCCCACTTTTGCAGTCCCCAAAATGTGACAGAAATGTTACATCAACCCCATGACTAAGTGACCCAAGTTTGGTGAGTTTACCTTCACATCTGTCTGATTGGCGAAAGTTTAACATTTTCCAATGAAAGTCTATGGGAAAAAATGGGGTTTTCGGGGGGCCACCCCAGGGGCACCGAGGGTAAGATCGCTTAACAGAGCACAAGCAACCTACACGGCTATGGGCCGAAGAAGTGTGCAAAGTTTCACACATGCCCTCCTAAAACTCTTAAAACTGTGGGATGAATAGCATTTCCATGTTAAAAGGATTATTTGCACCGATTAACATTGGGCAGGTGTGGTAGCGAAGGGGGACTGTGTTTGTCTACCGAGCGCAACGTTGTGAGTTCGACTCCCGGACCAGCAGGGAGCTGGCATGGGCAACCTGGACGTGGGTTAATGTCCATGGCGGGAGCTGGGACGTTGACTCAAACACCCTGGGGACGACGCAGTAACTGCGTCACACCTGCCCAAATTTTTATGTCGCAATACTTTCTGACTGATTTTAGCAGCAATTAATTTTTTCCCTTTGGCTGTTGCTGGCTCCGCCCACTTTTTTTTAACCATTTCAGCCCACGGGTATTTTTCATCTTATGACCGAGAGGAATTTTCCCATTTCAGCGCTCCTCTCTTTCATTCCCCAATAACTTTATCACTACTTGTCACAAAGAAATGATCAATACCTTGTTTTTTCCACCACCAATCAGGCTTTCTTTGGGTGGTACATTATGCTAAGAATTATTTTATTCTAAATGCATTTTAACGGAAATAATTAAGAAAAAAATGGAAAAAATCATTATTTCTTAGTTTTCGACCATTATAGTTTTAAAATACCACATGCTACCGTAATTAAAATCCACACATTTTATTTGCCCATTTGTCACGGTTATTGCAATGGTAAAATGATATCCCTAGTATAATGTATGGTGACAATATTTTATTTGGAAATAAAGGTACATTTTTTCAGTTTTACATCCATCGCTAATTTTTAGCCCATACATTTATAATAATATGGCCTCTCGACATACATTTTTTTTTATTATTCCCTAAAGTCAGTAGATGTAATTTTACTATTTGGCCATGCTGAGCAAAATCCTATGTAGCGTACAAGTACGCTACATAGGAAATAATGTTTTGCTCCATTGTTCCTAGGGAAGTGATGCAGGCTTCAAAGGAGGCCTGCGTCACGGGTGTCCTGTGGGGAGATTAATGAATGGGAACTTTGTTCCCATTCATTAGTGTAACGATTGGGCGGCGGAAAGTGGCGGAAATCGTCGGCAGAAGGAAGCGCGTCGGCTCTATCTAAGAATAAACACTGTCTTTGAACAAAAACAGTGTTTATTCTCGGTGGACACGTATGGATTGGCACAGGTGACTTTTGTCCCCTGCAGCCAATCCCCCCTGTTGCCGGCAACATCGCGATCGTGAGCATCTGCCCGCATGATCGTGTGCAACCCCCCCCCCCCAAACTGCAGGGACGTGACTAGCGCGTTTCTTCGGCTGTAGGAGCTGCTGCTGGGGACGTGAAGCTCATGTTCGCGTGGCATAAATGGTTAAAATAAGCTTACCGCAGTGAACTTGAGATTAATATATGAAAGGCTGATAACTGATAACTGTTCCTAACGTTAGCATTATGCCGCTAGTTACCACAGCAGTGCCCGCATTAGTTTTTTTCTTCTTGAAAGTGAGTGCTTCATGCTGATATCAAAGTCAACAATACAAGCGAGAGCAAAAATGCAAATGCAGACGCATACAGGTTTATTAATTTTGCGGCAAAATCTGGACATGCACCGCACAGGACTCACATGACAGGCAAGTTGAAAATGCAAAAGATACTGCTTAATTGCCTCGAGATAAGTAAATCCTACGCCGCAGTTGTGGCCACTTGTCTCGGAAGCGGCATAGTATTTACACCGCTGGATTTCAACGGTACTGTTTCAATCGACTGTGCACACTGTTGGTGAATCAGCTGTGGTAAATCAAGGTATTGTGTATTTTTTTATGCATAATTCTACTTGTAGTTTTGTACACATATGGAAATCCTGCCAAGCTCTCCCATTATTCAGGGGGAAAAACGCATAGAAATGCATATAAAAATGTGCAAAAATGAGCTGAAACACGTTTGCATTTTTAAAGTCCATTTATGTGCGATCCCAAATGCACCTGATGTGAACAAGGCCTTAATGAATCGGTAAGGAGCCAGTTTTATTGGCTCCCTACCATGTGATCGCTGTGAGCCAATCACTGTGATCACTAGGTAGAAAGCAATAAAGTTGCATTCTCTCCAGCTTTCTCCACCAGTCTGCAGTGATCTCTGGACAGAGAGAGCTGTAGCTGCTGTGTGTCTGTGTCTCACAGACAGCGTTACAGTGTAAAACACATTTATTCACATAATTTCACCCCACAACCCCTGTGATCCCTTTCCAGTCACCTCTAGTATGTAGGTGACGTCAGAAGTATATATATATATATATATATATGCTGTGTAAAGTTACTGTATACAGGGGCTGTATCCCTTATACAGTTAGTTTATGTAATGTATGTATATTGAGAACTATCTCTGGGCACTGTTTTTTTACCACAGAAACAATGTAGCCACATATATCTTATATTGTTTTATTCAGAAGGTGTTACTGAATCATTTTGGGGGTGAATTACTGCAATACTCCGAAGCATATCTGTGAAAAAAGAAGAACAGCTAACATATCTGATTAAAAGAAATGCATTTTCAATTTTGTTGTTATACATTCCATCAAATTTCACTAATAATCTCTGCAGCCAAAATTATCATCGCACCCATTGAAGGATACCTCAAGGGGTGTAGTTTACTAAATGAAGCCATTTTTGGCGGGAATTTGACAATCTCTTTACCTCAGACTTCATTGTAAGCGGCCTACGCTGGAAAATACAAGCATGTGAATTATGCTCTGTGAAAGCTCAATTATTGACAACTTTCTCTGGACACTGGTTTTTACTACAAAAACAATGTAGCCACATATATCTTATATAGTTTTTGTTCATAAGGAGTTACTGCATCATTTTGGGGGGGGGAATTACTACAATACTCCAAAACATATCTGTGAAAAAGCTGAACAGCTGACAGATCTGAATAAAAGAAATGAATTTTTCATTTTCTTGTTATACATTCTATTAAATTTCACCAATAATCTCTGCAGCCAAAATGATCAATGCATCCATCCAAGGGTACCTCAGGGGGTGTAGTTTACTAAATGAAGTCATTTTTGGTGGGAATTTGACAATCTCTTTACCTCAGACTTCATTCTAAGCGGCCTACACTGGAAAATACAAGCATGTGATTTATGCTCTTTGAAAGCTCAATTATTGACAGTTTTCTTTGAACACTGCTTTTTACTACAAAAACAATGTAACCACACATATCTGATATTGTTTTATTTAAAAGGAGTTACTGAATCATTTTTGGGTAGATTTTCTGCCATATTCCAAAGCATGTCTGTGAAAAAGCAGAAATGTATATATTACCATTGAATTGCAATAGGTAACATTTGATTGGCTGTTGTAAGCTCCACCCAATTTTCTAAATTTTAACTCTAGTCACCCAGTCATGGTCTGTGCCAAGTTTGGGGCCTCTGGCTTTAAAACTGTGAGAATGGCAATATTTAAAACATTTACATTGATGTCAATAGGTGAAATCTGATTGGCTGTTTGTGGCTCCACCCACTTTTCCTTAATTTTGACCACAGTCACCCAGTGAGTAATTGTGCTAAGTTTGGGATGCCTGGCATTTAAACTGCAATAATAGCAATAGTTAATCTTTTTTCATTAAGGTCAATAGCTGAAATCTGATTGACTGTTATTGCCCCACCCCTTTTTTCCCCTAACTGTGATCCACAGTCACTCAGTGGCCAACACTTTAAGGTTTGGGAATCATGGCATTCAAAGTGTCGAAATGGCAGATGTTTTAATTTCTCCATTGAAAATCAATGAGTGAAATATGATTGGTTGTCGGTGGCTCCGCCCACTTTTTCTAACCTTGAAGTGCAAACACCCAGTGAGAACATTTGTAAACTTTGGGGTCCTTGACACCAATAATATGAGAATAGCAGAATTTTAAATGTTCCCATGTAAATAAATCACTGAAATTCAATTGGCTGCTTTAAAAAATTTGAACCCAAGCTGCAATTTAAAATTTCCCATATAAAACAAACAGCTGAAATGTGATTGGCTGTCGACAGCTCCGCCCACTTTTCCAAAATTCTAACCATAGTAACCCAGTGACCCACGGTGCCAAGTTTGGGGACTCTGGCTTTAAAACTGTTAGAATGACAGCTTTTCCAATTTTCTCATTAAAGTCAATAGGGAAAATCTGATTGGTTGTTTGTGGCTCCGCCCACTTTTGCAGTCCCCAAAATGTGACAGAAATGTTACATCAACCCCATGACTAAGTGACCCAAGTTTGGTGAGTTTACCTTCACATCTGTCTGATTGGCGAAAGTTTAACATTTTCCAATGAAAGTCTATGGGAAAAAATGGGGTTTTCGGGGGGCCACCCCAGGGGCACCGAGGGTAAGATCGCTTAACAGAGCACAAGCAACCTACACGGCTATGGGCCGAAGAAGTGTGCAAAGTTTCACACATGCCCTCCTAAAACTCTTAAAACTGTGGGATGAATAGCATTTCCATGTTAAAAGGATTATTTGCACCGATTAACATTGGGCAGGTGTGGTAGCGAAGGGGGACTGTGTTTGTCTACCGAGCGCAACGTTGTGAGTTCGACTCCCGGACCAGCAGGGAGCTGGCATGGGCAACCTGGACGTGGGTTAATGTCCATGGCGGGAGCTGGGACGTTGACTCAAACACCCTGGGGACGACGCAGTAACTGCGTCACACCTGCCCAAATTTTTATGTCGCAATACTTTCTGACTGATTTTAGCAGCAATTAATTTTTTCCCTTTGGCTGTTGCTGGCTCCGCCCACTTTTTTTTAACCATTTCAGCCCACGGGTATTTTTCATCTTATGACCGAGAGGAATTTTCCCATTTCAGCGCTCCTCTCTTTCATTCCCCAATAACTTTATCACTACTTGTCACAAAGAAATGATCAATACCTTGTTTTTTCCACCACCAATCAGGCTTTCTTTGGGTGGTACATTATGCTAAGAATTATTTTATTCTAAATGCATTTTAACGGAAATAATTAAGAAAAAAATGGAAAAAATCATTATTTCTTAGTTTTCGACCATTATAGTTTTAAAATACCACATGCTACCGTAATTAAAATCCACACATTTTATTTGCCCATTTGTCACGGTTATTGCAATGGTAAAATGATATCCCTAGTATAATGTATGGTGACAATATTTTATTTGGAAATAAAGGTACATTTTTTCAGTTTTACATCCATCGCTAATTTTTAGCCCATACATTTATAATAATATGGCCTCTCGACATACATTTTTTTTTATTATTCCCTAAAGTCAGTAGATGTAATTTTACTATTTGGCCATGCTGAGCAAAATCCTATGTAGCGTACAAGTACGCTACATAGGAAATAATGTTTTGCTCCATTGTTCCTAGGGAAGTGATGCAGGCTTCAAAGGAGGCCTGCGTCACGGGTGTCCTGTGGGGAGATTAATGAATGGGAACTTTGTTCCCATTCATTAGTGTAACGATTGGGCGGCGGAAAGTGGCGGAAATCGTCGGCAGAAGGAAGCGCGTCGGCTCTATCTAAGAATAAACACTGTCTTTGAACAAAAACAGTGTTTATTCTCGGTGGACACGTACGGATTGGCACAGGTGACTTTTGTCCCCTGCAGCCAATCCCCCCTGTTGCCGGCAACATCGCGATCGTGAGCATCTGCCCGCATGATCGTGTGCAACCCCCCCCCCCCAAACTGCAGGGACGTGACTAGCGCGTTTCTTCGGCTGTAGGAGCTGCTGCTGGGGACGTGAAGCTCATGTTCGCGTGGCATAAATGGTTAAAATAAGCTTACCGCAGTGAACTTGAGATTAATATATGAAAGGCTGATAACTGATAACTGTTCCTAACGTTAGCATTATGCCGCTAGTTACCACAGCAGTGCCCGCATTAGTTTTTTTCTTCTTGAAAGTGAGTGCTTCATGCTGATATCAAAGTCAACAATACAAGCGAGAGCAAAAATGCAAATGCAGACGCATACAGGTTTATTAATTTTGCGGCAAAATCTGGACATGCACCGCACAGGACTCACATGACAGGCAAGTTGAAAATGCAAAAGATACTGCTTAATTGCCTCGAGATAAGTAAATCCTACGCCGCAGTTGTGGCCACTTGTCTCGGAAGCGGCATAGTATTTACACCGCTGGATTTCAACGGTACTGTTTCAATCGACTGTGCACACTGTTGGTGAATCAGCTGTGGTAAATCAAGGTATTGTGTATTTTTTTATGCATAATTCTACTTGTAGTTTTGTACACATATGGAAATCCTGCCAAGCTCTCCCATTATTCAGGGAGAAAAACGCATAGAAATGCATATAAAAATGTGCAAAAATGAGCTGAAACACGTTTGCATTTTTAAAGTCCATTTATGTGCGATCCCAAATGCACCTGATGTGAACAAGGCCTTAATGAATCGGTAAGGAGCCAGTTTTATTGGCTCCCTACCATGTGATCGCTGTGAGCCAATCACTGTGATCACTAGGTAGAAAGCAATAAAGTTGCATTCTCTCCAGCTTTCTCCACCAGTCTGCAGTGATCTCTGGACAGAGAGAGCTGTAGCTGCTGTGTGTCTGTGTCTCACAGACAGCGTTACAGTGTAAAACACATTTATTCACATAATTTCACCCCACAACCCCTGTGATCCCTTTCCAGTCACCTCTAGTATGTAGGTGACGTCAGAAGTATATATATATATATATATATGCTGTGTAAAGTTACTGTATACAGGGGCTGTATCCCTTATACAGTTAGTTTATGTAATGTATGTATATTGAGAACTATCTCTGGGCACTGTTTTTTTACCACAGAAACAATGTAGCCACATATATCTTATATTGTTTTATTCAGAAGGTGTTACTGAATCATTTTGGGGGTGAATTACTGCAATACTCCGAAGCATATCTGTGAAAAAAGAAGAACAGCTAACATATCTGATTAAAAGAAATGCATTTTCAATTTTGTTGTTATACATTCCATCAAATTTCACTAATAATCTCTGCAGCCAAAATTATCATCGCACCCATTGAAGGATACCTCAAGGGGTGTAGTTTACTAAATGAAGCCATTTTTGGCGGGAATTTGACAATCTCTTTACCTCAGACTTCATTGTAAGCGGCCTACGCTGGAAAATACAAGCATGTGAATTATGCTCTGTGAAAGCTCAATTATTGACAACTTTCTCTGGACACTGGTTTTTACTACAAAAACAATGTAGCCACATATATCTTATATAGTTTTTGTTCATAAGGAGTTACTGCATCATTTTGGGGGGGGGGAATTACTACAATACTCCAAAACATATCTGTGAAAAAGCTGAACAGCTGACAGATCTGAATAAAAGAAATGAATTTTTCATTTTCTTGTTATACATTCTATTAAATTTCACCAATAATCTCTGCAGCCAAAATGATCAATGCATCCATCCAAGGGTACCTCAGGGGGTGTAGTTTACTAAATGAAGTCATTTTTGGTGGGAATTTGACAATCTCTTTACCTCAGACTTCATTCTAAACGGCCTACACTGGAAAATACAAGCATGTGATTTATGCTCTTTGAAAGCTCAATTATTGACAGTTTTCTTTGAACACTGCTTTTTACTACAAAAACAATGTAACCACACATATCTGATATTGTTTTATTTAAAAGGAGTTACTGAATCATTTTTGGGTAGATTTTCTGCCATATTCCAAAGCATGTCTGTGAAAAAGCAGAAATGTATATATTACCATTGAATTGCAATAGGTAACATTTGATTGGCTGTTGTAAGCTCCACCCAATTTTCTAAATTTTAACTCTAGTCACCCAGTCATGGTCTGTGCCAAGTTTGGGGCCTCTGGCTTTAAAACTGTGAGAATGGCAATATTTAAAACATTTACATTGATGTCAATAGGTGAAATCTGATTGGCTGTTTGTGGCTCCACCCACTTTTCCTTAATTTTGACCACAGTCACCCAGTGAGTAATTGTGCTAAGTTTGGGATGCCTGGCATTTAAACTGCAATAATAGCAATAGTTAATCTTTTTTCATTAAGGTCAATAGCTGAAATCTGATTGACTGTTATTGCCCCACCCCTTTTTTCCCCTAACTGTGATCCACAGTCACTCAGTGGCCAACACTTTAAGGTTTGGGAATCATGGCATTCAAAGTGTCGAAATGGCAGATGTTTTAATTTCTCCATTGAAAATCAATGAGTGAAATATGATTGGTTGTCGGTGGCTCCGCCCACTTTTTCTAACCTTGAAGTGCAAACACCCAGTGAGAACATTTGTAAACTTTGGGGTCCTTGACACCAATAATATGAGAATAGCAGAATTTTAAATGTTCCCATGTAAATAAATCACTGAAATTCAATTGGCTGCTTTAAAAAATTTGAACCCAAGCTGCAATTTAAAATTTCCCATATAAAACAAACAGCTGAAATGTGATTGGCTGTCGACAGCTCCGCCCACTTTTCCAAAATTCTAACCATAGTAACCCAGTGACCCACGGTGCCAAGTTTGGGGACTCTGGCTTTAAAACTGTTAGAATGACAGCTTTTCCAATTTTCTCATTAAAGTCAATAGGGAAAATCTGATTGGTTGTTTGTGGCTCCGCCCACTTTTGCAGTCCCCAAAATGTGACAGAAATGTTACATCAACCCCATGACTAAGTGACCCAAGTTTGGTGAGTTTACCTTCACATCTGTCTGATTGGCGAAAGTTTAACATTTTCCAATGAAAGTCTATGGGAAAAAATGGGGTTTTCGGGGGGCCACCCCAGGGGCACCGAGGGTAAGATCGCTTAACAGAGCACAAGCAACCTACACGGCTATGGGCCGAAGAAGTGTGCAAAGTTTCACACATGCCCTCCTAAAACTCTTAAAACTGTGGGATGAATAGCATTTCCATGTTAAAAGGATTATTTGCACCGATTAACATTGGGCAGGTGTGGTAGCGAAGGGGGACTGTGTTTGTCTACCGAGCGCAACGTTGTGAGTTCGACTCCCGGACCAGCAGGGAGCTGGCATGGGCAACCTGGACGTGGGTTAATGTCCATGGCGGGAGCTGGGACGTTGACTCAAACACCCTGGGGACGACGCAGTAACTGCGTCACACCTGCCCAAATTTTTATGTCGCAATACTTTCTGACTGATTTTAGCAGCAATTAATTTTTTCCCTTTGGCTGTTGCTGGCTCCGCCCACTTTTTTTTAACCATTTCAGCCCACGGGTATTTTTCATCTTATGACCGAGAGGAATTTTCCCATTTCAGCGCTCCTCTCTTTCATTCCCCAATAACTTTATCACTACTTGTCACAAAGAAATGATCAATACCTTGTTTTTTCCACCACCAATCAGGCTTTCTTTGGGTGGTACATTATGCTAAGAATTATTTTATTCTAAATGCATTTTAACGGAAATAATTAAGAAAAAAATGGAAAAAATCATTATTTCTTAGTTTTCGACCATTATAGTTTTAAAATACCACATGCTACCGTAATTAAAATCCACACATTTTATTTGCCCATTTGTCACGGTTATTGCAATGGTAAAATGATATCCCTAGTATAATGTATGGTGACAATATTTTATTTGGAAATAAAGGTACATTTTTTCAGTTTTACATCCATCGCTAATTTTTAGCCCATACATTTATAATAATATGGCCTCTCGACATACATTTTTTTTTATTATTCCCTAAAGTCAGTAGATGTAATTTTACTATTTGGCCATGCTGAGCAAAATCCTATGTAGCGTACAAGTACGCTACATAGGAAATAATGTTTTGCTCCATTGTTCCTAGGGAAGTGATGCAGGCTTCAAAGGAGGCCTGCGTCACGGGTGTCCTGTGGGGAGATTAATGAATGGGAACTTTGTTCCCATTCATTAGTGTAACGATTGGGCGGCGGAAAGTGGCGGTAATCGTCGGCAGAAGGAAGCGCGTCGGCTCTATCTAAGAATAAACACTGTCTTTGAACAAAAACAGTGTTTATTCTCGGTGGACACGTACGGATTGGCACAGGTGACTTTTGTCCCCTGCAGCCAATCCCCCCTGTTGCCGGCAACATCGCGATCGTGAGCATCTGCCCGCATGATCGTGTGCAACCCCCCCCCCCCCAAACTGCAGGGACGTGACTAGCGCGTTTCTTCGGCTGTAGGAGCTGCTGCTGGGGACGTGAAGCTCATGTTCGCGTGGCATAAATGGTTAAAATAAGCTTACCGCAGTGAACTTGAGATTAATATATGAAAGGCTGATAACTGATAACTGTTCCTAACGTTAGCATTATGCCGCTAGTTACCACAGCAGTGCCCGCATTAGTTTTTTTCTTCTTGAAAGTGAGTGCTTCATGCTGATATCAAAGTCAACAATACAAGCGAGAGCAAAAATGCAAATGCAGACGCATACAGGTTTATTAATTTTGCGGCAAAATCTGGACATGCACCGCACAGGACTCACATGACAGGCAAGTTGAAAATGCAAAAGATACTGCTTAATTGCCTCGAGATAAGTAAATCCTACGCCGCAGTTGTGGCCACTTGTCTCGGAAGCGGCATAGTATTTACACCGCTGGATTTCAACGGTACTGTTTCAATCGACTGTGCACACTGTTGGTGAATCAGCTGTGGTAAATCAAGGTATTGTGTATTTTTTTATGCATAATTCTACTTGTAGTTTTGTACACATATGGAAATCCTGCCAAGCTCTCCCATTATTCAGGGGGAAAAACGCATAGAAATGCATATAAAAATGTGCAAAAATGAGCTGAAACACGTTTGCATTTTTAAAGTCCATTTATGTGCGATCCCAAATGCACCTGATGTGAACAAGGCCTTAATGAATCGGTAAGGAGCCAGTTTTATTGGCTCCCTACCATGTGATCGCTGTGAGCCAATCACTGTGATCACTAGGTAGAAAGCAATAAAGTTGCATTCTCTCCAGCTTTCTCCACCAGTCTGCAGTGATCTCTGGACAGAGAGAGCTGTAGCTGCTGTGTGTCTGTGTCTCACAGACAGCGTTACAGTGTAAAACACATTTATTCACATAATTTCACCCCACAACCCCTGTGATCCCTTTCCAGTCACCTCTAGTATGTAGGTGACGTCAGAAGTATATATATATATATATATATGCTGTGTAAAGTTACTGTATACAGGGGCTGTATCCCTTATACAGTTAGTTTATGTAATGTATGTATATTGAGAACTATCTCTGGGCACTGTTTTTTTACCACAGAAACAATGTAGCCACATATATCTTATATTGTTTTATTCAGAAGGTGTTACTGAATCATTTTGGGGGTGAATTACTGCAATACTCCGAAGCATATCTGTGAAAAAAGAAGAACAGCTAACATATCTGATTAAAAGAAATGCATTTTCAATTTTGTTGTTATACATTCCATCAAATTTCACTAATAATCTCTGCAGCCAAAATTATCATCGCACCCATTGAAGGATACCTCAAGGGGTGTAGTTTACTAAATGAAGCCATTTTTGGCGGGAATTTGACAATCTCTTTACCTCAGACTTCATTGTAAGCGGCCTACGCTGGAAAATACAAGCATGTGAATTATGCTCTGTGAAAGCTCAATTATTGACAACTTTCTCTGGACACTGGTTTTTACTACAAAAACAATGTAGCCACATATATCTTATATAGTTTTTGTTCATAAGGAGTTACTGCATCATTTTGGGGGGGGAATTACTACAATACTCCAAAACATATCTGTGAAAAAGCTGAACAGCTGACAGATCTGAATAAAAGAAATGAATTTTTCATTTTCTTGTTATACATTCTATTAAATTTCACCAATAATCTCTGCAGCCAAAATGATCAATGCATCCATCCAAGGGTACCTCAGGGGGTGTAGTTTACTAAATGAAGTCATTTTTGGTGGGAATTTGACAATCTCTTTACCTCAGACTTCATTCTAAGCGGCCTACACTGGAAAATACAAGCATGTGATTTATGCTCTTTGAAAGCTCAATTATTGACAGTTTTCTTTGAACACTGCTTTTTACTACAAAAACAATGTAACCACACATATCTGATATTGTTTTATTTAAAAGGAGTTACTGAATCATTTTTGGGTAGATTTTCTGCCATATTCCAAAGCATGTCTGTGAAAAAGCAGAAATGTATATATTACCATTGAATTGCAATAGGTAACATTTGATTGGCTGTTGTAAGCTCCACCCAATTTTCTAAATTTTAACTCTAGTCACCCAGTCATGGTCTGTGCCAAGTTTGGGGCCTCTGGCTTTAAAACTGTGAGAATGGCAATATTTAAAACATTTACATTGATGTCAATAGGTGAAATCTGATTGGCTGTTTGTGGCTCCACCCACTTTTCCTTAATTTTGACCACAGTCACCCAGTGAGTAATTGTGCTAAGTTTGGGATGCCTGGCATTTAAACTGCAATAATAGCAATAGTTAATCTTTTTTCATTAAGGTCAATAGCTGAAATCTAAATGACTGTTATTGCCCCACCCCTTTTTTCCCCTAACTGTGATCCACAGTCACTCAGTGGCCAACACTTTAAGGTTTGGGAATCATGGCATTCAAAGTGTCGAAATGGCAGATGTTTTAATTTCTCCATTGAAAATCAATGAGTGAAATATGATTGGTTGTCGGTGGCTCCGCCCACTTTTTCTAACCTTGAAGTGCAAACACCCAGTGAGAACATTTGTAAACTTTGGGGTCCTTGACACCAATAATATGAGAATAGCAGAATTTTAAATGTTCCCATGTAAATAAATCACTGAAATTCAATTGGCTGCTTTAAAAAATTTGAACCCAAGCTGCAATTTAAAATTTCCCATATAAAACAAACAGCTGAAATGTGATTGGCTGTCGACAGCTCCGCCCACTTTTCCAAAATTCTAACCATAGTAACCCAGTGACCCACGGTGCCAAGTTTGGGGACTCTGGCTTTAAAACTGTTAGAATGACAGCTTTTCCAATTTTCTCATTAAAGTCAATAGGGAAAATCTGATTGGTTGTTTGTGGCTCCGCCCACTTTTGCAGTCCCCAAAATGTGACAGAAATGTTACATCAACCCCATGACTAAGTGACCCAAGTTTGGTGAGTTTACCTTCACATCTGTCTGATTGGCGAAAGTTTAACATTTTCCAATGAAAGTCTATGGGAAAAAATGGGGTTTTCGGGGGGCCACCCCAGGGGCACCGAGGGTAAGATCGCTTAACAGAGCACAAGCAACCTACACGGCTATGGGCCGAAGAAGTGTGCAAAGTTTCACACATGCCCTCCTAAAACTCTTAAAACTGTGGGATGAATAGCATTTCCATGTTAAAAGGATTATTTGCACCGATTAACATTGGGCAGGTGTGGTAGCGAAGGGGGACTGTGTTTGTCTACCGAGCGCAACGTTGTGAGTTCGACTCCCGGACCAGCAGGGAGCTGGCATGGGCAACCTGGACGTGGGTTAATGTCCATGGCGGGAGCTGGGACGTTGACTCAAACACCCTGGGGACGACGCAGTAACTGCGTCACACCTGCCCAAATTTTTATGTCGCAATACTTTCTGACTGATTTTAGCAGCAATTAATTTTTTCCCTTTGGCTGTTGCTGGCTCCGCCCACTTTTTTTTAACCATTTCAGCCCACGGGTATTTTTCATCTTATGACCGAGAGGAATTTTCCCATTTCAGCGCTCCTCTCTTTCATTCCCCAATAACTTTATCACTACTTGTCACAAAGAAATGATCAATACCTTGTTTTTTCCACCACCAATCAGGCTTTCTTTGGGTGGTACATTATGCTAAGAATTATTTTATTCTAAATGCATTTTAACGGAAATAATTAAGAAAAAAATGGAAAAAATCATTATTTCTTAGTTTTCGACCATTATAGTTTTAAAATACCACATGCTACCGTAATTAAAATCCACACATTTTATTTGCCCATTTGTCACGGTTATTGCAATGGTAAAATGATATCCCTAGTATAATGTATGGTGACAATATTTTATTTGGAAATAAAGGTACATTTTTTCAGTTTTACATCCATCGCTAATTTTTAGCCCATACATTTATAATAATATGGCCTCTCGACATACATTTTTTTTTATTATTCCCTAAAGTCAGTAGATGTAATTTTACTATTTGGCCATGCTGAGCAAAATCCTATGTAGCGTACAAGTACGCTACATAGGAAATAATGTTTTGCTCCATTGTTCCTAGGGAAGTGATGCAGGCTTCAAAGGAGGCCTGCGTCACGGGTGTCCTGTGGGGAGATTAATGAATGGGAACTTTGTTCCCATTCATTAGTGTAACGATTGGGCGGCGGAAAGTGGCGGTAATCGTCGGCAGAAGGAAGCGCGTCGGCTCTATCTAAGAATAAACACTGTCTTTGAACAAAAACAGTGTTTATTCTCGGTGGACACGTACGGATTGGCACAGGTGACTTTTGTCCCCTGCAGCCAATCCCCCCTGTTGCCGGCAACATCGCGATCGTGAGCATCTGCCCGCATGATCGTGTGCAACCCCCCCCCCCCCCAAACTGCAGGGACGTGACTAGCGCGTTTCTTCGGCTGTAGGAGCTGCTGCTGGGGACGTGAAGCTCATGTTCGCGTGGCATAAATGGTTAAAATAAGCTTACCGCAGTGAACTTGAGATTAATATATGAAAGGCTGATAACTGATAACTGTTCCTAACGTTAGCATTATGCCGCTAGTTACCACAGCAGTGCCCGCATTAGTTTTTTTCTTCTTGAAAGTGAGTGCTTCATGCTGATATCAAAGTCAACAATACAAGCGAGAGCAAAAATGCAAATGCAGACGCATACAGGTTTATTAATTTTGCGGCAAAATCTGGACATGCACCGCACAGGACTCACATGACAGGCA
The DNA here is from genome assembly GCF_040937935.1 of Hyperolius riggenbachi. Taxonomy (NCBI): domain Eukaryota; kingdom Metazoa; phylum Chordata; class Amphibia; order Anura; family Hyperoliidae; genus Hyperolius; species Hyperolius riggenbachi. Next base: position 113,620,162 of record NC_090648.1, on the reverse strand, counting down.
AGTTGAAAATGCAAAAGATACTGCTTAATTGCCTCGAGATAAGTAAATCCTACGCCGCAGTTGTGGCCACTTGTCTCGGAAGCGGCATAGTATTTACACCGCTGGATTTCAACGGTACTGTTTCAATCGACTGTGCACACTGTTGGTGAATCAGCTGTGGTAAATCAAGGTATTGTGTATTTTTTTATGCATAATTCTACTTGTAGTTTTGTACACATATGGAAATCCTGCCAAGCTCTCCCATTATTCAGGGGGAAAAACGCATAGAAATGCATATAAAAATGTGCAAAAATGAGCTGAAACACGTTTGCATTTTTAAAGTCCATTTATGTGCGATCCCAAATGCACCTGATGTGAACAAGGCCTTAATGAATCGGTAAGGAGCCAGTTTTATTGGCTCCCTACCATGTGATCGCTGTGAGCCAATCACTGTGATCACTAGGTAGAAAGCAATAAAGTTGCATTCTCTCCAGCTTTCTCCACCAGTCTGCAGTGATCTCTGGACAGAGAGAGCTGTAGCTGCTGTGTGTCTGTGTCTCACAGACAGCGTTACAGTGTAAAACACATTTATTCACATAATTTCACCCCACAACCCCTGTGATCCCTTTCCAGTCACCTCTAGTATGTAGGTGACGTCAGAAGTATATATATATATATATATATATGCTGTGTAAAGTTACTGTATACAGGGGCTGTATCCCTTATACAGTTAGTTTATGTAATGTATGTATATTGAGAACTATCTCTGGGCACTGTTTTTTTACCACAGAAACAATGTAGCCACATATATCTTATATTGTTTTATTCACAAGGTGTTACTGAATCATTTTGGGGGTGAATTACTGCAATACTCCGAAGCATATCTGTGAAAAAAGAAGAACAGCTAACATATCTGATTAAAAGAAATGCATTTTCAATTTTGTTGTTATACATTCCATCAAATTTCACTAATAATCTCTGCAGCCAAAATTATCATCGCACCCATTGAAGGATACCTCAAGGGGTGTAGTTTACTAAATGAAGCCATTTTTGGCGGGAGTTTGACAATCTCTTTACCTCAGACTTCATTGTAAGCGGCCTACGCTGGAAAATACAAGCATGTGAATTATGCTCTGTGAAAGCTCAATTATTGACAACTTTCTCTGGACACTGGTTTTTACTACAAAAACAATGTAGCCACATATATCTTATATAGTTTTTGTTCATAAGGAGTTACTGCATCATTTTGGGGGGGGAATTACTACAATACTCCAAAACATATCTGTGAAAAAGCTGAACAGCTGACAGATCTGAATAAAAGAAATGAATTTTTCATTTTCTTGTTATACATTCTATTAAATTTCACCAATAATCTCTGCAGCCAAAATGATCAATGCATCCATCCAAGGGTACCTCAGGGGGTGTAGTTTACTAAATGAAGTCATTTTTGGTGGGAATTTGACAATCTCTTTACCTCAGACTTCATTCTAAGCGGCCTACACTGGAAAATACAAGCATGTGATTTATGCTCTTTGAAAGCTCAATTATTGACAGTTTTCTTTGAACACTGCTTTTTACTACAAAAACAATGTAACCACACATATCTGATATTGTTTTATTTAAAAGGAGTTACTGAATCATTTTTGGGTAGATTTTCTGCCATATTCCAAAGCATGTCTGTGAAAAAGCAGAAATGTATATATTACCATTGAATTGCAATAGGTAACATTTGATTGGCTGTTGTAAGCTCCACCCAATTTTCTAAATTTTAACTCTAGTCACCCAGTCATGGTCTGTGCCAAGTTTGGGGCCTCTGGCTTTAAAACTGTGAGAATGGCAATATTTAAAACATTTACATTGATGTCAATAGGTGAAATCTGATTGGCTGTTTGTGGCTCCACCCACTTTTCCTTAATTTTGACCACAGTCACCCAGTGAGTAATTGTGCTAAGTTTGGGATGCCTGGCATTTAAACTGCAATAATAGCAATAGTTAATCTTTTTTCATTAAGGTCAATAGCTGAAATCTGATTGACTGTTATTGCCCCACCCCTTTTTTCCCCTAACTGTGATCCACAGTCACTCAGTGGCCAACACTTTAAGGTTTGGGAATCATGGCATTCAAAGTGTCGAAATGGCAGATGTTTTAATTTCTCCATTGAAAATCAATGAGTGAAATATGATTGGTTGTCGGTGGCTCCGCCCACTTTTTCTAACCTTGAAGTGCAAACACCCAGTGAGAACATTTGTAAACTTTGGGGTCCTTGACACCAATAATATGAGAATAGCAGAATTTTAAATGTTCCCATGTAAATAAATCACTGAAATTCAATTGGCTGCTTTAAAAAATTTGAACCCAAGCTGCAATTTAAAATTTCCCATATAAAACAAACAGCTGAAATGTGATTGGCTGTCGACAGCTCCGCCCACTTTTCCAAAATTCTAACCATAGTAACCCAGTGACCCACGGTGCCAAGTTTGGGGACTCTGGCTTTAAAACTGTTAGAATGACAGCTTTTCCAATTTTCTCATTAAAGTCAATAGGGAAAATCTGATTGGTTGTTTGTGGCTCCGCCCACTTTTGCAGTCCCCAAAATGTGACAGAAATGTTACATCAACCCCATGACTAAGTGACCCAAGTTTGGTGAGTTTACCTTCACATCTGTCTGATTGGCGAAAGTTTAACATTTTCCAATGAAAGTCTATGGGAAAAAATGGGGTTTTCGGGGGGCCACCCCAGGGGCACCGAGGGTAAGATCGCTTAACAGAGCACAAGCAACCTACACGGCTATGGGCCGAAGAAGTGTGCAAAGTTTCACACATGCCCTCCTAAAACTCTTAAAACTGTGGGATGAATAGCATTTCCATGTTAAAAGGATTATTTGCACCGATTAACATTGGGCAGGTGTGGTAGCGAAGGGGGACTGTGTTTGTCTACCGAGCGCAACGTTGTGAGTTCGACTCCCGGACCAGCAGGGAGCTGGCATGGGCAACCTGGACGTGGGTTAATGTCCATGGCGGGAGCTGGGACGTTGACTCAAACACCCTGGGGACGACGCAGTAACTGCGTCACACCTGCCCAAATTTTTATGTCGCAATACTTTCTGACTGATTTTAGCAGCAATTAATTTTTTCCCTTTGGCTGTTGCTGGCTCCGCCCACTTTTTTTTAACCATTTCAGCCCACGGGTATTTTTCATCTTATGACCGAGAGGAATTTTCCCATTTCAGCGCTCCTCTCTTTCATTCCCCAATAACTTTATCACTACTTGTCACAAAGAAATGATCAATACCTTGTTTTTTCCACCACCAATCAGGCTTTCTTTGGGTGGTACATTATGCTAAGAATTATTTTATTCTAAATGCATTTTAACGGAAATAATTAAGAAAAAAATGGAAAAAATCATTATTTCTTAGTTTTCGACCATTATAGTTTTAAAATACCACATGCTACCGTAATTAAAATCCACACATTTTATTTGCCCATTTGTCACGGTTATTGCAATGGTAAAATGATATCCCTAGTATAATGTATGGTGACAATATTTTATTTGGAAATAAAGGTACATTTTTTCAGTTTTACATCCATCGCTAATTTTTAGCCCATACATTTATAATAATATGGCCTCTCGACATACATTTTTTTTTATTATTCCCTAAAGTCAGTAGATGTAATTTTACTATTTGGCCATGCTGAGCAAAATCCTATGTAGCGTACAAGTACGCTACATAGGAAATAATGTTTTGCTCCATTGTTCCTAGGGAAGTGATGCAGGCTTCAAAGGAGGCCTGCGTCACGGGTGTCCTGTGGGGAGATTAATGAATGGGAACTTTGTTCCCATTCATTAGTGTAACGATTGGGCGGCGGAAAGTGGCGGAAATCGTCGGCAGAAGGAAGCGCGTCGGCTCTATCTAAGAATAAACACTGTCTTTGAACAAAAACAGTGTTTATTCTCGGTGGACACGTACGGATTGGCACAGGTGACTTTTGTCCCCTGCAGCCAATCCCCCCTGTTGCCGGCAACATCGCGATCGTGAGCATCTGCCCGCATGATCGTGTGCAACCCCCCCCCCCCAAACTGCAGGGACGTGACTAGCGCGTTTCTTCGGCTGTAGGAGCTGCTGCTGGGGACGTGAAGCTCATGTTCGCGTGGCATAAATGGTTAAAATAAGCTTACCGCAGTGAACTTGAGATTAATATATGAAAGGCTGATAACTGATAACTGTTCCTAACGTTAGCATTATGCCGCTAGTTACCACAGCAGTGCCCGCATTAGTAGTTTTCTTCTTGAAAGTGAGTGCTTCATGCTGATATCAAAGTCAACAATACAAGCGAGAGCAAAAATGCAAATGCAGACGCATACAGGTTTATTAATTTTGCGGCAAAATCTGGACATGCACCGCACAGGACTCACATGACAGGCAAGTTAAAAATGCAAAAGATACTGCTTAATTGCCTCGAGATAAGTAAATCCTACGCCGCAGTTGTGGCCACTTGTCTCGGAAGCGGCATAGTATTTACACCGCTGGATTTCAACGGTACTGTTTCAATCGACTGTGCACACTGTTGGTGAATCAGCTGTGGTAAATCAAGGTATTGTGTATTTTTTTATGCATAATTCTACTTGTAGTTTTGTACACATATGGAAATCCTGCCAAGCTCTCCCATTATTCAGGGGGAAAAACGCATAGAAATGCATATAAAAATGTGCAAAAATGAGCTGAAACACGTTTGCATTTTTAAAGTCCATTTATGTGCGATCCCAAATGCACCTGATGTGAACAAGGCCTTAATGAATCGGTAAGGAGCCAGTTTTATTGGCTCCCTACCATGTGATCGCTGTGAGCCAATCACTGTGATCACTAGGTAGAAAGCAATAAAGTTGCATTCTCTCCAGCTTTCTCCACCAGTCTGCAGTGATCTCTGGACAGAGAGAGCTGTAGCTGCTGTGTGTCTGTGTCTCACAGACAGCGTTACAGTGTAAAACACATTTATTCACATAATTTCACCCCACAACCCCTGTGATCCCTTTCCAGTCACCTCTAGTATGTAGGTGACGTCAGAAGTATATATATATATATATATGCTGTGTAAAGTTACTGTATACAGGGGCTGTATCCCTTATACAGTTAGTTTATGTAATGTATGTATATTGAGAACTATCTCTGGGCACTGTTTTTTTACCACAGAAACAATGTAGCCACATATATCTTATATTGTTTTATTCAGAAGGTGTTACTGTATCATTTTGGGGGTGAATTACTGCAATACTCCGAAGCATATCTGTGAAAAAAGAAGAACAGCTAACATATCTGATTAAAAGAAATGCATTTTCAATTTTGTTGTTATACATTCCATCAAATTTCACTAATAATCTCTGCAGCCAAAATTATCATCGCATCCATTGAATGATACCTCAAGGGGTGTAGTTTACTAAATGAAGCCATTTTTGGCGGGAATTTGACAATCTCTTTACCTCAGACTTCATTGTAAGCGGCCTACGCTGGAAAATACAAGCATGTGAATTATGCTCTGTGAAAGCTCAATTATTGACAACTTTCTCTGGACACTGGTTTTTACTACAAAAACAATGTAGCCACATATATCTTATATAGTTTTTGTTCATAAGGAGCTACTGCATCATTTTGGGGGGGAATTACTACAATACTCCAAAACATGACTGTGAAAAAGCTGAACAGCTGACAGATCTGAATAAAAGAAATGAATTTTTCATTTTCTTGTTATACATTCTATTAAATGTCACCAATAATCTCTGCAGCCAAAATGATCAATGCATCCATCCAAGGGTACCTCAGGGGGTGTAGTTTACTAAATGAAGTCATTTTTGGTGGGAATTTGACAATCTCTTTACCTCAGACTTCATTCTAAGCGGCCTACACTGGAAAATACAAGCATGTGATTTATGCTCTTTGAAAGCTCAATTATTGACAGTTTTCTTTGGACACTGCTTTTTACTACAAAAACAATGTAACCACACATATCTGATATTGTTTTATTTAAAAGGAGTTACTGAATCATTTTTTGGGTAGATTTTCTGCCATATTCCAAAGCATGTCTGTGAAAAAGCAGAAATGTATATATTACCATTGAATTGCAATAAAAAAAAAAAAAAAAAAAAAAAAAAGTGGGATCAGCGCATCACCAGGCCGCCTCTGAATGGCCTCAGCTCAGAGATGCGCTGAGCCCCCCCAGAAACTGCAAACGCACCTTGAACCCAAACAGAGGCTCTGCATATACACCAAAGGAAAACTATTAAGTGGGAGCAGCTGACCAGAAATAAATCAATCAAACATAGCAAAGAAATGAACAGCGCTACTTAAAAACAGATGAGTGCTTACCTGCAAAAAAGTGCACACCCCACTCATGGGATTCAAATACACAATGAGCATACACATGACCTGTCTACCACTTGGAGGATGTTAGTTTCCGCTAACAATTTGCAATTTGTTAGGTACTTGTCCCTCCCACTGTCGAAGAAGTCTTTCCTCCATGGGAGGGGACCTAACACTAACTAAATTCTACCTATGCATATGCATAGCCTGGGCGCGCTACCAGTAAAATTGAGAATTGCGCAAAAAAAAAAAAAAAAAGTGGGATCAGCGCATCACCAGGCCGCCTCTGAATGGCCTCAGCTCAGAGATGCGCTGAGCCCCCCCAGAAACTGCAAACGCACCTTGAACCCAAACAGAGGCTCTGCATATACACCAAAGGAAAACTATTAAGTGGGAGCAGCTGACCAGAAATAAATCAATCAAACATAGCAAAGAAATGAACAGCGCTACTTAAAAACAGATGAGTGCTTACCTGCAAAAAAGTGCACACCCCACTCATGGGATTCAAATACACAATGAGCATACACATGACCTGTCTACCACTTGGAGGATGTTAGTTTCCGCTAACAATTTGCAATT